>NC_064627.1:726377185-727002185 GCF_023864275.1 Schistocerca cancellata
AGGGGACGATTTAGTCACGTTACATCATGATCAGTCAGAGATTCCGAAATCAGGAACTGGAATGTAAGGTGAAACCGGGAGCAGATATAGACTCAATTCACAGCTTAGTTGTGATAAAGACTAGGCTGACGTTTAAGAAACTAGTCAGGAAGAATCAGCGCACGAAGAGAGGGATATGGAAGTAATACGAGCGGTTCTAGGCGCTACAGTCTGGAACCACACGACCGCTACGGTCGCAGGTTCGTATCCTGCCTCGGGCATGGATGTGTGTGATGTCCTTAGGTTAGTTAGGTTTAGGTAATTCTAAGTTCTAGGGGACCGATGACCTCAGAAGTTAAGTCCCATAGTGCTCAGAGCCATTTGAACCATTTGGAAGTAATAAGCATAGAAGAAATATCCTTGAAATTCTCTACGGGCATAGATATTGCGATAATGAACAGCTCAGTAGTCAGTTCAGTTGAAGAGGAAATGACATCTCTAAAAAGGGTCATCACAGGAGTTGGAAATAAAAACATAGTTACAAAGAAGGTAGCTGCGAGGAAACAATAGGTAACAGAAGAAATACTTCAGCTGATCGATGAAAGAATGAGGTGCAAGAATGTTCAGGAAAATTCAGGAAAAGAGAAATACACCTCACTCAGGAATGAAATAAATGGGAAGTGCAATGAAGCTAAACCGAAATCGTTGCATGAAAAATGTGAAGAAATCGTTTGTCGGAAGAACTGACTAAGCATATAGGAAAGTCAAAACAACCTTCTGTGAAATCAAAAGCTACAGTGATAAGAGTGCAATGGGAATTCCACTGTTGAATGCTGGGGACACATACAGCATATAGGTGGAAATAGTACAATGGAGGCCTGTATTAGGGGGGGACTTGTCTCATGACGTGTTAGAAGAAGAAACAGAAGCCAATATAGAAGAGACAGGGGATACAGTATTAGGATCTGAATTTAAAATAGCTTTGAAAGAATTAAGTTAAAATAAGACAAACGGAATAGTAACATTCCACCAGAATATCTAAAATCGTTGAGGAAATTGGCAACAAAGCAACTATTCATGTAGGTGTGTAGAGTGTATGAGTCTGGCGATATACCATCTGATGCTTGGAAAAACATCATCCACACATTCCTGAAGACTGTAGTTGTTGATAAGTGCGACAACCAGCTTAACACCTCACTCATAAAGTTGCTAACAAGAATAATATACATAAGTATGGAAAAGAAAACTGATGATCCCTTATACGGCGAACAGTTTGGCTTTATAAAAGGAAAGGGCAACAGACAGACAGTTCTGACACGACTGGTATTGGAAGCTCGACTAAAAGAAAAATTAAGACACGTTTATACGATTTGTCGACCTATAGAAAGCGTTCGTCAGTGTCAAATGGCACAAAATGTTCGAAATTCTGAGAAAAACGCGGGTAAGTTGCAGGGAAAGGCGGGAAATATAAATATGTACAAGAGCCAAGGTGGAACAATAAAGTGGAAGACCAAAACGAACTGCTCGGATTAAAAAGGGTGTAAGGGATGTAGTCTTTCGCCCCTACTGTTCAATCTATCGAAGAAGCAATGATGGCAATAAAAGAAATTTTCAAGAGTGGTATTAAAATCGAAGGTAAAATGATATCAATGATAAGGTTCGCTTGTGACATTGTTAGCCTCAGTGAAAGTGAACTAGAATTACAGGATCTGCTGAATGGAATCAACAGTCTAACGGGTACACAATATGGATTATGAGTGAATCGAAGAAAGACGAAAGTAATGAGAAGTAGCAGAAACTAGAACAGCGAGAAACAAAATCGGGATTGGTGATCACGAAGCAGACGAAGTTAAGTAATTCTTTTGCCTGGGCAACAGAATAACCTATGACGGACGGAGCAAGGAGGACCCAAAAAGCAGACTAGCACTAGCAAAAAGGGCATTTCTGGCCAACAGAAATCTGCTAATGTCAAACATAAGCTTTAATTTGAGGAAGAAATTTATGTGAATGTATGTTTGGAACACATGATTGTAGTCATACATGGAATGTGGGAGAATAACATAAGAAATGAGCAAGTCCACCGGAGAATCAGCGAGAAGAGGGATATATGTAAAACACTGCAAGCTGCAATGACAGGATGATAGGACATCTGTCAAGACGTCACTTCAATGGTACTATAGGGAGCTGTAGAGGGTAAGAACTGTAGAGGAAGACAGAGACTGAAATACTTCCAGCAATTAATTTTAGTAGGGTGAAAGTTCTGCTCTGAGACGAAGAGATTGGCAGTGGAGAGGAATTCGTGGTGGGTCGCATTAAAATAGTCAGAAGACTAATGACTCTAGAGAGAAGGAAAAAACACTGGTACGTTTCCATTATGGGAACACTGGGAATTCGTACGCTACTGAAAAGATAAAAAGAAGGGTATTCCACGAGTATAGCCCACCTGCCAAACAAAGCCCATCGCCACACCAACGTCGAGGTCGCTTTCAAGTACAGTTCAGTCATTCTTCTTTGTATACAAAGGTTACAATTGGTCGCCTGGCTGCTAAAACTAGGAAAACAAAACGAGTTGACCATTTATGTCGGTGAGGTAGCTGCAGATGAAGATCCTCCACGGATGACGATTACCGGGGCATCGAGATATCACTCGACAGCCTGCGAGGGCACTAGTCGATTCTGGGCGTCATTTTCTGTGTCATGTGATGCTTATCATTACTAGCAGCAGACCATTATATTCATATATGCAAAGGGCACTCACCTGAAGTTTCAAATGGAAAATAATGCGAGAGTAATTACCGACGACAGAACACAGGCATTCGAATTTGACGTTTTACCAGTAGGTAGTCATAATTTTTTTTCTGGACAGGCGTTCTAACGCTCTTCACAAGCAGCCATAAACTGTGGAGCACTGTAGCGCTCAAAGGCATTCGGGTACCAACGCTTGATATGAGGCACTGTCAGCATTGAAGACACACTTATAGCATCATTATAAACGAGACTACAAATTTTCGTACGCAGACTTGTTCATTTGCCCTCAGAGATAAATTTAAAATTTCGGATTTAATTCCTACCTTGGCTTTTCCTTAGAGAAGAATAAAAGCTGGAGATAAGAGATACATGGATAGTAGGCTTCTGTGGATTTCCGTCCATGTTCGCACGGTATTATAGGAGGCTGATTTCTTTCCCGTTTACGTATTGCAAACCTTTGTTGATAAAGACGTCTCACTCGGTGACTAAAACTCTTTTCAGTATGCTTCGGTACCAGGATTGGTATTTGTTAGTTATGTTCTTAATAACAAAAAGTTTCATTTACAATTGTACTAAGTGACTGGTAGTGCAGGTTGTAAATATGGGAAAATATGGACCTACTGAATCACATTCTGTAATGCCAACTTGTGTTTGTTTGTGACAGTTGAGAGCTTATTTGAATAATACAGAAAGTGGTTACTAAGAAATATTTCAAGGCACCTAAGATATCGACATTGAGTCTGGTTTATCATAGCCACAGTTGTCCATCTCTACTAAATATAACTTACTTATTGATTTCATAATGCACTAACCTTTTTGGCAGGAAACCACAGAGGACCCATTCTGAAAAATTACAAAAGTACCGTGATTTGTAACATGCTTCATTATACTCTAAATTTGTTTACATAGCTACAGTAAGTAATTATAACGAGTTTAAATGCGAACATTTTTTTTAGGTTAGGCTTTACCGTGACTGTTACTGACATTAAATGAAACAACAAGTTCACTGTTACCAGTCACCGTTTTATGGCACAAATGTATATCTATCTGCATATTTATAGCATTAACCAATGTATTACCCCAACCTTTAGGCAGCTAATATACGCAACATGTAATCTTAAGATCACTTGCCATGTAAATGTTTGCTCTCATATAATCACTCTTTCCTCACTATCTCTCTCTCTCTCTCTCTCACACACACACACACACACTCACACACACTTTCTCTCTCTCTTCCTCTCCTTCTGCCACCAGCCCCTCACATCTGTTTATTAATCCCAATCAAAGAGTGTCATGTATGTATGATTTTACTGCTGTAGCCAATATGATCATTGTAATTCAAGTCTGCAACATTTCACCTAACTCTTATTAACAAGTATGAAGTTTAAGCCATTTTAACATTTCACCTGATTGTATAAACTAGTACGAATGTTTAGCTGTTTTAACTTGTCAAAGTTGGATTTATATACCACCTGAAGTACAAACACATATATTCGACACCTCAAAACAAACACCTCCAAATGCTTTAAACAATTATTCTGTAATAATGTTGTTACGATGTATATTCTTTGCACTTTGCGATTATGTCTTCTCTTCTGCTATACGAACCTTGCACCCAGCTGATTCCAGGCGCCATATTTGTTTACAAATGTGGCAGTATACGTGTGATGTGTTACGACAGCAAAAGGAACCTGTGACCACTGGAGGTAATCTAGTTTACTTATTTAATGTTTACGATTAGATATAAGTTTAATTTTTTGTCAAAAGTAATCCTAAACCATATTCTGTAGTATTGTCCTGTTTCTCCACTAGGCAGTGCCACAAATTCCTCCAAAAAAAAAAAAAAATCGTAACACAACACACACACAAATGTAATACTAACTAATGTAAATCCACCCGATGATGGAAGTTTAAACCTTCGAAACGCGTCGTGGAAATAAATAAAACGGTGACTGGTAACAGTGAACTTGTTGTTTCATTTAATATAAGGAGTTTATAAATTTGAGCCACACATTAAAAGCTCAACTAGTTTTATTATGTATACATAGATAACAATATCGGGATATTCGCCGATATTGTCACACTAGAAAAAAATGTGTTATAATGAATTACATGCTTTAATCCGCTGTGTAATGCATGTATGTTAGTTCACTCACTGCCATAATCTAGGTGTAGTGATAACAATACCGAACGGTAACCGCTGTTCTGGTAGCGGAATATACTGCTAATTGTCAGTGGAATAAAATCATTGCGTGTACTCCAGGATATACAGTGATGAGCATGAAAATGGTAAAATCAACAAGACTACATGGAATAAACATTAAATTTGCAAACTTCGACATGCAGATGATTAGTATTTCGGAGCAACTGCACAGTGTGTGTAAGAGTAACACTATCAGAATCTGAATTTATATATACTATAAAATACATCTGTGTGTATTTGTGCTCCACATATCCTAAATCAATGGATCGTTTTCAACCAAAATTGATACACATACCATTCACCGTATGGAAAGAATAACTGTAAGAACCACGTACCGTCCACAGGGGATTCGTGGCGAGGAGGGAGGGAGGGGGAAGAGGGATGACACCGTAGTTCAGGAATGTCTGGAGTAGTTTCCACCATACTTCAGATGCGCATGACTCGTCCATACGAATATACTAGCGAACCCGGCAATGCTTCGCAGCTGCGAAATATGTGCGTGATCAGGATATATGTTCTAATCTCCTTCTCCACTTTCTCTCTGTCCGCCTCCGCCTCCTCTTCTTACTGTCTATACTCCCCATACTTCCCTCTCGTTGTCCATCACCACTTCCCCTCTCTCTATCTCCTCCTGCACCGTCTGTCTGTCCATCTCCTCCTTCACCTTCCCTATATCTCTGTATCGCTTGTCTCTTTGTCCATCTCCTTCCCTTCCCCCTCCCCCCTATTGAGTACAGGAGTGAATCGGTAAATCGGTTGGAACTGGCATACAGGCTATGAGAGACCTCTCCTTCTGCTGGATCTGTGAAGGTACTAGCTTGAGTGACAGTATTTTACATAGTTTTAATTAGCAAACGGATAGAATTACAATGTTTTGGATTGAGTCAGACTCTGTAGTAATATTCTAATCATAAGCCGATAAGTCATAAACATAACTTTGGTGTTTTCTGTTAAAACCGGGTGCGAGGAAGAAAGCAAAACTGCTCATAGTTGTACAAACACTTTCTGTAAATTTTATGTAGGGAGGAAGAACATATATAGAAGAAAAAACTGTCTAATAGTTTAAAAGCCATGCTACGTAGTTAAAACTGATTGCGAGAAAGAAAACAAAATCGTACATGTGCACGTCATAGCACAGCACAGAATCCTTTTTCCCGTTGTCAGTTTTAGCAGAAAATCTGTACACTATTTTTTTAAAAATATATATAGATATGTCTATCTGAATCTTTATTAGAGTATCATGTAAAAAATTTATGTAAGTGGGTGAATTGATTTTTGGTAACAATACAATATTAAAATTACATGTGGCCTGCGTCCGTCCGGCTGTTATTTGAATAACGTGTAAAAATTAGTTATAAATCGGTCAAGAATTTTTCGAGGTTTTTGGTAACAACGTTTCTACAAGTGTTTCCCAGAAAGTAATGCACCGCAATTTTTTTTCAACCATTCTGTGTTGAACATGATGAGAATTACACACACGAAAGAATGGTGTTTTATTTACACACGTATTTTTCTACGTAAGCTCCATCCCGTTCTGTGGCCTTCCTCCAGCGCGAAACAAGGGCGTGTATGCCCTGTCGGTACCAGTCCTAGCCATGGTGGTGGAGGACAGATGCAGCGACATCTGCCGAGTCGTAATGTGTCTGTCCTCGCGAATGACATCAGCTCGCTGCGACATGCCAGGTGCGACAGCCGTGGATGGTCTCGGCGACTGCTACAAATCGTGGAGTTGCGCCGAACCGCCTTCTGATGACCTAACCCTGCATGCCCAGCGACTAACTGTACTTCTGTCGACAGCAGATGTTCCATAGACTTGGCACAAGCGCTTGTGAACAGTCCCAACAGTTTCTTCCTCTGCAGTGAGAAATTCAATGACCGCAGTTACTTGTAAAATACAGGGTGTTTCAAAAATGACCGGTATATTTGAAACGCCAATAAAAACTAAACGAACAGCGATAGAAATACACCGTTTGTTGCAATATGCTTGGGACAACAGTACATTTTCAGGCAGACAAACTTTCGAAATTACAGTAGTTACAATTTTCAACAACAGATGGCGCTGCGGTCTGAGAAACTCTATAGTACGATATTTTCCACATATCCACCATGAGTAGCAATAATATGGCGTAGTCTCTGAATGAAATTACCCGAAACCTTTGACAACGTGTCTGGCGGAATGGCTTCACATGCAGATAAGATGTACTGCTTCAGCTGTTCAATTGTTTCTGGATTCTGGCGGTACATCTGGTCTTTCAAGTGTCCCCACAGAAAGAAGTCACAGGGGTTCATGTCTGGCGAATAGGGAGGCCAATCCACGCCGCCTCCTGTATGTTTCGGATAGCCCAAAGCAATCACACGATCATCGAAATATTCATTCAGGAAATTAAAGACGTCAGCCGTGCGATGTGGCCGGGCACCAACTTGCATAAACCACGAGGTGTTCGCAGTGTCGTCTAAGGCAGTTTGTACCGCCAAAAATTCACGAAGAATGTCCAGATAGCGTGATGCAGTAATCGTTTCGGATCTGAAAAATGGGCCAATGATTCCTTTGGAAGAAATGGCGGCCCAGACCATTACTTTTTGAGGATGCAGGGACGATTGGACTGCAACATGGGGCTTTTCGGTTCCCCATATGCGCCAGTTCTGTTTATTGACGAAGCCGTCCAGGTAAAAATAAGCTTCGTCAGTAAACCAAATGCTGCCCACATGCATATCGCTGTCATCAATCCTGTGCACTATATCGTTAGCGAATGTCTCTCATGCAGCAATGGTAGCGGCGCTGAGGGGTTGCCGCGTTTGTATTTTGTATGGATAGAGGTGTAAACTCTGGTGCATGAGACGATACGTGGACGTTGGCGTCATTTGGACCGCAGCTGCAACACGGCGAACGGAAACCCGAGGCCGCTGTTGGATCACCTGCTGCACTAGCTGCGCGTTGCCCTCTGTGGTTGCCGTACGCGGTCGCCCTACCTTTCCAGCACGTTCATCCGTCACGTTCCCAGTCAGTTGAAATTTTTCAAACAGATCCTTTATTGTATCGCTTTTCGGTCCTTTGGTTACATTAAACCTCCGTTGAAAACTTCGTCTTGTTGCAACAACACTGTGTTCTAGGCGGTGGAATTCCAACACCAGAAAAATCCTCTGTTCTAAGGAATAAACCATGTTGTCTACAGCACACTTGCACGTTGTGAACAGCACACGCTTACAGCAGAAAGACGACGTACAGAATGGCGCACCCACAGACTGCGTTGTCTTCTATATCTTTCACATCACTTGCAGCGCCATCTGTTGTTGAAAATTGTAACTACTGTAATTTCGAAAGTTTGTCCGCCTGAAAATGTACTGTTGTCCCAAGCATATTGCAACAAACGGTGTATTTCTATCGCTGCTCGTTTAGTTTTTATGGCCGTTTCAAATGTACCGGTCATTTTTGAAACACCCTGTATGTCACCTACAGACGCCATTTTGAAACTGTCTTGCAGCTAGGCTATCAGTCGGAAGTGACGGAAACTTGGCACGCTCACTCAGGAGACTCAAATAATACGTACGTACGTAACGTTTCGCATTCGTAGCATTGTTATCGGCTGAGAAAAAAATGCGGTGTATTACATTCTGGGCAACCCTCGTATAATGTAGTCCATCTGGAAGTTTATTCTAGTACCACATAAAAATTTTAAGTAAATCGATCAAGGGCTTTTCTAGATTTTTGATAAAAACCTTCTACAACGACTTGTCTTTATGTAGTGTATTGATTTTATACGTGTGTTCACATTCCACATGTATTTAAAGACGTTGCCTTTGTCCGTTGCAATTTCTATTAGAGAACACAGTAAATATTTGAAATAAAGCGGTTAAGAACTTTCCGAGATTATTGCCAGCAACCTTTCCGCTTTCTATCTATCTCAGTCTGAATGGTTATTAGAGTATTGTTTAAAAATCACAAGGTAGGATAATTACTAAAAACTTTTCCAAATTGTTGGTAGAAACGTTAAGCAACGACTTGTCGTTATACACACAGGTATAGTATAGAGAAAGGGTAAACGGTGTTAACAAAAATCTCGAAAAGTTCTTAACCACTTTACTTCAAATTTTTATACAGTGCTCTGACAAAACATTACTTACAATGAGGGAACATTGCTTAATATCTCAAAACAAATTAAAATCTTCTACGTGCGCCGAGTGCAGGTACGTACCTTTCCTCTGGTGCAGTGAAGGCTCACTGAGGTGTCCATGAGGTGCCACATACGGCAGTCGCACGACATGTCGACAGAGGCCAGGGCGCGTGGAGTGACCGACACCGCCAGTATCGTCCACGCGGGTAGCAGCCACATCTCAGTCGCTAAAAGGACACATCAAGCTTGAGTTCTTTCTTTTAGAAAGAGGAGACGGTGACGTACATAAAATGTTCATTCTGGTATTGCAACGTCCAAATAGAAAGGGTGTCATGCTATCCGCAAGTCAGCTCTCATGTCTCAGCAGACAACCACGTATCAATATCTAACGCTGTCTTGGGTCTTTTCTCCGGTGCTCTTTCCACTAGCATTCTTAACTTAGTTCGCTCATTTGGCTAGTGACGTCTTTGATTTAGAACAGGTTTTGTAACGGCAGTGTTGATAGAGATCTCTCCGATACTTTTGTAGTGTCTCTCGTATCTGTGTCCTCAAGTGGTGTAATTGCACAATTTCTGATGGTGAATGGCAGATTTCAAATCGTATTTCTAGTTCGTTAGGTTATTTCCTTTGTTTTCCTGCTACATGTGTAGATGCTCGAATGATCGGTGTGTTGCGGTCGATATGGTGACTTGTGATGTGGGGTCTGTGTTACATTTCGGAAGAAATAGTAATCCTGCCTTTCTGCTTAGGTTTCGTGCTTTGTGGTATCGCTGAGGGGATGTGATGTGATATCATTGTGTCATACACGCCAGCCCTAAGGCTCTGTAATCAATTGGCGATATAGGCCTACATATCAGCGAACGCCAATAATAAATTTCGGATAATCTTGCGCTAGCACGAACTATAGTATTTTGACAGATTGCAGATGGCCCATTTCATTAGCACCTAAGCTTTATCTATGCTCCACCATGTCATATCAGTTCACCCCATTCCAGTCGACACAGAGACAGATTTCCGTCAGCCGCTGCTCGGACAATTTGGTCATATAACGCCTTCAAATTCACCCTTCCTAACCACAGTCACTGCCGTTTCCGGAGGCGGTTTGGGTCTGTGCAGTCCTCTAGTGGATTTCAACGTTATTAAAGCCAGATTTGCTTTCAGTTTCTTATTATCTATTCGTACACTGCGCAACAGAATTAAAGGATCATTCCTACGAAACCTTGTAATTGTGTCCTGTTCCAACGCCTAAGTTTATATTTGGTTCAGGGGAGCCTACTACCTTCCTCTCCAATGGTAAAAAAGTGTGACAGCATGCAACGTCATCCTCAGGCTCGATGACGGTTCACACGGCAAGGTGTCGATACGTGTGGAGAAAAGGACAGAAGTTTATGTGACATGTAAATTGTGTTAATGATGTCAAATTAGCACCAAATTTCAACACACTTCTGCCCAACACCACCGTGAACGCCTTACATAATACAAAGATCGTCACATCCCCTCTTACTCACAAATATCGACCTTTCTTTTAACGACTGTGCGATGGAGGTCAGAGCTGCGACTCTCACGCGGTTTTCTCACGAGTGGTCGAGGAAAATATTTCAGACACACCGCGGCTCAGAACCGATTCGCGGTGCGATGATCTAAAGGATGATGTTCTTGACAGCTATTTTCACTGTTGACACCTTCTGGACGACTCATTCATTCTCAACGGTTATCACGGGGCTCGAAACATTCTGAACAAGATGTCTCCCCTCTCGAGTGCAGTGCGACCGCATTAAGCTCTTGGGTAGAGGCTGGAACCATTAGGGACTGTTCAGTACCACTGGACGAAAATTGAACGTGATGCAAAACAGTATACAGTCCTAATGCTTTTTCAGTGTTTCTGTTTCACACTCTTCTGTGACGTTATCGTGGAGAGGCGTGAGCTTGACACATGCTTGAATAAAATGGCGAAGGGTCCGGAGCTTGACACATGCTTGAATAAAATGGCGAAGGGTCCGTCAAAGACCCTCCCAGTTCGGCAAAACACTATGTGGCACCTGTCCATATTTACTGAGTATTTTCCAATCGTGCCTTCATAGAGGAAACTTGAAAACTATCCCTAACCGCCTGCCACCAGGCGACAAGCCCTGGAGGTGTCCCAATCGGTTTGGCTAAATGCAGGCACTTTGGGCTACTGTGCACTTTTCTCTGTAATGGTGCATTTTTAAAATCCTCAGTAAATGTAGCCAGGTGCCACCTCTTAGAGAGATCCTGTGCCATTTCATTCTCATCTTTGTCAATTCAATACAGCTCCATGATCACGCCACAGGAGTGCATAAAGCAGGAGCACTGAAAAAGCATAAGAACCCACTGCTGCTTCGGATCACGTTGAAATTTCGTCAAATTTTGAATGGTCCCTTCTTTCTAATCTGTACGTGAGAGCAATAGCTGCAGTCCTGCTGCGTTCCAAAGGGACGCGGTCACGTTCAGTTGGGATGCACCCCTACAATGTCCATAGAGAAGGGTTCAATTGTCCAAGCTTATCAGCTGCATCAAAGGTTGTCAGTGTCCATAGAGAATGGTTAAATAGTATAAGGGTGCCAGCTGTGTCAAATGTTGCCAAGAAAGTTTTACTGGCGCTCATTGTGCTTCGAATTTTCGTTTTAGATTGCGAAATGTGTCGGAATCCACGCCCCACGCTGGTCGTCGCTGTTCTGATATCCGTCGCAAAGACATCAAATCGGGTGAATTGTGAGTAAGAGAGGATGTGACGACCTTCCCATAGTGTGACACGTTCCCAGTGGTCTTGATGAAATTTGGTGCCCATATGACATTCACATGAACTTCTGGGCACCGATCTTTATTTCGCAAGTGTTGACACCTTCTTGTTGTAAGGGTCATCGAGTCAAACGGTGATGTCGCCACGCCTTTGTGCCATTACAGACGATGGTTGTAGGCACATTTGAGCCAAACTGCAAACTCTTGCGTTGGAATGGGAGACAAGTAAGGGGTTTCGAAAAAAGTGATCCTTTAATTCATTTTTTATTTAAAATGAAAATCCTCTAGCTGTATTTAAGATTTCATATTTATTTGGCTACTTTAATTCTGTTGCGCAGTGTACTAGATTGTAGCAATTTACATGGTGAAGGAATGCCTCCCTCATTCCACATCTTTCTTATACCAACAAGAATGTCAGCACTTTACAGGACTTACTCACTGGCAAACTGGGAGACCTTCATTAAAACTTACTGCCGACTGTCAAATCCGCATGGATGAATGTCTCGTAATCTATGGGAAGATTCGAACGAGAGAGAAATTGCATAGCATCAATCTCACACAAAAATCCTCTCTGCAGTAAGCGTCAGATACAGGATACCCTTTCACAAAGATTCATTTTTTGTGATCAATTTGGCTGTGGACAAGGAAGAAATAGGCTTTAATTACCAGACCGACTCCTAACACCTTAGAGTGACATGTTATTTAGCCGCGCTGTTCTAGGTGCTTTAGTCCGGAACCACGCGATTGCTACAGTCGCTGGTTCGAATCCTGCCTCGGGCATGGATGTGTTTGATGTCCTTAGGTTAGTTAGGTTTAGGTAGTTGTAAGTTCTAGGGGCCTGATGACCTCAGATGTTAAGTCCCATAGTGCTCAGAGCCATTTGAACAATTTGTAATGTTATTTTTCAACCGGACTGGCACATGTTCCCGGGAGCCAAATACTGCTCGTATACTCGGTGCTGGTTCATTGTACTCACTTCCCGAAAGCAAAGCTACTCCCGCCATTCTGGCTGTTCAGTCTTATGTAAAACATTGGATAGCGTGACAGAGGCGCGGCAGACAATACGTTCAGCGGCACCAAATGTTTTCAGTCATCTCTCTGGGTTTTCATTGACGAGGAATAAAGTTTGAATTAAATGAAAACCAACGACACTACTAGGATGTTCTTTTTATTTTTTTTTACTTATTCATTTTTTTTGAGTTATCCGTCTTCTGATGGGTTTGATGCAGCTCGCCACGAGTACCTCTCCAGTGCCAAACTGAAAGCAGAACTTGCACCACACGTCCTCAAATATTTGTTGGATGTATTCCAGGCTCGGTTTTCCTCTAGATTCTTTACCCTCTACAGCCCCCTCTAATACTACAGAAGTTAATCCGTTATGTCTTAACTGTCCCTCCTTCTTGCCCCTGTTTTCTATATATTCCTCTCGTATCCTTTACTTCGCCGATTCTCCAGAGAACATCCTCACTACATACCTTATCAGTCCACCTAAATTTGAACTTTCGTCTATAGCACCACATCTCACATGCTTTAACTCTCTTCTGTTCCTGTTTTCCCAAAGTCCATGTCTCACTACCATACAGTGCTGTGCTCGAAACGTACGTTTCCAGAAATTTCTTCAAATTAAAGCCTATGTTTGATATTAGTAGACTGTTCCTGGGTAGGAACGCCCTTTTTTCCCAATACGGTTCCACTTTTGACGTCCTCCTTGTTCCCTCCCTCCTGGGTTATATTGCTGCTCTGGTGGCAGAATTCCTTCATCTACTTCTTGATTACCAAGTTATGTTTCTCAATGTTCTCATTTCTGCTGCTTCTGTATTCTTTCGTTCTTCTTTGATTTACTCTCGATGTACTCTCTGGAATGTTGATCCCATTCAGCGGAACCTGTCGTTCGTTATTTTCACTGAAGATAACAATGTCATGAGTCAATTTTATTACTGATATTCCTTCATCCTGTCTTTTAATGCCACTCTTGGACCTATCTTTTATTTTCATAATTCCTTCTTCGACGCATAGATTGAACAGTAGGGGCGAAAGACTTCATCCTTGTATTACTGGACCAAACAGAACATACTGTTCCGAAGAAGGGACATATTTTTCATTTTTTTCATTTTTAAGAGATTTAATTTCAAGAATGAAAAGTAACAAAAGATAAAAGAGGAGAAAAAAGGAAATAAAAACATTGAAGATTACAGCTTGAGAATCTGGTCATACAAGTCCATTTTCAGTGCATTTGACTAGCAATGAAAATTTCTTGGGTCACAGGTTCGAAACCCGACACTGCTTACATTTTGAATAAAAATAGTTATGACAGCCGAAGACTTCCAGTAGAAGGCCTCGCTGTCGTCCTGCCAACGGCCTTGTCAAAGAGAGCGGAGGAACGGATGGAACTTCAGGGGAATCTCTGCTCCTGTCACTAAAGGTTCGAAAAATAAGCCGTGATCAGCGATATGAGTATACAGAAGGAAATGGGAACCAGTGCATTAAAGACACATTATGTACGTCTAGAGGACATGTGGCCTGCAATTAAAAAAGTGTCATGATGATCTCTCCATTGGCAAAAGGTTCCGGATTAGTCACCATTTCGGATCACCCAGGTGAAGGGACCACGTGAAAAGAAATGAATAACAAACGGCAGGAAGGATTGTCGAAAGTTTGAACGCGATAGGTAAGGTAGAAACACTGAAAACGGATATGCTAAGATTCAGTCTGGATATATTGTGGGTCATTGAAGCAGCAGAAAGAGATGTAACGTGGGTAAGACTGATTATGAGTAGAAAGGTAGGGCTGAGCGTGTGTTACTGTGAACTTTGAGTTATAGTAGAGCGAAAAGCCATTCACAGAACTTAAGGCAGAAAACCAACGTCGACAGCGTGAGTTCAGATATACATTCCAACATTAAATAAAGAATAGCAAGAGACAGAAAGAATGTAGAAGGAAATTGAACTGGTAAATGAAAGAGGAGAAAGAATCATTGAATGCAGCAATGAATTTCAGCTTGTAATAGCGAAAATAGTGTTCAAAAACCGAAAGAGACGGAGATGTACTTGGGAAAGGCCTGAGTACGTGACGATCCCAGCTAGATTACATTTTGGCCCTACAGACATCCCTAAATAAGGTACTGGTTGTAAAGTGTCTCTGGGACACATACAGCCTCTGTTCACAATTCAGTGATAATGAACAATGGGTTGAAGTTTAACAAATCCGTTCGAAAGAATCTGCACTACTGGCCATTAAAATTCCTACACCACGTAGATGACGTGCTACAGACGCGAAATTGAACCGACAGGAAGAAAATGCTGTTATTTGCAAATGATTAACTTTTCAGAGCATTCACACAAGGTTGGCGCCGGTGGCGACACCTACAACGTGCTGATGTCAGGAAAGTTTCCAACTGCTTTCTCGTACACAAACAGCAGTTGACCGGCGTTGCCTGGTGAAACGTTGTTGTGATGCCTCGTGTAAGGAGGAGAAATGCGTACCATCACGTTTCCGACTTTGATAAAGGTCGGATTGTAGCCTATCGCGATTGCGGTTTATCGTATCGCGACGTTGCTGCTCGCGTTGGTCGAAATACAATGACTGTTAGTAGAATATGGAATAGGTGGGTTCAGGAGGGTAATACGGCCTCGTATCACTAGCAGTCGAGACGACGGGCATCTTATCCGCATGGCTGTAATGGATCGTGCAGCCACGTCTCGATCCCTGAGTCAACAGATGGAGTCGTTTGCAAGACAACAACCATCTGCACGAACAGTTCGATGACGTTTCCAGCAGCATGGTCTATCAGCTCGGAGACCATGGCTGCGGTTACCCTTGACGCAGCATCACAGGCAGCAGCGCCTGCGGTGTTGTACTCAACGATGAACCTGGGTACACGAATGGCAAAACGTCATTTTTTCGGATGAATCCAGGTTCTGTTTACAGCATCATGATGGTCGCATCCGTGTTTGGCGACATCGCGGTGAACGCACATTGAAAGTGTGTATATGTCATCACCTTACTGGCGTATCACCCGACGTGATGGTATGGGGTGCCATTGGTTACTCGTCTCGGTCACCTCTTGTTCGCATTGACGGCACTTTGAACACTGGACGCTACCTTTCAGATATGTTACGACCCGTGGCTCTACCCTTCATTCGATTCCTGCGAAACCCTACATTTCAGCAGGATAATGCACGATCGCATGTTGTGGGTCCAGTGCGTGCCTTTCTGGATATTATAAAATGTTCGACTGCTGCCCTAGCCAGCACATTCTCCAGATCTCTCACCAATTGAAAACGTCTGGTCAATTGTGGCCGAGCAACTGGCTCTGTTTGACTCAATGTCCAGGCGTATCAAGGCCGTTATTACGGCCAGAGGTGGTTGTCTGGGATTATTTCTCAGGATCTATGCACCCAAATTGCGTGAAATTGTAATCACACGTCAGTTTTAGTATAATATATTTGTCCAATGAATACCCGTTTATCATCTGTATTTCCTCTTGGTGTAGCAATTTTAATGGCCAGTAGTGTATCTGTGGAGATGTAAGACAGTAAGATTCTGAAGAATGGCGAGATGCGTTGGAAGTTCTACCAGGATACACATGTCGTGACAGTGATCACCACAGTAGGCAGTTCAGATGAAGAGGAAAGATTTGGTTAGAGCAATCACATAAGGCGGGCAAAAGTGGTTCAAATAGCTCTGAGCACTATGCGACTTAACTTCTGAGGTCATCACTCGCCTAGAACTTAGAACTAATTAAACCTAACTAACCTAAGGACATCACACACAAAGAAGGGTTAGATAATACTCCCTCGACATTTCTAAAATCACTGGGGATAATGCCAGCCAAGCAACTATACAGATTGGTGTGTGAAAGCTTTTAATTTAGGGATACCATCAGACTTTCAGGAAAATTTCATCCACGCAGTCTCAAAGTGCGAGAATTATCGCAGAATCAACGTAACGGTTTATGCGTCCAAAAACCAGTGAGAGGAAAAAAATTAAAGACATGTTGCATTACGATCAGACTGGCTTTCAGAAAGGTGAGGGCATCGGAGGGGATATTTTGACGAGATTGGAGTGGAAGAAAAGCTAAGGAAAAATCAAAGCACATTCACTGGATTTATTGACTTGGCCAAATCGGGTGACAATGTAAAATAGTACAAGTTAATCGAACATTTGATAGTAAGCTAGAAGGAAATACGGATAATATACAGTATGTACATGTACAAAGAGGGAACAATAAGAATTGAAGGTCAAGAGCGAAATGCCCGTAATATAAGTGCGTAAGGCAGTGATGCACTCTTCTGCCCATCCTGTTCAATTTATACATCGATGAAGTAATAATGGAAATATAAGAAATATTCAAGTATGGGATTAAAACTCGAGGGGGGGGGGGAGGATATCAACAAAAAGAACTGCTGATGACTTTGCTGCCTTCATTCCAAGTGAAGAAGAATTACGGTATGTGATGAACGGAATGAGAAAAAATTGGAAAGTTGTGGTAAGTTCATATGGGACCATACTGATGAAGTCATCGGTTCATATTCTTAAGCACTAATTAATCTAACTTAAACTGACTTACTCTAAGGACAACAAACACTCCCCTGCCCGATGAGGACTCGAACCTCCGACGGGGGAAATCGCCGCGCGAACCGTCGAAAGACGCATCATAGCGCGCGACAATGTAATGGGAAATCTAATGCGTACAGAATATGGGTTGAGGGTAAACTGAAGAAAAATGAAAGGAACGACACGTAGTACAAACGAAATTATCCATAAAATTAACATCAAAACTGAGAACCACGAAGTTGAGGAAGTTAAAAAATTCAGCTACCTTGGAAGCAAAACACCACATAACGAAGCAAGGAAAACATAAAAAGCTTATTAGGACAGGCAAAGTGGGCATTCCTGGCCAAGAAAAGTCCACTAATATCAAACATCAGTCTCTGTTTGACAAGGAAAATTCTCAGAACATACGTTTCGTGTGTTGAACGACAGTGAATCATGAACTGTGGGTCAAACGGAGAAGAAGAGAATCGAAGCATTTGGGATGTGCTGTAAAATGAACTTAATTAGGTGGACTGATAAGAAATGGGGCGTTTCTCCCCAGAATGGGCGAAGATGAAGAGGGGAGAGGATGACGGGACATGTGTTACGACATCAGTGCATAACATCCATGGTTGCTGCATAGGGTGAAAACTGTAGGAGAAGGCACTGTTTGATATATGTCCAAGAAATAATTGAGGATTTAGGGTGCAAGAGCTATTCTGAGATGAAGAACTTGATTGGGGGCGATAGATAACTAAACATAAATACACTCCTGGAAATGGAAAAAAGAACACATTGACACCGGTGTGTCAGACCCACCATACTTGCTCCGGACACTGCGAGAGGGCTGTACAAGCAATGATCACACGCACGGCACAGCGGACACACCAGGAACCGCGGTGTTGGCCGTCGAATGGCGCTAGCTGCGCAGCATTTGTGCACCGCCGCCGTCACTGTCAGCCAGTTTGCCGTGGAATACGGAGCTCCATTGCAGCCTTTAACACTGGTAGCATGCCGCGACAGCGTGGACGTGAACCGTATGTGCAGTTGACGGACTTTGAGCGAGGGCGTATAGTGGGCATGCGGGAGGCCGGGTGGACGTACCGCCGAATTGCTCAACACGTGGGGCGTGAGGTCTCCACAGTACATCGATGTTGTCGCCAGTGGTCGGCGGAAGGTGCACGTGCCCGTCGACCTGGGACCGGACCGCAGCGACGCACGGATGCACGCCAAGACCGTAGGATCCTACGCAGTGCCGTAGGGGACCGCACCGCCACTTCCCAGCAAATTAGGGACACTGTTGCTCCTGGGGTATCGGCGAGGACCATTCGCAACCGTCTCCATGAAGCTGGGCTACGGTCCCGCACACCGTTAGGCCGTCTTCCGCTCACGCCCCAACATCGCGCAGCCCGCCTCCAGTGGTGTCGCGACAGGCGTGAATGGAGGGACGAATGGAGACGTGTCGTCTTCAGCGATGAGAGTCGCTTCTGCCTTGGTGCCAATGATGGTCGTATGCGTGTTTGGCGCCGTGCAGGTGAGCGCCACAATCAGGACTGCATACGACCGAGGCACACAGGACCAACACCCGGCATCATGGTGTGGGGAGAGATCTCCTACACTGGCCGTACACCACTGGTGATCGTCGAGGGGACACTGAATAGTGCACGGTACATCCAAACCGTCATCGAACCCATCGTTCTACCATTCCTAGACCGGCAAGGGAACTTGCTGTTCCAACAGGACAATGCACGTCCGCATGTATCCCGTGGCACACAACGTGCTCTAGAAGGTGTAAGTCAACTACCCTGGCCAGCAAGATCTCCGGATCTGTCCCCCATTGAGCATGTTTGGGACTGGATGAAGCGTCGTCTCACGCGGTCTGCACGTCCAGCACGAACGCTGGTCCAACTGAGGCGCCAGGTGGAAATGGCATGGCAAGCCGTTCCACAGGACTACATCCAGCACCTCTACGATCGTCTCCATGGGAGAATAGCAGCCTGCATTGCTGCGAAAGGTGGATATACACTGTACTAGTGCCGACATTGTGCATGCTCTGTTGCCTGTGTCTATGTGCCTGTGGTTCTGTCAGTGTGATCATGTGATGTATCTGACCCCAGGAATGTGTCAATAAAGTTTCCCCTTCCTGGGACAATGAATTCACGGTGTTCTTATTTCAATTTCCAGGAGTGTACTATGGGTTGACGAGGTACAAATAGGAAGAGGATAATAATGAGAAGAAGATAGAGGATTCGGAGACTTATGAAGTGACCAGGATTCTGTTACTTTTAGCACGTTTCGTAACTGTCCATCTTTGGTGAAGGAAAATGTCAGTTCATTCTCTGTGCTGATCAATGAACTCCATGATATTACTGAACCACGTTAACTGTACCTCAAAGGGACATTCACAAACCGGAAAAAGTAACGTGTTTATTGTTTCACAGCGAAATCTCGACATAAAAACACGTGAGTGCAATCTGAGATTAGAATTAAGATCGGAGTTCGTATTTAAGAATGACTTACATAGATCCACTCACTACCTTACAAACAAGTAGGTTCCATTAATTCTACGTAATATGTCATATCTAACACATATATGAGAGTAACATGAAGCGCCGGCCGTGGTGGCCAAGCGGTTAAAGGCGCTACAGTCTGGAACCGCGCGGCCGCTACGGTCGCAGGTTCGAATCCTGCCTCGGGCATGAATGTGTGTGATGTCCTTAGGTTAGTTAGGTTTAAGTAGTTCTACGTTCTAAGGGACTGATGACCTTAGAAGTTAAGTCCCATAGTGCTCAGAGCCATTTGAACCATTTTTGAATACGAAGAAGATTTTATGTAGTGTGTCGATTACTGCATAGGTCAACTCGTTGACGAACTAAATACAACGGCAGTCCACAAGCCACCGCAGGTGAGTCACGTAGCGTTCACAGTGATCGAAAACTGTTCTTATACCCTTTTATGCTGGAAGAAAGACTGACAACAAAACATCCCTTAGTATGAGACCGAATTTCACTTACTCTACTACTGCAGGTAATAGGAGAGCAGTGTCTCCCAGGATGTAATACACTCATTCAATCGTTTTGGCAATAATGCTCCAGGACTTTTTAAAACTAATTATTCACACACAACGCCTTTCCTTCAGAGTGTCCTACCCGACAAGTGTTCTGGGCGCCTTGTGTTTTGTCCCACACGGACAATAACCAGTCGCTCAAAGAGGCCTCCACTCAGTTGCGTGACTGTTCGCGAAAAGGGAACACAGCTGACGATGTTTCCCGTTATGCAGTTAGCGAAGACCGTAGTGTTGACTCAGTACAGTGTGCATGCTGTAGGAGATTTAATGTGACGTAGACATTCTCTCCAACGAAGGTGGTATCGACACATCCAGGGCAGTTGTGAAAAAAAGCAACTTGTGAAGAAGCTCATATTTACGAGAAACATGAGTGGAGAATCTGGGAATTTTTTCCAGCAGAGCATACATACAGCTAGCCATGAATGTACGACTCTTGAACTCACCACCCGTGAGTTCAAAAAGAGACAAATGAAAATATATAGAGTGGAGCTTCATCAGGTGCTTGCTCGGAATGCCAGCTGGAGATGAAAAAAATTATTCAGTCGTCTCTAGTTGTTGGTAACTAATTGAAAATTAACGTGAGTGGTTGCATCACTGACAAATATGCGTGGTGTCCGAAACAGAAAGCTCGTATGAATCCGCTGAACATCAATGACACCGGTTCAGTTTTGTTGGTAGGACATCGTATTGTGATTTGCTAGTCTAGCGCGACTAAGTATCATTCATTGAAACCTAACCCTTCAGTTTAGTGGACTCGAGCTAGCTTCTCAGAAAGACGACGAACAGCATTTTTGGTGTTGGATGGATGGCCCGTGTGTCTATGCCGCAGTGATGGATTCATCGGTAAGATATTCAGCATCGATTTCTAGTCGTTACACTTCGGAATCCCTACATCTGAGACTTTCATCAGTATCATGTAGGAAGAATTCATGGGCGAATTCACAGTTCGTGTTCAGGAAGCGCCGTTTGTTAATGCCTCCCTCCCTCTCCCCAAACTTTGAAATATAAATTACGTCACCCCCATTGAAATGTCCCAAGGTATGTAAGAATTTAATAATAATGATAGAAAAATGTGTAAAATGTCTTCATACGACAATAATTTCATTAGAGCATTCGTATTACAGTGTTTTACTATAACGTCCAATAAATTATAGTTTTGAGATGTACAGCATTTGAACAGCACTTCTCCAAAAATTTGAGACTTACACCCTGCTACTAATTTTAGAACTATAACAACGATCAACCCGCACATCACTGACAATATAGTAATTCACGCGATATACGCTAATCACCAAAAAAATGGCTCATATGGATCTGACCACTATGGGACTTAACATCTGTGGGCATCAGTCCCCTAGAACTTAGAACTACTTAAACCTAATTAACCTAAGGACATCACACACATCCATGCCCGCGGCAGGATTCGAACCTGCGACCGTAGCGGTCACGCGGCTTCAGAAGCGCCTAGAACCGCACGGCCACATCAGTCGGCCGCTAATCACCCACAACATTATGACCACCTACTGTAAATATAAACGCATCCAGGCGATAGCAGCGGAAACTGACAAGGAGTGACTGCTAGCCAGACACACGTACAGAACGTGCAGTATCACTGAGCTTGCTGTTCGTATGTAGAATGGGGAAGCGCGCGATCTGTCTGAGTATGACCGAGGGCAGATTGTGATGGCCGCTCGGCACAGGCATTTCGGAAACTACACGACTTATCCGGAGTTCCAGGAACACTGTGATGTGTGTCTTCAACGCGTAGCGAAACCAAGGTGAAACCACGCCCAGTCCGTGCTGCGGTGGTCTAGTGGTTCTAGGCGCGCAGTCCGAAACCGCGGGACTGCTACGGTCGCAGGTTCGAATCCTGCCTCGGGCATGGATGTGTGTGATGTCCTTAGGTTAGTTAGGTTTAAGTAGTTCTAAGTTCTAGGGGACTGATGACCACAGAAGTTAAGTCCCATAGTGCTCAGAGCCATTTTGAACTTCGTGCGTTTGCGCGGCAATCCCTCGTTAGGGCAGTTGCCGGACGTTGTAGGCTGGTCGGACTGGTAAAACAGGACAGGCGGCGAACTGTGTTGGAACTAACATCAGACATTAATGCCCGGCAGAGTACAAGAATGTCTGAACACATAGTACAGCGGACACTCCTATCGACGGGCCTCCGCAACCGACGACCCATGCATGTGCCAATGTCAGCAGGACAACATCGGCATCTACGACTGAAATTGGCACGTGACCAGCGCCACTGGACGTTGGCACAGTGTCACAGCGTTGCATGGTCTGATGAATCCCGATATCTTGTTCATCATGTCGATGGGAGAGCGCGAATCCGTCGTCTTCCAGGGGGGAACAGGTGTTCACCAAAGCGATTGATAAATACTGTGTTTCGACGAAGAATTTTCGCTTTTCAGCGGAGTGTGTGATAATCTGAAACGTACTGACAGATGAAACCCGTGTCCCCGACCGGCACTCGAAACTGGAGTCTTTTTCTCTTTCGCAGATGGAGCTATCGAATACAGCTCACAACCCATATTCACCGCTTTACTTTCGCCAGTACCTCATCTTCTACATTCTAAAATTCACCGACGTTCTTCTGTATACCTTGAATGGTTAGCACTCCGGGGCGAAAGGATATTGTGGAGATATAGCTTCGACATTGCCTGGGGTATGGTTTCCGGAATGAGTTTTCACTCTGAAGCGGAGTGTACGGTGATTTCAAACTTCCGGGAAGATTGAAATTGTATCAGACCGGGTCTGGAACCTGCAAGTTTTGCCTTTCGCAGGCAAGCGCTTCAGTGACTGAGTTTTCCTAGAATAACTCAGGAGTCGGCCTCACAGCTATATTTCCGCCAGTACGTCATCTTCTACCTCCCCTCCCTGCTTGGGTAGTTCTGTCGGTAGCGCAAACGTCCCAAGTTTGAGTTCCGGTCCGACACAAACATGTAATACGTTAGGAAGTTTCAAGTATCCTACGTGAAAAAGAGCTTGTTGTATCTAGAATTCCATACCATTTTCGAGGCTCTTAATTTCGGTGCTACTTTATTCTCCGATAGTTAGCTGTGAATTTTGGGAAATGATATGTATGTGAAAATATAAAAGCGTCTACATTTTTTTTGGGGGGGGGAGGGGCGTTATAGGTGCAATGTCGCCCTTAATTCTTCCCCCCCCCCCCCCCCCCTTGCCGCGTTGGATTCGAGCCAGGGGCACGACAAACACGTGATTCTCTTTCTGTGATCTTAATTATTAAAAGCACTTGAGAGGAATTTATTTTATCTTGGATGTCAAATCAAATGCCTTTCAGCCGTCTAGTTTCCAAACTTATTTCATTTGGCTACCAGTTTCGGCGATTTACTATGCCATCTTGAAGCCTCTGACCGACGTGTAGGATGATTTCACGTCGGTACTGGTCAAAACAGAGGCCGCCAGTCGAACACTGTTATCTGTAGATTTCTGCTTCAACACCATCATCTTGTTTTGTTTAATGACGTAGGTGGCTATACGAAACTCACTGGTAAGTCTTTCCTACGTCATGAATCACAACTTGGGCCTCGCTGCTCACTATGTTCTACGTTACGTTAATGAATCAACGTCCGAAAAATATTTCTAACTTCTTTGCAATAGTTTTCTGCTTATCCCTAGCAACATACAATTTTACAGTAGTATTTTTTAAATAATTCTTAAAAGCTGGTTATTAATGCCTGGTCTCCAGACCATACGATCACAAAATGATGCCGTGATTGACTAGGGACGTCATCTGAGGAACAGACGGTCTACAATTGTACTACTTCTGCTCCATTCTAACGCTGGCTTAGTATCGTATGTATAGTCTGTACGGTTATCCACACATGATTTAATCAAAACACCCAAGATTGTTCTGACGTCCGTACATAATGAAGCACTAGACATTCTAAGAAGATAACGTTTGATTAATTGTACACCATGAAGCTCCATACCACATTTCCTCTGCTAAAGCCAACGGCAGCGTCTGTACTCACGTGCTAATGCGGAACGCGGCCGTCGCTTGCTACCTCCGTCTGGTCTCCAATTCCCAGTGCCTACCCGTTATGACACATTATCGTTACCTCGCTATTTCGAC
The DNA here is from genome assembly GCF_023864275.1 of Schistocerca cancellata. Classification (NCBI taxonomy): domain Eukaryota; kingdom Metazoa; phylum Arthropoda; class Insecta; order Orthoptera; family Acrididae; genus Schistocerca; species Schistocerca cancellata. The sequence continues at coordinate 726,401,692 of NC_064627.1, forward strand.
AGTGCTGAGTTTATCTCATCCTGTATTTGGACACCTTCCGCTACCGACAAGGAAATGCTAGCGTTTATCGAAATACACTCCTGGAAATTGAAATAAGAACACCGTGAATTCATTGTCCCAGGAAGGGGAAACTTTATTGACACACTCCTGGGGTCAGATACATCACATGATCACACTGACAGAACCACAGGCACATAGACACAGGCAACAGAGCATGCACAATGTCGGCACTAGTACAGTGTATTTCTATCTTTCGCAGCAATGCAGGCTGCTATTCTCCCATGGAGACGATTGTAGAGATGCTGGATGTAGTCCTGTGGAACGGCTTGCCATGCCATTTCCACCTGGCGCCTCAGTTGGACCAGCGTTCGTGCTGGACGTGCAGACCGCGTGAGACGACGCTTCATCCAGTCCCAAACATGCTCAATGGGGGACAGATCCGGAGATTTTGCTGGCCAGGGTAGTTGACTTACACGTTCTAGAGCACGTTGGGTGGCACGGGATACATGCGGACGTGCAATGTCCTGTTGGAGCAGCAAGTTCCCTTGCCGGTCTAGGAATGGTAGAACGATGGGTTCGATGACGGTTTGGATGTACCGTGCACTATTCAGTGTCCCCTCGACGATCACCAGTGGTGTTCGGCCAGTGTAGGAGATCGCTCCCCACACCATGATGCCGGGTGTTGGCCCTGTGTGCCTCGGTCGTATGCAGTCCTGATTGTGGCGCTCACCTGCACGGCGCCAAACACGCATACGACCATCATTGGCACCAAGGCAGAAGCGACTCTCATCGCTGAAGACGACACGTCTCCATTCGTCCCTCCATTCACGCCTGTCGCGACACCACTGGAGGCAGGCTGCACGATGTTGGGGCGTGAGCGGAAGACGGCCTAACGGTGTGCGGGACCATAGCCCAGCTTCATGGAGACGGTTGCGAATGGTCCTCGCCGATACCCCAGGAGCAACAGTGTCCCTAATTTGCTGGGAAGTGGCGGTGCGGTCCCCTACGGCACTGCGTAGGATCCTACGGTCTTGGCGTGCATCCGTGCGTCGCTGCTGTCCGGTCCCAGGTCGACGGGCACGTGCACCTTCCGCCGACCACTGGCGACAACATCGATGTACTGTGGAGACCTCACGCCCCACGTGTTGAGAAATTCGGCGGTACGTCCACCCGGCCTCCCGCCTGCCCACTATACGCCCTCGCTCAAAGTCCGTCAACTGCACGTACGGTTCACGTCCACGCTGTCAAGGCATGCTACCAGTGTTAAAGACTGCGATGGAGCTCCGTATGCCACGGCAAACTGGCTGACACTGACGGCGGCGGTGCACAAATGCTGCGCAGCTAGCGCCATTCGACGGCCAACACCGTGGTTCCTGGTGTGTCCGCTGTGCCGTGCGTGCGATCATTGCTTGTACAGCCCTCTCGCAGTGTCCGGAGCAAGTATGGTGGGTTTGACACACCGGTGTCAATGTGTTCTTTTTTCCATTTCCAGGAGTGTATTTTCTTGCAACAGGTTAGTCTTGGTACGGCAGTTAAGAAAAGACAAACTTTGCCTAATGTTTGCAAATCCTATCCACATGCAAGTCGGATGCAGCGTCTTCAACTGGAGAATTATAGCTACAGCTATAGCTCACATAAATTCCCGAGACAGCTGCCATGTTTCCTCTGTCCCCAGGGAGCCTCTGTTGGCCGCTGACGCCTGCTCTGTCAACGCAGTTGTTGCGGCCAAGAGCTTCTAAGGTCAGGTTACCATCAGTCGAAAAAAAAAATCAGCTCATAAACTTTGACAACATGATTGCAACAATATTTTATTAATGACTCCTTTCGAATTTGTGTAGAAGTCTTTTCCATAAAAATGAGAAACGTTTAGCTGCTGCTGGCGCCTCCTCGAAAATACTGACGTGGCAACACGATCGTAAACTGCTCTACTATAGTGTCGCCACGTGAGCCATTTGAGGAGCCGCCAGCAACAGCTCGTTTTCTGGAGAAGACTTGTACACGAAATCGATACTGGTCGTTAATACAATATTACTGCGATCTAGACTCTTGCTTTAACCCAAAACAGTCAGTGTCACCAATTCACTGCTGTTGAAATACCATTCAGGTTGACGTTTAACTCAATACCATTTTCATAAAGAAAATAGCCAACATCAAATACAGTACCACTTGCGCAACAGGAAACAGTTGTTCATCCTCCTAGGCCGAGCGTTTCTAGGCGCTACAGTCTGGAACCGCGCGACCGCTACGGTCGCAGATTCGAATCCTGCCTCGAGCATGGATGTGTGTGATGTCCTTAGGTTAGTTAGGTTTAAGTAGTTCTAAGTTCTAGGGGACTGATGACCTCAGAAGTTAAGTCCCATAGTGCTCAGAACCATTTGAACAATTTTTTTCATCCTCCTAGTTCTCTGACGCAACCGTGTGAACTATACATGCCGCACCACTTCGCCCAGAGCAGAAAGAAGAATGGAATGGTGCGTTGCGGAATGTCCACTCCGTTAAAAGAAACCACACTCAATAGGCGGTAAGTGAGTACGAATGCTCTCCCTGTCTTTCCATTACAAACAAACATTCGAAATTAATTAGTTGATTATGAATTCTTTGATATCAGGCCTATTGGATGTAGATGTTCTATCCGTTAGTGACATACGAACATTTATGCAAAACTGGCACTGAGGCAAGGATTTCCCGGTTATGTATTCAAGAAGACGTTATGTACAGACTTATTTCATAGTCCAGGGTGAATGAGACGTCAAGGAATCCATATCATGTACACAGTGTGATGTACGGAGGTTTGGGTTAGTTCGGGCAGCGTGTGCGGATAGCCGAAGTCGTTCACAAGTTCGGCTCCGTGTGCCGAGGGAGAACTTAACGTGTTTTCCGCTTCACCACAGCGTCGCGTGCACATAGAGAGCTCTACCTCAGGGCTGTTTGTACCTCTGTGTGTGTCACATTGTCGTTTGTTTCGTACCGACAATTGTTGTCTGTCTGCCGATGGCGGGGCTGCCATGGATTTCAAGAGTGCCCCGAGAAAAGGTAGAGAAGTTTCAGTTTTAAGAAATCCACGTCTTTCGTGCAGCCCAGATCTGTGAGACGTGCCAGCTGGTATCGATTCTGTTTTCGATATGAGTCGCGCTCTCCGGCTGTTCGAAGAGGCTAGGTGGCACGGGCCGGCGGCGGGAGGTTTGTGGAGAGTACTGGCGGCAAGTGAGAAAGTGGCCGTTGGCCGTTGGGTTTAGGATTTGGTTGGCCTGCCATAGCGCCTTCTTGAGTGTCGCCATGTCGTGGAAGATGGTTCGGTTCCACCTTTGCTTTGGTCAATGGTTTATTTCTTGGTTAGCTGGAAGTCATTATATATATAATGTTTATGTGAATGAGCAGGCGTAAACTTGAAATTCGTAAGAACGAAGCTGTTGCTGTGATATTGAGTAGACTGTGTACTAACATTTTCCTTTCTTTCTGATACTAAACCTTTAATGTATTTTAATGTTTACCTTCGGGCGTCCCTAAGAGACGCGTGCTGCGGCGCGGTTCGATTACGTCGTCTGACGGTTTGGCCCTGCGTTTGTTTGTACCGGCCCTTGTATTGAGTGAAGGGAAACAGGTTGAAAACTGTAAACAATTTTGGTACTAAAAGTAGCGCGCCTCTATGTGACTTGGTTCACTTAAATGTCACTTATTTTAATTTCGATGTTTGAGCTTTTCTGAAGACTAATGTTAGTCCGTGGAGCAGATATTTTTATACATCCTTGTTTCGAATACCTACCTTCTGACTAGAGTAGCAAGCCCGCACAGGCTGTGCAATTACCTACTATTTGGAACCGCTGTCATTGGTTTATTCTGCCGCTAAGGCAACAAGTTTTTCAAGTGCGCTAATGTTACTTATTTATCTGCTGATAAGTGTTGGTAACAACTCATGCAAGTTACAGCTTGTACTCACACCAACCGTATTCATAAATTTTCTCTTAATTCAGGCATGAAGGTTTGCTCAAATGGCTCTGAGCACTATGCGACTTAACTTCTGATGTCATCAGTCGCCTGGAACTTAGAACTAATTAAACCTAACTAACTTAAGGACATCACACACATCCATGTCCGAGGCAGGATTCGAACCTGCGACCGTAGCGGTCGCTCGGTTCCAGACTGTAGCGCCTAGGACCGCACGGCCACTCCGGCCGGCCATGTAGGTTGTGATGAACTCTTGGCACAGCAGTGATTAAAGTTAATGAGTAAATTTTAAATCAGCTTTCTTTAATTGACTTCCTTGACACATACCCATTCTGCTTACTATTTCGTATCGAGTCTGTTACAGAATACATATATTATGTTAACTGATTTTTATCCTTACTACAGGTGCGGATGGACATACATTTGCTATTTAAAGACTAACTAAAGGTTGTATTCTTGCTGTGTTTTCACCTATCTCTGCATTGTACTCGTATTTTGATTTGCATTCACGACCGACATTCAGTGATATATGTCAGTTTAGACCAGCACCTTGATGTTTGGGCACAGGCCGTATAATCTATTGAAAGTGTCAGCCATGATTTCAAGCGCCATGGGCTGTGTGTATTCTGCAGATTAGTATTTTTTGACTGTTCTCAAGACCAATGAAAGAGTTACCTGCTTTCCTAATTCTAAAACTATCTTAATTTTACTACTGTTTCATTGGTCCTTTCATTTTTTGAATCTTAAAGGCTGCTCTTATCCATGGATTAGTACTGGAATGGTGCATAAGTTCGCAGTTTTTTTCCATATGTTTAATGTACATAACAGAGACTTGAGTAATCAATAATACGGGTAGGGCAATAAAAGTCCACGGGAGGAGTGGATACGATTGGGCGTTAATTTATGGATCTAATAACACCCCGTGACGAGCAAACCACCTGTACGCCCGGCACGTAATCCACACCGGTTGAGAATGTAGGCGGGCTGTTTCAGTCTGAGTGGAACAGTGCAAATGGGGAACGATGGTACTGACAGTGGAGCAGCGGGTGTTCGTTAAAGAAAATTACTTGACAACTAAGTAGTGGAATTCGTGTGTCAATTGTTCGCTCAGAAGTTTAATGCTGTCATAATGTTAGCAAGGAGTGCCATGCAACGCTTAGTCCAAATAAGGCGTCAGACAGAATGTGTGCCGACCGAAGTGGCCGAGCGGTTCTAGGCGCTTCAGTCTGGAGCCGCGCGACCGCTACGGTCGCAGGTTCGAGTCCTGCCTCGGGCATGGATGTGTGTGATGTTCTTAGGTTAGTTAGGTTTAAGTAGTTCTAAGTTCTAGGCGACTGATGACCTAAGATGTTAAGTCCCATAGAACTCAGAGCTATTTGAACCATTTTTGAACACAATCTGTTTTGAATAAGCAAGAAAACATTCCGAAACGACCCGGTACACCAGAAAATGTGGCTGCAGTTCACCAGAAAATGCTTCAGATCCGTACTAAATCAACACATCTCTCGCAAGAGGCTGACTTATCACGTCGATCATGCAGACGAATACCCCACCTGCATATGCTCCCCTAGTGAGTGAGTGTGTGTTGTTAAGACCAGCATATGTTCCTCAGCGCCTCCGATTTTGTGAGTGTTCACTGAGATAACAATGAATGAGTTGAACGGTGATCTGTTCTTTGTCTGATGAAGCCTTGTTTCACCTGAGTGGTTATGTGAGCTTGCGGAATCACAGGTTCTTGGCAGCGAAGAATCGTCATAACTTCCACCAAACACCATTGCATGATCAGAGGGTTGGGGTTTCTTGCGCAGTGTTTGCACGCTGCAATATTGATCCTATCTTCTTTCATCAGAAGCTGACTTCGTCGCATCACATTGCCAACATTTCCAAAATACTTGTGGCAACATTAACGGTGGAGGGGAAATTCTAAAATTACTTCCAACAGGATGGGGCAAATGCTCCTACTGTCGGCGAGCCTTGGAGCACGCTTAGTCTTCACGCCTGACATAGTTGTTAGCAGAGGTCAATCTGGTCGCGGCCCTAGCCGGCCAACCAGGTCACCTGACCTGTCAGTGTGCGGTTGGTTACTCTGTGTGGGTAGCCCTCAGTTCTAAGGTATATGCAATAACCTTGTAGACTTCAAGAACTGCAATAGAATATTTCGCATGATATTGCAGCAAATCCAGAAGTCCACCCTAGATCCGACTTAAGCAGCTTGCTGACCAGGGCCCAAAAGTGCCAAGGGATGAACGGCGGTCACTTTAAACATCTGCTATAGTCAGGTTACTATGTTTCTTTGTACTCTGGAACTCTGTTCTCCAGGACAATGTAATTTGCTCCACCATGTATATTCTCCTTAACTATGTACAACAGCCTAGCAACGATGGCGTAACTTTTCGATTCCGCGACTGTAGAAATTACTTGGTTTTGAGGTGAAGGACTCGTAGAGTCATATTTGGAGCTCAGTCTTATCCAGAAAGAAGGTTCCTTAAAGGTTGTTCGATAAAGAGCAGAAAAGGTGAACTTCAGAGGGAGGTGAAAAAAGTGCGCACGGAGTGACTTTCCCACGTGTCTGCTGCATAGAGTTGTTTATTAGTCTAGCAGAAAGCGGCCGGGCGTTTTCGTGGAGCAGCATCAGTTCACACAGTCTTCCTGGTCGTTCTTCTTGGACTGCTTCTGCAAGACGTCTCAGATGGTGACAGTAAAGGTCAGAAGTGATTCTCACACTTCGTGAACGCAAATCGTTGTCACCACATCGGTGTTGTTCCACCAGATGTACAACATTATCTTTTTAGGAAACGCACAGGTCTTTGTACTGGGAGCTGCTGCTTTGTTTGGCCTCATTGTTAGCATTTCAGGTCACCAGTAACGATAATAGATAGGAATGGTCGTTGTTGTTCACGACCCAATTGATGACGAGCAAGCAAAGATGCACATACCGCCACTCGCAGATTTTTGTGATTTTGGCTTAGAGCAAGCGGTTCCTGTACACCCGATTTTTGAATCTCCCCCCGTGCATGTTAATGTCGCACGATGGTGGAATGTTCACAGTTCGAGCGCACTGATGTGGATCATTGTGGACTAAACGATCTTCAAACCCGAACATCTTCCTAAACATGGAGAGTCACTTCCGTCAAAACGATCCTCTTTAAAACGGAAAAACCATTATCTTGCCGCGCTGTGTCCAACGGCGCTATCCCCATACACGGCCGGCAGGTGTGGCCGAGCGGTTCTAGGCGGTACAGTCTGGAGCTGCGCGACCGCTACGGTCGCAGGTTCGAATCCTGCCTCGGGCATGGATGTGTGCGATGTCCTTAGGTTAGTTAGGTTTAAGTAGTTCTATGTTCTAGGGGACTGATGACCTCAGCAGTTAAGAGCCATTTGAATCATTTGAACCCATACACGGCGTGAATATTCCGGGCTGCCTCCGCTGCTGTCATCCCTCTCCTGAACTCAAACAGAATAATTAGTCTGAAATGTTCCAATTCCTCCACTTGCTACTCCATTTTTTTGTTTCCACACCCACACTCACTATCTCCAAATGACAATACGCCAATATGTAAACTCAGGTAGCGACAATTAACCACAAATCAAAAATGACAATCTATAAAGAAGCCCAAAGCAACCGGAAAACGCTACTAAATATTTTGATTTTTTAGTGCTAGTAACTTATTTTACTGCGGCTTCACTTTGGGCGCAGTTATTGTTTTATGTAATTTCGAGATGTTGTAAATTTGAGGCCATCTGTTGTTTACTGGGACAGTTAAAAGGTTTCTCGTGTAATTTGAAGCTGCTAAAATTTGAGTCTCCTCACTGTTTCTTTGGATAGTAAAGTGAAAAGAGAATTTTTAACTTTTTAGGGTCCGAAATGTTTATTGTCAATCCTTTTGATGTCTGAGTGTGTAATAAAGATGCTGCTCCTTTTAGTGGTGAATGATGTTTTGAATTACCCGAGGGCCAGTCTTTTCATTGAACAGCATTTTCTAGCACCGACAGGCACAGTTACCAGGCTCAGGATCTTTAAAGATTCATGACTGACTCGTTCATGGAACGTCATGTCTTTTTCGTTACGTTCTTGGTCCTTTACAAGTGGATAGGTTGCTTTTGCGTTATGATTCTCAACTTCCATTTAAGTATCAGGATAATTCCATAAGTGCTTCGAAACTGGATTACATAAACTGGATTACATATACGTGCAAGTGCTCAGTCTCCTAGCGCAGGATGACGACTGATTTGTTAAGCAGATTTTTGTCCCTTGTGGTAATGTGAGGGTTATATGAGACGAACGCTGGTCCACCCAACACCGGGTGCAATGTTTTAGCGGTATCCCTTCAGCGGAGATGGTAGTGAAACGTAACATTCCTTCCCATCAATAGGTCTGTGGTTACCGCATTCATGTAACGTATAGCGACCAAATGGGGACGTGCCTTCTATGTAATGAAAGTGGCCATCTTAGATCAGATTGCCCGCGGCGGGTATTTGTATTGCAGTCCTGCTTTGAGCAGCGTTCGAAAATTCACGACGAATTTCGTGCCTCGCCTTCCCCGCGTGAAATGGAACAACCGAGGGACTCACATGTACAGCTGAATCTATATTTATACTCCGCAAGCCACCCAACGGTGTGTGGCGGAGGGCACTTTACGTGCCACTGTCATTACCTCCCTTTCCTGTTCCAGTCGCGTATGGTTCGCGGAAAGAACGACTGTCTGAAAGCCTCTGTGCGCGCTCTAATCTCTCTAATTTTACATTCGTGATCTCCTCGGGAGGTATAAGTAGGGGGAAGCAATATATTCGGTACCTCATCCAGAAACGCACCCTCTCGAAACCTGGCGAGGAAGCTACACCGCGATACAGAGCGCCTCTCTTGCACAGTCTGCCACTTGAATTTGCTAAACATCTCCGTAACGCTATCACGGTTACCAAATAACCCTGTGACGAACCGCGCCGCTATTCTTTGGATCTTCTCTATCTCCTCCGTCAACCCGATCTGGTACGGATCCCACACTGATGAGCAATACTCAAGTATAGGTCGAACGAGTGTTTTGTAAGCCATCTCCTTTGTAGATGGACTACATTTTCTAAGGACTCTCCCAATGAATCTCCACCTGGTACCCGCCTTACCAACAATTAATTTTATATGATCATTCCACTTCTAATCGTACCGCACGCATACTCCCAGATATTTTACAGAAGTAACTGCTACCAGTGTTTGTTCCGCTATCATATAATCATACAATAAAGGATCCTTCTTTCTATATATTCGCAATACATTACATTTGTCTATGTTAAGGATCAGTTGCCACTCCCTGCACCAAGTGCCTATCCGCTGCAGATCTTCCTGCATTTCGCAACAATTTTCTAATGCTGCAGCTTCTCTGTATGCTACAGCATCATCCGCGAAAAGCCGCATGGAACTTCCGACACTATCTACTAGGTCATTTATATATATTGTGAAAAGCAATGGTCCCATAACACTTCCCTGTGGCACGCCAAAGGTTACTTTAATGTCTGTAGACGTCTCTCCGTTGATAACAACATGCTGTGTTCTGTTTGCTAAAAACTCTTCAATCCAGCCACACAGCTGCTCTGATATTCCGTAGGCTCTTACTTTGTTTATCACGCGACAGTGCGGAACTGTATCGAACGCCTTCCGGAAGTCAAGAAAAATAGCATCTACCTGGGAGCCTGTATCTAATATTTTCTGGGTCTCATGAACAAATAAAGCGAGTTGGGTCTCACACGATCGCTGTTTCCGGAATCCATGTTGATTACTACATAGTAGATTTTGAGTTTCCAAAAACGACATGATACTCGAGCAAAACACATGTTCTAAAAATCTACAACAGATCGACGTCAGAGATATAGGTTTATAGTTTTGCGCATCTGCTCGACGACCCTTCTTGAAGACTGGGACTACCTGTGCTCTTTTCCGATCATTTGGAACCTTCCGTTCCTCAAGAGACTTGAGGTACACGGCTGTTAGAAGGGGGGCAAGTTCTTTCGCGTACTCTGTGTAGAATCGAATTGGTATCCCGTCAGGTCCAGTGGACTTTCCTCTGTTGAGTGATTCCAGTTGCTTCTCTATTCCTTGGACACTTATTTCGATGTCAGCCATTTTTTCGTTTGTGCAAGGATTTAGAGAAGGAAGTGCAGTGCGGTCTTCCTCTGTGAAACAGCTTTGGAAAAAGGTGTTTAGTATTTCAGCTTTACGCGTGACATCCTCTGTTTCAATGCCTTCATCATCCCGGAGTATCTGGATATGCTGTTTCGAGCCACTTACTGATGTAACGTAAGATTTTCTGTCAAGTCGGTACATAGAATTTTGCTTTCGAATTCAGTGAACGCTTCACGCATAGCCCTCATTACGCTAACTTTGTCATCGTTTAGCTTCTGTTTGTCTGAGAGGTTTTGACTGCGTTTACACTTGGAGTGAAGCTCTCCTTGCTTTCGCAGTAGTTTCCTAACTTTGTTGTTGAACCACGGTGGCTTTTTTCCGTTCCTTACAGATTTACTCGGCATGTACCTGTCTAAAATGCATTTTACGAAAGCCTTGAACTTTTTCCATCAACACTCAACATTTTCAGTGTCGGAACAGAAATTTTCGTTTTGATCTGTTAGCTAGTCTGAAATCTGCCTTCTATTACTCTTGCTAAACAGATAAACCTTCCTCCCTTTTGTTATATTCCTATTAACATCCATATTCAGGGATGCTGCAACGGCCTTATGATCACTCATTCCCTGTTCTGCACTTACAGAGTCGAAAAGTTCAGGTCTGTTTGTTATCAGTAGGTCCAAGATGTTATCTCCACGAGTCGGTTCTCTGTTTAATTGTTCGAGGTAACTTTCGGATAGTGCACTCAGTATAATGTAACTCGATGCTCTGTTCCTACCACCCATCCTAAACATCTGAGTGTCCCAGTATATATCTGGTAAATTGAAGTCTCCACCTAAGACTATAACATGCTGAGAAAATTTATGTGAAATGTATTCCAAATTTTGTCTCAGTTGTTCTGCCACTAATGCTGCTGAATCGGGAGGTCGGTAAAAGGAGCCAGTTATTAACCTAGCTCGGTTGTTGAGTGTAACCTCCACCCATAATAATTCACAGGAACTATCCACTACAGGATAAACTACTACTAACAGCAACGAACACTCCACCATCGGTTGCATGCAATCTATCCTTTCTAAACACCGTCTGTACGTTTGTAAAAATTTCGTCAGAATTTATCTCTGGCTTCAGCCAGCTTTCTGTACCTATAACGATTTCAGCTTCGGTGCTTTCTATCAGCGCTTGAAGTTCCGGTACTTTACCAACGCAGCTTCGACAGTTTACAATTACAATACCGATTGCTGCTTGGTCCTCGCATGTCCTGACTTTGCCCCGCACCCGTTGAGGCTGTTGCCCTTTCTGTACTTGCCCAAGGCCATCTAACCTAAAAAACCGCCCAGCCCACGCCACACAACCCCTGCTACCCGTGTAGCCACTTGTTGCGTGTAGTGGACTCCTGACCTATCCAGCGGAACCCGAAACCCCACCACCCTATGGCGCAAGTCGAGGAATCTGCAGCCCACACGGTCGCAGAACCGTCTCAGCCTCTGATTCAGACCCTCCACTCGTCTCTGAACCAAAGGTCCGCAGTCAGTCCTGTCGACGATGCTGCAGATGGTGAGCTCTGCTTTCATCCCGCTAGCGAGACCGGCAGTCTTCACCAAATCCAAGCCGGAAGCCAGAGAGGATTTCCTCCGATCCATAGCGACACACATCATAGGTGCCGACATGAGCGACCACCTGCAGATGGGTGCACCCTGTACCCTTCATGGCATCCAGAAGGACCCTTTCCACGTCTGGAATGACTCCCCCCGGTATGCACACGGAGTGCACAATGGTTTTCTTCCCCTCTCTTGCTGCCATATCCCTAAGGGGCCCCATTATGCGCCTGACGTTGGAGCTCCCAACTACCAGTAAGCCCACCCTCTGCGACCGCCCGGATCTTGCAGACTGAGGGGCAACCTCTGGAACAGGACAAGCAGCCATGTCCGGCCGAAGATCAGTATCAGCCTGAGACAGAGCCTGAAACCAGTTCGTCAGACAAAAGGAGCCAACTATTAACCTAGCTCGGTTGTTGAGTGTAACCTCCATCCTCTTACTGCTCCTAAATTTCCCCCATTTCCCTCGCAGCATGTCCATGAAATTGTTGTTCCCAAGACGACAGTGTCCGCGGTGTAACATAAGAGACTTCTGTCGTAAGCAGGATGACGAAGAGTCGGATGCGTCCTCTCACCAACCCTTCCCTGAAATAAATTTGTCAGTTTATGTGTCTTGTAGTTGTAAGACCTGCACTCGTGATGGGGTCGGTGGTGCGAAACAGCTGCTGAGATGTCTAATGTTTCTCCTTGAATTCCTGCTGCAGTTGAAGTAACCTCTCTGGAACCAGCCAGGGGTGAGGAATCGATGGACCTTCATGTGTATAAGTGATTCAAAAGCAGCTATCTGAGGCACTTCTCAGCCCACCTATTCTCATGATGTTACCAATTTAAGATGATCGGAAAAGCCTGCTGTTGTCACTCAAGTGGAGGCGATTGATAACCAGGAAGCACTATCTGTCGACCCAGATGATGTATTGATTGACGCCTCTCTTGTCCATCGATCTGAACTCGAAGGATCTTATTCAGCAATTAAGGCAGCTGAGGCTCCTTTTTTGTCACCTACTTAGGATAACGTTCAAAAGCCGCCAACGTCTCCGACTGCAGATGCTCTACTGCCAAGCTGTCGCTGTAAGCAACGCATACATCTGAGACCGCTGCGACGCATAAAAAGTAAGAGCACAGATATTTCTGGGGCGGGGATGAGAGGCCCCCCTCCCCAACCCTCGGATTCCTCAGCAGACATGGTAATGGACCTCGACATACACTGGTGAGGTAATTCAGTAGAACGGCAGCTCGAATTTTGTTTCTTTTTGTTAAAGTATGTGGGCATATACATTCCATTCTTCGTCTATTTGGTTAGAATCGGAACTGCGGCTCACTTCGCTGTGCCAATTTACCTATGACTACTTTCCTACGTGGATGTCGTATTTTTACAAGAAGTTCATTTCACTTGTTTTATGTCTCTTGTTTCTTTACTGTGTTTGATGTGGCTACCGAATGTTTCACGTGGCCGGCCTTGTTTTTGTAGGAACGGCTTTCCTGTTGAAGACGTTGAAGTTCTTGATAATGGTCGAGGAATTGGGTGTTCTTTTCTTCCTCTGATCTTGATGCTTCTTTCTGCAACGTCCGGCTCCCGACTCCGTTCGGACTGTTCCCGGTTTTATAAGGAAGAAGTGGTTCACTTCTTATAAGAAGTCCGCAGAGTGATGATTTTAATTGAGTGTTGCTTTCTGTGGATCAGTCTCCTAATTTTAATATGTGTCAAGAATTGCAAGAATTAGTTCGTTCCTGGAGACTGCTAGACTTTTGGGTCCGTAAATATCCAATTCTTGTGAAATCTACACTTTGAGGATCCCTCACTAGATGAGTTGATCCTGGAAGTGTGGAATCGTAGTCTCCGTTCATCTGCACCATACGCCTGCATTTTTGGATGATGGATTCAACTGGGAAAGCCGAGTCTCCAGCAAAACGTTGATACGTACGATATTGCAGCGCCTATGTTATTCAGATTACGATGCAAAAAATGGTTCAAATGGCTCTGAGAACTATGGGACTTGACTTCTGAGGTCATCAGTCCCCTAGAATGTAGAACTACTTAAACCTAACTAACCTAAGGACGTCACACACATCCATGCCCGAGGCAGGATTTGAAACTGCGACCGTAGCGGTTTCGCGGTTCCAGACTGTAGCGCCTAGAACCGTTCGGCCACTCCGGCCGCCATTACGATGCGAAGTTCTTTTGGAAATGCATGCATGTCCAAAGGAACAGGCACTGCGGCGATCGCAGCTGTTACGGAACACATCAAATGAATACGGAATTTGCGAATAAGGACTACCAACAGCTGTAGAAAGGAACGACGACAGTGAAAATTTATGCCGGTCCGGGACACAAAACCGGAATTCCCGCTTATCGCGAGTGGTCGCCTTATCCGTGCACGACTCACGGCTACACCCAAAGTGGCATGTCCAAAGGAACGTTGCATCGTAATCGGAATAACATAGTAACATAGGCATTGCAGTATCGTATTTATCTGCCGATAACGGGCAAGTGACTTTCAAATACAACGTCTGACACATACGGGAATATACAGAGTGGTCCATTCATAGTGACAGGGCCAAATATCTCACGAAATAAGCGTCCAACGAAAGAACTACAAAGAACGAAACTTGTCTAGCTTGAAGGGGTAAACCAGATGGCGCTATGATTGGCCCGCTAGATGGTGCTGCCATAGGTCAAACCGATATCAACTGCGTTTTTTTAAATACACTCCTGGAAATGGAAAAAAGAACACATTGACACCGGTGTGTCAGACCCACCATACTTGCTCCGAACACTGCGAGAGGGCTGTACAAGCAATGATCACACGCACGGCACAGAGGACACACCAGGAACCGCGGTGTTGGCCGTCGAATGGCGCTAGCTGCGCAGCATTTGTGCACCGCCGCCGTCAGTGTCAGCCAGTTTGCCGTGGCATACGGAGCTCCATCGCAGTCTTTAACACCGGTAGCATGCCGCGACAGCGTGGACGTGAACCGTATGTGCAGTTGACGGACTTTGAGCGAGGGCGTATAGTGGGCATGCGGGAGGCCGGGTGGACGTACCGCCGAATTGCTCAACACGTGGGGCGTGAGGTCTCCACAGTACATCGATGTTGTCGCCAGTGGTCGGCGGAAGGTGCACGTGCCCGTCGACCTGGGACCGGACCGCAGCGACGCACGGATGCACGCCAAGACCGTAGGATCCTACGCAGTGCCGTAGGGGACCGCACCGCCACTTCCCAGCAAATTAGGGACACTGTTGCTCCTGGGGTATCGGCGAGGACCATTCGCAACCGTCTCCATGAAGCTGGGATACGGTCCCGCACACCATTACGCCGTCTTCCGCTCACGCCCCAACATCGTGCAGCCCGCCTCCAGTGGTGTCGCGACAGGCGTGAATGGAGGGACGAATGGAGGCGTGTCGTCTTCAGCGATGAGAGTCGCTTCTGCCATGATGCCAATGATGGTCGTATGTGTGTTTGGCGCCGTGCAGGTGAGCGCCATAATCAGGACTGCATACGACCGAGGCACACAGGGCCAACACCCGGCATCATGGTGTGGGGAGCGATCTCCTACACTGGACGTACACCACTGGTGATCGTCGAGGGGACACTGAATAGTGCACGGTACATCCAAACCGTCATCGAACCCATCGTTCTACCATTCCTAGTCCGGCAAGGGAACTTGCTGTTCCAACAGGACAATGCTCGTCCGCATGTATCCCGTGCCACCCAACGTGCTCTAGAAGGTGTAAGTCAACTACCCTGGCCAGCAAGATCACCGGATCTGTCCCCCATTGAGCATGTTTGGGACTGGATGAAGCGTCGTCTCACGCGGTCTGCACGTCCAGCACGAACGCTGGTCCAACTGAGGCGCCAGGTGGAAATGGCATGGCAAGCCGTTCCACAGGACTACATCCAGCATCTCTACGCTCGTCTCCATGGGAGAATAGCAGCCTGCATTGCTGCGAAAGGTGGATATACACTGTACTAGTGCCGACATTGTGCATGCTCTGTTGCCTGTGTCTATGTGCCTGTGGTTCTGTGAGTGTGATCATGTGATGTATCTGACCCCAGGAATGTGTCAATAAAGTTTCCCCTTCCTGGGACAATGAATTCACGGTGTTCTTATTTCAATTTCCAGGAGTGTAGGAACACCCATTTTTTATTACATATTCGTGTAGTACGTAAAGAAATATAAATGTTTTAGTTGGACCACTTTTTGTCTTTGTGATGGATGGCGCTGTAATAGTCATAAACATATGGCTCACAATTTTAGACGAACATTTGGTAAGAGGTAGGTTCTTTTAAATTAAAATACAGAACGTAGCTACGTTTGAACATTTTAGTTCGGTTGTTCCAATGTGATACATGTACCTTCGTGAACTTATCATTTCTGAGAACACATGCCGTTACAGCATGATAACCTGTAAGTACCACATTAATGCAACAAATGCTCAAAATGATGTCCATCAACCTCAATGCATTTGGCAATACGTGTAACGACATTCCTCTCAACAGCGAGTAGTTCGCCTTCCGTAATGTTCGCACATGCACTGACAACGCGCTGACGCATGTTGTCAGGCGTTGTCGGTGGATCACGATAGCAAAAAATCATTCGATTTTCCCCATAGAAAGAAATCCAGGGACGTCAGATCCGGTGAACGTGCGGGCCATGGTATGGAGCTTCGACGACCAATCCACCTGTCATGAAATATGCTATTCAATACCGCTTCAACCGCACGCTAGCTATGTGCCAGACATCCATCATGTTGGAAGTACATCGCCATTATGTCATGCAGTGAAGCATCTTGTAGTAACATCGGTAGAACATTACGTATGAAATCAGCATACATTGCAGCATTTAGATTGCCATCGCTAAAATGCGGGCCAATTATCCTTTCTCCCATAATGCCGCACAATACATTAACCCGCCAAGGTCGCTGACGTTCCACTTGTCGCTGCCGTCGTGGATTTTCCGTGGCCCAATAGTGCACATTATGACGCTTTACGTTACCGCTGTTGGTGAATGACGCTTCGTCGCTAAATAGAACGCGTGCAAAAAATCTGGCATCATCCAGGAATTTGTCTTTTGCCCAGTGGCAGAACTGTAGACGACGTTCAAATTCGTCGCCATGCAATTCTTGGCGCATAGAAATATAGTGCGGGTGAAATCGATATTGATGCAGCATTCGCAACACCGACGTTTTTAAAATTCCCGATTCTCGCGCAGTTTGTCTGCTGCTAATTTGCAGATTAGCCGCGACAGCAGCTAAAACACCTACTTGGGCATCATCATTTATTGCAGGTCGTGGTTGACGTTTTACATGTGGCCGAACACTTCCTGTTTCCTTAAATAACGTAAATATCAGGCGAACGATCCGGACACTTGGATGATGTCGTCCAGGATACCGAGCAGCATACATAGCGCACGCCCGTTGGGCATTTTGATCACAATAGCTATACATCAACACGACATGGACCTTTTCCGCAATTGGTAAACAGTCCATTTTAACACGGGTAATGTATCACGAAGCAAATATCGCCGGCAGTGGCGGAATGTTACGTGATACCACGTACTTATACGATTGTGACTATTAGAGCGCCATCTATCACAAAGCGAAAAAAGTGGTCCAGCTAAATCATTCATATTTCTTTACGTACTACACGAATATCTAATAAAAATGGGGGTTCCTATTTAAAAAAACGCAGATGATATCCGTTTGACCTATAGCAGCGCCATCTAATGGGCCAACCATAGCGCCATCTGGTTTGCCCCTTCAAGCTATACGAGTTTCGTTCTGTGTAGTTTTTGCGTTTGAAGCTTATTTTGTGAGATATTTGTCCCGGTCACTATCAACGGACCACCCTATATATATAGTATGTAAGAGTACAGGTCGTAGATGTATGGTTGACGACATGTGGTGGAAGTTTGAGTCTGGCGCTGAGTCGTGCATGGATAGCCAAATAGCAAAGCACGCTCGCAGTAAGCGGAAAATCCGGGTTTGGTTCCGACCCGGCACGAATTTTCATTGCCATCATTCCATTGCACAGCTGTTGGTAGTCCTTTATTCGCGATTGAGAGTTCATTTTAACGTTGATATGATTCTTTGCTGATAGCGGGAATATTGGAGGACGCCAGAGTTTTATTACTTTCTCTTACGTGATCTTTGAGATAGTGCTCACAGGCTACACGGAAAGCGGACTGCGGGCGTAGGGGTGTAATTATAGTTGAAGCAGAGTCAAATGGAAAGGTTAAGGATGCGATCCAAACCACGGTCCTTTGTAGCGGATAAACTGATTTCTGTATATCATCTGATTCGACACCAGACTCGTCTCAGAAGTGCATGCAATACGTCTCCCAAGACGGAGGACATATTGCATGCCTCTCATTCATTCCACGACCACTATATAAGGTACCTCCCATTCATTCCATGGCCACTATATAAGGTACTAGTTCCTGTCGGTATTTCATCCGATTTGCTTGCTCAGACACTGGATCGCAGAATTATACCTGCTGACGAAGCTGCGTTTGTAGTGTTTCTCAATGTGACGATGTTTATGACCTTACTGTCAGATCACCGCCTCGTAAATCGCAGGGATTGGGTGGTCTTCGATTTGTACACCAATCTGGTGATTCGAACTGACGCACTGTCATTCATGAACAGCATTCCAGAGGCTACTTTGCAACAGGATAATTCCCACCGACATATTTAATATGCCATTAGTGAATTAAATTAGGAAGTTGAGTTAGACCCATCCAGGATACAGCGCATCTTTATTAATCACCTCTGGCTCCTGAGAATTGATCTGCTGCCATAACTGTACTGGACAGATCAACTAAGTGAAGACCCTTTAAGAGGGGGTCCCGCAATTATAATAGTTCTCCCGATATATGGTGAAAATCTCATCGAACAATGTTACTTGGCAATAACACGCCGTGTGAAAGTTAATCTTGTCCTTCAGTTTAACACAGTAATGTAATATCAACTTTACGAAATGTGGTTTCCTTGAATAGTGATACACCTAGACGCTCTGTGAGTTGTAAGTACTGTCTTATGAATCACAATGATATCGAGAACATCTATGGCTTTAGCTACTCTCAGTTAGGTTGTTTGCAACTTTGCTTCATTCTGAAACGAAGTTACATGTCTATATCTCAGAACTCTGCAGGGATTACTGTCACGATTCTGCATCTCTTATAATGTGTATTCAAAAGGTGAATGAGTAAATGAAATAAAGGCTACATGTGGAGATGAAGATTTAAAAGATAAAGCATATTCATATGCTTCATTTATTGTGGCAGTGCTTGAACTAATTAATTATACCAAAATTTCCAACATTTGTATGTAAGTTATCGATTCGCACACATAACACTGGCAACTACAGAATTAAGTTCCACTTAGTTCAACACTAACAATGCACTGATGTTCTCTGTGAAGTGTGAGCCGGAAGGCTAGAATTGGAAATAAAACTGTAAGAAATTTTGGACTTATGCGTTTTGTCCAGCAATCTTTCAACGACCAAATTTTGTACAGTCGAAACCTGGTCTTATCAGTTCATTCCCATCGTTCAAGCTTCTGTTGTACACGCTTTTGTAGAAAGAAATTGTAGTATATGCTGATGGGATAAAAGTGTTACATTGGCCACAGTAAATTGAAGTTGACGAAATATGTATGTAGTGGTGGAGAACACATAAATCTCGCTTCTTGTACTGAAAACGTGTTGCGTGTACTTTCTTGCCATAGCGGACATTCTTACCCGAATTTAGCGTTTTATGTCCATTCCATAATGGATCCAATAACGAAGAAACACTCTGGTTTGTACGAGGTGAGAGATTCCAGTGGAAGAGCGAGACTATTCGCGTGAAAAATGCTAATCGCAAGTCTGTAGTTGTCACTCATGATGTGTAGTCAATTGTTTGACGGCGGGCATTTCAAATCTCGATTCAAAAGTGTAAAGTTCTCTACGGATTGAACTTCATAAATGTAGGAAGGTAAGTAGTAACTTCTACAACAATAAAAAAGTTTGCCTTGTTATCCGTACAAAAATGTGGTAACAGTTGTTACAATAGTCATCAGATCGGCGTATTTGCACTTACGCGTTCATACGTTTTCTGTGCCTAGGAAATCACGTAGCTTTCATTGAAACTGTAAACAAATTTATATCATGTTTTATGAGCCAGTACCAGAATATTAACGATCTTACATATACTAGTAATTACGATTGTTACCATTACATAATTTATGGCTTGATGACATCAAAAAATATGTACGATATGAAGTTCAAACATCATTATGTAATTATTAAATTCATCAGCGAGTTTTACAGATTCTTTTGATATAATTTTTTGTATTTAATTTAGGCATACATTCAAGTGATTCGTTTTGTTCTGTCTTGGAAAAACTGTTGTAAAACTGAAGTAATTTGAAGAGGGTGTTTCAGTGGTGAGTCTTACATAGACATCCAAAAAATTTCAACGGGCGTCTACAGTGTCAGATCGTGGAAATTACAAAAGGTAAGACAGTTAATGATCACAGAAAATGGGCCCTGTTCCTACGTCAGCCTATCGAGACGTTACAACCTCCTCAGAAACTTGTTTTTCTTTTACTGATACTAAAACTTACATGTTATTCACTTGCTTGTGTGAAATGTTGAGTTTGTGACCTTTTTCCATTAGGCCATTTTAAGTTTGACTTATCCTTCCTCAATCAATGCATCATTTTCTGAATCATTTTTATTCGAAAATAGTCACGGGAACAAAAACGTATTTAAACTGCTGTTGATTTTCGACGGAAGAGGAATATGAACACATCAGTATTTACCTCGGACGCTCCTAAAAATAACCTCATAATCGATCGAAATTATAGTTAAGGGTTTTGTAACAACAGAGGAAATCTCTCATGACAGTGCAGAAAGCAGTGCTTTTTCTAGTCCTTTGACAAATCTGTATGTTGTACTACTCGCAATCTACGTGCCTTAACCAGTCTTGGTGAACCTAGAAAAGAACTATGTAAATAACATAGAGTACAAATGTCATTTTTCCACAGAAGTATATTTCTTACTAAGATATAATTTTAGAAATGTAGATACGATAGTCCGCGATTGATAAATCTGTGTTTTTCTGCGACACTGAATGCTCACATGCAGACGATGTACACTGAAGTGAAGTGCCAAAGAAATTGGTATAGGTATGCGTATTCAAATACAGATATATGTAAACATGCAGAATACGGTGCTGCGGTCGGCAACACTTACATAAGACAACAAGTGTCAGGCGCAGTTGTTAGATCGGTTAATGCTGCACAATGGCAGGTTATCAAGATTTAAGTGAGTTTCACCGTGGAGTTTTAGCCGGTGCACGAGCGATGGGGCCAACCTCTCCAATATAGCGATGAAGTGGTAATTAAGTGTGTACCGTGAACCGTGAATATCAGGAATGTACCGTATACCGTGAATATCAGGAATCCGGTAAAACATCAAATGTCATACATCACTGCGGCCGGGGAAGGATCCTGGAAGAACAGGACCAACGACGACTGAAGAGAGTCGTTCAACGTGACAGAAGTGCAACCGTTCCTCAAATTGCTGCAGATTTCAATATTTAACCATCAACAAGTGTCAGCGTGCGATCCATTCAAAGAAACATCGTCTATATGGGCTTTGCAGCCGAAGGCCCTCTCGTGTACTCTTCATGACAGCACGACACAAAGCCTTACACCTCGCCTAGTTCCGTCAACATCAACATTGAATCGTTCAAGACTGGAAAAATATTGCCTGGTGGGACAAGGTTCGTTTCAGATTGTATCGAGAGGATGGACGTGTACGGGTATGGCGACAACCTCGTGAATCCATGGACCTTTCATGTCAGTAGGGGACCGTTAAAAGTTGTGGAGGCTCTGTAATGGCGCAGGACGCGTGCAGTTTGTGATATGGGACCCATGGTACGTCTAGATAAGACCGTCAAAGGTGACACGTGCGTATTCATATCCATTGTGCATTCCAGCGGAGTTGGTAAATTCGATTAAGACAGTGCGACACCCCATACGTCCATAATTGCTATAGATTGGCTCCAACAACACTATTCTAAGTTTAAACGCTATAGCTGTCCACCAAATTCACAAGGTATGAACATTATTGAGCATATCTAGGATGCTTTGCAACGTGCTGTTCAGAAGAAATCTCCACACCCTCGTGCTCTTACGCATGCAGGATTCATGGTGTCAGTTCCCTCCAGCGCTACTTTGGACGGTAGTCGAGGCCATGCCACGATGTGTTTCGGCACTTCTGCGTGCTTCGGGTACCCTACACGATATTATGCAGGTGTAACATTTTCTTTGGCTCTTCAGTGTTGGTTTTGCAGTATTCCGACAGAGCAGTTTCATTCCAAGTTCGGCTTGCTTAAAGGTAATGTATCGCCTGAAGTAGACTTTATCTTTGGGGAAAAGGTCAGTACAGAACGTTTGTTGCATTATCAACAGGTCCGTCTGGAGGAAAAGTTATGCAAGCAGTCGGCAGTGTAGTGACACTGAGACAAAATTAGTCTTTCGGCATCGACATAGTAGAAGATAAAAACAACTTAAAATCATCCAGAATCACTGTATCGTAGTTACACAGCAGGCAGTTAATCGAAGTCCCTTTTTAAATTATCGTCTCTGTGAAATGTTGTCTTTTATCACTTTACCTAGTTGAAATTTCCTATGTTCTTAGTAAGTGTTCCACTGACTCTTCCCACACCGTTAGGATTTTTCAGTGTCCTTTGGGTCCATCTGTGTTTTCTATTACATTTCGTCCCTTCCGTTTTTTCGATGTAATTTTTAACCCCTCTTCAACATAAAATTTCAAATATTCACGTTTCTACTTTTCCGGTTTTCCTACGGTTGACTTTTTTCTTATTTTAAAATATGGTTCTACACAAATAATTACCAGTAACGTACTCTAGTAGTTGATTTTGGTATAGCGTTTTCCCTTGGTCATCTGGCTTGGCAGACCGCAAAGTGCCAATATGTGATACCTAGTTTTGATGCGTAATTCAACCACTGTTCTCCTTGCATCTTCCATTTGTCATTTTCACTTTGCATTAACTGTGCCTATCAAAACTGTCTGTTGACTCGACTCAGTTTTATTCAGAAATTTTCCGTAATGTCTGTGTACATTCGTTACCGACCATTTCCTGTTCTCGCAATGTTTCTTTGTTTTCTTGAATCTTATTACCCATCCTTTACTGCCCCATCGCCTGAATGAAGAGAAAATCTCAAAGAGAATGTCTCTTTTGATTCATTCCTATTGTTTGTAACAACTGTAGACAAAATAATTGCTTGTATATTCGTAAGGATGGTGAAGGTAATTTGGATGCTGTGAACACTGGTTCACATGCTATTGACAAGTTATCACACAGCTATATTGATGCTGCGCAAGAATGTCTTTAGAGGCTGCCACGATCACAGAACCAGGAAACCTCATAGGCGAGGGTCGTGTTTGAAAGGCGTTATCAGAGTTTCCACTCGCAGATGGTGGGCAGTGGCGTGTCGCAGTGCACTAGTTGGTAGTTGCCGCTGGCCGTGAAGGTCACGCAGTGGATGTCGGCGCTGCGAGTCTCCAGTGCACCTGGCGCCCAGTTCTGGAAGTCCAGCCACTCCAGCAGGCCACCTGAAAAAACACGGAGCTTGTGAGGTTCAGTTGTAAATTCTGATTTTGAAAAGCTTAGATTCACGACTGAGGTGTTACGTCCACGATGTGGAACGATAAGACACTTCGATCACTAGTTCCATATTTGCCATAACAGTTAGTGTAATCGATGCGTCATTCATAAATGAACCCGATATGTGGTCTAGAAACATGCTCCAGGCCAGGTGTTGTCTTGCATTTATGAATGAACTCACGTGCAGTCCAGCAGATTCCAGTTCATATGTAAGAACTAGAATAATTATTGTAACAGTAACATTTCAAGCATACTTTTGCTCACCCTGTCATTAGGTGACAGAATAGTATACTTGGAGCAGCCAGAAAAACTTTAAAGACCTTCCCTGGCGACGCAAAAGGCAGTGAAAACTGGGTCAATAGCCAGATGGAATTTCAGCGAGAGAGGACTCGTGATGGTGCAGTAGCAAACACAGTAACTGTTGTGACACACTGAAGGAGCTGGGCACTTAAGCTATCTATGTAACAGTGACATTGCGCTGACAGGGATATATCACAAGGCTGACTGCAAGGTGTCACAAGAAAGCCGAAGTTGAATGCAACAACTGTTCAACGTACTGACTCTGCAGAATACACCTGCTACCACTCCCGAAGGGCAGACACAGCACGCTTTTAAGCTCCTGGCATAAGAAGAAAAGCAGGACAAATGATGCCCTTAGCGCCTTTCGGTGGCAGAGCACAAGAGCCCACCGTATATAAATACTTCTTCAGTTTAGGTGGAGTTTTACACAGTTTGCAGCCGTCCAGCCAGGAGGACAGGCCTAAGCCAGTCAACCCTCTGCTCTTGTAGTCAATTTCATTTTCTGTGATGTGGCACGTCTTGTGTAGAGGGACTTGGACACTGTCAGCTGCAGCGCTGGCTACCAAAGTAAAACATATGTATTGATGGAGATGTTGTTATCACCCCCTTGGAGGCCATCTGGAGGCTTAACTAACAGGGCCTAGAACCAAATCGTCATCTTCCACCATCGGGTTTGTCAATGCTGCTACTGTACCACTGCTCCTGTTGCTGCCGGTCTCTATCCTACTGGAAGGCAACAGCCTTGTCTGCTTGATCTCACGTACACTGAGTGGCACTGATAGACGACCTCTCGATGTGTAGTCTAAGAAGGCACCATCAAAGCCCTGGCCATCATCCCCCTGAAGATGTGCGTAGCCTCACTTGGCCCATGCATGGCTGTATGCTAATGCAGGGGAGGCTGCCAGCTTTTTGTCATAGATGTCTTTGTGTTTTAATAACAGTTTAGAGTGTCGCCCTGTCATTTATCTTTCGAGTTGCCATGATCCACGTCGTTTGGCTGTCAACTGTCGACCTCAGCCTGACCTTGATGCACCACCATAGCATCCTAGCCCAAGGGCGCTACAATTACCTACTGCTACAAAGGACATTCTCATGATTACATACGTGATTCACAGATTAGTTTGGACACTTGTCTATCTTACGAATTCTTCTGGAAGACATTGTGGCATTACTTATAAGGTGGATGCTGAATACATTGGCGCCAGTGATTTCATATAGGACGCCCTCCTTTTGGATGTGCAATTGTCTTCTAAGTGTGAATGAGGGGCAAAGTTTTCGTAATGAATGTGGAACTGAATTTCACGTGCTAAATGGTAACTATCAACAACACATGAATGACTTGGTTTAAGTGCACATGCATCTTAAAACCTGTTCAACGGGCATGGGGCACTAAGGACGAAGAACTGAAGTCTTTAAATGACAGCCATTTACGTTGCTATTTTCCGGATGACGGTTTTCAGCATTAGACATACTAGACAGTCTTATGACTAGCATTTAGGAGCCCTTGCATGCCCTGCAAGGCTTTCAAATTACTTATTTACATCAGCAGTATCAGTTAACAGCTTTTAGGAACTGTTTATAGTCGGGCAACCAAATGATTCTAGACGTACAGATGACGATAAGAATTACATTCAGAGCGAGAATTCTAAGGAAATGTAACTATTACACGAGAAAGAAACCGTGAATAACCATGGTTTGACCTGTTCCTAAGTACTGTACAGTTGTCTGCGTCCCTTACCAAACAGGATTAACGGAAGATATAGAGAAGATTCAAAGAAAATCTGCATGCTTCGTCATGAGTTCGCTTGATTAGCGTGAGACAGCCACAGAAATGTTAAAAAAGGTGCAGTGAGACGCACCGAAAGAAGGTGTATATTGTGCAGAGACCCCAAGTTTCCAGTCGTGTCAAGTGCGATATTATGTAATCCTAGAGACGTTTCGCCTGATGCCCACAACGTTAGAACTGAAGGTATAAGAGCTTGCGACAAAGGGTTCGGATAGTTCTTTTCCCTCACACCTGCCGATAGTGAAAAGGTGAAAGGGGGCAGACAAAGTAATATGCTTAAATACGTACCCTCCGCCATACACTGTACGACAGCTTGCAGAGTCCACAAGCAGATCAAGCGGTTCTTTATGCTGTTACAATCTATGCCCTCAATTATATGCTGGATGTATTCCAATCTCTGTCTCCTTCTACAGTTTACCTTCTATAGTTCCCTTTGTACCATGAAAAATATTTCCTGATATTTTAACAGGTGTCATATCATCCTCTCCCTTCTTCTTGTCAGTGTTTACCATTTGTGCCTTTCCCCGTCTATTCAGCGCAGAACCTCCTCATTCCTTACCTCATCAGTCCAACTAATTTTCAACATTCTTCCGTAGCATCACATCTCAGATGCTTCTGTTTTCATTTTTCTGCTTTTCTGCTTTTCCCACAGTCCATGTTTCAATAACATACAATGCTGTGCTCCAAACGTAAATTCTCAGAAGTTTCTTCCTCAAATTATTAGATTACAGGATGGTCTGGCAGAGCTTCCAAAATCAGATACTGGATTGCAAGATGTACCCTTGAGCGGATGCAGACTCAGACCACAATTTAGTAGGGATGAAGGGTACGTCGGAGCTTAAGAGATTAGTCAGGAAGAATCAATGGGCAAATAAACGGGTTAAGGAAATGCTAAGGAATGAAGAGTACGCTTGAAGTTCTCTGAGGCTATACATACTGCAACAAGTAGTTCAGTTGACAGTTCAGCTGAAGAGGAATGGGCATCTTCAAAAAGGGCATTCGCAGGAGCCGTGAAGAGAAACATACGTACAAAGAAGGTAACAGCGAAGAAACCATGGGTAGTAGAAGAAATGCTTCACCTGATCCATGAAAGGAGGAGGTACAAAAATGTTCAGGGAAAAATAAGAATGGAAAAGAAAATTGAAAATGCCTTAGATAACGATCAGTTAGGATTTAGGAAGGGTAAAGACACCAGAGGGGCAGATCTGATAATGGAAGAAAGACAACGGAAAAATTAAGATATGTTCGTAAGATTTGTTGACCTGGGAAAAGCGGTTGACGATGTAAAATGGTGCAAGATATTCGAAATGCTGAGAAAAATAGTAGTAAGCTAGAGGGAAACAAAGGTAAATATATACAGTATGTACAACAGAGAAGCGTGGAATTAAAAATCAAGGTGAAGGGATATCAGTGATAGAGATTCGCTGATGACATTGGTTTCCTCAGCGAAAGTGAAGAAGAATTACAGAATCTACTTAATAGAATGAACAGTCTACAGAATATGGAGTAGAGGAAATCGAAGAAGGCGAAAGTAATGAGAAGTAGCAGAGATGAGAAAAGCGGAATCTTAATATCAGGATTGGTGATCACTAAGAAGTGGAAGGAATTATGCTACCGAGGCAGAAAGATATCTTACGACGGAAGGGGCAAGGAGGGCATACAAATGAGACTATCCATGCTAAAAGGGCATTTCTGCGCAAGGGAAGCCTGCTAGTATGACACATAGATCTTAATTTGAAGGATAAATTTCTGAGAATGTACGCCAGTAGAACGGCATTGTATAGTAGTTAAACTTCGACTATGGGGAAACCCGAAAAGAAAAGGTTAGAACAATTTGGGATGTGGTGCTACAGATGATTGTTGAAAATTAGGTTGACTGAAAACGTAAGGAATGAGGAGGTTCTTCGTACAATCGGCGAGAGAAAGATGTATGGAAAAACTGACAAGAAGAAGACAGGATGGTAGGACGTCTTTTAAGACATCATAGCATAACTTTCATGGTACTAGAGGGAGCTGTACAAGGCAAAAACTGGAAAGGAAGACAGAGATTGGAATACATCCAGCAAATAATTGAGGACGTAGGTTGCAAGTGCTACTCTGAGTAGAAGAGGTTGCCTCAGGAGAGGAATTCGTGGCGGGGTGGCGGACAGTATCACACCACACTGGTGAAAAAAAATCTTCTGTTAGCCAGCACAATGTACAGAGCTATAAATCGATTTAATTGCTGAGTTCAGTTTTGAATTCGCCCCATAACATGGAAATAAACTGGATTTGAACGACTTCTCTGCCCCAGTCTACTTTCCAACAGTAATAGATATTGGTCGACCAACACAAGGGCTTTTTGTACCCTCTGTATCTCAGAACGGATCTGTACTCCACAAGGGAGAATACGACTTGTCAAATTCCTTTCAGTTCAGTTCCGTAAAATCATTCTAGATAGGAGCAATCTATGGTGATCGAAAATTCTCCCTCCTTCCTAATTTTTAAGTTGGTTGGTTTTCGCCCTTTCATGAGGACAAGACACTGTGATTTCTCTCACGGTGTTCATCTCCAGCGCACTGCGGAGTGTAATCCACATGTCAGTCCTCTGAACTAGTCCCTCCCAGCCTTTCTTAGACCATTACTCCTGAGTACAATCAGACATTTAGCTAGTACCCGCGCTCTTCCTCCCTGCCCCCGCATTGTCGGTCGGTTGTCCTCCCGCCCCCCTATCCCACATTATCACCAACTTTAGTAGCTAACTAAATTGTAGAATGAAAGGCTTTTCTTCGAACACTTTTATTTTTATAGTAATAAAAGATCAATGATATCTAATTTCTGTGTGTGTGTGTGTGTGTGTGTGTGTGTGTTTGTGTTTGTGTTTCAGAATGAATGACAAAGGAATTTGTGGTGAATCGGAAATGCTACTCGCAACTCCTTCTCAGTTAAGAAAGCCAATTATCTACAGAGAGAGTAGACACTAGTTACTCCTCTCCGTTGTGGCCCTTGCTTGACCTGCACACTACGCCCTCCTTTAAAATCAACCAAATTAAAATGTGTGCACTATACCTACTGTTCGTAAATCACTTGAGTGCTGCACTCTCTACTTCTCAACTGGCAGAACTTGGAAGACTACAGGCCGTTAATGCTTTACGTCTGACCACAGCCACTAATACTAATATAATAATAATAATAATAATAATAATAATAATCTGTAATTATTGATACATGTTCAATTACCCGAAAGTTCCTAAATGCAATATAACATATACCATACAGTTACAAGGAGGTCACGCTTGACAGAGGTCCGCGTCACGTTCCATTTTTAACCAGACTTAAGTCTGAGAAAAAAAAAGTCAATAATAATAATACCGTGTACAGCACTATAATAGCCTGTATGTAGTTGCTGCTGTGTCGTGCTGTAATTAATTTACTCATCTGTTTCGAAGCGAGTAATTAAGCAATTTATGGGCTACTGCAGGTAATGTCTACAACTTAGAGAAAACGTTTTCTTGAGATATTTACCATTTGTTATGTATACGAGTATTTCTAACTTTTATCATTAGCGATGTACGGGCCAAAGCATAAGATATGTCTAGTGGATGGACTAGGTATCTGTAACCTCTATTACATTAATAGTAATGACTGGGAAAAGTATTTATTGATAACTTATATAATCAGTAGTAGAGGCTTACAAAATTGTGATAATAGTAATGATGTTCTGAAGATTCGTGACTGAAACAGAATCGTTCAGAAAATTTCCTTTTATCGCTCAGGGGGTAATTACTCCCAGATAGGGAACTACTGCTCTAAACGCTTGCTCCGTGACGATAGGCTGCAGCTCAACCCAGACACCTGCCTACAGGGTGTAATACCTGCTCGTATGACCTGTGTATTCTAGTTGTGAAAATATTGAAGAACGAGGGAAATAAAGTCTTAGCTCAGTAATGGCCAGCTTCTGAGACAGGTACAATTCATACACATGAACGTTTATGAAAATTTGAAAGAACGATACCTATGACTATAGCGAGCTAGATGCCACAGATTTGGCAAACAACAATACGTATATCATTAGTATTACATAGCTGAAAATGACCTTCGAGCCAAAACAGCATTCTGCAACCAGAGACTTCCGTTAACGGGAAAGTAAAGAGAGACTGGCCTTGTTCCTGGGAAGTGTTCCTCTCTACAGTTTGAATGTAAATGCACAAAACAATAACAGTCGTTGCAGGAGGATAGTGATGAACTATTTACGGTCTCACCAATTCAGACATGTCTTTGATGGGTGACTTGACAGACGAAAATGAGAGCTAAGGAAGGAGTGCTGTATTTGTCTCTGGAGAAGACCTTTACACGGCTTAACACTCGTGGCCGAGGAACACATCGACGCAATGAATAGTAAGCGAAGTTGCTTTCATCCACAAGCGGTATCAAACACTGCTGGCCATAAAAAATTGCTACACCAAGAAGAAATGCAGATGATAAATGGGCATTAATTGGACAGATATATTATACTATAACTGACATGTGATTACATTCTCACGCAGTTTGGGTGCATAGATCCTGAGAAATCAGTACCCAGAACAACCACCTCTGGCCGTTCAAAATGGTTCAAATGGCTCTGAGCACTATGGGACTTAACATTTCAGGTCATCAGTCCGCTAGAACTTAGAACTACTTAAACCTCCCTAACCGAAGGACATCACACACATCCATGCCCGAGGCAGGAATCGAACCTGCCACCGTAGCGGTTGCGCGGCTCCAGACTGAAGTGCCTAGAACCGCTCGGCCACACCGGCCGGCTCTGGCCGTAATAACGGCCTTGATACGCCTGGGCATTGAGTCAAATAGAGCTTTGATGGCGTGTACAGGTACAGCTGCCCATGCAGCTTCAACAAAATACCACAGTTCATCAAGAGTAGTGAGTGGCGTATAGTGACGAGCCAGTTGTTGGGCCACCATTGACCAGACGTTTTCAATTGGTGAGAGGTCTAGAGAATGTTCTGGCCAGGGCAGCAGTCGAACATTTTCTGTATCCAGAAAGGCCCGTACAGGACCTGCAACATGCGGTCGTGCATAATCTTGCTGAAATGTAGGGTTTCGCAGGAATCGAATGAAGGGTAGAGGCACGGGTCGTAACACATCTGAAATGTAACGTCCACTGTTCAAATTGCCGTCAATGCGAACAAGAGGTGACTGAGACGTGTAACCCATGGCACCCCATACCATCACGCCGGGTGATACGTCAGTATGGCCATGACGAATAAACGCTTCCAATGTGTGTTCACCGTGATGTCACCAAACACGGATGCGACCATCATGATGCTGTAAACAGAACCTGGATTCATCCGAAAAAGTGACGTTTTGCCATTCGTGCACCCAGGTTCGTCGTTGAGCACACCATCGCAGGCACTCCTGTCTGTGATGCAGCGTCAAGTGTATCCACAGCCATGGTTTCAGAGCTGATAGTCCATGCTGCTGCAAACGTCGTCGAACTGTTCGTACAGATGATTGTTGTCTTGCAAACGTCCCCATCTGTTGACTCAGGGATCGAGACGTGGCTGCACGATCCGTTACAGCTATGCTGATACGATGCCTGTCATCTCGACTGTTAGTGATACGAGTCCGGTGGGATCCAGCACGGTCTTCCGTATTACCCTCCTGAACCCACCGATTCCATATTCTGCTAACAGTCATTGGATGTCGACCAACGCGAGCAGCAATGTAGCATTACGATAAACCGCAATCGCGATAGGCTACAATCCGACCTTTATCAAAGTCGGAAACGTGTGGTACGCATTTCTCCTCCTTACACGAGGCATCACAAAAACATGTCACCAGGTAACGCCGGTCAACTGCTGTTTGTGTATGAGAAATCGGTTGGAAATTTTCCTGACGTCAGCACGTTGTAGGTGTCGCCCCCGGCGCCAACCTTGTGTGAGTGGTCTGAAAAGCTAATCCTTTGCATATCGCAGCATCTTCTTGCTGTCGGTTAAATTTCGCATCTGTAGCATGTCATCTTCATGGTGCAGCAATTTTAATTGCCATTAGTGTAGTTATAGTCTATCACTGAAATAACGTGGCTAGCTTTATTGTGTAATTTGTCAACCAAGTATTTTTCTAATCACCATGTACAGTTTCGAAGACACCAGCTTGTCGGCGGTCATCGATGCCGACGTAGATCTGCTCCACCTGTGGGTACATGTCGAAGGCTTGCACCAGCGCGTCCGCCTCCTGCTGCGTGTCGGGCACCACGAGGTGGCCCCCCGTCGCCTGGCACTGCTGCTCCGCTCCGGGGTACGGCAGGAGCTGTGCCAGCGGCATGTAGAAACCTGAAAACACACATGCGTATGCAAGCCGCCAATGTTGAGTTGGTGATTCTTTTGCATTTCCTCCAGAAAGAAAAAGGCCTAAGGCGTCCTCTTTGTACAGTTCAAATGGCTGTAAGAAGCTGTTTATGTAATCCTACTGGATGTGGTTTGCCTTTGTCTTCATCCGGCGTGTTATGAAATGTCAAGTGGGTACTGAATCGTGTGGGCGACTGCAATGAATGCCTGTACAGTGCAGTGTTGAGTTTGTGTTGTTATGGGTGAAGGTAGAGGGTGAAACCTGGTGCTGGCACATAGCCCACCCCCCTCGAAAATTACGAAGTTGACCGTCGAGCTTAACCTCCATATCTAACGGATGTATCACCATCAACGGTGTCACATTCCCTGACTTCAGGAAACATTGCATAGAGGTTTGGAATTTAATGCAGGAAATTCGCGCCAAGACTGGTGATCAGAAACTTTAGGCCACTGTCTCTGTTCCGCCGGCTGGCCGAGTACTGGCAATGAAAATTTCATCCACCACCAGGATTCGAACAGGTTTACCTCTAAGTCGAGCGCCATCGCACAGATCTGCGTTACCGACATCGGATGTGGAGGCGAGTACAGGAAGTTATATGTCAAGCAAAAATAGTTTTTTTCGTCTCGGGTAGGAGAATTATGGCTCCACAGCATCTAAGAGATCTCAGTAGTCTAGCAACACCCGTTACATATTATCGGAGTTATAAAATGGTTCAAATGGCTCTGAGCACTATGGAACTTAACTTCTAGGTCATCAGTCCCCTAGAACTTAGAACTACTTAAACCTAAGTAACCTAAGGACAACACACACATCCATGCCCGAGGTTGGATTCGAACCTGCGACCGTAGCGGTCTCGGAGTTATAGACTGCCAATTCTAAATCTACTCATTTGTTACTGATAAAATAAGCCTATATTATGAGACATGTGTCAGAGACATTTTACTCTTTGTAGGTTGGAAAGGCACTCCTGGACGAGAATATCACAACAGTGTGCAAGTTCACATGACACTGGTTTTTCTACAAACAGTGCCAAGTTCTTGCTCGAGATAGTACTGCTTCAAACTAGAAACACCCTCCCATAAACATTAGTTTCGATCCATATCACTTTGTATTCTGATTGACATCCGTCTGTTAATATTTATACATGTCTATCCCACACTCTTATACATCATTGAGCTCTCGTTCTCAAAGAACCACGCAATCTCGTGCCTACGTGGCATCTCTCGGATATAGTAACGTGGCATGGGACGCATGTTCGAATAACGTGTGGACGATGTCGATCGGTGCAGAACACAGCAGTTCGTTTAAATGTCTACGTAACGATAAGTGAAAGGGAGTAAGGCCAAATGAACAGAGATGTCATGCTACTGGATCTCATCGACCAACCCATTACTCAATTGTTGGGCGTGGATACTCTGTCGAGCTGAAATTGGTGAAGTGTACGGCCGTATGCGTGTGTTATCCACAGGTCAACCCCCACCTTTATAAGCAAACATGTATCTTGTTCCCGAGAGCTCTTGAAGGTTCTCGTATGTCCACTCATAGCTACAGTGATATTCATTTTTGTCGCATTATCCGTAAATAAAATTTGAGCTATAGACTGTGATTCTTCAGCACTTCGTCTTAGATTGCATTGGGAAAACGGTAATCTGTCCTCAGAGCCGGCATGTGCTGTAATGGATATGCATAAAGTAACCACTCGATGAGAACTGATTACATAAGGGCATGGCTTATACCTTCAGCAAAATCAGTTACATGCACACTTGTGGCATGATCAGCACCTACGCATCACATCACTCACCTTTCCATATCGGGCGTGGGGAAGATGCTAGGTCCTTGTCTTTGTTGCGCATGGTCCTATGTCTGGAAGCCGCTTGAACAACCTGCTGTATCATCCAGAGATCGTGGTGCCTCATCAAAGTCACATTAGCAAGAGCTCGCTGCAGTCCAGAACGACGTATGCAGGACGCACCTCAAGAGCGCCCCTTTCCTCTCAGCACAGCAGCGTCCTCGCGCTAAGATCAGAATAGAGTCGAGCTAGCAAGAGTTGACCCCGGAGTTCGTAACCTCTGCTCCAGCAGTCAACAACATAGTGAAGGAACAGTGACTGTGAAGTTTCAGGTGAATACGTAGGTTAGTTAAAGACGAACATTATACTTCAAGAGAACAGTTTGTGATCGTGTGCATCAAGTGATGCTTTCGTAGTCAATGACAGTTGTAAATATTCCACGCTCTCCTGTTCCAAAGAACAGTCTCCAGTTAAGTAAATCTTATTCATTCATGTAATGAGGTGAACTAAGATTCCACCCCTTAAAACGAACAAAGATCGAGCAGCAAGAAGGAAAGATACACCACGGAAAACTGACCGTTCTGAACATGTATAAAATTGGCTACTTTTCAGTGAGCTTTTCTGCACACGTAGTCATACGACACTTCTAGTTTCCACCAGTGGCACCTCCAGTAGGATTACCTGACACTTTTCTTAAAAACGCCGTATATATAAAGGCGTAATATTAAGATAGTTGAAATGCATTTATTTAATGACAGTACGGTTTAAGCAGTGTCCCTGTTTTTCTTTTTCCTCAGTCTAAGCTTATTATTTAAAATGCGAACTTTCGGTAGTTGCATTTACGCGGTAGGGATTTTTGACTTTTCCAGCATGGAAATAACAATGAATACTATCAGCAATATTTAGCGCATTCCAAAATCAATTCATGGCTTTTGGAGAATCAACGAACTGAAAATAAGTCAACGTACACATTTTCTTGCACTGACAATAATGATGAGCACCAGATCTAAGGTAGAAACTATTAATAAAAAATGGAAGGTATCCTCTACAATCTGGAAATGTTCAATTACGTTCGAGAGGTAACCTGTCTCAGCTTGTGATACTGTGTGTGCACTGTACCCTTGTTTGGGAAAATATAACCGTACAAAATGCGAGTAATTAGCGTGAAAAATAGCAGCGTTCCTGTTGGATACTTACATATACATACTATAACATTGTCTTGGCGTGACAAAGAGTTCTGTGCATTCCGACTCCAGCTCTGTACTCCACGCGTGCCCTTCAGGTTTCTCCAGATATGGGTATTGATGTTTGATTCTTTTAAAAGCTTTTGGTTTACTTGAGCACTAATCACCTATTCCTAAATAGCTGCATTGTTATTTCTCTACCTTCGGGTGCCACAAGGACTTTAGATTACTATGCAGTTGAGAGTCGTAAGTTCAATTAAATAAAGAGAGATGACGAAACGCAATTCATAATAATTCTGCAAAATCCAGTGTTGTCATTGTGCTTGCAAGGTTACCTAAAACTAAATATAACAGCAAATCCCTCACAGAATCATACTATGAACCTATAACTTGGTGTTTTCTACGGAGTTAAGGAGAAGAGCATCCATCATTTGGTGCACAAACTTTAAAACTATCATCTTATGAAACTAAATTTACTCATTTATTCCCTAAGAGTTAGACACAGTCTTTGCTTCATTTAGTACACATTTTACTACTTACAAACGTTAGAAGCAATGTTGTTTGGCGTTCATCATCCCCAGTATTGGATTTAATTCAAGGGATAAGATGAGGTATTTATGATTTGTTTGCTCCATTATGGAGCCCGCAGCACATTTGTTGAATGTGAACACAGACTCGTTTGTGGTGACACCGTGTGACAGATCAACAGCCAGAATGTTCCAGAAATCACCTCGGCATTTGTTACTGATGATGTCAGAAAACTGTGAAGCAACTGAGTAACTGCACTCATATGGACCTTTGATTTTTCTCATCCAGTCAGAGGAAATTATTGCTTCTAAAGCGAAAATAACACCAAGTTTGATTGAATATTTGTTAATACCAAATCTCCAGATGTGTTCTAGACTTTATTTTCAACTCCGTGTACTATGCGTCTGACACATTGTCATTGGACAGTTGTAACATGAAATTTCTTTCGCCTTTCCACAGTTGTGCGATTACGACTTATCCAGCTCTCATTTCGTGACGTGTGTCGCAGCTTCAGTGTAACGAGAAACAAAATGCCTGGAATCTGAGCAACCGCCGTCCATATGGAACGTGAACTGTTCATATAATTATAGAAGAGACTGTGATTTTGCAGGTCAAAACTGGATATATAGTAAGAGCCACCCGTAGTGTAATATCGGTATGATGGTGATTAAATAGTTCAGTCAATTTATATAGAATGTACGCTCCAAGGGTGCAAATTCAAAAAAAGTTTGTTCCGGAAACACACTGAACCGTGCACTAATGTGAGTTACATTACATACGAATATATCAGATCAACTTTCTTTCTGTATAAGATGACTACAGTATCAGAGTGAATCCGTGTTGTCATGGTTGGGCTCTCTGATATTCGGTACTCTGTCTGCAACACCCCACAGGAGCTACATTAACCAGCGGCGTAACGATACTACAGCAATTGGGGGCGCGTTTCCTGAATGCCGTATCCTTGATGTCGCATTCCTGTTGTAGGCGAAACAGATGAACAATTTCAAAATAAAAGTGTACAGTGAGAGCGAAAAAGGAAGAGAAGAATAATAAAAAGAAAGGAAGGGAAGGAGAAGATGAAAGAGGACTGGAGGGGACTGAAACGGGAAGGGACGGATGTATATGAGGAGATTCGGAATAGACTACGTTAAAAATCATTTCTATAAGACGTACCTGTCCCTGACAGAGAGAGGGTTGATTGCTATTTTCGTCTACTTGACGGATACGCTCTTGTTTTGCGAAGTCAGCGAATGTAGCAAAAGTGAAAAGACGATATTTCAAGTTCTTTTTTTCTTGGACTGATCGACAAGGAAACAATGAAACAGGATTCACGTTACTTATTTTTGCTGGGAGAAATGTACATTGGGTTATGTGCTGTTCTGCGTACGGAATTTTATTGTGCAGAAACAATTATTGCATTGTGTCTCTGTTACTTCATATTGATCTCACTATGATTATAAACATGTTACTGTTGCTGCGGTCTTATGTCCGAATACACGGTTATTGCAGTTCTAGATACTATTCTATCCTGTGCAACTTCCTAACACTTAAATCCATATTCAGTGTTAATAAATGTCTCTTCTTTAGGAACGCTTTTCTTGCCATTGCCTGTCAACATTTTATATCCTCCCTTCTCCGTGCATCATCAGTTATTTTACTACCCAAGTAGCAAAACTCATCTACTTCTTTAAGTGTCTCGTTTCCTAATCTAATTCTCTCAACACCATAGAATTAAATTCCACTACATTCAATTATCCTTATTTTGCTTATATTGTTATTGATCTTACATCCTCTACACTAAATCGAAGAAAGACGAAAGTAATCAGAAGTAGCAAAAATGAGATCAACCAAAAATTTAAGTACTGGTTGGAATTCTACTCTATAGGCAGCAAAATAACGAGTGACGGACGGACATAGGAGGACAAAAAAATGGTTCAAATGGCTCTGAGCACTATGGGACTTAACATCTGAGGTCATTAGTCCCCTAGAACTTACAACTACTTAAACCTAACCAACCTAAGGACATCACACAAGGAGGACATTAAAAGCAGACTAGCAATGGCAAAATGGGCATTCCTGGCGAAGAGAAGTGTATTATTGTCAAACGTAGGCCCTAATATGGGAAAGAAACTTCTGAGAATGTACGTCTGGAGCACAGAATTGTGTGGTAGTGAAGCGAGGACTGTGGGAAAACGGGAAAAGAAGAGAATCAAAGCATTTAGGATGTGCTGCTATAGACGAATGTTGAAAATTATGCGGACTAATAAGATGAGGAATGAGGAGGTTCTGCGAGGAATCTGAGAGGAAAGAAATACGAGGAAAACACTGACAAAGGGCAGGATGATAGGACGTCTGTTAAGACATCAGGGAATAACTTCCATGTTAGTGGAGGGAGCTGTAGAGGGTAAGAACTGTAGAGGAACACAGAGATTGTAAAACATCCAGCAAATAATTGAGGACGTAGGTTTTAAGTGCTACTCTGGGATGAAGAGGTTGGCATAGGAGAGGAATTCGTGGCGGGCGCATCATATCAGTCAGATGACTGATGACTCAAAATAAAATAAAATCCTCGTTGCAAGACACTATCCAACCCGCTGAGCTGCTCCTCTATGTCCTTTGCTGTCTCTGACAGAAGTAAAATGTCATCGGCAAACTTTCCTTTGGTTTCCTTTACTGCTTGCTCAAAGTATAGATTGAATAACATTGGGGATAGGATAAAACCCTATCTCAGTCCCTTCTCAACCACAGCTTCCTTCCATGCCTCTCGACCCTTTATAATTCTATCTGGTTTCTGTACAGGTTGTAACTAGGCCTTTGTTCCCTGCCTATAACCTTCAGAATTTCAAAGAGTGTATACAGGTTAACATTGTCTTCTGACATGCCTCGGGCGTGTTTCTAAGTTTCTCTCGAATTCAAACTGATCTTCTCCTAAGTCAGCTTCTGCCAGTTTTCCATTCCTTTGTAAAGAATTCGTGTTAGAATTTTGCAAGCACGGCTTATTAAACTGAAAGTTTTGTAATATTCACACGTACAAGCACCTGCTTTCTTTGAAAGTGGAATAATTAGATTCGTCTTGCAGTCTGAGGGAACTTCACCTGTCTCATACATCTTGTTAACCAGATAGCATGATTTTGTCATGGATGGCTCTCCTAAGACTGCTAAAAAAAGAAAAATAATTGGGAAAGAAAGAAGGTGCCAGCTGGACCACGTGTCACCCTAGTTATATCACTGGATCAAACTACATCGGCTGATAATTATTTTCCTTGTTCTCATTTAATAAATTTAAATTCCTTGAGATAATATTTGTGCCTTAGCCCTACGAAACGGTATTAACAAATTGTTTCTTTTATTTTGTAAGGAGAGTTGTCAAAGCATGAAAGTTAAAGCTACACGTGGAACTGGTATTTTTTGCGATTCACAGCCGGTTGAGTAGGATCTGCCAGTGAGAGTGGGAGGGGGGGAAGCGGGTGGAGGGCAACCGATCTCAATGAGGTCGGTAGCTGCGTGGCTACTCAGCGCTGTGTTGGTCCATCGGGTGGGGGTTGCGGCATCTCAGGTGACCAGCACACGCTCATCACTCGCGTGTCCGACAGGTACCTGCGAACCGCCAGCATACGCCACCCAATCTCCTGCGTAGGACGCATATCGTCATTAGGAGCAGACGTGCACTCAAGAGAGATATGTTCTTTTGTGAGCCAGTATTCCGTTAAGCCTTTCCCTGGCGTTTCTAATAAATCTGAAGATATTTTATGCAGTCAGTTGTTTCATTTATAGAAACAAATTTCATCACCATGATCGGTAGTTTTCTAATTTGAAAAACAAATTACCCAGGAAAATTTTGAGTATATTTCTGCAGATTTTCGAACTATGTTGTGATAAAACTCTCTAAAAATGAAATTTACTTCAGCAAAATCACTTCAAATTGTACCTCAGTGTTGAAAAGGAGAGTGACTACTTACCCTCCGCATTATTTGGAACTTTGACAATTGCGCGTATTGTATTGTGTTTGTTAGTGCTGCTTCAGACATCTTGTTCTATATACTGTGCGTTGTGGTCCGTCCGTGGTCCTGCAAACACCGTCAGCTTTGCTATACTAGTGTAATGTTACTGATCTGTACGTTGTATGAAGTATTACCTAAATTTTAAGACAAGGTGCTAGTTAGACGACCAGGTAGAGCAACGAATTGGTACGAGAGTAGGCATGTCCTGCATATTGTCATGTGTATCCGAGAACTTACAGGGTGTTTCAAAAATGACCGGTATATTTGAAACGGCAACAAAAACTAAACGAGCAGCAATAGAAATACACCGTTTGTTGCAATATGCTTGGGACAACAGTACATTTTCAGGCGGACAAACTTTCGAAATTACAGTAGTTACAATTTTCAACAACAGATGGCGCTGCAAGTGATGCGAAAGATATAGAAGACAACGCAGTCTGTGGGTGCGCCATTCTGTACGTCGTCTTTCTGCTGTAAGCGTGTGCTGTTCACAACGTGCAAGTGTGCTGTGGACAACATGGTTTATTCCTTAGAACAGAGGATTTTTCTGGTGTTGGAATTCCACCGCCTAGAACACAGTGTTGTTGCAACAAGACGAAGTTTTCAACGGAGGTTTAATGTAACCAAAGGACCGAAAAGCGATACAATAAAGGATCTGTATGAAAAATTTCAACGGACTTGGAACGTGACAGATGAACGTGCTGGAAAGGTAGGGCGACCGCGTACAGCAACCACAGAGGGCAACGCGCAGCTAGTGCTGCAAGTGATCCAACAGCGGCCTCGGGTTTCCGTTCGCCGTGTTGCAGCTGCGGTCCAAAAGACGCCAACGTCCACGTATCGTCTCATGCGCCAGAGTTTACACCTCTATCCATACAAAATTCAAACGCGGCAACCCCTCAGCGCCGCTACCATTGATGCACGAGAGACATTCGCTAACGATATAGTGCACAGGATTGATGACGGCGATATGCATGTGGGCAGCATTTGGTTTACTGACGAAGCTTATTTTTACCTGGACGGCTTCGTCAATAAACAGAACTGGCGCATATGGGGAACCGAAAAGCCCCATGTTGCAGTCCCATCGTCCCTGCATCCTCAAAAAGTACTGGTCTGGGCCGCCATTTCTTCCAAAGGAATCATTGGCCCATTTTTCAGATCCGAAACGATTACTGCATCTCGCTATCTGGACATTCTTCGTGAATTTGTGGCGGTACAAACTGCCTTAGACGACACTGCGAACACCTCGTGGTTTATGCAAGATGGTGCCCGGCCACGTCACACGGCCGACGTCTTTAATTTCCTGAATGAATATTTCGATGATCGTGTGATTGCTTTGGGCTATCCGAAACATACAGGAGGCGGCGTGGATTGGCCTCCCTATTCGCCAGACATGAACCCCTGGGACACTTGAAAGACCAGGTGTACCGCCAGAATCCAGAAACAATTGAACAGCTGAAGCAGTACATCTCATCTGCATGTGAAGCCATTCCGCCAGACATGTTGTCAAAGGTTTCGGGTAATTTCATTCAGAGACTACGCCATATTATTGCTACGCATGGTGGATATGTGGAAAATATCGTACTATAGAGTTTCCCAGACCGCAGCGCCATCTGTTGTTGAAAATTGTAACTATTGTAATTTCGAAAGTTTGTCTGCCTGAAAATG
Source organism: Schistocerca cancellata (assembly GCF_023864275.1). Classification (NCBI taxonomy): domain Eukaryota; kingdom Metazoa; phylum Arthropoda; class Insecta; order Orthoptera; family Acrididae; genus Schistocerca; species Schistocerca cancellata. The sequence goes on from NC_064627.1 coordinate 726,442,600, forward strand.
TACTGTTGTCCCAAGCATATTGCAACAAACGGTGTATTTCTATAGCTGCTCGTTTAGTTTTTATTGCCGTTTCAAATATACCGGTCATTTTTGAAACACCCTGTAATTACTTCAGCTGGAAAAGTACACATTTCTCTGTGTCTCTCAGAATAATTCGTCTACATTTCTTTTACGACATAGTTTAAAACTATTTTATTTTTTATGATTTGTTACTTATTCTACAGTTTGGCACGAATTTATCGTACAACGCGGTTAGTTCAGTAGTACACCGTCTAGACACACAAATGTGGATAATGCCTCTGTTCAACGTCAACGTGCAGTAGTACATACGGCAGGTGCCAGCACTGGCAGTGGAGGGTACATAAGGCGTATCTGGCGCGGTAAACAGTGAAGTCAAAACGGAGCGATTTATCTCACGTTCAGAAGGGCATAATCATTGGTTTTCTGGTCTAGGGTGGAAGCATTTTCCAAACGGTTAAGTTTGTAAACTATTCACATGCCGCCGTGGTTGAAGTATACGCTGCATAACCAAATGGCACTACTCAAATCCGGTGCTGAGGCAACCGTGGTGCACGGCAGCCCATAAATGACAAACATGAAACGTATTCGTAGTTGCGAACATGGACTAGCACCTGCTGTATAACGGAATGAACAGAAAATTTGTGTCGGACCAGGACTCGGACCCGGATTTTCCCATTTTACGCGAGCGGTCGCCTTACCGTTTCGCTATACAAGCACGACTCACAGCCAGACCGTAACTTCCGTTTGTCGTCAACCATGTGTCCGCAACCTGTCATCTACGTAAATTATCTATATTCCCGTACAGGGGACATATTTTAATTGAAAGTCAATCGGCCGGTGTCGGTGGATAAATGCGACATATATACAGGGTGGTCCATTGATCGTGACAGGGCCAAATATCTCACGAAATAAGCGTCAAACGAAAAAACTACAAAGAACGAAACTTGTCTAGCTTGAAGGGGGAAACCAGATGGCGCTATGGTTGGCCCGCTAGACGGCGCTGCCATAGGTCAAACGGATATCAACTGCGTTTTTTTTTTTTAAATAGGAACCCCCATTTTTATTACATATTCGTGTAGTACGTAAAGAAATATGAATATTGTAGTTGGACCACTTTCTTCCCTTTGTGATAGATGGTGCTGTAATAGTCACAAATATATGGCTCACAATTTTAGACGAACAGTTGGCAACAGGTAGGTTTTTTAAATTAAAATATAGAACGTAGGAACGTTTGAACATCTTATTTCGGTTGTTCCAATGTGATACAAGTGCCTTTGTGAACTTATCATTTCTGAGAACGTATGCTGTTACAGCGTGATTACCTGTAAATGCCACTTTAGTGCAATAAATGCTCAAAATGATGTCGGTCAACCTCAATGCATTTGGCAATACGTGTAACGACATTCCTCTCAACAGCGAGTAGTTCGCCTTCAATACCGCTTCAACCGCACGCGAGCTGTGTGCCGGACATCCATCATGTTGGAAGTACATCGCCATTCTGTCATGCAGTGAAACATCTTGTAGTAACATCGGTAGAACATTACGTAGGAAATCAGCATACTTTGCACCATATAGATTGCCATCGATAAAATGGGGGCCAATTATCCTTCCCTCCATAATGCCGCACCATACATTAACCCGCCATGGTCGCTGATGTTCCGCATGTCGCAGCCATCGTGGTTGACGTGTCACATGTGGCTGAACTCTTCCTGTTCTCTTAAATAACGTAACTATCCGGCGAACTGTCCGGACACTTGGATGATGTCGTCCAGGATACCGAGCAGCATGCATAGCACACGCCCGTTGGACATTTTGATCACAATAGCCATACATCAATACAATATCGGCCTTTTTCGCAATTGGTAACGTGTCCATTTTAACAAGGGTTATGTATCACGAAGCAAATGCCGTCCGTACCGGTAGAATGTTAGGTGATACCAGGTACTTATACGGTTGTGACTATTACAGCGCCATCTATCACAAAGCGAAAAAAGTGGTCCAATTAAAGCTTTTATATTTCTTTACGTAGTACACGAATATGTAATAAAATAATGGGGGTTCGTATTTAAAAAAACGCAGTTGATATCCGTTTGACTTATGGCAGCGCCATCTAGCGGGCCAGCCATAACGCCATCTGGTTCCCCCTTCAACCTAGACGAGTTTCCTTCTTTGTAGTTTTTTCGTTTGACGCTTATTTCGTGAGATATTTGGCCCGGTCATGATCAATGGAGCACATGCTTGTCCGAAGGAGGTTTGCATCGTAGTTCGGAATAACACAGGCACTGCAAGGTCGTATTTACCCGCCAACACCGAGCAAGTGACTTCCAGGTAAAATATCTCCACTATACGGGAATCTTCATAGTGGATGTAAGAGTACAGGTTGTGGACACATAATTGACGACATATGGAAGTTTGAGTCTGGCCGTGCGTCGTGCCAAATGGTAAACAGACCGCACGGGACAATCGGGAAAACTGGTTTCGAGTCCCAGACGGTACAAATTTTCGTCGTCTTCATTCTATTACGCAACGTAGCCAATATTCGCAACTACCGCAGCCCTGTTTCTTCGGACATGCATGCATGTTCGGTAAACTCTGCATCTTAATTCGGAAAACACAGGCACTGCAATATCGAATGAATGACAGGGGTGAACGACAGCTGCAGTAATACATAGAGCCGAAAGGACGTTGAACTGTTGAGCAACTCACTTCCCAGATGAACCAAGTGTCTCCTCAAGGACGTTCAGCGAACGTTGCTGCATACGAACTTCCGCCGGGGTTCCTTTTCAAATGAATCAAGTTTTATTTTCTATCGGATAAATGGCTATTGGCGTGTACGGCATGAAACGTCTGTAAACCAACACCCTGCACAATCGTCTGTTATGCACCCATGCTTGGGGGCCCTATCCAGCTCTACATGCAATTTGTTTTTCCTCGACAAGATAGCATTTACCAGCAGGACAATGCAGCGTGTCCCACAGCTACAAAAGTTTGAAAAATATCAGGATGAGTTTACCATATTTCCCTAGTTTCCAAACTCTCCAGATTTTCATTCAATCGAGAATCTGTGGGACCACATTCTTCGTGCTATTCGCACCGTGGATCCTCAACTGAGTAACATAGTGCAGCTGGCCACGGCACTGGAGTCGACATGGATCCAGACTGCTGTCGGTACATTCCAGAATGTCACTGACGCTCTTTGTGCACGTCTCGCAGTTTTCCGTGCTGAGAAAGGTGGTTACTCACGTTTTTCACACGTAGTCACACTAATAGCACTGGACAATGTACTTTTGTGCTCTTACTTTGCTGTGACTCATATGTTCTCTAATTATGCTGATGCTGTAACCAACAACAATAAATAAACGTTCTGGTCATCAAACATTAATATAACGTAACTCGATGGAACATTGTCTCCGCAGGAAATAAAGGCCCACAAGAAAACAAAATAGACTGAACTGAGCCCTGAAGTTCGTCGCCAACTACAGGATACAATTCGCAACTCTGGATAATAATATGAGCAAGTTCCATTAGTGTTCCACACGATATAGGCCACGGCAGCATACGTATCCAGAGGTAATGTTTCGGCCTCTATCATCTGCGGCCGGGCATTCCCGACAAAGTCCCGCGGCAGAAAAACAGAGCAACAATACGATATCGGCAGAGTTCAAGGAATGTCGTTCTTAGAATTGTGTGACAATGGCGGTGAGAGGATAGCTGGCGATAGTGTGTGAGAATAATTTGTTGGCGCCCATCTACATAGGGAGAAATGATCATCATATCAAAATAACAGAAATCTGAGTTCGCACGGAAAGATGTAAGCGTTCGTCTCTCCAGTGTGGTGTTCGAGATTAGAATGGTAGCGATATAATTTGGAGGTGCTTCAATGAATCCTCTGCCACACACTTAACTGTGAATTGTAGCCATGTAGAGGTAGATGTAGAGGCTGAAGTGAAGTGGCTGCCTGAAGGAAATTACTTGCGCCTGTTCTCAGGCTAGATCATCGATGTCCATGGTCTCTATCTGCACTGCGACTGCGTCCATAAATAGCGATATGGAGAAGCTGACGTTTATATTCTATTCTAAATTAATGTTATGGCAGGTTCAGAGGTTTCTCCAGCACACACTGTAGGTTTTTCGTTCGGGTAACTTACACGCGTCTCGTTGGCTTTTTACGGTCGGAAGGAAAGGAGCTGCATGCAGATATCCGGTGTGGTGTTTAAATGCGGCTAACGCTTCCCCGTCGCACTAATAAGTCAAGGCGTTGCATAGCAGGCTCACAAACATCAGATCAAATTTTAGCCAAGTCCCTGGTAAAAGAACAAACCAAATTACCACTCTGATAGAGATTAGATATTTATTGATAGGAATAACTACACATTAAAACCCAAAAACTAAATTTTTGTCAACCATGAACACAACTGTTGAAGGTCTGTGTAGAAATCAGTAATACAACAATCTACAAGGAGAAATAATACTCGCTCATTAGTCTGTAGACAATGGAATAAGGATAAATGTCTGTGGCATTCATGCAATTTATCAGGAGACCTTGGTGAATGGTCTTTACTTGGCTGTGAAGTGACGAAATGAAATTCAGTGGTTGTGGTTTGACCAGTGATCTGTTACTTTAGGCCTACGGCAAAATGTGCAGAGGTGTGAATGAAACCATTTGCGGTCGTACTTTGCCCCTCATCCTGCTGTAACATTTTTAGCGTTAACTGTTCGGTATCAACATGACAATCATACCTGCTGAAAAAACACAGATCGTTGCAAGCAGTAAAAGGAAATCTGGTGAGTCTGCTGAAGAAGCCTAGTGGCACCTGACCTGAGATTCATCAGACACCGTTGGGATGAATCACAGTGTAGGTTGCGTGGCTTGTAGTTCACCAGTTTGGGTGACTGTAGTGTGTGTGTGTGTGTGTGTGTGTATTGTAGTGTCTTCTTCGATTAGTGATTCCTAACCTGGGGGTAGCTACCACGTAAAGAGCACAATGAAATTTTCTGGCGGGTAAAAACTAACCACATTTGATTCTGTTTGAGTGACGAAACTAAATTATTTTCGAAAGATTTTTATTATTATCACAATTTTGTAAGACTCTGATACTGATTATATAAGTTATCAATAAATACGTTTTCGCAATTAGTAGCATTTATGCGGTGGAGGTGACAGGTTCAAAAATGGTTCAAATGGCTCTGAGCACTATGGGACTTAACATCTAAGGTCATCAGTCCCCTATAACTTAGAACTACTTAAACCTAACTAACCTAAGGACATCACACACATCCATGCCCGAGGCAGGATTCGAACCTGCAACCGTAGCATCAGCGGCACCTAGAACCGCTCGGCCACAACGGCCGGCGACAAGTTCCTCACATAGTCAACCCACTACACACATACGTTGTGCTTTCTCCCGTACATCGCTGATGATAAAACTGAGGCACATACGTAACAAATGCTAAATATCTCAAGAAAATGTTTTCTTCAAGTTGCATAATGTGCCTCCAGTAGTTCAGAAATTGCTTCATTACTTGCAATGAAACAGATAAATGAATTAATTGACAGCACGACACAGCAGTAACTACATAAGGACTACTGTACTGCTGTACACATTATTATTATTATTATTATTATTATTGGACTGGTTAGAAACAAACCATTAACGGCCTAAAGTCGTCCAACTTCCGTCAGTTCAGTAGCAAGGAGTTCAAGAATCAACTGATGTAGAAACGATAACTATAGTGCACGCATGTGAACTTGTTTGATTTCAAATGGGGTTGCAGTGTGCTGGTCAAGCAAGTGCCGCATTGAAGAGGAGAAACCCAGGTATGTTTTGTAACAAGTATCTACATTCACTGCATGTGTTTAGCTTTCGTATCTGACAAGGAGTTGTGGGTAGCACGTGTGCTTCATCATTCATTGTAAAACACACACACACACACACACACACACACATATATACACACAAAATATTATTGATCTATAATCAATTTAAAAATAAAGTGTTCCAAGTAAAGTCTTTCATTCTGCAGTACAGTCAGGCACTAAATTGGATGATAGTCAAGGGGTAGAGCACATGCCCGAGACAGGGTTGGAACCTGCGACCGTTGCGGTCGCGCGGTTCCAGACTGTAGCGCCTAGAACCTCTCGGCCACCCCGGCCGGCTGTGTGATTGCACTCAGGGGTAATAGTCTAACGAAGGTTGGGAACACTGTCTTAGACGATGATGAAACAAAGGAGAGGGCAGAATAAGATGCCGGCACATAGTTTACTGCTCTCCAATAACATCATCTGATGGATTAATCAGCATTAACAACATAATGTCACCTCACTTCATGAGATACTTTGGAGAGGTTCGACATTTAAACCACGACGTTGGAGTAGGCTCTAGTTAGCAGTAGGCCCTGTATTGTAATGACAAGTCGTATTTTTTTCCTGAACTTTAGGATGAATTTTCTTCATGCGTCGGTTTGTTTCGTACTAAAAACAAAGCGACTTATGGCGAAGTTCTGCGTGATAATTCGATACAACGATCCCAAATTAGTTCAGTGTGATATTCGTCTTATCGAAATGTACTGACAGGGAAAGCAAGACATGAAGAATAACCAGTAGTCTAGCAGCGACTGCCGGCCGTGGTGGCCGTGCGGTTCTGGCGCTGCAGTCCGGAACCGCGGGACTGCTACGGTCGCAGGTTCGAATCCTGCCTCGGGCATGGGTGTGTTGTGGCACTTCTGCGTGTGTTGTGGCACTTCTGCGTGCTCGTTGCCGGCTTACACGATATTAGGCAGGTCTACCAGTTTCTTTGGCTCTTCAGTGTAGAATACAGCTAGGAAACGGTGTGCACTGCGTTGATCCGACTTGGGGAGTCTTAACCAATGAGTTGTGCAATGTAGTAAAGATAGAGCTGCAACTTATCAAAAAGACGTATCCACTTATAAACAGTTTACACAGACAACGATTTGTGGATGAACAGTTTTAGCAATGAGAGGGCAACTATGTTAAACCTAGAAGAATGCGTACATTGCTCAGTATAATTCCTAAGTTCGCTCAATTTTCCCGGTATGACGTTGCAAATCACTTTCTAAACAACACTATAGAAGCGGAAAATAAAAACGCAAGTCAGTATTCATATCAAGAATTCAGCTCATTTGAGCTAGCTTACCATTCAACACTGAAAGGCTCTAATTTCTGGTGCAGTGTGTTCGTCCTTAGGTTAGTTAGGTTTAAGTAGTTCTAAGTTCTAGGGGACTTATGACCTAAGATGTTGAGTCCCATAGTGCTCAGAGCCATTTTCTAGCAGCGACTGAGCAGTGCTGCTGCATGACATCGCGTGCAGGGGCGGTGCTGTCACTACTGGAGTACTGGTTACTCTTCGTGTGTGTTGTCATTAGCGTAAGTTAGTTTAAGTTAGATTAACAGTGTGTAAGCCTAGGGACCGATGACCTGAGCAGTTTGGTTTCATAGGAACTAACCACCACCACCACCAACACCACACTGAAGCGCCGAAGTAACTGGTGTAGGCATGCGTATCCAAAGACAGAGATGTGAAAACGAGGAGAATACTGCACTGCGGTCGGAAGCGCCTATATAAATCAGCAAGTGTCTGGCACAGTTGCTAAATCGGTTAATGCTGCTACAATGATAGGTTACCAAGATTTAAGAGAGTTTGGAATGTGGTGTTATAGTCGGCGCACGGGCGATGGGACACAGCATCTTCGAGGTAACGATGAAGTGGGGATTTTCGATTACGACCATTTCACGAGTGTACCGTGCAGCCCTTCCGCAAAATGCCGGCCGCTGTGGCCGAGCAATTCTAGGTGCTTCAGTCAGGAACCATGCGGTTGCTACGGTCGCAGGTTCGAATCCTGCCTCGGGCATGGATGTTTGTCAAGTCCTTAGTTAGGTTTAAATAGTTCTAAGTCGAGGGGACTGAAGACCTTAGAGGTTAAGTCCCATAGAGCTCAGAGTCATTTGAACAATCTTCCTCAAATTGCTTCAGATTTCAATGCTGGCCCTTCAACGTCAGCTTGCGAACCATTCAACGAAACATCATCGATATGGGCTTTCGTAGCCGAAGGTTCACCCATGTACCCTTGATGACTGCACGACATAAAACATTACGCCTCGCCTGGGGCCGTCAACACCGACATTGGACTGTTGATGACTGGAAAAAGTTGCCTGCTCGGACGAGTCTCGCTTCAGATAGTATCGAGCGGATGGACTTCTACGGGTATGAAGACAACTTGATAAACCCATGGACCCTGCATGTCAGTAGGGGACTGTTCAGGCTGGTGGAGTCTCTGTAGTGGTGTGGGGAGTGTGCAGTCTGATACGTCTAGATACAACTCTGACAGGTGACGTGTGCGTAAGCGTACTGGCTGATCACCTGCTCCCATTCATGTTGATTGTGAATTCCGACGGACTTGGGCAATTCCAGCAAGACAATGCGACACCCCACATGCCCAGAACTGCTACAGAGTGGCTCCAGGAACACTCCTCTGAGTTTCAACATTTCCGCTGGCCACTAAACTCCCACGACATGAATATTATTGAGCATATCTGGGCTGCCATGAACATGCTGTTAAGAAGAGATCTCCACCCCTTTGTACTCTTACGATTTTTTTGGAGAGCTCTGCAAGATTTATGGTGTCAATTTCCTCCAGCACTAGATCAGACATTATTCGAGTCCATGGCACGTCGTGTTGTGGCACTTCTGCGTGCTCGTTGCCGGCTTACACGATATTAGGCAGGTCTACCAGTTTCTTTGGCTCTTCAGTGTAGAATACAGCTAGGAAACGGTGTGCACTGCGTTGATCCGACTTGGGGAGTCTTAACCAATGAGTTGTGCAATGTAGTAAAGATAGAGCTGCAACTTATCAAAAAGACGTATCCACTTATAAACAGTTTACACAGACAACGATTTGTGGATGAACAGTTTTAGCAATGAGAGGGCAACTATGTTAAACCTAGAAGAATGCGTACATTGCTCAGTATAATTCCTAAGTTCGCTCAATTTTCCCGGTATGACGTTGCAAATCACTTTCTAAACAACACTATAGAAGCGGAAAATAAAAACGCAAGTCAGTATTCATACCAAGAATTCAGCTCATTTGAGCTAGATTACCATTCAACACTGAAAGGCTCTAATTTCTGGTGCAGTGTGTTCGTTCAGTATGACAATCAATAAATCACAAAGCCAATCAGTTCACTTTCGGAGAATGAATTTAAAAGAAACTTGTTCCTCACAGACACAACGATATGTAGCGTGTTCGCCTATTGGACAATCTCAAACCGTTTCTTTTCTTTCTTTTTTTTGTCTTTTCATCCAAAAACATCAAGGAAAAAATAGGTTACATCTACATACTTTGAAGAAGTTAGATGCAGTACATTCGAGATGATTACATTTCTTCTTGGGATTCAGAAAACAAAAAGATAAAAGACCCACTGAAGGTCTTCTTCAGCTAGTAACAATAATAATAGTAATAATAAAATACAATGGATGAGCAGATGCTGACGATGATGATGATGCTGACGATGACGATGATGCTGACGATGATGATGATAATGATGATGATTATGTTGCGTGGTGGTGGCTATCTCAAAATGAAGACAAGCGTGTAATGCTTATTCTACAATTTGTCTTACCATATGCCTGTTGCAAAAATCACTTCTCTCATTATTTCTGGTATTCTACATCAACAAAGCATAAAATCAGCTGTCCTATAAAGATACACAAGTTTAGCAGTAAACAAAGTGCTGACAGTGAGACTGAAGTAAGATTCGACTGCTTACCGAGCCCGGAGACGAAACTGTATTTGGAGTTGACGGGCGCGCTAAGAGAACGCTCGCAGAAGTAGGCGGCAGGTTGCCCGCAGTCGCGGCTCCGGAGAGCGGCCACCTTCGGTCCCGTGGTCTGCAGCTCCAGACACTGCTGACGTGGCACCGACTGTGGCGTCCCAGGCGGCCAGTTCGCAGACAACACCGTTTCAACATCTTCCCCTGTCGGGACACACATTTATCAAACTCTTGAAAGGTAGTCTCCTTACAACCGGAATAAATAATTTTTGAGCTGTTACAACAGCTAGCATATTACCGGTAAAGCGAGAAACTTTTAAAGCTGATCTGCCCCTACCTTTGGTGCCAAGTAGGGAAAAAGTCTATTGCTAATTTCTTTTACTGTCAGTGTCGGCAACTACTTCAGCTCAGTGTCTCCCACAGTAAATATATTCTTTATCAGAATCTGTTCCTCATGGATACAGGCAACACAAGCTGTGGAGCTGCTGGTGATCAGATGGTAACTGTTCCGAAAATATGGTGTTTCAAGGAAACTGAACGCTCTGGTTGTGTCCCAAACTGCTGAAGGTATTAAAATAACAAGTATTTAAGCAGACCTCTTCTTTTGTTTGGCCATGTCTGTCTAAAACAAAATAGGAGAATGAGTCCGTCTTCAGCTAACACTTCTAGGTTACGATCACTAAAACTAGTAGCAGCGAGATACCGCGATCTTCAGCGGGCTTCTTTACTGTAAAAAAACGAAAATTAACACACATAGAATTTCATTACGAAAAACGTTATTATTTTTGTTCTACTGGTTTCCAGATACATATGTAAATAAATTTATAATTGCAGAGCTCAGTCTGTTAAAAAAACGTAAGATTTTGTTTGAACAAACGAGAATACTTGCTAACGCATCGACCGAAAGGGGTTTGTAATCAGAGATGCAGTTGAAATTTGACTCTCTAAAAATAACTTCAATAGAGACACCGGATATGCACATAGCAAAGCACTCAAGCGTGCAGACTGATAAAATTGTACATCGGAAGATCATTGCATTTAGGCCTCTGAAATGCGTGGCTAAATTTTTGAGTATTGGCTACGTCACTTTTCAGGAGGCCAACCGACGCATCTGATGCATTACATGTAAATAACCCAAAGTATAAAGTTCGGATAAATGAAAGCAGGAATTTGCGGTGAAAATAACGTTCAGAATTCAGATTGTTTTAAATTTTAAGAAAACTGAATTTATTTCAATTGAAATAACATTTATCAAAGTTAATAGGTTTTCATCGGTGAAATAATAATTGTTTGAGTGAGAGCTGAAATGAAATTGAACTTTATCTCATATTCGAGTAAACTTCCGAATAAAACATGGGGAAATAATGGACTTTCGTGCAGCGCATGTCTAAATTCAAAGATCTGCGATTGCCAACTATTTAATTCTAACTGCAGATCACTCTTAAAAATAGCGCTAGTAACGTTTTTAGACTCAGATTAGATCGCCTAACGCGATATATTCACAACACATATGTTGTAACCATTTCAGACTATTCGCTAGCGACACATGCGAATATCACAAGTCCGTGACTCAATCCCTGAAGTAATTTCAACGCCCTGAAGAGGCGACCTACTGCAGCACATACTCACACTGCAAGATCTCAAGCATGACTGCGAAATGAACGTTACAACCTCCTCAGAAACTAGTTCCTTCTTTTACTGATCCTAAAACTTAGCATGTTATTCACTTGCTTGTGTGGAATGTTGAGTATGTGACCTTTTTCCATTAGGCCATTTTAAGTTTGACTTATCCTTCCTCAATCAATGCAACATTTGCTGAATCATTTTTATTCGAAAATGGAGTCACGGGAATAAATATGCTACGTATTTAAACTGCTGTTGATTTTCGACGGAAGAGGGATAAGAACACAGAGGATGCTTCTAAAAATTTCCTAATAATCGTTCGAAATTATAGTTAAGTGTTTTACAACAACAGAGGAAATCTCTCATGAGGTGTAACATTTAAATTACTGTTTAAGTGAATGTTCTTATCTCTACTGTGATTTTCGGTGCAACTGAAGTCGATCAGATAATGCGAGTATGAGAAAGCATACGTTCTAACATAGAACATATCAAAATTATCTTACAAAGAAGCCGCAGATTTAATTTTCATAATACACATGTTTTTGAGTTCATATTGTCATATCTGTTAACGGCACCTACTCACACTTTGGAGACATCATATTGTTTGTCGAAAAACCATATCATCAATTTAAATAAACAATGACTTTTAAGTAAAAGGTACAGTAAGATTATTTGCATGTGTATGTGAAACCAAACAGTACAACATGCAATAACATTTTTCGAAATGTAATGTAACGATGTTAAGTTTTAGAATAGAAGGGCTAGGTGAAATTTGCGGTATTTTGCTGAAACGAGTTTGGGTAGTTAAAAAGTGTTTGCATCAGGATACACCCACAATCTTATATTACCACGCTGAGCTGAAAGTATTTATTGGTTGGTTAATACTGCAACACCATATACTGTTATTCTAAGCAACAAAGCCTTTTTAAATAAATGTTTCCTAAAAGCATTTGATAGCTTTTGAAACTGAGGGAAGAGCGGTATAAAATTGTCAATGCCTACACTTAAACTGCAAACGGCCTTGCCACAGTGGTAACACCGGTTCCCGTCAGATCACAGAAGTTAAGCGCTGTCGGGCTGGGCTACCACGTGGATGGGTGACCATCCACTCTCGCGAGTACTGTTGGCAAGCGGGGTGCACTGTGCCCTTGTGAGGCAAACTGAGGAGCTACTTGATTGAGAAGTAGCGGCTCTGGTCTCGGAAACTGACATACGGCCGGGAGAGCCGTGTGGTGACCACATGCCCCTCCATATCCGCATCCAGTGACGCCTATGGGCTGAGGATGACACGGCGGCCGGTCAGTACCGTTGGGCCTTTATGGCCTGTTAATACAATTAAACTGTTGTAAAATACATCGGAAAACACGGTGAAGTTGAAGGGTAGCTCTAAAACGGCACTAGAATTATAGTAAGATTGCAACGAAATTATCGAATACTGTCACCTGGCGAAAATTTTGATCCGATATCTTAAACTGTTTGTGAAATAGTACTGGTGTTGAAGATACATGGCTCAAACTGTATTAAGTCTGATGTCCAGGAGTCTCGAACCCCACTAGTAGGAGACGAGGTACTGAATTGAAGCTGTGAGGAAGGATTGCGACTCGTGCTTGGGTAACTCAGTTGGTAGAACACTTGCCCGCGAAAGGCAAAGGTCCCGAGTTCGAGTCTCGGTCAGCACTTGCCCACGAAAGGCAAAGGTCGCGAGTTTGAGTCTCGGTCCAGCACATAGTTTTAATGTGCCACGAAGTTTCATATCAACGCACACTTCGCTGCAGAGTGAAAATCTCATTCTGCCCACTAGTAAATAGTGCTTCACGTCTGACGACTGTATAATCAGTTTTCAGAAAATTATCAGTAACTGAGCTGCTAAATGTAAGCCAAAATTAGTACAATTTGCATGACAGAAAACATGTTACATCTTTTAAATTTAAAATAAGGCTTATCTTCCTAAGAATGACAACAGTTTTCTAGCCAGTCCAGTATTATTCTATACGCGACTTTCGGCCGGCCACGGTGGTCTAGCGGTTCTGGCGCTGCAGTCCGGAACCACGGGACTGCTACGGTCGCAGGTTCGAATCCTGCCTCGGGCATGGGTGTGTGTGATGTCCTTAGGTTAGTTAGGTTTCAGTAGTTCTAAGTTCTAGGGGACTTATGACCTAAGATGTTGAGTCCCATAGTGCTCAGAGCCATTTTTTTTATACGCGACTTTCTAGTAAACTATGATAACCTCTTCATCTCTGAATAGCATTTTAGACTCAGTATTGTCAAACATTTGTTACATATATTCCGAACTCTGGATTCCTCTACAGTTTGTGCCCTTCTAGCTCCCTCTAGTACCATGGAGTCGCATGGTGTCCTTTAATCTTCTTCGTTTCCTCGCTGATTCTGCAGGAAACCTCTTCGTCATCGTATCGTGGCCTTTTAATTTGAATACCGTTGTATAATTCCTAATTATAAAGGCATGATTTCTCTTCCTTTTTGTTAGAGGTGTCTATCGTTTTACCATCGTTTGCACAAAGAACAGAAATGTCACTTACAACGTAGTCCAACTGGCGTAATTCCGCCCCCGTAGTTGAGTGGTCAGCGCGAAAGAAAGTTAATCCCAAGGGCCCGGGTTCGATTCCCGGCTGGTCGGAGATTTTCTCCGCTCAGGGACTGGGTGTTGTGTTGTCCTAATCATCATTTCATCCCCATCGCCGCGCAAGTCACCGAAGTGGCGTGAAATCGAAAGACTTGCACCCGGCGAACTGTCTCCCTGACGGGAGGCCCTAGTCACACGACATTTATATTTAACTGGCGTAAAATTTAAAGACGATAACACCAGACAAGAGCAATAGTGCCGACTACCAGCAGCGTGAATCTGATCTTTAAACTGCGCGAGCCGTGTTATTATTGAAAACATATTTAGATATCATTGTTCTGTGAAAGGCTTATTGGTATTATTGAGAAATGCGACTCCTGACTACTGTAAAAGTTCCACATCACCTCATATCGTTAAACTATTTTTATTTCAGTGCTTCTAAGGCTGTTTGTCCATTACCATACTGTTGTATTAGTTCGTCTCTTATTGTGCATCATTTTCAGCTTGGATCCTGTTTCCAATCGAGAGTTTCTCATTAGTTGTGCGCGATAGATTACTTTTACTCTGCGTCGCCATTATTGTAAATTCATAGTTTCATTTACTGTAATGAGTTCTTTGGTCTGGCTTTTCGCTATAATTTCAGCATTCACCAGCAATACAAATTTGAACTATAGCAATGTTTCAAGTATAGCAATGGAGGAAATTGCTTTTCAAAAGTGAACCACGGGACTGTACGAGAGTATGTGATGATGGTCTCTTGGTATGGCGCAGAAACATCGACCCCTCTCGACACTTAACTGGCGAAATATCTTGAAGTTCCTTCTTCAAGATATCGACCGGGAAACAGGGCAATACGAAATTTTCCTCCTGCCAGATTTCGTACGACCTGCAGTCTACAACCGTGTGTTGCAACGGTAACAATCTGTGAAGCTATTCTTTGTACCGTCTTTCTCTTGGTTTCTGGGATGTGGTGCAGACCTGTGACGGAGAGGAAGGGCTCCTCGTCGGCAGATCTGCGCACCCCCAGCATGGCGCCGGTGGTGCGGCCGCCGCCGTGCCGCCTCAGCTGGTCCGCCAGGAAGTCCAGCTCGGACTGGGTGCCCGGCACGGCCAGGTGGCCGCCGTCCCTCCAGCAGGACTCTGCGGCGTCCAGCCAGTGGCGGCTGGTGCGGTACAGCCGGTACACCGACCTGTAGCCGCTCGTCTTCTCGCCGGGGTTCACGACGTACCCGGCCTCCACAGAGCCGTACCGCGCTGTTGACAGACAGAGCCCTCGTCACTTGCTGTAGTATCTACAAGAGCTGCTGGCATTTTTAATCTGAAAGAGCACTTACCGCAAAAAACTAGTGAACCATTGCCCATTGAGTCAGTCGTCCGCCCGCCTTATTTTAGACTACATACAAACAAAGATTTAGCGAACATAATTGGAAGTGGGATTCACTGCAGCGCAGTGTAGCTTCATTCCGACAAAATTTGAAGGGTAACGTCAGTAAGGTTGGAGGACGGAAAGCGCTTTGGATTCGCATTTCTATTAGTTTAATTATTCAGGTCATGCCGACATAAGTACACTACTGGCCATTAAAATTGCTACACTACGAAGATGACGTGCTACAGACGCGACAGTTAACCGATAGGAAGAAGAAGCTGTGATATGCAAATTATTAGCTTTTTACAGCATTCACACAAGGTTGGCGCCGGTGGCGACACCTACAACGTGCTGACATGAGGAAAGTTTCCAACCGATTTCTCATACACAAACAGCAGTTGACCGGCGTTGCCTGGTGAAACGTTGTTGTGATGCCTCGTGTAAGGGGGGAAATGCGTATCATCACGTTTCCGACTTTGATAAAGGTCGAATTGTAGCCTATCACGATTGCGGTTTATCGTATCGCCACATTGCTGCTCGCGTAGGTCGAGGTCCAATGACCGTTAGTAGAATATGGAATCGGTGGGTTCAGGAGGGTAATACGGAACGCCCTGACGGGTCCCAACGGCCTCGTATCACTAGCAGTCGAGATGACGGGCATCTTATCCGCATGGCTGTAACGGATCGTGCAGCCACGTATCGATCCCTGAGTCAACAGATGGGGTCGTTTGCAAGACAACAACCATCTGCACGAACAGTTCGACGACGTTTGCAGCAGCATGGTCAATCAGCTCGGACCCCATGGCTGCGGTTACCCTTGACGCAGCATCACAGGCAGCAGCGCCTGCGATGTTGTACTCAACGACGAACCTGGGTACACGAATGGCAAAACGTCATTTTTTCGGATGAATCCAGGTTCTGTTTACAGTATCATGATGGTCGCATCCGTGTTTGGCGACATCGCAGAGAACGCACATTGAAAGTGTGTATTCGTCATCACCTTACTGGCGTATCACCCGACGTGATGGTATGGGGTGCCATTGGTTACACGTCTCGGTCAACTCTTGTTCGCATTGACGGCACTTTGAACAGTGGAAGTTACATTTCAGATGTGTTACGACCCGTGCCTCTACCCTTCATTCGATTCCTGCGAAACCCTACATTTCAGCAAGATAATGCACGACCGCATGTTGCAGGTCCTGTACGGGCATTTCTGGATACACACAATGTTGCACTGCTGCCCTGGCCAGCACATTCTCCAGATCTCTCACCAACTGAAAACGTCCGATCAATGGTGGGCGAGCAACTGTCTCGTCACAATACGCCAGTTACTACTCGTGATGAACTGTGGTATCGTGTTGAAGCTGCATGGGCAGCTGTACCTGTTCACGCCATCCAAGCTCTGTTTGACTCAATGCCCAGGCGTATCAAGGCTGTTATTACGGCCAGAGGTAGTTGTTTTGGGTCCTGATTTCTCAGGATTTATGCACCCCAATTGCGTGAAAACGTAATCACATGTCATTTATAGTATAATATATTTGTCCAATGAATACCCGCTTATCGTCTGGATTTCTTCTTGGTGTAGCAATTTTAATGGCCAGTAGTGTAATTAGGACACTTATATTAGGTAGAAAGGCACAGTGACAAATCTCAAGTTCATGAAAGGGGGTTGACAGTGACTGGGTACTGAATTCATTGCTATCTAATTGCAAAGGGTACTTTTTTACGTGACGGCACTAAATTAGGAAATAGAAGTTTGGTAATGAGAATGCATTCTATATTCATTAACAGTTGTCTTGATCCCGTAGCACAAGAATGTGATTCTGAGGATTTTCCAGATATTGCTTTCCCCGAATGCATCTATTGCGAGTCTGCATTTTGTTTCAGGCACTTTGGCTGGTAAGCTGAATCTACTCGGGAATTTTTGTCAATTTCTTTCGATTCGTTACTTGCCATCATTTTATTTTTAGGGTTTCGTCTTGCCCCGCGTCCTCTGCTATTTTATGGATGACGGGTGCGTTTTTATACGCCAGTTTCAACCTGGGAGATAGGGAACGTTTATTATTTAGCCTCATGAGATCTAATCATGATTTAAGATCCGTAGTCCTCATCTGGTAAAGAAACTGCTCCACATTGATACAGTAAATGTAATTGTAAACTTCATATCTTCTTAAGGTTCACTTGTTTTTCACCTGAAGATATTGGTTTATGGTCAAGAAACTACTTGTGACTGAGTAATAAGAAATAAATTTCTGGCGCCTGTTTCTGTTTTATTGGTTGAAATAATAAGATAATCTAATTTTTTACATGAAATACCCTCATGGAAGTTCCCTTACTGGAAATTTATTTGCAATCCAAAGTTTTCGTTTGCTTGCCTTATTTGCAGTGGACATACCGTCAAATGGAAATAAAAGAAATAAAAATGTCTCCGGTCAGAGACTTGAACCAACGGCCCTTGGATTACCGTTCTGCACTGTTACCATTGCTGCAACCGCTGACTGGAAACTACGCGAACCTAAATGGCTCATACCTCTCCCTATCTGCGCCAAAAATACTATTGTTTTTTCCAAATACTTGGCGATTTGACGCTCCCACTTCAGTCACCCTCGTTTCTGGCCATGCACTGCAAGTAGCATTAATTTAGACTAAATTGATGATTAGCAGGCACGTTCCCCTGTGAGCGCCCCTTTGCGAGGTACTCTCAACACTACCCAACCAACGAGTCGGGTATTCTACCGTTCGTAGTGACTGTTTCTCACACACCCGGAAGTCCAGTTAAAATACACTGACTGTCATTACTGCCAAGATTGTACTTCAAAAAATTATGGATTTTCTTCTGTGGCGGCTAATCACCTGCTTCATCATATGAGCAACATGTTTCATTCTCATTGATACTGTGTTTACAAAATTTGTGTCAGCAATGAAAACCGAAATTTTTCATTGGTTGCAATCCTTTGTAAACGATGATGAAACCCTTATCATAACGAAATTTTAACAACAGGCATGTCGACGATTTGAACTTAAATTCACTTTGTGTCCCTTATTCATTTGTTGTCACAAATGTCTCTCATTATTGTTGATTAATCGTCCCAAACCGCCTGTCACATTTCTTGCAAGCTTTGCGCTTGTAATTTATTGATATTTGTTTCATTTTACCTCAATGAAGGAACTCGATATTTAGCTTAGATATGATGGCCGGTGAGGAATACCAGTACTGGTATGTCTTCGAATATAAACTCATGTACCTCTTCCCGATCGCAGAAACAGCGTTAAGTAAACTCTTTTATTCATTCTGAGTAGCACATATAATAAGGTAGTGGGTTTCAGTTCAGGTGATACGGCGGACTTACGCGACAGGACTGTAACCTCTCCAATGTGGTATGCATTTTAAAAAAATTGCTCAGTATTGTACGGGTAACAGGAGATGATTGTATGACTTAGGTCTTCTCGTTGTATTTCTCCTTCTACCAGCAGTCACCTACAATTATTCACAAATCTGCAATGTTTCTTTGAATAGTAATACATCAACATTCGATAAATATAAGTAGTTGTTCATAGGTCCTGTGTATATTACATAATATTAACTCTGCTTTTTCAGTAATATCCGTTGAACTTTATGGTGGCCACAATCGATTAATGCTGCTGTTTTTCGTGTTAATAAAAGTGTTCTGTATACTCTAACTGACGACGAATGTTATTTGGGATGTAATTACTTACAATGCTTTAGTATTTACGAAGTTTCCTTGGAGATCAGAACTATGTGTCGCACCGTGACTTGAAATTGGCACTTTCGTGGGCAAGCGCTGTACGACTGAGCTACCCAAACATGAATCACGTCCCACCCCCAGAGCTTCACTTCCTCCTGTGCTTCTCTCCCACCTTACAAATAGAAGTTCTCCTGCACAACTTTCAGGACTACCACTCTTTTGAAAGGATACAGAGGAGAAATGGTGGAGTCACAACCTAGGGCATTGTTTGCGGAATGAATTTTCAATTTCCAACGAAGTGTGCGCTGATGTGAAGTTCCGGCTTAACAGAAGTTTCCAACCAGTGCACACGTTGCTGTGAATTGGAAACCATTCCATAAGTCTCTTGAAAACGTGATGATATTGTAAATGTTGTAGATAAGTTATTAACTAAGTTTTGCCAACAAAATGTACAGATTAAAACTCTACAAAATAATGATGACGAACGTGTATCTCTATTTTCAGTCCCAAAACGTCACTGACTTTGGCGAAAATGGGGAAACGGCGTACTACATGTACGTTTACATCTACATAGATACTCCCCAAGCCACCGTAAGGTGCATGGCGGAGGGTACACTGCACCGCTACTTGCCATTTTCTTTCCTGTTTCGCTGGCAAAGAGAGCGAGAGGAAAACGACTGTTTATTTGCCTCCGAATGAGCCCTAATTTCTCGTATATTATGTCCATGGTCCTTACACGCAATTTAAGTTGGCGGAAGTATAATCGTTCGGAAGACAGCTTCAAATGCCGATTCTCTAAATTTTCTCAATATTGTTTCTCGAAAAGAACGTCGCCTTCGCTGCAGGGTTTCCCGTTTGAGTTCCCGAAGCTTCTCCGTTAAACACTGCTGTTGATCTAACCTACGGCAACAGATCTAGGGTAACAAATCTAGCATCCCGCCTCTGAATTGCATCGATGTCTTCCCTGAATCCGACCTGGTGTGGATACCAAACACTCGAGCAGTACTCAAGAACGGATCGCACCAGCGCCTTATCTGCAACACAGTCAGTTCAGCGTCGTGGATCGGCGCAGCCTGCTCCATGGAACTCCACCTGCCGTTCTGGAGTCTGAAGATAATCCTTAAGGATTGAAACCGGCCACTCCAATTAAAAGAAATTTGCGATCAAGAGTGTTTTCTAAGTATCATAGCTTGGTTTCACCTATATCGGTTTAACGTAGCCAGATGACTTCACTGTCACACTCAACTTTGATCTCAATAGAGACAATTTCTTTTGTCAACTGCAATGAACACTATATACTTATGTGGATATGGTGTCTGTTCTTTCAGACATGTCACACTCAACTTTGATCTCAATAGAGACTCTTTTGTCAACTGCAATGAACACTATATACTCATATTGATACCATCGAAGACCTGCAGCTATCTAAAACGAAACTACAATTATATTAGTACCTTCAGCTGCTAACGTGCGTTGATATATATGAACGGGGAAAGGTAAAATGTGTGCCCCCTCCGGGACTCGAACCCGGGATTTCCTGCTTACATGGCAGACGCTCTATCGAGCTGAGCCACCGAGGACACAGAGGTTAGCGTGGCTGCAGGGACTATCTCGCACACGCCTCTCGCAAGACGCACATTCTCACCTTATATGTCGACACACTACATTCGTATTGTCCCACCCCAACACACTCATTACTCGTGGAAGACATTCTTACCAAGTCCCGTAAGAGTTCGCGGAATATGTGTGCATCCACACAGAAGAAGAAGGTCATGGCCGGTATTGCCAGAACTATATACTTGTATGGATATGGTGTCTTTTCTTTCGGACATGTAATCAGGAGATCCCGGGTTCGAGTACCGGTCGGGGCACACATTTCCACCTGTCTTCGTTGATACATATCAACGCCCGTTAGCAGCTGAAGGTACTAATGTAATTCTAATTTCGCTATGAACACTCTCTCTCCTATGGCGTCTAATCGCACTTTCCGATATACGCTCCACAGCTCGCTAAATATATCAGAGCCTCCCACGACGGGTTTCATCCAATTCTCGGACGCAAGAATAACTTCACCGCGAGAACTCTCCTTGAAAGCAGTAAATTTGGGAACTTTATTACGAATACTTCGACAGTTTACTAATAAAATTGTGACAGTCGAAGTGTCTTAATTCCGAACGCTGTTTAACTTTCCTTGCTGCATATTGACTAGCAAGTCTTCATCGGAGCACCTCAAACTGCTGCCTAGCCTAAAAATCTCTTATGTGCACTCCACAAGTACTCTGCTACCTGAGTGGCTGTTTCCTTTGTACATGGTTCAAATGGCTCTGAGTACTATGCAACTTAACTTCTGAGGTCATCAGTCGCCTAGAACTTCGAACTAATTAAACCTAACTAACCTAAGGACATCACACACATTCATGCCCGAGACAGGATTCGAACCTGCGGCCATAGCGGTCGCTCGGCTCCAGACTGTAGCGCCTAGAACCACATGGCCTCCTATGTATAGTGCACCCCTGACCTGTCATTAGGAGTCCTACAAATACCCACACGATAACGCAGGTCTAGAAATTTGCAGCCTAGACCGTCACAGAATCGAAGAAGCCTTTGGTTTAGACCCTCGAATGTGCGCCAAACCCAAGGGCACCCAATAAACTCTGGGAACAATGCTGCAAATTGCGAGCTCTGCTTGCGCCCCTCGCCTGAGTCGTTGGTGCCGACATGAGCCACAATACGCAGACGATTGAACCCTGCACGCTCGGTAGCCACATGCCAGGCCGCCTCCACGTCTCGGATGAGGCCCCCAGGCAGACATACTAAGTGAACAATGGCTTTCCTTCCAACACTGAATGCTATCTGCTTAAATGGCTCCACAATGCGCCTAACATTGAAGCTCCCAATAACTAGCAACAACCCCCCCCCCTCCCCCTCGCCTGCGCGGATCCTGCTGAAGGAGCGGGCACCTGTTCCCTCATAAAGTGAATGGGTGAGACCAGGCGGCCAGTCTCCACGTTAGCCTTCCGCCTCGAGGGACGCGAACGTGTTACCCCCTGCCACCCACCTTGCTGTGATGGCGGATCCGCCGCGTCGGGTGCACTAGGAGGTGCCTCTGGAGCAGAGCCCGCGAGCAACATAAGCGACACCTGAGGTGTCCCATGCGATGCGCCAGATTCTCCGCCACCGATAAACCCCGAGGCAGCAGCCTGGAGGTGACTGACAGTGGCCAACAGCACGTTCAGCTGCTCGCGAACTGCGGCCAGCTGCTCCCGCTTCCGCACACAGCGTACACAAATCTTAGATATCCTAGCAAGACTAAGTGAAAAAGTGAAAGCAGATAATCCTATGCAGCTTGCTCCCCTCCTAATGTGTCACCTGTGGACGTTCTTGAGTTAATGACTTATGTAGCTAGCTGTTCAGTGAGCTAAAAGTGCGCTAGAGACTGAATGAATTTACACTTTCCAAAAGGCCAGATTAAACCTCTTAAGGCCGGCCGCGGTGGTCTAGCGGTTCTGGCGCTGCAGTCCGGAACCGCGGGACTGCTACGGTCGCAGGTTCGAATCCTGCCTCGGGCATGGGTGTGTGTGATGTCCTTAGGTTAGTTAGGTTTACGTAGTTCTAAGTTCTATGGGACTTATGACCTAAGATGTTGAGTCCCATACTGCTCAGAGCCATTTGAACCAAACCTCTTAAATTGAGAAACACGCACGAAATTTAGTAAATATATTGCGAGTAAAACAGAGTAACATATACACTTGACGCTCTAAGAGCTGGTTCCTGACTTACTGACTTACTAACCGTGCAGACGGTTGCTTTCAAAACAAAAGAAATGAGCAACTACTGCTCTACAAATTGAATGAATTTACGCTTTCAAAAACTCGCGATTAAACCTTTAAACAGAGGAAAACGTGTAGATGTTAAAGTGCCAGCACCTGTATACGTACTTGTAACGGAACAAAATTGGTGTCTATGTAAGTAAATTGTAGTGCAGATCTGACGTGCTTATTTAGTAATTACTGCGTAAAGTACGTAATCATACAGAAGAAGGTAGCCATTAGGCATAAGTCAGGCTTACGTCCTTGTTGATCCAGACTGTTGAACACTTTTTCTGCCTGGTGGTTACAATTAAAGTGCAGCTAATCATGAAGGTCCAGTGTGGGCTGAAATTGTCGCATGGCAGCGAAACTTGGTAGATATGCTAAAGCGTTAATCATGAACTCATCTGTGCTGAAAAAATGCAGTTCCAGTTGCGGCCATAAAGTGCAAATCTGGCGCTTTACACTGTTTGTAAAGTGGCAGGACGTCCTCGCTGTCATTTAATAACCCATAACTTTATTGAATAGTATGGCTATCCAGAAGACAGACTGTGCGCTGTTATTGAAACTGTTTTAAGTGAACGACAACAGTTACAGTGCTGCATTGAGAGAGTATCGCAACTGAAAGGTCTGAGGAGAGGCCAGATGTTATTAATTGGATTAAAGAAAGTTATAATGGATTTTGAAAACATGGGTGAGCTTCCTGGAAGAGGAAGACGTCCAATCCTGTAGGAAGTTATTGATGAGGTTGCTGTTACTGATCATGCAGTACGTGCCCCGGTTATTGCTGGTGCTCATATAGCGCCACGAGAGTTGTTTATCCCATTGTCAACAGTACGGAACGTTTAGCGGTCTATTTTAAATTGGTACTCGTATGAGATCAAGACGGGCAGAAACTGAAACATCGTGATCCTCAGCAACGTTCTGAATTTCCTTTCCGTTTGTACCACGGATCGAAATTGATGACATGTGGCCAGGAAATATTCTACATAGTGACGGCGCACGTTTTACAGTACAGGGTGCAGTCAATACACAGAACTGCAGCATTCGGGGTGTGTTAAACATCGTGTTGTGCACGAAGAGCCATTGCACGCGCCGTATGTAACTATCTTGCGTAGATTCACAAGCATCGTTATTCTCGGTCCGTTCTTCTTTGGAGAGAATTTATCCAGAGGATCTGTAGGTACACCGCGATGTCTGCACGTTATCGAGGCCACCGTTGTACAGCATGCGACTCCTGCTTTGGAAGAGCGCATCTGCCTGGAAACCACTGTTTTCATGCGAGACGGGGTAGCACCTCATGTAGGTCGCTCAGTGAAACATCTGCTTAGTGCAACCTTTCACAAAAGTGTTATCTATATAAGTTTTGCGGATCCATGGCTTGCAAGATCACCTGATCTGAATTCATGTGTCTTTTGGCTCCGGAGATAACTAAAAGAATTAGTTTACCAGGGACACGTTTGGTTGCTACCTGATCTAAAGGAACACATTTCTCAGATTCACCGGAACTGCAGTAAGCAACTGCTGATCACGTAATTTTAACGATGCAGCTTCTCGTCGACCTCACCGGTTTTCACACTGGGTAAATTTTGTAAGCGGTGGTTAATAATAAAGTCAACATCATGCCTTTCTGACTTGTTTGATCTTTTCTGCCCTCGTCCCGTTTCTGATCTATTATATACGGAAACATTTCTATACGTCTTCCCTTGAATTGATAAGGCCAGATTCGCACCTGGTGCTAAAATTGGAACCAGTTTCTTTGTCCCAGCATAAATTGGTTCCGCTTTAACACCTTATTTCGCTGTCGTAGGATAATTACAGTCCACACTAGATCTCTGTCAGCAGCTGCAATTTAATTATAAAGGCCCGGTAAAAGGGAACAGCCGTAGAATTCAGAGGCGGCGGGCAATGTTGAGATAGGGTAACAGGTGACTTTGCAGCTTTAATGTGGAAAGAAGTTTACTGCAGAGAGACTGAGCAGTGACGGTAGCCTATCAGCAGTGATAATGAGAGGGCGTTTCTGGTGCGCTCGGCAGAACATTACTATTTGTGCTAACTAACATATGCACATATTATTGGAAGGAAACGCTCATTAATTTATCTAAGTTAAGTAATCTCAGACAATTATCGGTTGTTCAAAAAGATTTCGGGCTTGCAGCCGGTCGTCCTAAGCTTCATTGCACGATATTTCGACTGGACAACTGTCAGCCATCTTCAGGAGAGCCGAAAGAGGACTGACGAAGACGTTCTCCGCTAAGTCTTATACACGGTGGTCCATTGGTAGTGACCGGGCCAAATATCTCACGAAATAAGCGTCAAACGAAAAAACTACAAAGAACGAAACTTGTCTAGCTTGAAGGGGGAAACCGGATGGCGCTATGGTCAGCCCGCTAGATGGCGCTGTCATAGGCCAAAGGATATCAAGAGCGTTTTTTTTTTAATAGGAACCCCAATTTTTATTTCATATTCGTGTAGTACGTTAAGAAATATGAATGCTTTAGTTGGACCACTTTTTTCGCTTTGTGATAGATGGCACTGTAATCGTCACAGGCATATGGCTCACAATTTTAGATGAACAGTTGGTAACAGGTAGGGTTTTTGAATTAAAATACAGAGCGTAGGTACGTTTGAACATTTTATTTCGTTTGCTCCAATCTGATACATGTACCTTTGTGAACTTATCATTTCTGAGAACGCATGCTGTTACAGCGTGATTACCTGTAAATACCACATTAATGCAATAAATGCTCAAAATGATGTCCGTCAATCTCAATGCATTTGGAAATACGTGTAACGACATTCCCCTCAACAGCGAGTAGTTCGCCTTCCGTAATGCTCGCATATGCATTGACAATGCGCTGTCGCATGTTGCCAAGCGTTGTCGGTGGATCACGATAGCAAATATCCTTCAACTTTCCCCACAGAAAGAAATGCGGGGACGTCAGATCCGGTGAACGTGCGGGCCATGGTATGGTGCTTCGACGACCAATCCACCTGTCATGAAATGTGCTATTCAATACTGCGTCAACCGCACGTGAGCTGTGTGCCGGACATCCATCATGTTGGAAGTACATCGCCATTCTGTCATGCAGTGAAGCATCTTGTAGTAACATCGGTAGAACATTACGTAGGAAATCAGCATACATTGCACCATTTAGATTGACATCGAAAAAATGAGGGCCAATTACCCTTCCTCCCATAATGCCGCACCATACATTAACCCGCCAAGGTCGCTGTTGTTCCACTTGTCAATCCATCGTGGATATTCCGTTGCCCAATAGTCCATATTATGCCGGTTAACGTTACCGCTGTTGGTGAGTTGACGCTTCGACGTTAAATAGAACGCGTGCAAAATATCTGTCATCGTCCCGTAATTTCTCTTGCGCCAAGTGGCAGAACTGTACAGGACGTTCAAAGCCGTCGCCATGCAATTTCTGGTGCATAGAAATGTGGTACGGGTGCAGTCGAGTTTGATGTAGCATTCTCAGCACCGACGTTTTTGAGGTTCCCGATTGTCGCGCAGTTTGTCTGCTACTGATGTGCGGTTTAGCCGCGACAGCAGGTAAAACACCTACTTGGGCATCATCATTTGTTGTAGGTCGTAGTTGACGTTTCTCATATGGCTGAACGCTTCCTATTTCCTTAAATAACGTAACTATCCGGCGAACGGTCTGCACACTTGGATGATGTCGTCCAGGATATCGAGCAGCATACACTTCACACGCCCGTTGGGCATTTTGATCACAATAGCCATACATCAACGCGATATCGACCTTTTCCGCAATTGGTAAACGGTCCATTTTAACACGGGTAATGTATCACGAAGCAAATACAGCCCGCACTGGCGGAATGTTACGTGATAACAGGTACTTATACGTTTGCAACTATTACAGCGCCATCTGTCACAAAGCGAAAAAATTGGTCCAACTAAAACATTCATACTTCTTTACGAACTACACGAATAGGTAATAAAAAATTGGAGTTCCTATTTAAAAAAAAACGCAATTGATACCACTTTGACGTATGGCGGCCATATAACGCGCCAACCATAGCACCATCTGGTATCCCCCTTCAAGCTAGACAAGTTTCGTTCTTCGTAGTTATTTCGTGAGATATTTGGCGCGGTCATGATCAATGGACCACCCTGTATAGTGCGCTTATAGTACTGCCGCGCATGCGTTGCAGTCGCGGAGACAGAAGGGCCACACCGTCCAGAAACAGCGCCCTCGCTGGTGGAACTGCAATACTCAACTGCCATCGGTATTGTCGCTGGCCGCAGCTATCAAAGTCTTCTGGCGTCTTCGTTCGAACAAATTTAGGGGATGATGTGATCCCATGCGTTATTCAATTGGTAACCACTGTCACGGTTCATTAGATTTCCCGCAATGAGTATTTCAACGTAATCTTTGATAATGGAGTTCCAAAAAGTTGTTGCTGTGGCCAAAATCGAAGTTGTGTCGTACTCCATTGAATGTTCGTTAGAAATACAATGTTCCGCAACTGCAGACTTACTGGGTTGCAGTAGGCGAGTGTAACGTTGATGTTCTGTACTACGCTCTTCCACTGTACGCATTGTCTGTCCTATATAGGAAGCTCTCTATAAGCCTCATGTTGTTAGATCAGTTACAACCCAATCTATGTTCATTCTTTACAATCTTTGAATAAACAAAACGCGCTGATAATGACATAGAGATGCCGAAACATAATTGGGTAACACGAAAAAATAGTGTTTTGTATAAAACTCGGAAACTATAGCCAATAATTTTAACTTCAAACACGGAAAAAGTACAAGAGCTACGAATCCAAAACATCAATATTATCTGTAGTTGAAGTCTTACTAGGCTAACCTACAGTGTTGCAACGATTGCAATACTTTGCTTCAAGCAGACGTAATAAGGGCAGTTATAACGACCCCACCATAATATCATTTTAACTAGAGACGTGAAGAATTTGCACAAGTGGTTTCAGCACCTCATCCTCAACTGCACTACTCATAACAAGGCAAGCTACAGACTATTTATATGTTATTCATCCAAAAGGAGAACCAGAGTAAATTCAACACATACTGTGATAAAATGTGACTTTATTTAATAAATTGACATTTATATGCAAAGTTGTGGTGTTTAATTATATGTAAAATGGAATGACTATTTCCTGCATTCAAATCTGCAGTTGCAATATTGTAGTGAATTTAATGAGAATTAACATTACAAATTTTTGATTTATCGCTTCGTTGCAGTACTGGATCAAAATTAATTTGCTCCTGAAGCCAGTTCTTTAAAGTTTCAAGAATATATTAACTTTATTGAAATCACAAATATTAACTCTAAAGGTTTCTTTGAAAAGATTTGAATTAAAGAAAGGAAGTCGATGAATATCTTGCTAGATTCATTCTGCTTCCTAGAAGCAAATTTTAAGTTTATTCAAACATAGCTTAAATAACTATTCCTAGTTCAATCAACAGGTCTAAATTTCAAATTTCGCTCGTTAACGAATGCGACCGTAAGTAGCTAATAGTAGAGTTTAATTTCAGGAGGAATTTCTCAATGAATTTAGTCAAGGTTCCTGTACCAGTGGTGAGTGCAGTCACTAAGTTTCGTGGAAAACGTAAATTATCAAAACGATAATTCAAGGTAAGCTGTGAAGAGCGATGAATACCTCGTTGCTAAATCTGACGAGCCAACAGCCTGTCTACTAAACGCTTCAGAAGAGTTCGATAGGCAAATTAAAATTCATTCAGGTAAATTTGCTAATTCAAAATGAATAAACTGTAAATATTGTTGGTTGGATTTGCTTTCAAACTGTGGATATCATTGCTGGGTTCGCGAGTCCGAATTTGGACGTTACGGAGGACAGACAAACCCATACCGAGGTCATTCTGATTCACCGACGTGATGAGACTCTCGTAAAAACACATGTCAAGAGAACGCAATATTTGGGAATAGGGGTGGCTCGATCGTTATAAACCTTTGTAAAGTATCCGTGGTGTACTTGTGTAGTGTGGGTTAGCAACGCATTGAATTGTATTTGTAGTCTTATGATGAGCATGAAAGGCAGAACGGAGGAGGAGAGACAGTGTTCTGTCACCTCACAGCCCCTTCCTCTCGGATAGTAACAAGGGTACTGACATTAATTACGTACACTTCCGACAGACTGATGAAAACGAAGACTGTCTCTTGCCTGGACTGAGTAGGACAGTGTTGAGTATTTCCATCTATTTTAAACCATAAGCAAATATTGAGG
This sequence comes from Schistocerca cancellata, assembly GCF_023864275.1. NCBI lineage: Eukaryota > Metazoa > Arthropoda > Insecta > Orthoptera > Acrididae > Schistocerca > Schistocerca cancellata. The sequence continues at coordinate 726,471,737 of NC_064627.1, forward strand.
TGACCATCATATGCCCCTCTCTCTCCTTTTTCATAACTGCAAAATACTCTGTGAGTATGACATTCTGGGTTTTTCGATCTACACTCCTGGAAATGGAAAGAAGAACACATTGACACCGGTGTGTCAGACCCACCATACTTGCTCCGGACACTGCGAGAGGGCTGTACAAGCAATGATCACACGCACGGCACAGCGGACACACCAGGAACCGCGGTGTTGGCCGTCGAATGGCGCTAGCTGCGCAGCATTTGTGCACCGCCGCCGTCAGTGTCAGCCAGTTTGCCGTGGCATACGGAGCTCCATCGCAGTCTTTAACACTGGTAGCATGCCGCGACAGCGTGGACGTGAACCGTATGTGCAGTTGACGGACTTTGAGCGAGGGCGTATAGTGGGCATGCGGGAGGCCGGGTGGACGTACCGCCGAATTGCTCAACACGTGGGGCGTGAGGTCTCCACAGTACATCGATGTTGTCGCCAGTGGTCGGCGGAAGGTGCATGTACCCGTCGACCTGGGACCGGACCGCAGCGACGCACGGATGCACGCCAAGACCGTAGGATCCTACGCAGTGCCGTAGGGGACCGCACCGCCACTTCCCAGCAAATTAGGGACACTGTTGCTCCTGGGGTATCGGCGAGGACCATTCGCAACAGTCTCCATGAAGCTGGGCTACGGTCCCGCACACCGTTAGGCTGTCTTCCGCTCACGCCCCAACATCGTGCAGCCCGCCTCCAGTGGTGTCGCGACAGGCGTGAATGGAGGGACGAATGGAGACGTGTCGTCTTCAGTGATGAGAGTCGCTTCTGCCTTGGTGCCAATGATGGTCGTATGCGTGTTTGGCGCTGTGCAGGTGAGCGCCACAATCAGGACTGCATACGACCGAGGCACACAGGGCCAACACCCGGCATCATGGTGTGGGGAGCGATCTCCTACACTGGCCGTACACCACTGGTGATCGTCAAGGGGACACTGAATAGTGCACGGTACATCCAAACCGTCATTGAACCCATCGTTCTACCATTCCTAGACCTGCAAGGGAACTTGCTGTTCCAACAGGACAATGCACGTCCGCATGTATCCCGTGCCACCCAACGTGCTCTAGAAGGTGTAAGTCAACTACCCTGGCCAGCAAGATCTCCGGATCTGTCCCCCATTGAGCATGTTTGGGACTGGATGAAGCGTCGTCTCACGCGGTCTGCACGTCCAGCACGAACGCTGGTCCAACTGAGGCGCCAGGTGGAAATGGCATGGCAAGCCGTTCCACAGGACTACATCCAGCATCTCTACGATCGTCTCCATGGGAGAATAGCAGCCTGCACTGCTGCGAAAGGTGGATATACACTGTACTAGTGCCGACATTGTGCATGCTCTGTTGCCTGTGTCTATGTGCCTGTGGTTCTGCCAGTGTGATCATGTGATGTATCTGACCCCAGGAATGTGTCAATAAAGTTTCCCCTTCCTGGGACAATGAATTCACGGTGTTCTTATTTCAATTTCCAGGAGTGTATTTTAAACAAGAAGCAAGTATTGAGGCGACCATCATATGCCTCTCTCTCTCTCTCTCCTTTTCCTAACTGAAAAATACTCTGGAACGATAGTTTCATGCAGCATTAGCATTTGGATCCTCTGTACGTTTTAAACGACTACAAGTGCCATGTCTGCATATTAACACTATTATTTGTAAATTCCCGCTGGACAATGTTTACATGACGATACTATATATATATATATATATACAGTCTGAAGCAGTCAACGCAATGAATTACCTTTCTCACACTGCACTGCTTTATTAACGCTCTCGGTCTGAAAAGAGGAAACAAACATGGTTAGTCGACTTGTGGAACATCAATTTTCCTACACTAGGCGAACAGTGTATTGAAGGCACTCTCACAACAATGGGAAATTGATAAGCTAAGAAGCACTAATAATTTGCTATCGTCTATACATTCTCATTCCTGACAAACAGATACAGTAAATGGTTGAGACTATCACCTCTGAACGTCTGTATATTTCGCTCTGAAAAGTATTAAGCTCTATCGAGCTTACGGGTTAGTTTGAGAAACCCTACCGCTATAACAGGTTTTTCTTTCCTTTGTGGAGAACAATGCAGTTACCGTGTATACGAAGGGTCCAGAGGTTTTCAGATTCTGAACAACCAGTATAGAAAGACCGTCATGTACAAATTTAATCTATAGACATACCGATTAAATTTAAACATCAGGTATAAATCGATTTAATTTCTATGTCGAAGGCCATGCTCCACTGGACGAGAAACGAGCTGGTACTCTCCGGACCCTCTTAAGCTATAATGATTACATTGCCCTTCACATGAATTTGAATAATATCATCACTAGAAAACGTATTACAGTAGTGACGATTACAAATATATTTTTATTGTGATTTTTTTCATGCATGTTACTAGACCGTCGAGCTGCAGTAGCCAACATTAGTTGTTTCAGTCTGTTATTATAAAAAAACATCGATGTCCACAAACTAAGGAAGCTACGAATCCCACAAAAATATGACTAACTCCATAACACACATTGTGGTATATGACAATATGTATTTCATGCGCTATTTATCATTAGCCCCCTCTCACGGTTCTTTTGCTAGTGGTTCATGGAATTAATGACCGTGCGCAGCCTCAGTATGAGTTTGAAAATATCTGTCATGCATTCGCCCACACATCGCTCGGCAAACTGTTGCTCTCCTGCGACAGTTTCAGTGGAACATAACCACCCAACCACCCTAAAGTCCTGATTTGGCGCCCAGTGACTATCACCTGTTCCCTATGTTAACAGAACATTTGGCCGGAAAGCGATTCAGCTCCGACGACGAGGTGAAGAAAGAGGTTCATAACTTTCTGAACAGCATGGCGGCGAGCTGGTATGACAGGGGCATACAAAAACTGAAACAGCGTCTACAAAAATGCGTCGACAGAAACGGTGATCATGTCGAAAAATAGCTAAATGTTCAAGCTGTAAACTGATGTGAACCATTGTAGAAATAGACCTTACTTTTGGGATTACCCTCGTAGTTAGTGGGAGATCTAGGGCGTTTCCCTCACGCGCCAGTTCTCTCTCTGTTCGAGTTAATTTCAGATAATAGATTCAAAACTGTCTCAAACGAACATTGGTTTTGATAGTATTCCCATTCAATAGCTGACAAAGGAGCTACCATGGCTCCTGTAACAGACAGTCTATTAAAACAATTGATTTGATTCACCTTTACTGCTTATCTTCACCGAGGTTATTCACATTTATGTTGGGTGATAATCACATTAACTATTTCTTTACGGCAGTAAAAACTCCATCACCGTTGGCGTCTAGCCGATCCTTGTGATACGCAGTGTATAAACGGTCAATGTTTACAACGTACAATTGTGCTGGCGAACGATATGATACAGGGTACTTGTGGCCTGTCAAGCTGAGGAAACACCCTCAAATTCGCCTACGAAAGTCACCTACGCTACTGCGCATGCGCTCTGTCCGAGATTTTGATTAGTCTGTCGCTATCTTACGGCTCCGACTTAGTCGGCTAGTTCGATAGCAACGTTAATTTAAACTTTCCCATGAGTATAATGAAAGAAAAGCGGCCTTTTTTAAACGCTATGTAAAAGCTAATTACAATTATAATTAGTTCTAAACTTAAGAAAACAGTTTTGCAGTAAGAGGGCCAGAGAAACAGAACAATTTAAGTTTTGATATTATGCTGTTAAAAGTTAGAATAGCTTGACGTAAAATTGACATAAACGTCAAATTTATAGTTTGTAAGTGCGAGAACAAGTAGTATTCAAGGACGATTTTAGCAACAGTCTAGCTCGGCACTCATACGTTATGGCTTAGGTGGTCAATTTTTCTGTTTTCCGGCTTGATGAACCGCATGTGTTCTTTATCAGTTTATTTCTCTCGATTTCGAAAACACCAGTTTCTTTCGTTGTAAGCACTTATCGTTTAAACTCTGTGTATTCCAGTAGACAGTTGGAACTTCATTCATATTCACTTCAGTTTTCTGTTCCTAATACTTAGTGTACATTATTATATTCACTTCAAGAACGGACGTTCTCCAGGAGTAACTTGTTTAGTCTTCCTTCCACCACAGCAGACAATTCAACACTTACGTATTGACGGTGTTCGTACCTAAAACAGAGTCATATTCAAGCCACAAGTTATCCGAATAGCCGCTTCTTCTGTGGAGTCAAAGACGTTTTCACACGAAAAGTCTTAATTAGCCTTCAAAGCTGCCGGACTACCTGTTTGGGAAGAATTTCGCGGACAGCTGTGAAGCCAACAGAGTGATGATACTGTCGTCTAAGCTTCTAGAACGAAACAGGTCATCCTATACTGACTCATAAAATGTGCAGTGGTTGTTATATGAAAACGCTGTTAAAGGATTATGTCAGATGCATATCAAATGAACGAATTTATGAACTTAACAATTCTTTCTATGTTTTACGTCTTTAAGTTTCGGAAAGCTCAAATTGAAACCTCATCGAATTATTTGTATCACTGTTATTCATAAGGCTGGTAGACAAGTCTGAATTTATTTTATCCAGTGATGTTTGTAATTGGAAGTAACATACAAAACTCGTATCATTTTCTGTTGACCCTATATAGTGATGGCAGCTACAGTTATTGAAAGAAGCGAAAAGAAACTCACCGTGTTAGGTCTGGCACAGTTGATACCAACGAGGCTGTATGTGACACCATTTATGGAGCAGTCGCATCTGATACCTCCATCAGCCAGGGATGCCACTACGAGCAGCGTCCATAGCACGTAGCAGATCGCCTGCAGACAAAATATGCTTACAGATATATACTTTACAGCTAATACCAAAGTGGTGTGATATTTCAGGTTAGACATCAGATAAATACCGTCCACATTCTGAACAAATGTTGCTGAGATAACATTTTTGACACAATTCTGAAATATGGATTGTTCAGGAAATACGTTACCTATATACACTGGTCAGCCAGAACATTATGACCACCTACTAAAAAGCCGGCATGTACACCTTCTGGATGTATACAGCGGCGACGCGTCGTGGCATGGAAGCAAAGAGGTTTGGTAGGTCTCTGCACCACATATGCACACACAAGTCATCTAGTTCCCGTTAATTCCGGGGAGTGGGGCGACGAGCCCTGATGCCACGTTCAATCACATCCCAGATGTGGGCGATCGGGTTCAGATCTGGCGAGTTGGGGAAACATGACCGTCACGAAGGGGTGTACGTAGTCCTCAACCACTGTACGATACGCCTTGGCCGTCATGATGCCTTCCACAAGCTCCAATGGACTCACGGATGCCCACGTGGATGTTCCAGAGAGCGAAATGGAGCCACCACCCGCTTGTCTCCATCCCCTGGAAGACGACGCATTTGGGCCCTCCCATCGGCAAGATGAAGAAAGTATGGGGATTCATTAGACTATGCAAAGCTATGTCACTGCGCCAACGCCTTGTGCCGATGGTCACGTTCCCATTTCAGTCGTAGTTGCCGATGTGGTGGTGCTAACATGGCAAATGCAAGGGTCGTCGACTGCGCAGTCCCGTCATTAGCAGTGTTCGCTGCGCTGTGTGTTCAGACACACGTGTCCTCTGCCAAGCATTAAATTCTGATGTTAGTTGAAAAATGGTTCAAATGGCTCTGAGCACTATGGGACTTAGCATCTGTGTTCGTCAGTCCCCTAGAACTTAGAACTATCTAAACCTAACTAACCTAAGGACATCACACACAACCATGCCCGAAGAAGGATTCGAACGTGCGACCGTAGCGGTCACGCGGTTCCTGACTGAAGCGCCTAGAACCGCACGGCCACACCGGGCGTCTCTGATGTTAGTTCCGCCTGTCCTGTTTTGCCAGTCTGCCCAGCCTACGACGTACGACGTCTCATGTGCTAAATACACTCACCAAACACTCCTCGAATACCCGACAAGTGTGTGCTGTTTCGGAAATGCTGGAGCTGAGCCTCCGAGCCACCGAAGCCTGCCGTCGGTCAAATTCAGATAGATCGCTCGTCTTCCACATGCTACACACGGACAGCACGCTCATTGATACTATATGCACCGTGCGTGTTTCTGAGCAGCAGTCATTCCTCGCCAAGAGACGCTGCTATCGGCACACTGTCGCCTGGACGGGTTTATACCGACAGTAGGTCGGTGCTCATAATGTTGTGACTGAACAGCGTATCTATGCAGTGCAAAAGCTTTATCGAGAAAAAATAAATAAAATGACTTGCAAGATCGGTTTTCAAATCGTTAAGTTTACAAATAAAACTCTTTCTGCCCTTGCGTTAATGCTCAACGCTACACACTTATATAGGAACATGTTACATAAGCAGTTTGTTCTTTAGGAAAATGAATCACACGTTCATGAATTCAATTACCTCGACTACCGGCCTAGTGAAAGCAACGTCATAAAAAGTTTCTAATCGGCAACGATGACCTTGAAATGCTACCCCCCCCCCCCAACCCAATGGAGCATTGGGCAGGCGGATCACGTAGGTCTGAAAGATGTACATCGACAGGAAGTGGAGAAAATGGCGGTCTTCTTGCTGTCTTCCATTTTGTCCTCCGCTTATGCCGCTCTCGGTTGATATTTACGTCCCATTTTTTCGGGATCCTGAAATCTTGACAAAGGATAGCGCAACATGTTGTGCGAAGACACGACTCCAGACGTCTTTGACTCTGTAAAAACGTGAACGATGAAGATGTGAGCCGGGAAAGAATTTCCAACATTGCTCTAATTAGACAGGAGACATAACGGAAAGGCAGACTGATGCTCTCGCACTGACGTTACACCACCAAGTCTACCAACACTAGCCTTTTATATTTTTGAGTCAGGCATGTCCGATTGAACCACCCATTTTTGTAAGTGCGTAGTGGCTCTTTGACGTTTGTTTGTTATGGTGTAGATGCATTAATACTGTCCGAACTCCTACGGGAATCAATAACTTGCGAGTAGGGGCTTAATGGATGTGGGACGCCACATTGCAGCGTGCGATAATTTGGAAATTGGTGTCGGTTATGGACTGTGACCGAATGGCGGAACCGGTTGAGGCAACTCTCATGAGAAGTGGTGAGTCCGGGTTCCAGTTCAGTTCCGGCAAAAATTTTTAAGTTTCGCCACTGCAGTATCACAATGCCCTGCGCGGCATTTATTTCTCCGTCCTCTGTTTCATAAAAAAACCAGCCTAAACACACAATGCAGGACGCATGCAATTGGTCCGTAGATTGTCCCCCGGAAAGGCGGATGTGTTACATAATTATAACATTCCTTATATGAAGGTGAAGTATAGGGTATTCGCTGGGACATTATTTCTGGCTGATACTGTTAGTGTGAAGAAAACATCTTAGATCCCGTCAGTAAAATTAACGAAGAAAGCCCACATTACCAATCGAAGCATCAACCTGAAAGACAACACTTTATGAACACGGGTTATGCAATTTTGTTTCGTCCACTTTGAACTCTTAATTGGACTTCCGCTACTGTTTATAGTGCAGGATAATATTTCCGTCATGTGTCACTCAAAACAGTATTCCAATATCTACATCGCGTTTCGAGGATATCCAGCGTAATCCTCATGGTAATTTAGTCGTGTTGTTCATCATAAGCCGTTGTCTGCGTTAGTTTTGGCTTTGAGGGGATTTTAGTAAATATACTACACACAGTCACCAGACATACGCGATGCTGAACTACATACTGTAACAATGACAGTTCCCAGATCGTACACAACAACGCAAATCTCCACTTCCACAATTGGGATCACCTCTTTCATCTCTCTCGTCCATGTGTTGCAGTATCAGCATGCCAAATCTGTTTATATCACCCATTAAAATTCGGTGCACACATGCAGGAGTCATTCGCTTTTTGTTTCTTTTGGATGATAAGCGGTACGTAATTTTTGTTCCTCTACATTGTTTCTCGTACCGCATCATACTCTGTTCTCGAAGCGGTCATTAACAATTTGTATTTTACGCCTCAAAGTGTCCACGTTTAACACATTAACGCCTGCTTCATTTTTAACCAACACTTTAAGCACAGGTTTTAGTATACACACCGCAAAAGAACATTACGGTGCTATCATATGGCATTACTTCACAGGAAGAAGGTTTTTGGATAGATATCATAATAGATTTAACACTTCCGTTCTCAATGAACTGAAGCTGTTGCACGTGGCAGTAACTCATAGTAACAGTGTCCAAGGGAAATATTATCTGAATAATCATTTATTATTTCCCAGAATGATAGTTACAAGATCTTCGGCACAAATACTTATCTAGACGGTTCCCATTCTTTATTTATTAGGTACTCGTCAAATGAGTTTATGACCACATGTTTGCTTAAAATTAGTAACTGTAGTCAAACCAGTCTTGGCTTTATAGTCTCACTGTGATCTACATATTATAATGCAGTAAATTGTGTTTCAAATTCTTGAGTGTACTTGAATTTTACGAAAATGATCGTGTGGCTTTCAAATGGACTTTGGTACAAGCCACCAATAATTTATAAGTGGATATGATGTATACCGTTGGAAAATATCCTCCTCCACATCAAATGGTTTAACCTTATCAAACACGATGCACACGTTGTGAAATCATCAAAACTTCGGCTTCCTACAATATCACCGTTTGTAATCTATGACAGACGTTAAGGATGAGTCATGCAAGAGTATAATCAAACGGTATAGTCTTCCTCACCACGGTGATAAATATTGTGGAATCTAAAAATATTTGGAATCTACTTCTCTCCATCTCGCTTGAAATCGATATTTCGTTAATGCCGATCACGGTAACGGTAATGGAAAAAACAATAAAATTTGTGGTTCTGACTTGTAACCTCTTTAGTGTCCGCGTAGACGGTAGGATGGAAGTTCCAGTCGCCAAGTGGTGTGGAGGTAACCACAAAATCCTTATGTAACAGTGGAAGTTGTGGCTTCCTGTCCCTGCGTGTACACCAAGAAAACTGGCTACAGGAGATTATGAAATGCAGGGGAAACGAGCACACTTAGTCTTCGCTGGGCTCGTGAGTCGAATTTTTACGATTGGTAGTCTCGTTGCTTCCATGGCGCTGGAAATTGGAGACTATAAGGTTAACTATATGCCACGCTATAGGCTGCCGCGATAAGTTAACACGCTATACCTGCGGTGGTAAATCATGTCGATCAAGTTATTCAAGATAAAGTCATAGTTGGTTCTAAAGGGATAACAAATAAAGCAATAAACAATGCTGGATGAAAGAAACGTAGTAAGAGAATAAACATTGTTCTCCATAACACAACACTCTTATTAGTAGTTCATCGCACTGATATCCTTTATTGCCCCTATTTTAGTTTCAAGCTACAAGTAAGAATAAACAAGAAACTTACAGGCCCAACAATAATTTTCATTACTGCCACCAGATCAGGCACATACTTTTGTGCTTTGTACAACTAGTGTCTTTCCTGTCATCCTGAAAACACAAAGCTAGGTGATGCTATGAGAAAACAGACTTTTTTTCGAGGAAAAGTTAAAGTCAATTATCAAGCCTTGACTCCTCCAAATTAGTTAAGTAGAATTCTATGAAGTTTTTTGAACGTGTGCCCCTCTGATATTTTTCACTGTCTTATTTCAACTAGCTACCACTGCTTCCTAGTCTCGTAACCGCATTTCACATGAATGTAGGTTAGGAAATAAGACACTGAAAGCGACATACGCTTTAGACTACTTATGGCAGCAAGATAACTGACAGTGGCAGGCTTAAAATCCGTAAAATTATGACTTGCAACAGTAACGAAAGCGTGTCTGAATGAGAGAACTACAATAACTTCTATACTACTATTTGAACACAAGTCGTTGGCTACGATTTTTACCAAAAATTTCGAAATGTTCTTGAACAGTTTGAACAGATTCTTGCATATATATAAGTCAAATTCCCGATTGGGTGTGAAGACTGAACCGTGGTCTCAACATCATAAGCCACGTGTCATCACCGTCATGATTCTCTAAAGGAATATCTCGTTCTAATTTGCGCGATCCAAAAGCTCTTGCGAGGCGAAGGTCTTTCTAGTCTTGACTCATGAACCATGGCACAAACTTGGCGGTAATGCCATGCATTCTTCTGCAATCTCTCGGAGAGTCATTTTTCGATTGGCACATACAGTTTCGTTGAAGTTCCTAACCTGAACGCTGTCGTTAGATGTCGAAGGGCGTCTTGAACGAGGGTCAACGTTAAATTCCGTCTGACCATTTTTAAGCAGTGCGAACCATTCGTAATACCGAGTACGGCTTAAGCACTATCACAGTAGGCTTTCTGCATCAGTTGATGTGTCTCTGTAAAACTATCTGCTATTTTGTTTTCTTTCTCGCAGCCAGGAAAGTTGTTTTTATGTGTTATAGTCTTATGATTAGAATATAACGCAATCTGAATCGTCCGAAACTACCCATTTGCAGCTTGGAACTATGCGAAATCTCGTCACAGATCCAGCGGCAAGAGAGGTCTCTTCATTCATTTTAAGCGATCGATTCCCAATCAAGGATCCATTGGCAATAACAATGAAGAAGGCTCCAGATCAGAGAGAGAGGGAAAGATTGACAGGAAAGGAGGGGGGGGGGGGGCAAAGAAGAGATGGACCGAGGCTTGAGGAGGAAGTGGAGGGATATAGGAGGAGGGGGAGGTGGACATAGAGAGGGGAGGAATAGTCAGAGAGAGGGGAAGAAAAAGGACATGCACAAGGAGAAGGGGAAAGAGGAGCTGGACATACACTACTGGCCATTAAAATTGCTACACCACGAAGATGACGTCCAACAGACTTGAAATTTTACCGACAGGAGGAAGATTCTGTGATATGCAAATGATTAGCTTTTCAGAGCATTCACACAAGGTTGGCTCCGGTGGCGACACCTACAACGTGCAGGCATGAGGAAATTTTCCAACCGATTTCTCATACACAAACAGCAGTTGACCGGCGTTGCCTGGTGAAATGTTGTTGTGATGCCTCGTATAAGGAGGAAAAATGCGTACCATCACGTTTCCGACTTTGATAAAGGTCGGATTGTAGCCTATCACGACTGCGGTTTATCGTATCGCGACATTGCTGCTCGCGTTGGTCGAGATCCAATGACTGTTAGCAGAATATGGAATCAGTGGGTTCAGGAGGGTAATACGGAACGCCGTGCTGGATCCCAACAGCCTCGTATCAATAGCAGTGACAGGCATCTTATCCGCATGGCTGTAACAGATCGTGCTGCCACGTCTCGATGCCTCGAGTAAACAGATGGGGACGTTTGCAAGACAACAACCATCTGCACGAACAGTTCGACGACGTTTGCAGCAGCATGGACTATCAGCTCGAAGACCATGGCTGCGCATACCCTTGACGCTGCATCACAGACAAGAGCGCCTGCGATGGTGTACTCAACGACGAACCTGGGTGCACGAATGGCAAAACGTCATTTTTTCGGATGAATCCAGGTTCTGTTTAGAGTATCATGATGGTCGCATCCGTGTTTGGCGACATCGCGGCGACCGCACATTGGAAGCGTGTATTCGTCATCGCCATACTGGCGTATCACCCCGCGTGATGGTATGAGGTGCCATTGGTTACACGTCTCGGTCACCTCTTTTTCACATTGACGGCACTTTGAACAGTGGACGTTCCGTTTCAGAAGTGTTACGACCCGTGGCTCTACCCTTCATTCGATCCCTGAGAAACCCTACATTTCAGCAGGATAATGCACTACCGCATATTTCAGGTCCTGTACGGGCCTTTCTGGATACAGAAAATGTTCGACTGCTGCCCTGGGCAGCACATTCTCCAGATCGCTCACCAACTGAAAACGTCTGGTCAATGGTGACTGAGCAACTGGCTCGTCACAATACGCCAGTCATTACTCTTGATGAACTGTGGCATCGTGTTGAAGTTGCATGGGCAGCTGTACCTGTCTACGCCATCCAAGCTCTGTTTCACTCAATGCCCAGGCGTATCAAGGCCGTTATTATGGCGAGAGGTGGTTGTTCTTGGTACTGATATCTCTGGGTCTATGCACCCAAATTGCGTGAAAATGTAATCACATTTCCGTTCTAGTATAATATATCTGTCCAATGAATACCCGTTTATCATCTGCATTTCTCTCGGTGTAGCAATTTTAATGCCAGTAGTGTATATCCACTTGCCATACATATTTAGCAATTGCGAAGCATTGTTTGGTTCGTTAGTGGTATATCAAATAAGAGTCAGTAAGTCTTTTCTGAACATACGTGAGTGGAGCGTATGGACGTAGCAGTGAAATGTGAACGATAACAGAGACAAGAATAGAACTGCATCTCAAATGTGGCGGTACAGAGGACATCATAAGCTAGGGAATCCAAGACTTAGCTATACCAGCGTGTTAAAATGCACGTTGGCTGCCGTGAATACTCTGAGTATAAAGAGGTGTGCAGAACTTCATCAAATCAACCTACGGACATACGTCAGCAACAACGACGTCGTTAACTGCAGCCAAGCTATTAGGCGTCCACAGTATTACTGCTCGTGAGAGTGAGGACGCTTCGTTAGGCTTATCTTGAGTTCGCGAGTAACCGGGTTTTTGCAGGTAAGGGAAGCCGATAACGCGACAAGAATGCAATGAAAACTCTTCTAAACATGGTGATTACAGTTACCAAGTGGATGGTCAGTCACACTAGGCGTGTACGCCAAATTACTTATCTGCAGTATGTATTTCACTGGAATCCTCTCCAGTTTCATCCACCATCTCTGTTTCAATATCACTCTCGTCGTCATGTGTTGCATATTCATTTACAGTCTATAGACCAATCTTGAATATTATATTCTCTATTTCATTTCCAATTAAACTACCTCTACGACAATATTCATTTTCAATTCCGTTTATATCTAGTATTCAAGATTAGCTCTGTATCGTTCAAATCAAAGTGGTATAGCGGGAGACTCAGAACAGTACATCCCGTACACTTTAAAATGGCATCTGCTTTGGAAATAAGCTTTGGGTCATTGTAAAACACAACCTGTAAAAGCTCGTTTCCTGCCAAACTCAGTTCAGAACCGATTTTTAACGAAGGAAAGGTACACAGCGATCATGCGCAGTCCCATTGGTTTCTTACTGTTCTTGCATATCCAGATTTCAGCTACAAATAGACGTCTTCATTGCTGAAATACAAGAAAATTACAGCACCAGAATTGATTTACATAAAACAAAACGTAAATCGCCATGTTATCCATAAGCAATGGCCCATTCTAGTCAACATACCATTTGAGTGAGTTTCCATCCAACAAAGTTGCTCCAGTACACGTTACCATATAAGTTTACTGACGTAAGAGTAGACAGAAACTGAGGTATTGTTTACAACAAGTACAGCAGTCTCAGTAGGCGTCTTGTAATATAAGTAAGCCCATTATGTTAGAATAATAACTAACCCAGTTTCATTCCAATATAGTAGTTTAAAACCCGTCATAAAATATAGTTCCATACCAATGCGAAATACGTCAAAAGCTAAAGTCTGCCTCAGTCGCTCGCATCATAATGGTTAATTGATCCACCAAATTAAAAAAAAAGCTTAATACAAATCATTTTTATGAAGACCTGTTAACATCATAAAAAATACTGAAGATTAACATAACAAGGCTAACTTCGAAAAAGTAATAAAAACATTCAAACGTCCTCTACTGACGTAAATTTTTACGTAACGGATGCCGCTTGCAAAGGACAAATTGCCTTTTATCTAGCACTTAAGGCTAACAGTTGAATAGCGTTTTACTTATTTGATGGGTAAACCGATATAATGTGGAACAGCAGCAACAAAGTGGAAGACAAAACGATCACTATTAACAACGTGTTATGCTCCCACATACCACCATGCCTAGTGTTCTCATTTTAAAGGCAGGCCAAAATTTCTATATTAGTTCATTCCTGTGTCGTGAGCTCTTTTGCCTTGAAGCACGAGACCGTCGAAGAGCTCCCAAAACTGCGCAGGTGAACACTAGGTTACCTCAGACGGCAGTATATTTCCATCTCCTCCAGGATGTCCATGAATCTGCAGTTTTCGGTTCTGTGCAATAGCCAGACGCAGGACTTCAGAGAAGGAAGACTGTAACCATTTTGAATCCGATGGATAGTGAAGTTGGATCTGTCAACTGTATCCCGCCTACTCAAAGCTACATGCTCATCAAACTTGATCTCAAATCTTTCGTCTGTCCCACGTAATAGGCTTCAGAGTCTGGACATTCCAGCCTGCACACACCTAACTCATAGTGCACATTTCTTTTATCAGAACTACTAGCAAAAAATTCTCAAGGTTGTCTGTAATTGAATAGGAAAAACTTTCTGGTATATTTTTTGAAAACCGATGCTATTTTTGTGCGAAAGGCGTCATGGTATGGCAAGTAAACGCATCAGTTATATCTATCTACCATTTTATTATTACCTAAAAGTTCTTTTACATTCTGATATTTTTCGTAAATTTTACCAACTTAATGAGTGTGGGGGTAGTTGTTTGGCCTGGCAATGTGTTAAATGGTGGCCAACAATTTTTCTTGTTCACCTGCATATGAGTACAGTGGGAGCTTACGAGGACGGCTTATAGAAAAATTAAAAAAAAGGCATTCTTATGCTACTTTGGGTGAGCTGAATGGTAGCCAATAATAATGTAAGTATTTTTTTCCAACTGAATAAGAAAAAGAGTTAGGCATCATTCGACGCACTGCCAGGATCTCCCCCCCCCCTCCCCAACCCTTCATTACATAAGTAAAATATCGGAATGTGAAAGAACCTGTGGGTAACAATAAAAAGGAATATACAAATACGAAATACATTTGACTGCCATACTATGACCCATTTAGCACAAAAACAGCATCGGTTTTCAAAAAAACTAAACTCAAAGGGTTCCTTTTGAGCTACAAACGAACTTGGGCATGTTTTGGCTAATAATGTTGATCAAAGAAATGTGCACCACAAATCAGGCGTGTACAGGATGAAAGGTCCAGAGTGCGATACCTGTTTCTTGGGACACACAGGTAGAAGACTTGAGTTCAAGTTTGGTGAGAATGTAGCTTTGGACAGGAGGGATGCAAATGGGAGATGCAGCTTCGGTGCCCAGGTGGTTGAGAGTCGACACACCGCTTCTTCTCCGAGGTCTGGTGTAATGTTGTTTCATAAAGCTGAGGACCTTCTGGAGGAGATGGAAATACACTGCCGACTGAGGTAATCTAATGTTTATCCGCACAATGAGCAACCTTTGGTGTAAAGATGCTATTTTTTTAGCTCTTCGATGGTCTTCTGCTCTGAGGCATCAGACGCTACGCCCCTGGAGGTAATTAACTTGCCGTTAAGATGAGAACACTAGGCATGAGAATAGGTGTGAGAATATAACTTGTTATTATGTGGATCGCTTTATCATCCATTATGTTGGTAATATACAGTGTTTTACCGATTTCACCATAAAAAGTGAAACTATTCAATCATTAGCCTTAAGTGACAATTTGGTATACTGCTCTCTGCAAGCAGCGTACCGCGTTTGGAGCTCCATCATTCGTTAAGCAAGATATTTACGTCAGTAGAGGACGTTTGTATGTGTTTATTAAATGATGTTAACAGATCTTCATAAAAACAGTTTGTTTAAACTTGTGGTCTAGCGGTAACGTCTTTGATTCGTAATCAAAACGTTTTTGGTCCCGGGTTTGAGTGCCGCTGCTGCTTAAATTTCGATTAATAATCAGCATTGGCGGCCGAAAACTTACGGCATAAGAAGTCACCCTCAACTGCCACCGTTCTTGTCAAAAATGGCGGAGGGTCGGACAGAGATTCAGGCCACTCTCTTGTCTTAGGGGTGGGAAACTGCCCCTAAAGGTTGGAAAATCAACAATTATCAACTGCATGAGGATGCAGAAGGTAATGGAAATCACTGCGTTAAAGACACGTAACGTGTATCCACAGGACGTGTGGCCTGTAATTGAAGAAGTTTCATGATGATCTCTCCATTGGCAAAAGATTCCGGAATAGTCCCCCATTCGAATCTCCGGGAGGGGACTGCCAAAGGGGAGGTTACCATGAGAAAATGATTGGATAATCAACGAAAGGATAACGTTCGAGGAGTCGGGGCGTGGAATGTCAGAAGCTTGAACGTGGTAGGGAAACTAGAAAATCTGAAAAGGGAAATGGCAAAGGCTCAATTTAGATATAGTAGGGGTCAGTGAAGTGAAGTGGAAAGAAGACAAGGATTTCTGGCCAGATGAGTATAGTGTAATATCAAGAGCAACAGAAAATGATGTAACAGAAATAGGATTCGTTATAAATAGGAGGTTAGGGCAGAGAATGTGTTACTGTGAACGGTTCATTGACAGGGTTGTACTTAACAGAATCGACAGCAAACCAATACCGACAACGATAGTTCAGATATACATGGCGACTCCGCTTGCTGAAGATGAAGAAATGGAGAAAGTGTATGAGAATATTGAAAGGGGGATGAAAATCTAATAGTCTTTGGGGACTGCAATGCAGTTGTAGAGAGGAGAAAGACTAATTGAGTTTTGAAACAAGTTTCAGCTAGTAATAGCGAATACCCTGTTCAAGAATCACGAGAGGAGGAGGTATACTTGGCAAATGCCGGTTGATACGCGAAGATTTCAGTTATATTACATCATGGTCAGACAGAGATTCCGAAAGTAGATACTGGATTGTAAGGTGTACCCAGGAGCAGATATAGACTCAGATCGCAATATAGTAGTGATGAAGAGTAGGCTGAAGTTTAAGACATTAGTCATGAAGAATCAATAGGCAAAGAAGAGGGGTACAGATGTACTAAGAAATGAGATTCGGTTGAAGTTCTCTAAGGCTATAGATACAGCAATAAGGAACAGCTCAGTAGGCAGTACAGTTGAAGACGAATTGACATCTCTAAACAGGGCAATCACAGAAGTTGGAAAGAAAAACGTAGGTTCAAAGAATATAATTTCCAAGAAATCGTAGATATGTGAAGAAATACTCCAATTGATCGATGAAAGGAGGAAGTACAAAAATGTTCCGGGAACCTCAGGAATAAAAAATTACAAGTCGCTGAGGAATGAAGTAAATAGGTAGTGCAGGGAAGCTAGGAAGAAATGGCTGCAGGAAAAATATGAAGACATCGAAAAGGAAATGATTGCTGGAAGGACAGACTCAGCTTACAGGAAAATCAAAACAACTTTCGGTGACATTAAAAGCAAGGCTGATAATATTAAGAGTGCAACGATAATAATTCCACTGTTAAATGCAGAGGAGAGAGCAGATAGATGGAAAGAATACATTGAAAGACTCTAGAAGTGGAAAGATTTGTCTGATGTGACAGAGAGAGGAGTCGATTTAGAAGAGATAGGGGAACCATTATTAGAATCAGTATTTGAAAGAGCTTTGGAGGACTTAGGATCAAATAAGGAGAAGGCATAGATAACATTCCATCAGAATTTCTAAAATAATTTGGAGAAGTGGCAACAAAACGACTATTCACGTTGGTGTGTAGAATGTATGAGTCTGGCGACATACCATCTGACTTTTGGAAAAGCATCAGTCACACATTTCCGAAGACGGCAAGAGCTGACAAGTGCAAGAATTATCGCGCAATCAGCTTAACATTTCATGTATCCAAGTTGCTTACAAGAATAATATACACAAGAATGCAAACGGAAACTGAGGATGCGCTAGATGACGATCAGTTTGACTTTAGGAAAGATAAAGGCACGAGACGGACAAATCTGACGTTGCGGGGAAGCAAGACTAAAGAAGAATGGAGACACGTTCATAGGATTTGTCGACCTGGAAAAAGCGTTCGACAAAATAAAGTGGTGCAAGATGTTCCAAATTCTGAAAAAGATAGGGGTAAGCTATAGGGAGAGATGGGTCATATACAATATGTACAATATCCAGGAGGGAATAATAAGAGTGGACGACCAAGAACGAAGTGCTCGTATTAAAAACGGTGTATGATAAGTATGTAGCCTCTCACCACTAGTGTTCAATCTGTGCATCGAGGAAGCGATGATGGAAATAAAAGAATTACGTGATCTGCTGATCGGAATGAACAGTCTAATGAGCACAGAGTATGAACGGAGAGTAAATCGAAGAAAGACGAAGGTAATGAGAAGTAGTGGAAACGAGAAAAGCGAGAAACTTAACATCAAGACTGATGGTCACGAAGGAGATGAAGTTAAGGAATTCTGCTACCTAGGCAGTAAAATAACCAATGACGAATGGAGCAAGGAGGACATCAAAAGCAGACTCACTATGGCAAAAAAGGCATTCCTGGCCAAGAGGGGTCTATTTATATCAAATATCGGCCTTAATTTGAGAAAGAAATTTCTGAGAATGTACGTCTGGAGTACAGCATTGTGTGGTAGTGAAACACGGACTGTGGGAAAACCGGAACAGAAGAGAATCGAATCATTTGAGATATGGTGCTGTAGACGAATGTTGAAAATTAGGTGGACTGATGACGTATGGAATGAGGAGGTTCTACGCAGAATCGGAGAGAAAAGGAACATGTGGAAAACACTGATAAGGAAAAGCGACAGGATGGTAGGACATCTGTTAAGGCATGAGGGAATGATTTCCATGGTAACAGAGGGAGCTGTAGAGGGCAAAAACTGTATAGGCAGACAGAGATTGGAATACATCCAGCAAATAATTGAGGACGTAGGTTGCAAGTTCTACTCTGAGATGAAGAGGTCAGCACAGGAGAGGACTTCGTTGCAGGCCGCATCAAACCAGTCAGAAGACTGATGACCAAAAGTTTCTTTTCTACCAATTATGTAGCTTAATTAATACTTAAGTACAAGATTCGAGATATTAGTCTTAATTTTTAGCTTCTGACGAATTTCGACTTGGTACGGAACTATTCATAAACAAGACGAATTCCAAAAAGTGTTTAGATTTTATTTCTAATATTACGTATTAACTCCGTATACAATGATTTTAGCGTAAGATTTGGTAGTCACCTTCACCACTAATACATGATCGAACACATCGTAAGCCAAATACATCGTAAACTGGGGATATGCTTATATACTTGGTGATTTTTAATATAAAAACATTGGTTTAGTTATATCTGTAATATAAAGAGCTTACTCAAAGTACATGACGCAAACTGAGGCTGCTGTACTTGTTGTAAAACAACAAAATCAATTATCTTCTGCCTACACACCAGTAAAGTCATATGGTGACATGTCCTGCTCAAACTTTGTTGGATAGTATCTACTCAAATGGTATATTACCTAGAATGCGTCATTGATGATGGATAATGTGGTATTTTACTTATTGTTTTATGTAAATCAGTTCTGGTTCCGTAATTTTCGTGTATTTAACAATAAAGATGGCTATTTATAGCTGAACTCTAGTTGTGCAAGAATAATAAAAGACCAATGAGATTGTGACTGACTGCTGTGTTCCTATCCTTCCTTAAATTGATCTACAGGTCTCTGCACGCAACTGTTAGTTTTGGAATCAAAGTTGGATAAAAACACGTTTGCTCTGTATCAACGATACAGTTATGACGCTTTTGAAATTTGCAGTATTTGGGGCTTTATTTCTTTGAATAGAATGATACGGTGCGTTATCAAGAACAACAGTAGGCCACTAACAGTTAGGATGTTAGCAATCAGTTTCTCCATTGATATCATCGTGATAATCTTGGGATTTAGATTTTGAATTATAAATTAACTGTGCTCGCTCCAGAAAACCGATAGGTTTCCAGCGTGGACAGTATTTCTTTGGGCTGCACTGCTATAGTTATTACATCCTGAACGTCTTCGTGCTGCCGGCCGGTGTGGCCGTGCGGTTAAAGGCGCTTCAGTCTGGAAGCGCGTGACCGCTACGGTCGCAAGTTCGAGTCCTGCCTCGGGCATGGGTGTGTGTGATGTCCTTAGGTTAGTTAGGTTTAATTAGTTCTAAGTTCTGGGCGACTGATGACCTCAGAAGTTAAGTCGCATAGTGCTCAGAGCCATCGTCTTCGTGCTGCTAGCCCTTTTTCATGGTAAAATGCGTATTCACCCACGCCTCGTGCGTGAATACCACTGATTTATTTGGCTCCTTTTCATTATTTGTTATTAGTAGCAAGTATTCCGCACGCTTTGCAACATTTTGGGAAAATTCAGTTTGGATGGTTCTCTCATTTTTACATGTTCTAAATCTAAGCCCATCTCTTTCAAATGTTTCGAAATGATACCCTCCCCCTAAAAATTTATCTCATTGGTCTTTAAATATAAATATCTTTCTGAACGCGCGAAGTTCCTCCTTCTGCGGATAACACTCCGATTATTTTCTTCGGATAAGTGATCAAAGTCATCTGCAAGAACTGCTTGTTTTCTAGGAGTATCAATTTTATCGCTGGTTTATTCCGCTTTGTTATAGTTTTTCAAAAGTGTTTTACTGTTATTTCGGGCTTTCCAATCATTTTTGCCATCCACAGAATTACTCTTCCATTCTGATCGGCCGGCCGCGGTGGCCGAGCGGTTCTAGGCGCTTCAGTCTGGAACCGCGCGACCGCTACGGTCGTAGGTTCGAATCCTGCCTCGGGCATGGATGTGTGTGCTGTCCTTAGGTTAGTTATGTTTAAGTAGTCCTAAGTTCTAGGGGACTGATGACCTCAGATTTAAGTCCCATAATGCTCAGAGCCATGTGAACCATTTTTGAACCATTCTGATATTTTTTATTCCTAGCAAAATAGTACTGCTTTGAATATCAGCTCTCTTTCATGTGCATGCAGCCAGTTTGGTGACATTTTCCCAGTTTTCCACTTTCAGCTATTTTCATGGTTATGAATAACACCACGGTGCAGTACTGACTGTATTTCACGAGTACACGATAAACCTTTCGGTAGCATATGCACAACTGACCTGAAAGCGTTGTCAGTGCGATCCGTTTTCCTTAGTCAGCAGTGTACCTGTTTAGTCTAAAGTCACCACGTGTTACCGTTAACGGCTACGTGTGGCCTAGTGAGTGTGTAGGACATGAGCAGATGTTGCAGTGCTGAAGACTGTGCCGCTACTCACCGACATGATGGCAGCACGCGCACCCACGGCAGCTGTGTTCGGAGGTTTCGAGGCCGGGCCTTGCCGCTCCGCAGCCGGCCGTGGCGACGCACGTGCACTGAGATGCCGCAATCCTGCGCCCGCAGCGAGCCGCGAGACCACGTGACTTCCCCCCCCCCCACCTGACTCCAGTTCCTCAGACTGTGCCGTTCCAGAGCAGGCCGACAGCGTGCTGTCAAAGGAAGAAAGGACGGAAGGATAATCGGGTTTAACGTCTCATCGATATCGAGGTCATTGGAGCGCGAACTCGGGTTGTGTCAAGGATGGGGAAGTGAAAACGGCCGTGTCCTTTCAAAGGAACCATCCCTACATTTGCCTGAAGCAATGTAAGTAAATCTCGGAAAAGCTAAATCTGAATAGCCGGACGCGGGTTTGAACCGTCATTCTCCCGAATGTGAGTCCAGTGTGGTATCCACTGCGCCACCTCGCTGGGTTGTACTTTTGAAGTATGGCACAACATTTCATACTATGCGGTAAAGGAAATACATCTGTTATACAGCTATTACGACCTACTGCGTATACAAGTAGCCCAGAGCGTGTGTGGCTCTACCGTTCAGTCTTCCGAGGAAAGAATTAATACCAGGCACACGACTCCAATGGAAATATTGTCTTCCGTCGCTTTGTGGCCAACGCTTCTCACGGAAGACAAGCACTGTACCAGAATCGTGAACCGACTGAGAAACAAATGTTACGCGACCACAAAAGAAACGACTAATCGTGCAGAACACAAATGAACTCTTAACAGTAAATTTCTGCCTTAACCCTTTCGTGACCAGTGGGAAACATGCTTCCCACTACAATTAACTCGCTCCTAGTCCCGTGGGATTCACAGTTCCCACCGTTTTTGCTGTACCTTCGCGCAGAGGCATTGTATAGCTGAGTGTTACTCATTAGAGGATCCTTTCAGTGCTGTTTGCGTGACATTTAGTGATTTTTTCCTCAAAGCTATTGTATAGAATAAATACTTTTGATTTTTTCCATGGTGTTTTATTATTTGCTGTTTCCTGTTTCCTGTAAAATGTGTTTTACTTATATTACTTGTGGGCTTTACTTGTAGTATTTGATTTTGTTGGTGGGAAGTATCCGTCCCACCGCCTCTTTGGTGGCCCATTGTTTTACGTCTCTAGAACGAATGTCTCACTCCCTAGACCTCAGCAATCCCAAACATGTTGACGAAATTTGCAATATATTATTTTCATTACCTGATGAAAGTGATTCAGAAACTGAAGGAGATGAAGGTGCTGCAGATGAACTGAATGTTCTAGATAACACAGTCACCAGTGCTTCAAGGTATGTTTCTATAGTACAAGACATTTATGGTGATGAACATGACAGTGAATCATTCGTGCTCCCGACTGTTGCCAGTAGTGATACGTTGGACAGTGAAAGTGAAGAAGAATGGAACGGCGACTGTTCTTACTTCAACAATGTAACGAACAACTTTGAAACACGAATGGAAGGAAAACCAATATTTCTTTGTAGTGCCAATGATCGGAAGCTCACTTATTTTTCTAAGTTCTTTGATGATGATGTTTTCACTCTCATTCTAAATGAAACAAACTTGTATGCAAAACAAAATCGTGGTAGTAGATGTCCATCAAACACCTGGGTGGACACAACTACTCAAGAAATGAGAGTTTATATAGGATGTCTTATTCTAAAGGGTGTTTTTCAACTTCTTGCTCTCTCTAACTTCGGGAGTTCATACCCTATACTAAAAGTAGAGCCAATTGCTAATGTAATGACAAGTAAAAGATTTAAAAAGATTGTAGAGAATGTTCACTGTAATAACAACGAAACTGCAAAGCCAAGAAATCATACAGAATATGATAAATGCATAAATTGCCATTGATTGAAAAGCTTTAGCAAGCTGTAAGAATAATTATGAGCCCTCAACATTTATGTTAGTGGATGAATCGATGATTCCGTTCAAAAGACGATCATCTATGAAACAGTATATGCCAATGAAGCCGGTGAAACGAGGCTACAAAGTGTGGCGCTTGTCAAATTCGCTCACTGGATATATAATGAACGTCGATGTTTACACAGGCAAGTATAGGCAGATAGTGACTTTACAGTGGGCGAAAGGGTTGTAGTAGATCTAACAAAGGAAATTAATAATAAAAATAATGTGAAGAACGGTGTGTATGGATGTGCGACGGTGAAGACCAACAGGAAAGAGTTAGCCAAATTTATGAAGGAAAACGTAAAATTGGAACGAGGAGAATTCCAACTTCAAACAAAAGGAGCCATTTCTGCAGCAAAATGGATGGATAACCGCCCAGTCACTTTCCTGTCCTCAATTCATGACCCAAGATCAACAGCCACAGTGAAAAGGAAAAACAAGGATGGTACTAGTACAGAGATTTCTTGTCCTGAAGTTGTGGCTGAATACAACAGAATGATGGGTGGTGTCGATAAGTTATCAATTATGAGAAAGGTATGCTATTGGCAAACGTTCTGTAAAATGGTGGCACAGAATATTTTATTTCCTGGTGGACGTTGCTTTAGTGAACAGTTTTATCCCGTAGAAAATAAGTAAAAGAGAAAATGGACAGCATGATCGGCTGACATACAGGATCCATCTAGCCACACAATTGATTGCTGACTTCTCATTCCAAAAAAGGCGTGGACAAAAACGTGTCGTTCTGGCAGAAAGGGGTAAAGTACCTCAAGATGTTCGTTATGTGGCTGTAGGTGAGCATCAACCCATTTTAGGAGAAACCAACAGGAGGTGGCGTCATTGTAGTACCAAAGCTGCGGAAAAGCGCACTCGCTGTGTTTGTACATATTGTCAAATACTACTTTGCATAGACCCATGTTTCAGAAAATTTCATGGCAAGTAATTGTGAACAAGCATTGTAACAAGGGAAGTAAATTTATCAAATAAATATGACATATTTAAAAAGTTGTTTTTGTCATTTAACTCCAAGGAAGGGTTGTGGGATGGGGTACTTCCCACCTTGTTGTGTGACCTCACTTTCACAGTTGGAGCAAATTTGATATTCTGTATGATAAATATACCTATCTGTTAACTTGCTCTCCATTCATCAAAAAAATTGCTCAACAATTTTGCCCACGAAAGGGTTAAAGACGAAACTGTGAATCCGACATAAGAGTGTATTTCGTTGATTAATAATTACCGAACATTAACTTGTCAGATATTACATGCGATAAATCATCATCTACTATCTTTATTCCTCAGTATGTAAGAGGTAATAAAAGATGACGCCATGGTGAATTGATGCGAGATTTTCAGATGTCGTACACCAGTTTTTCCCAGAATATTGATACGTATGCGAAGAGGAATTCCACCTTATGCAAGACACCTTTCTTCAGTTTCATTTCACCCAGACATGTTTCAGCACTTTTTGTGCTAAAAGCCGTAAATTCAACTAAATGCCTAGGTATTACAATTACGAACAACTTAAATTGGAAGGAACACATGAAAATGTAACAGACCTACTAAGGAGACTGCCTACACTACGCTTGTCCTTCCTCTTTTAAAATACTGCTGCCCTATGTGGGATCCTTACCAGGTAGGACTGACGGCGTACACCTAAAAAGTTCAAAGAAAGGCAGCACGTTTTGTATTATCGCGAAATATGGGAGATAGTGTCACAGAAATGATACAGGATTTGGGCTGGAAATCATGTAAGGAAGGCGTTTTTCGTTGCGACGTAATCTTCTCACGAAATTCCAATCACCAACCTTCTCCTCCGAATGCGAAAATATTTTGTTGACACCGACCTACATAGGGAGGAACGATCACCAAGATAAAATAAGGGAAATCAGAGCTCGTACAGAAAGATATAGATGTTCATTCTTTCCACGCGCTATACGAGATGAGAATAATAGAGAATTACGAAGGTGGTTCGATGAACCCTCTGCCAGGCACTTGAATGTGATTTTCAGCGCATCTATGTAGATGTAGATGTAGATCTTCAGAGGGCAATTTTTTATTTTCTAACTTACATGATACTACTGGACATTTATTTTGGTAGCTATTCTGCTGGGGGACTGATGACCTTAGCTGTTTAGTCCCCCTTAAACATCCCAACAACCACCACCACCACCACCACCAGGTATTCTGCTACAAATCTACAACTTCTCATAGTTTTGATTTTGTGGTGCTTTCTCATATGTTGTTTGCAAAGTGAATTGGCAGATTTCGTGACCTAAGGTTTCTTGACACTGCTCTTTCTCAGATTTTCCAAAATGTTTTGAAATCATCCAAAATAGTCACATAATGCTTGTCAGTAATGCCACCTTGCAGGTGCTCATGGGGCCCATAGAATATCACGATATTGCTCTCCGGATCATCACCGAACCGCCACCATGTTCCACTTTTTGGACGTAAACTACGCTAGAAGTCCGAAACAATGTGAAACGAGTATCGTCCGACCAAATGACTCTCTTTCATTGCTCCTTAGTCTAGGTTCTATGGCCGTGGCACCACGTTTTCCTGTTACTCGCGTTTTCATCACTGATTATTAGTTTTGGGACTCCAAACCACCCCGCAATGCTTATAGACATCCTTTTGTGTTGTGAGGTGCCGACAGGGTTCGCGAGTGCGGCGTTCAGTTCTGCAGTGACTTTTGCATCTCTCGTCTTCTTCGCTTTCGTCACAATCCTCTTCAATGGCCGTCCGTCACGATAACTCAACACACACTTTTGTTTGCGCTGTGACCTAGCGGATGAAATCTTCGATACGGTCCCTCTTCAAAACAAAACAAACACTTCGGCTGTCCTGGTTACTGAAGCACCCATTGTATGAGCACTAACGATTTGCCTACGCTAGAGTTCGCTTAGCTCCGACATAACACAATCACAACCACGCAGAACACTGTTCTCTCCACGACCGACACTTGCAACGTATTAAGGACATTGCGCAAGTGCGTTTCATGGTCAGGACAGCAGCGCAATTTGCAGGCTCGGCTAGCATATGCATTTATGGCCAATCTAGCCTTTTACGTGGTGTTTCCATATAGTTGTCCAACCCCCTTATGCCGTGTGGACATTTTATTTCGGGTTGATATCAGATATCGCCCGTCGACGTTTGTTACTCGTGCTCATAGACGCTCTTTTTTTTCCTTTGACGTGTGCTACTGCCAGCTTATATCAGGAGAGTTTTTCGAGAAACATTGCAGAAAGCCTGAGCATTACTGTCTGAGAAAGTCGTCAAACGAGGCATGCAGATTAATTTCTTTGTTTCATAGAGATACATTTACGCAAGGGACAACTTCACTGATACCGCACTTGCTCTCTTAGTACATTACTAGCGTCTTTGAGGAATTAGCGAACTGACTAAACATGTCTGCATCGTTCTCCCGTTATTTGGTAACGGAAAAATGTAATGACAACCTTTACAGTTCTGAGCATTGACTATTAGCTAAACGGATACAGATGTGGGTTATCGTTTCCCATTCTGAGCTGCGCTCTCATTCGACCAATAAACTTAGTGTTAAAAATTGTCGTCGGAACAGAAGAGGGTCAAGTAAATGTGCAATCTAGAAGAAATTTCGATTCCGTTTATCACCCTTGCACCATCTTGGCAGTAGAATCGTTATATGCTTCCTGAGTTTCCTAGAAACTGATGATAACTGTAAAACTGGTCAGCATTTTCAAATACAACTAATGAAATAGGATAGTTACATGGACAATTTTCGAACGAGGAGTCAGGCAATTCATAGGTTTTCAGGAAGCAGAAAAACAACTGGAGAAAATGGTCATATGAGAGGAAAAGAGCTCATGCTGAGAAAATAAAAGAGTTTTGGAGGAAGGTGAAAGCAAAGAGTAATAAATAATTATCTTGACGTCATCCTTAGTTGCCTTGTAACGATATAAGAAAAATAATAGGATAGTTAAGTAATTGAAGAAGACAAGGGTTAATTTTAAAACGGAACAACGTTTATTTTATTAAATAAAATTCAATGGTGACCTCACAATAAAAGAAATAAAACAAGAAAAGAAATAAAATAAACACCTATGGCGCGAACAACTCGTGAATAAAGTTGATATATGCTTGCGGTAAAGCTAGAGAACATCATACCGGAACACAGTGGGCTCCTGTACCAAGAGCAACCATCACACGTGGCGCTCGATTTCGAAGTCAGAAAGCGCCCTCACTTCATGAAGATCGGAAATTGAAATATGTGTCATGACTCTGTAGTCACTGAAAAGCGATAATAAAACTGTCCAATAATATCTATAAAGTTTCTCATCAGTGCTACTAATTAGTATGAAATTAATTTAAACAGGGTTTAGTTCACTGCAGTACATTTCGACACACTGTAAAACCCAATGTTCCAGCCCGATTCACTGTCTAACAGCTATGAAAAGTTAATGTTCCCGCAGTCTGTAAACGGCTATCAAAGGTGAATGATGAATTAAGAGAGAGTTCAACAAACTGGGGAAAATTTAAAACCCTTCACTCTTAGCGCGATACATCTACATCTACATTTATACTCCGCAAGCCACCCAACGGTGTGTGTCCAAAAATAACAGACGCAGATTAATGTTGAAATTTGTCTTTTGTATCACAGACAGCCGCAGTTTACGAATCGCAGTCCGATATGTATGAAAAAGGTTGCTAGAAGTAAGACCCTGTAGATAAAAAGTATTTCTATTCTGTGGACCACTAATTCTGTAGCGTAATCAGTCAACGGGGTAATCCTCTGATGTGCTTCGGACGTCCGTAGGTTCTTTACTCCACTAGGTAACTTACGTAGTTTGAGAGCCCTAAATGTACTCTGGACACATGCAGTTACACGTCGTACAGTGCCAACACCATGTTGATCTCGTTAAGGCCTTTACTGCTTAGTCCAGTAAGCAAAAGAAGTAACTGGAGAAGCTGAAACTTAAGTTTCAATTAAATTCTTATACATTAGCCACCCAACTGAGTTAAGCGACTGAGCAATTACTTCAAAGTATTAGCTGAAACGTTTTGATTTACAAATCGGGATCATTGAATGAAAAATCAGATATCTTATAAAACCTACAACATTCATGGCTCTTGCGAATAACACCCTTCCACGAACCTCACATAATGGAAATACACCACAGGTGTGCCCTTTCATCTTAGAGCCTCCAGTGGAAGCTGCAGGTCAACAGTAGTTCAAATGAACACTGAAGCAAGAAAGTGCAAAAAATTTTTCAACACACTGTAAAAATGAAAAACAAAGAATAAACTATTTCACGTTTTGGCTGATGGCTCCTACCGCTTTCTAGCTTCACGTTATTCGTCTGGTGGCTTTTTGATTATTTATTTAGGTTGTGGTTCAAGTCCCTCGTCTTGACATTGTATGAGTTTTCACTCCCTTCTAGTTTGACAAGCAAATATACTTTTTTTATTCTTCTGCTACTTCTTTCTTTACAAATAACTATCCCAGTCCACACATAAAATCTAATTTAGTCTGCCGTGTATCAACAAAATTGTGTATCCTCTGACTTACGCAATTTTCACTCAAAGCTGTGGCTGTTATTAACGCTATTTTATCATTAGCTGACACAGTGACAGCTCCGTGGATGCATTATACGATATTTTATAAAAACAGCTACCAAACGCTAATTTAAAGACGAATTTGTTTAACACATTTTGTCGTTCCTTGCCATTACTGGTTTTGAACATTGTTTTCCATCATCAGGTGGACCCTGTAACATAATATTTTATTTCCAGCAGCCGCCTTGACTCAACTTGACATTTCACTGTTGGGAATAAGTTCACTTCTCAGGAAATAAACTTCATCTTCGTAAATGAATCACCCGTGGAAGATATTTTCGATCCATTTTTGTAAACAGGACTAATATTTCTTCTCCTGCTTCGAGCATCGGTTATATAAAGCTGAATCATTCCTGTAACTTGCATTCTGTGTTGGTATTATTAGCTCCTTATTTTGGTAGCATAGTACGAAACCGAGCGTTCCTGTGCTAGTGAAGTTTGTTTTGTATATTTCGGTAGCATAGTACGATATCCAGCGTTCCTGTATTAATGAAGTTTATTTTATATAATTTAGGGCTGTAAATTAGTTGGAAGAAGTCAGTTTGCTCACGCGACGATCACGCGTTATAAGGGCTGAATCGTTTTCCCATTTCGACATTGTAAGTCGAACCTGCAGCCTTTGTTTTAAGGAAGTCCGATTGTTATTATGCAAAATTTACTAATATCATTAAGGATTAACGATACCATCGTTTCTCATCATCAAGTTTGCTACTTTCCAACGACGACTGCTTGGTCTTTTTTTAAATAAAAATGTCTCTTATACTCAACGCACCTTCACAAACAATTTATTATAAATATGCGAGGCATAAATTTGTGTTAGCAACTAGTAGAGTTTATTTTAGTGTCCTATGAGAGGGTAGCTTTGGGAACAATTTTTAAATAAAAGCATTCTTAACTAGTTCAGTCTGTTCATAGATTAAATTGTGTGGTGACATGCTTCGTGCTTTTATTTGTAAATATTTCTATTTCTTCAAGGATATTCATAATATTGCCCTTTTCAGCAGAGTGAATCAACCGTACGTTGTTTTTATTGTCTTTTACCGAATATTTCTCTTCAGCAATGTGAGCAGCAAAGGTGAATTTACCGAGTGAGGTGGCGCAATGGTTAGCACACTGGACATGCATTCGGGAGGACAACGGTTCAAACCCGCATCCGGCCATCCTGATTTAGGTTTTCCTTGATTTCCCTAAATTGCTTCAGGCAAATGCCGGACGGTTCCTTTCAAAGGGCACGGACGGCTCCCTTCCCCATCCTTCCCTATTCCGATAGGATCGATGACCTCGCTGATTGGTTCAAATGGTTCAAATGGCTCTGAGCACTATGGGACTTAACTACTGAGGTCATCAGTCCCCTAGAACTTAGAACTACTTAAACCTAACTAACCCAAGGACACCACACACACCCATGCCCGAGGCAGGATTCGAACCTGCGACCGTAGCAGTCCCGCGGTTCCGGACTGCAGCGCCAGAACCGCTAGACCACCGTGGCCGGCCGCGATTGGTGCCCTTCCCCAAATCAACTGACCAACCAAAGGTGAAGCTGCTTGAACTGTTTAGCCGAACTATACTGAGCTGTTCCTAAAATTTGTTAAATCGAATCTTCTACCTCTCTGGCCACTGTAGTATTTTGTACAGGATTCACTTTCTAGTTTTTATACACCAGTTCCTTGTGGGGACGTGGGGACGGAATACCTTGATGTTGTAGCCCAGATCTGTAAAGGAGACAGCTAGAGGAGCACGAGCGGTCGCGTTCGCCCGTCGCCTGAGAACTGAGCACTCACGGTAAAATGAGACTATCGGACGTCGTTATGTAGCGCAGGGAAAGTGCAAACTATGCCACTGTCTTTAGAGGAATTACCAATGCGTTAGGTTTTTCGAAGTCTCAGACGGAAGATCATTTACTTTCGGCACAGTGGCTAATGTGGAGCACTACTAATTTTAAACCGATGGAAAGCAGAATGTTGGCCGGCTTAGCAACTTCAGAGTGAAAGTCAGACACGCCAAAATAAATTAACACGACAGTATAGGATGCCCAGCTACAGTTAGAAGTTACAGTCCTACAGAGTGACAGGCAGTTTTGCGATGAAATAAGTCCTGTGCACTTGTAAAATATCTTTCAACGTCAGTGTTTACTATTTTAAAAGTCTTCAGCCAACATTATATCGATGTTTTGATTTGTGTACCTGTGCGAGCTATTTTTCCCCACGTCGAAGAGAACGAAATCTGTTCATAGAAGCTCACTGATAGACATTATCTTAAAAGCTTGTCTTCGAATTAGTAGTCATCAGAAACTGGTGACAGATATTTTTGCTTTAGTGAAAAGCTACCATTGTGTCGATGTTTTGATTTGTGTACCTGTGTGAGCAACTTCTCCCCACGTCGAAGAGAACGAAGTCTACTCATCGAAGCTCACTGATAGACATTATCTTAAAAGCTTGTCTTCGAATTTGTAGTGATCAGAAAGTGGTGACAGATATTGTTGCTTTAGTGAAAAGTATTAATTGACTTGCAGTGTTTTCATGTTAAACGTTTGGACAAAGTAGTCACAATATAGATTACAAGTTGATGTCAATTTAAACTTGGTCCGAAAATGACATTCGTAATAAGGCTGCATCAATAGTAAACAAACATCATATTTCCTATTTAGCTGCTCGATGGTCTTCTGTTCAACAATTAAGAGAAATGTAAGATTCATTTCGTTGTCATTTTTCACAAAAGCAGCAGCCTTAGAAAATACATTGAGATGAAAAAAGTCATGATATATCTCCTAAAATCATGTAGGACATACTTTTGCCCGACGTAGTGCTTCAAATTGGCGCTGCACATGGGGGGGGGGGGGGGGGACCTGCAGAAATATTGAACCATTCTGCTTTTATGGTCGTCCGTAAATGCGGAAGTGTTGCCCTTCAGGATTTTGCGCACAAACTCACCTCTAGGTTAAGTCCCAAAATGTTCGAAGGGTGACCAGATCATTCGCTCAAACTGTCCAGAATGTTCTTCAGACCAATCGCGAAGAACTGGGGCCAGGCAAAACGGCGCGTTGTCATGCACGAAAATTCCATGAATTGCTGTAAATAGTCTCCAAGTAACCGAACATATCCATTTCTTCAGTTATCGGCTCGGTTGGATCAGAGGATCCAGACCATTCCACGTAAACACTGCCCATACCGTTAAGAAGCAACCGTTAAATTGCACCGTGCCTTGCTGACAAATTGTGTTCTTGGCTTCGTAGAATCTCCTCCTCATTCGAACCCTACCATCAGTTCTTACCAACTGAAATCGGGGCTCAGATGACCAGGCCACGGTTTTATAGTCCTCTTATGGTTCAACTGATGTGGTCAGTTTGGTCACGAGACCAGGAGAGGCGCTGCGGTCGATGTCACACTGTTAGCAAAGGCACTTGAAAATGTCGTCTGCTGCCATAACCTGTCACAGCTGTACGCAACGCCGCTGCTCTCGGTCGTTAAGTGAAGTAGATTGGCCACTGCTTTGTTTGAGGTGAGAGGTACTGTAAGAAATTTGGTATTCTCGGCACACTCTTCACACTGTTGATCACAGAATACTGAATTCCCTAACGATTTCCGGAATGGAATGTCCTGTGCGTCTAGTTCCAGCTACCATTCCGCCTTCAAAGTCTGTTAATTCCCGTCGTGCAGCCATAATCACAGCGTAAATCGTTTCAAATGAATCACCTGAGTACAAATTACTGCTCCACCAATGCACTGCCGTCTTATACCTTGAGTACCCGGTACTATTGCCATCTGTATATGTGCGTGTCGTTACATGACTTTTGTCACCTCAGTGTAAATTTATCACGTAAGGCAGTAATTATTTCCGGTGAAGCGGTACTCTTCGGCAGAACTAATATTAGAGGCCGTAGAATAGTGTCATTGACAACACTTTCTCATGCGGAGCTACCTTGTTCCTTCCTTCCTCCCCAGCCTCCTCCAGCCTTCCCCTATCGTTAGTGGCTGTGAGCCAACTGGTTGATCTGTGCTCGCACCAGCAGATCGGTGGACAGTCGTGGTGTAGCTTGCTTTTTGCGGAGGCGCTTGTTCTAATACTTGAACTTTGGAAGAGATAAGCTATCTCATAGGCCAGGCTTCCTGGAGAAGTCACAATAGCATATCTGGTAGTGGTTTTAGCAGCTTATATTGCAACAAGGACATGATAGATGCATTGTGGTTAGGTTCTGTTTTATCCCAAAGCTTGTCGATAAGAGAAGCATTTTAGCCAGTGTTCCTGGCTACTGTTTTAAAGATATTTCTCTTGTAGTGCATCTGTTTTATCAAGTGAGACCTTACGCACATGATACACCATTGCTCTGAAATATGTTCTTTTTCAGAATGAGATTTTCACTCTGCAGCGGAGTGAGAGTTGATATGAAACTTCCTGGCAGATTAAAACTGCGTGCCAGAGCGAGATTCGAACTCGGGACCTTTGCCTTTCGCGGGCAAGTGCTCTACCATCTAAGCTACCGAAGCACAACTCACGCCCGGTCCTCACAGCTTTACTTCTGCCAGTATCTTTTTTGTTCACCTAGGTGACAGGGACTGTTATTAATACTTACCTCTGTGGTTGTTGGCTTCCTTAGTATGCCAAACTAATGTTTCTGATTTTGCTCATAACTGTAATGTCGAGGATATTTGTGCTTTTGTTATTTTCGTGTTCTATTGTGGAACTGATAGGTTCATGGAGCTGGTTTGCAACGTTTTCTGTTTCATCACTTGCACCATTGCATAAAATGACTATCATTAACACATCACTTGTAATAGATAATTTTGTCACTAAGCTGATGATTTGTTGAGATAAACTGTTAATGTATATACTGGTTAATAGATCACTTGATTTAAGACACCAGAATTCTTTTGCTCAACAATCTGTTCAGTTTCTTCTTCTACAGGCTTGATTTTTCCTTCTGATTCTTGGTTTTGGATTTTATATTTCAGTGCTCAGCTGAGCTTTAACTCCTGCGATGGCCATCTCTACTCTGGCCAGCACAAATTTCTTCTTTGAGTTTGCTTTGATATGTTTCTATTTTATCTTCTAGCTTGCTTTGATTTGCTTCTGTTTTAGTTTGTCTTACTTTAGTTTCAGTTTTTGCTAACTCCAACCAGTTTTCTGTAGCATTTACTGTTCTTTTATCATACTGAATAACTGACTCAGCACAACATTTATTTCAATTTCTCCGGTCAGATCTGTTTCTGCTGCTGTCTCCACTTCTCTTCCATAACATTACCCTTAATTACACCCTGTATTGTTTCCTTTGTTGATGTCTTCTAGTCTATTAATTCAGTTCTTGTTCTTTAGTAGTCGTTCACTATGCTGAAATCCTGCTTCATACCATAACATTGCGCAAGTGAACTAAGACATCTGCTTTTGTTGTGGTAATAACTGCGTGCTGCTCCACGATCGCCAGATAAACACATAGCTAATTTTAAATTTCTCTGGTACAAGTGCTCAACTTCGTGCAGTACTCTGTTATTTCTGTCTAAATTCTGAATATTTGATAATTCATCAAACTACGCTAAAATCACCGCGTTCTTCTCTTTACTGAGTTGTGGTAAGGTCTTATGGGACCAAACTGCTGAGGTCATCAGTCCCTAAGATTACTCACCACTTGATCTAATTTAAACTTACTTATGCTACGGACAACACACACACACACCCATGCACGAGAGAGGACTCGAACCTCCGACGGGGGAATCCGAGTGGACCGTGACAAGGCGCCCTAGACCGCGCGGCTACCCCGCGCGGTGCAGAGACTTTACGAAACTCTCTTTCAACTATTAGACTGTATACATTCATTCTTTCAAACACACTATGAGTACATGCGATAAAACTGTAGTAAAATATAAGCGTATGGTGACTTAGGCAACGGCCGGCCTGTGTGGCCGAGCGCTTCTAGGCGCTTCAGTCTGGAACCGCGCGACCGCTGCAGTCGCAGGTTCGAATCCTGCCTCGGGCATGGATGTGTGTGATGTCCTTAGGTTTGTTAGGTTTAAGTAGGTCTAAGTTCTAGTGGACTGATGGTCTCAGATGTTAAGTCCCATAGTGCTCAGAGCCATTTGAACCATTTTTGAACTTAGGCAACAAATTTACGCATAAATTGAATATTAAAATTGTGTCCATAGTTTATGTTCCTTGAAGGAGTCTAATAATGACTGAAATCGTTTACTGATCCACTTCAAGAAGACACATTTAGTAAACCAACAAAACATTTAATATTTACTGTTACACATCATTACTCAAACCAGAATTTTACAAAATTCTGACGAATAAAATTCGTGTATTGTTTGTAAATCTAACTTCAAAAATTCTTCTCTAGTGTAAGAGTGAATTTCGTAACACTGGACCAGCAAAGTTTCGCCTGTGATGAAACTTCACACTATCGTGCTAAATGTGTTAGCATCTTAAAGTTGCAATATCTTACTTTGTTAAAACTCTTTACAATTATCCTATTGCGTTAAAGCATTTCTTTCAGCATGGATTTAACTCTAAGTTTTTTTATCATTTAAATAGGAACTCTCACTGTGATAAGTAACAGAAATGTGTGTTCGTACCACGAGTTTTTCAGTTCATCTGCAAACTTTCCGTTATTTTGATTCAGTGACCACCAATGTATCTTCTTACCTTACTGACGTCACCAGATGCTGTGGTGAGATGCTGCGTGATCTCTGATCAGGTCTCATCCGAGCACCTGATAGTGTTGTTACTGCAAATGGCGCCCAAAGGGCCCATAAAATCACAAGTTGTTGTAACGAATTTATTTTCATGGGGATATGCACACGTGTTTTGGAAGACAGTTCACTTAAATACTCTTATTACGCTCTCACAATTTATCTCATCGTTTGATTCAATTTTTAATTTTAATGTTTATGTAGTATAGTAAATAACAATATATAAATTGATCTGGTTGCCAAAGTTCGTTCACACTCTACTTCCTTTTCCCACAAGATTACTAACATCATGTCAAGTGTCTTTAATCAGTTCTTCGACCTGTATGTCTTGCTTCATCAGCTATGGACTTCTTCTAATTTCCCGTAGTTGCCATCCGCTATTGCTTTTTCTTCTGAAAATTTTCTGTTATATTTCATTCACTCACCACTTTCTTTGGGACGTGACCATTCAGCTCTGCTCTCAATCTCAACCTTCCTGTGTTGCTCCGCCATCTTCCATTTGCTGATAATCATCCTGTCATCTCCAGCAAGCTCGTCCATGGGGCTATGACCCTTCGATCTTCTTGTCATATATCTGACGGACTATTCTACTAGAATCCTTTCTAAGAACGTGATCTGTCAATTGCGATCTGGCTTTGGCGATGTTCACTATTGAGGGTTGGTCGGTTAGCTGAACTAATTCTTCATAGGCTCTCCAAAACCACTTACGTGTTGCTTGGTCAAATGTTGGCCTGAAGATGTTTCAGTACAGTTGACATTCGAAGAATGAGAGGTGGTGCTTGTTTCTTTTGGTCATCCTCCATGTTTCCGTTCCGTAAGGCAGTACAGCCTGTCGATTGTGCTGTAGAGTTTCAGCTTAGTTTTCATGCTCTAAAGTATGGAACACAAGTTTTCTTCTTTTTTGATCGTGAATCTTCACCACGATATTTCTGTACACTTCTCAGATCTCGTCTCTCTAGTCTGCCTTTCTTTAATATAATCGCTGTCCTTGTGCACAACAAAATAACCGAATTGCCCACGTAGTAGTCATCAAACAGTTCTGCATCGCCGTTATTACAGTTTCTCTTAGAGGCTACTTTCGTTTGTACATGTACATTCACTCTGTATAATACTCGTTTGTTCCGACATATTCTAAATTACTGCTCCTCCACGGTTTAAGTTTACTGGCATTCCCAAAAACTGCGAACTCTATCACCCTTCAATTTAAATGTCCAACTCGCCGCTCACCTCTCATTTGTTTCGCTATTTCTCTTAAACGCAGATTAGATTTAATCTTAACTGGCCATTGCTTCTAAAAATTAATTTACAATTGTTATAGAGTTTTAGAAATTTCCATGACAGGAAAATTTTTATAAACAACACTTTTGCACAATGAAAAGCATTCATAAGTTACCTCTGTATGAACAGATATAGGACAGTAAGTATGAAAAAGGATTTACACTAAAAACAATGACTACACTAATATAATCAAGCATGAACGAGATGCACTGTAGTTATGTTTTCACAGTGTGATAGTACCTCTGCGATTCTTAAAGAAACGCAATTCGGTAAAATACGTGGGTGGTGTTGTGCATTTAACTCGTGGATAGATTCCAGGAAAGCAGGTCGTTGTGTATTGGTGAGATCTCTCCATGTCTGTGTATAAGATATTACAATAATTTTGAGTTTTAGGCTTTTCGCATCGACAGAGTTGGAAAATGGTTTTCATGTTTAATTATGGAGGGCTCTTTCTTGCGTTTATTCAGATTTTACGTATGATGATGCTGTTTCAGTTTCGTTGTTTGCCTCTAGTAGGTCGTGCATATGGCTGATCTTATCCGACCAATACGTTCCGGATGGGATAGTAGCTTTCTTAAGCATCCGTCCTGAACTAGTTCTGAGGTAATAAAAAACTTCGAAAGCCACATTTTTCAGGGCGCAATGTAATTTTTCACACCGTCACTTTCGCCAATTTTTTCTGTGTTTTCCGTAAATATTGGCCAAATGTATCCTATTTAAACAGCCATTTGGTAACTTCTTTACTTAAATAATTGTCTTACCTTGGCGTGGACTTGATATCTACACACATTATGTTGTACACTCCTACATGTGGAATTTTATCGCGTCTTTCTTGAATGGCCATATGATTGGGGTGTTATACGATTGATTACATACGTATTTGCAACATCACTGGCTCAGTTGTATGTGTGAAATGCTACCTATCTGTCCATAATAATCACCAAATGAGTGGTTCAGTTCTTCTGTCTATAGTTAATAACTGAGAGAACGTGCAAGAAACTAAGAGAGGTATCAACTTCACTATGATTATGTCAATCCCGTTCCTGATTGGCAGCATGTACTGGCAGTATTCCACCTCTTAGTTATGAAATGTAAGTGTGTTGGTGCAGTGCAACCAGTCTACAGCCACCTGAAGCTTCTGCACATTCAGTTAATGTACTTTAGCCGTGTCATGCTGCACATAGAGTTACTGCATACATTATCAATATGCACGTTATCTTACAGGATTTTAGTTGAATTGTACGGGCAAAGTATATTCAAGCAGATAGGCATGCAGGAAGATTCACTTTGAGGTTGTTAGTGTTCTTAGAGATACAAACTGTGACGTGACTGTATCTTACATAGTCAAAGTGTTACATTTCCTTGTGTACTCAAATGTATCTGCATTGAGAAAGGAAATACAAACATATGGTTCAAATGGCTCTGATCACTATGGGACTCAACTTCTGAGGTCATTAGTCCCCTAGAACTTGGAACTAATTAAACCTAACTAACCTAAGGACATCACACACATCCATGCCCGACGCAGGATTCGAACCTGCGACCGTAGCGGTCTCGCGGTTCCGGACTGCAGCGCCTAGAACCGCACGGCCACTTCGGCCGGCACAAACATATGTGTTACTGCTATAAATAATAACTTCATTACATTACATTTTCTATTCAGATCTCCAGTTATTTACTACACTAAAAGTTTTGTACATTTATTTTGTTACACTCAGGTGTTTAATCGTTTCATTTCACAGACATGTTATTATTCACAATGTGTGACTAACACCGATGTAGCTATGAGATTAGACAGACGGACTTAGCAGCCACATTTCAAAATTGTCATTCGTCAGCAGTGTCATACAGTTCCTAGCGGATGAGTGCGTTTTCTGTGAGCTGATACGCAGGTAATGGAACAACTTTGGTCATCGTGGCGCTACCAGCGACAGGT
Organism: Schistocerca cancellata; assembly: GCF_023864275.1. Lineage (NCBI taxonomy): Eukaryota > Metazoa > Arthropoda > Insecta > Orthoptera > Acrididae > Schistocerca > Schistocerca cancellata. Next base: position 726,510,177 of record NC_064627.1, read on the forward strand.
AAGGACATTAAAGTGTAAACATTTTGTTTTGATAATTTTTGAGAACATCTCTGTTGGAGAACAGCCATTTTTCATTGCTCAGAAATGAGCATGAACAGTCACAACCGCAAGATACTTCTTTTTTTATGAGGCTACCGGTTTCGGGCTGTTTTAGACCATCTTCAGACCTCACACCACGATGGTAGATGGAGGCTCTGAACTGAGCAGGCGCTACGACTTCACAAACACTGTTTTTATAGATTTCCCTCTGGCACGGGCCATTTTGCACCACTGAATCTCACGCCACACGACCAGTTTCGTCTACGGATTATTGAGGCACCTGTGTATACTCGTTAAATGGGTATTACGTTGTTTGTCTACAACGACACAGCCAATGTTGGAAGACTGCCGATCCACTGTTTTGCTCTAACTCTTTCAGCTGCATTATCATGAAGAGCTTCATCCGTAGGACGTGGAAAACCAAGAGCTCTTTGAACAGGCTTCTGTGGCTACAGTTGAGTACATCCCACATTTTTACTAAACATTCTAAAATTATCACATTTAATTCCAAAATAATTATTCAGCTTCGTTTCAGCACAGAAATTAAATAACATGGAAGTGAAAATTTCGATTGTCATTTAACTGTAACACGCAATTTCTATAGATACTATAAAAGAAAAGAATACCATGTAGCATGTTCAGGTTTGCAGTCATGTTATTGAAAATTTGTATTAGTACTCTGAAATTACGAATGGAATTATCAGTGACAATGAAGTTGTGAGTCCGATCTAAAAGCGTCCTCAAATAACCCAATGCTTAAGATGTTTGCACTTAGAGGGTCGATTTCCGGTCTGGTCCAAATCTTCATTAGGCTGCACATATTCGTTCATTAATTGAAATTAAGGAAGATGCTACAATACTGCAGAGTGTGTGTTCCCGGTCTGGTAGAAATTCATCCACCCAAAGTTGACAAGGCACTTAAGAAACTCGTTGGTTTGTTAACAGATGTCTCAAACCAATGCCACTTCACAGGCGTGGCGCCACCACATATTCGTCGTGAAGCAGCTGCCAGTGAAGAAAGAGCATACCAAGCTTATCAGGAAAGCCATCCATTATATGGGCACATTCTAGCAGCCCAGAGTTTGAGGTCCAGAAGTAATGTCATTAATATTCAGCATTTGCATTAAGGTCACTTCAGTGTCGCAAACATCAGCTACAGCAAGCAAACAACTGTGGCTTTCACGGCTTTGACAATTATTCGACCTGGCCACACCTTCACAATTGTTGAATGAACGAAAATGGGTCACGTGGAGGTCACTCATACACATTCTATGTGGAGTTGGAAGTTCCAGGACTTACCTCCAGAAATGCCACTTCCTTGTGGATAGCACAAACTGTGAGTGCAGAGAAGAACACATCATGGAACCCCTATTGATTTGTCATCTATGCCCTGCGTCTAGCATAGGAGAAACTTCCTCAGACGATTCTGAGCGCAACTGATGCCGCAAATTTTTTTGCTGCAGCAGTGAAATTAATAAATCTTTCTTTTGTTCCTCACATATTTGCTTTTGATTCGAATAAATAGCTGACAAAATTGAGGTAAGGCATGTATTCTGACAGTACGTTTACAGGCTCTGTAACGTAGGTTGAAGCTGGTAACGCCTGTTTGTCTTTATTTAGGTCATCTGTACACCTTATTACCGTAGACGAATATAAGGTTTGCACAGCGAATGGAAGAGGAAGAGTGATAATCGAAGTGGACAGCAATGTTTTATAAAAATATTTATCTCTGGTCTATTACAAATATTGAACTATTATAGGTCAATAATTTGTCAACATGTCGGGCGCTCACATCAAACATTACATTCTGTAAATGGCCATAAAATTGGAGCATTCTCACCGTGTTGATTCATAGACTAACCATGTTGCCTCCTTCTAGATTTTTGGTAAAAACGTGATAATTGCAAGTAATATTTATTTTCATCTGCTCATAACTTTTCTATAATCATTGTTAAGAAACAATGATTATATCACTAACAAAAATATTTATTATGTAAATTTTCGTATTAATGAAATGCGCATAGGTGTGTATCAGCTGCTCGAAAATATATTTAACGCAATAGACCGTCTGAGTGGAATCCCCGTACTTATGGGCTTTTGGAAAGTCGAAGAAATTTTTTATGAGAATGATTCTTTTTTTCGCTAGGAATCTACTTCAAGTGGAAACCTGTCATTTCCATACTAAGCGTGAGTGTGTGACCTGACCTATATGTATTTTATAGTCATCAGAGATTCTCTGTTCTTCACGACATACATTCTGCAGTAAAATATGTAATGTATAATTGCTTACTGAGACATCTTCCTCCTTAATAAGTTACAATGTTTGATGTATCTGTCGCACTATGTAACTGAGGATACCGCGTATGTATGTACAATAATATATACGAGACACAGGCTTAAAGAAGTAAGGAACATGAGACTATATCCCGCTCAAAAGCGTGGTAAAGGAACTAGAGCTTTACGTCGATTATAACTAAACATGGTAACATCGCATTAAGAGAGTAAATGAACGGTACGAAGATCTCACCAATATCCTTCGGTTTGTGACGGGTTTCTGTTACGGAACAGACCCGAGAATTAGCAATAGCAAATAACGCCCTGTAATAAGACCTTATATGAACTACGAATGCATCTTCTACGGTCGAACTACACATATTGTGTAGAGAAATAAGACAAGATCCAGTACAGAGCCATCAGACTTTGTATTTTGGCTTTCAAATTGACTTGCTCTGCTGGTAGGAGCAAAGACAAGCCATTAGAAATCTCAGGAAATAGATCATAGCCAATTTTCTGGTCAAACGTTTCCACTTCTTACACGATATTTTATTGACAAAAATAGAGAATCCATTACAGATTTTTATCTCGATGGTTAATCTGTGCGTGAATATGCCGCCACTCTCCCAAACTTGAGCTGCTTCATCAGACCCTACGCTAACACTTTAGTCAAGATGAACATTAAGACGCATTTTATATCAAGGATACTTTGAATGAGAAAATTTTAGCTAATAATTTAGGAGCATGGCCACCTTCAAGATTTACACTGATAGGCCTAAACAGAAAGATTGTGTAGTAAGTGCATTCGTAGACGTAAGAGTGATAGACGGATCAGAATGAAACTCCATGAAGTAGTGTCCATACTACCTACAGAACCTAATTGCGATTTTAGAGGGCCTCGATCCGCAAAAGAAGGTCAAGAAGAATCGGTCATTATTTTAGCAGACTGACGCTCAGATTGATGCTTTTAAAATGATACAATGTTACCTACATCGAAAGTTATCTGGTATACCGCATTATGGAAGAAGTTCAGGAGCTTTGTCAGCTACATAAAACAGACATCAAGTTGTCAGTGAAGGCACTTAGCAGAATGAAGACAAATCAAGAAGTGACAGGGCAGGAAGCTGTGCACGCTGGTTCAGTGAAATTCAATGATATATCACCTAACCATCTCCTGAATACCATAAGTACTAGAATCAAGGACCGATCAAACGAAAACGCGCATCGTTTTTGCGAAGTTACAGAAGACGCTACGCCGCAGTAGTGCCCAATCTCCCATCACGTCCTTGGTGGCAAAATTGCAGATACAGCAGAACTCCTATAGTGGCAATGGTAGATATTCAACTTAATCTCTACCACCTCAGCACAATCACACCTTCTTTATGCGAATGCGGCGTTGAGGAAGATGTTAACTACAGCTTCTTCGACCACTACAGACGGTATCAAGAAATTACGGAACTAATGCAGCGTCCGATGTCCTCTGACAATGGTGTATATTTTGAAACTATTTAGGCAGCAGAAGATATAAAGGAATATAAACTCCTGTACGATCTTATAACAGAGGAGCAATTAAAAATAAGGAAAGCGATTTTTTATTTTCTAAATTTTTTTACATTGTAATATAGTAAACATGTTAATTTTCTTAGATCGCTGACAATTTCAGTTGAAACGGATGTAACGGAAAGTCGTTGCTTTGTACATTTCTGAGGCTAATTGCAGTGGAGGTCCCCAAAAGCCATTAATCAAATCAGGAAAAAACGGTAGTGTCATGAAGTAATAGTGCCTTCGTTCAAGTGAGGAGAAGCACCGGAATGCTGCCCTGTCACATTTCGTGCAGACGTACAGGCGACGGCTGCAGAGGGTGTCCACTAGCTGCTGGGCAGCGGTATCTCGCAGAAGAAGGGGTACCTGAGGCGGCAGTCGACGTCGTTGTAGGTGCCGGCCACGTACAGCGTGACGCAGTCCTCGCCGGCGGGCCCGGCGTTGTTCGGCTCTCCCGGATACCAGTTGGCGAACGACAGCCACGTCAACAGCTTGCCTGCAACACAAGGAGACAATGACTTCAGAATTGGTTTTTGACGCAATTTTGAGGAATAATAATTTTCTGGGGGAGCTTTTGGGGAAAGGGAAACCTTGAGGAAATTTTGGTGCTGGGGAACCTGAGGAAGTATTCCGTCTGCCTAATCTTGCTACTGCTGCCATCTGTGTTATTTTAGTTCAGACAGCACGTACTTAGTTTCGTAGATATTCACCAGATGTCACTCTCTATTGAATCGAAACATTTGGCTTTTGTGGGAGATGTTAGACTCACTGTGGTGATATCTTTCTACGATATCAAGTAAAAGTGCACATGACCAGCTTCCACCTTTCAGGATGTCCATCGACTTTCGTAGTCGTATCGAGTTCTGAGAGACGCCATATATGATTTCGTGGTTACAGTTGAACCTTGAATTCGATCTGTTTAATATTAAAACGTATGTCCTATGTACATTCGAGGCTTGGATTCCCTTACTTCCTTATCGAGGACTCGCACTACCTGGGCTATCCTCAGGGTGTATCTTCGACGTGGAAGAGCCCCAACCTTTCCTGCAGTGTTGTCTGCACGCTGTCTCTACTGCTAGCCGTCCGGTTCTCGCCGCCGCCGCCGCCTCCTGGTCGCCGCCTGCCGCTGCTCACCGTCGCCGCCGCCGCCGCCTCCTCCTCCCGGTGTTCGCCGCCTGGACGCCTCCGTCTTCACCCCCTCTCGCGCGCCGCCGCCATGTCCCACCCCACCACCACTATCATTTTCCCCTCTCCCTCCGCTGCTCCAACCACCATAACATGGAACTCATTCTCCACCACCCTTCCCGTCCTTCCTTCTCTCCCTGTCCACGCCATTCCTGCGCCATTTTCGGCTGTAACTACCCCCAACTCGCCCTCCCCTGTCACTGTCGCCCCATCGATATCTACAGACTTTCCACTGCTCCCTGCACCACCTCCGACAGGCTCAAAGCCAGCATGGATTTCGGCTCGCCGTTCCACAGTCTCTGTGATACCCACGCCCCCTCCCTCTGCGTCATCCGCTCCTCAGGGTCGTACTGCCCCCCGCCATCTCCCCCTGCAACACATCCCCCAGCCGCCTCTCCACCCTGTCGTGACCACGAAACCTTTCAACTGCCCAAATGTTGACAATTCCCCAGAAATCTCCTCCAAGAAAACCCCCGATCCCTGTGACCCAGCGAGGTGGCGCAGTGGTTAGACACTGGACTCACATTCGGGAGGACGACAGTTCAATCCCGCGTCTGGCCATCCTGATTTAGGTTTTCTGTGATTTCCCTAAATTGTTCCAGGCAATTGCCGGGATGGTTCCTTTGAAAGGGCATAGCCAACTTCCTTCTCCATCCTTCCCTAAACCGATGAGACCGATGATCTCACTGTCTGGTCTCCTTCCCCAAACAACCCAACCCTGTGACCCACCTACCCCCATGGACACGACCCCGACCCCCACCCCTGCCACGCCTGCCACCCACACCATTGTCCTGTCCAATGCTGACACTCAATTCCTTGATGCCCACTCCCTCACCCTAGCCATCTGGAAATACTATCCCAATGCCCCCATATACCTTCTGATTCCTCTCAAGGACTTGGTCCTCATTAAATCCCCCAATGCTTCCTTCCACACCGATCTCCTCTCCCGCATCCCACGTATCCAATTTGGCCAACATGCAACCCTCACCCACTACCACACCCCGTCCTCTCGCCATCAGCCTCAACCTCCCCGACGTCCGCCAACCTTCACTGCTGTGACCACGAAGCTAAGCCCCGTGGTCACGGAGGCTGAAGTGTTGGCAGAACTCAACTCCTGGCCCGACATCGAAATCCGCTCAGCCCGTTGCATCTTCTATGATGCCGGGCTGACTTATCTAATGCGGATATTCATCAAATCCTCCTCCTCTATTGACCGCCTCCTCACCGAGGGAGCCCTCATCTACAATCGCCATCATAAGGTGGACCACTCCCATTTCCCAGTCCAATCCTACCACTGCCAACGCTGCCACACATACAACGACCATGTTACCTCTGCCTGCAAGAACCCCCTACTTGTCCCCACTGCAAAGCTTCCCACTTCCTCAAGAACTGCCCCAATCTCACCTCTCCCCCCTCCTGCAACACCTGTAACGAACCACATCCTACTACTCCTCAAAGTGCAAAGTGAAACCTCCTCCAGTCACCCCTGAGCTCACCGTCCCTGTCCGTCCTGTTGATGACCGTATCCACCCCAACAACTCGCTCCGCCCTCTGCCTACTGCAGATGACATCATCCATTTCATCACCATTGTGCTCCAAAACATCCACCCCTTCCAGTGCTCCCACACCCTTTCCCATATCGCCCTCGCTGCCTGTTCCATCTTCCATCTTCCCATCTATGCCACATACTCCCACAACCAGGCCCACTTCACCCCCCTCACCACACTTGTCTAACTCTCCCCTCCCATGGTACAACAACCCTACCGTTTCCTCTGCCACAATATTCACTCCCTGCCCACCCACAAACTACTCTTCCGCCACACCCTCCGTCAGCACTGTGTGGATGCCTTCATCCTAAATGAAACCTTCCTTCAACCCCGTATCTCCATCTCCACAGTTCCTTACACCCTTTGCCGCACTGATAACCCGTACCCTCTGGTTCATGGCGGAGTTGCTATAGGCTAGCTCAAGCACCTCCCTGTCCAGCCCCAACCTCTCCTTAACAATCCTGCCGAGCATCTCACCTTCAGCCTCCTCTTCCCCACCCTTTACAGTCACCTGTGCCACCATTTATGTCTACCCTTGCACCCCCATCCCGTACGATTTCCTGGCCCACACTGACCGCACCTTCTCCACTGACCTCAACATCCACAGCCGTGATCCTGCCACCCTCAGTGGTGGCATCAGTTTATCACCACCCTCCAGGGAGACTTGGTTCCCCTCCCTCAGCACACCCGACCCGAATCCAACACCACTCCCGATGTGGGCCTTGCCTCCACCAACCTCCTTGGGCGCTTCACCGCAGATGTTCTTGATCTCATTAGCAGTCTCCATGCTCCTGTTCCCCTCACTATCTCTAGTGGTCGCCAACCCCACAACGCACATCGCCCCGACATCCCTCCTAAACTTGTCCATGATTACTCCCATGCCAACTGGGATGCCTACCACGACGCCATTCACACCCAGGTTGACGGCCATGACCTTAACCTCCAATCTCCTGATGACACCTCTTGCAGTGCTGCCTTCCTGCACCAGACCTTGTCTGACGCCGTCGCCACCCATATCCCCACCAAAGCCATCCACCCTCACTGCACTGCCCTGCCTCAACAGGCCGTCCTTCTCCTTCGAGAGTCCCGCCACCTCTACCGCTCTTTTCTCCACACTTGTGACCAGGATACACTCATGCGCCACCGACAGTTACAACAACACATCCACAACCTGCTTACTGCGAAGAAACGCCTTGCCTGGCGCCGGACATGTACACAACTCAACACCACGCTCCCCATAAACTCTTCCAAGTATTGGTCTGCTTTCCACCGCCTTACTGGGAACCACCCCACCCCCAGTACCCTCTCCTCCTTGATAACCGTCCCTTTCCTGACAACCTCAGTAAGGCCAACCACTTTGCCTCTCACCTCTCTGATGTTTTTTCCATCCTAGATGATCCCCACTTCGATTATTCCCTCTTCCCTGATGTCATGGACTGTACGACTACCTCTGATCCTCCCCTTGCTCCTAGCTTCCAGTACTTGGGCCACACACCACCATCTGAACGTAACATTCCAATCACTCCACAGGACATCAGCCTCACACTTCGCACTAAATGCAACACTGCTCCTGGCCACAACTGCATTACCTACTGCCACCTCAAACACTGCCCTCCCTCCTTCCTTTCAGTCCTTGCCGCCCTCTACAATGTCATCCTTGCCACTGGCTTCTATCCCGACCTGTGGAAAACCTCCCATATCCTGATGTTCTACAAACCCAACAAGCCTCCATCTGATGCCCCTTCCTATCGTCCTATCTGTCTCACATCGGTGTTCAGCAAGCTCTTGGAATCCTTCCTTATCCGGCACATCTATCACCACCTCCACCAAAACCACCTGCTCCCCGACACCCATTGTGGCTATTGACCTTCCTTCTCTGCCGATGCCCAACTCCTCCACCTCACTCATCTCCTCTCCCTCCAGCTGAACTACCATCGCTCCGCCATTTTTGTCTCCCTCAACCTCGAAAAGGCCTATGACTATGTCTGGCATCCCGGTCTCCTGTTTAAACTTCTCCTGCTTAAACTCCAAACCTACTCCCTTCCTGTGAACTACATGCGTCTGACAGCCTCCTTCCTCTCCCGCCGCCCCTCCTATGTTACCATCCATAATGCCACTTCCCACACCTTCCACCCCTCTGCAGGTGTGCCCCAGGGCTCTGTCCTCTCCCCTCTGCTCTACCTCCTGTACATGGCAGATATGTCCCAACCACCCCCTCCAGTACCTCTTGCAATATGCCGATGACACTGCATTCCTTGCCTTCGCTCCCGATTTCTCCCTTACCGTCTGCGCTCGTCCTGTCCGCCTCACCCCGACCCTCACCTACCTTGGCCTCCTTGGCCCCCTGGTTGCTCCTCTCATCTCCGCTCCATCCAATCCGAAGCCCACAACCGCCTCCGACTCCTCAAACTCCTCTCTGGCCGGACATGGGGGTTGCACCTCTCTACCATCCTCCACACCTACTAATCCTTAATCTGTCCCATCCTCTGTTATGCCTGTCCCACCTGGATATCTGCTCCCCCCCCCCCCCAAACTCTGTAAGTCCTTCCAGATCCCTGAACGTCATGCACTCTGCCTCACCTACCATATATGCCTCCTGTCCCCCACGCGGATCCTCTATGACCTCATTCCTTTCCCCCATCTGCTCCTATTCCCCAAACATATCTCACTATGATACTGCACGGGCGCTGAAGACCTTGCTGTCGTGCGCCCACAAAACCCTTCTAGTACTACTACTACTACTACCACCTATGCATACTCTACACCTCTCGCTGCCTTGATCCCCCTCACCCCCTAGTTGCTCCTCTCCTCTCCCATTACTGACACGTCTTCACTGTTTTGTCACGCCTACCCTCCATCTCTACTCCCTACATCTCCTTTCCCAAGGTGGCTTCCATCAACTCCCCCTCCTGGATGATGCCCTCTCTCCCTCCATTTAACCCTCCTATCAACTCTGATCCTCACTCCCCCCCTTTCCTCTGTCCTTTTCCCAGGCTTCCCCCTTCCATCCTCTTTTTATCTTACCTATCCTCTCTCTGTCCCCTTCTCTCCCCCGAATCCTTTTGCATTTCCCTCCTCTGCCTTTTCTCATTCCCTCTGGCATCTGCCCTGCAGCTCCCCCCTTATGAGTCCTCTCCCTCCTTTGGTCCCCCCTCTCCTCCCTCTTTGTATTCCCCCTCATCTGTCCAGGTCCCCCTGCCCCCCCCCCCCTCCATCTGCCCTTGGCTAGGGAGTGTCATCTTTGTGCCGACATTTTCGTGCAGTGTTTACAGTGAGTGTTCAGTGTGGTGTGTCTTTTCGCAAGTGTTGCGAATGGACATCATACTGTCGCTGGGTGTGATTTTTTATCTCTTGCGAACAGAAACCAGACTGTCGCCATCGTTTTTAATTGTATGTATACTATGTTACTTGTCTGATTCCTGTGTATTTTATTAGCATTGCCAACCCTTTGCTTTATGTTTTAACTTTCCACAATTTTCCGCCGTTTTACAATTTAAGTCACCGTTTTATCGCCTGCTTTTATTGTTTCTTCTCTTCTTCTTACGTTTTAAAAAGTCTGTAGACTGTAGAGCAGCGTACTAAACTGCTGCCAGCCCGCCCCCTTCGGGGGGAATCTAAATTCAATAAAGGAAAAAAAATATTAAGGATATCTCGAAACGAGTCGGTTTTGGTATGATTTGCTCTAAATAAATGTAATGATAGATTGATGGCTAAGAGTCTTCAGGAGGTGTAAGTAAAATACAAAGGCACACACTTTATGTGTTTACGGTAGCGTAGTGGATGGAGCTTTCGAGTTGCGAATTGAATTGTTGTGTCGTGCGCTAATGTTAAATCAAAAGAACAATGAAAACAGGATGAAGAAAGGAAGTGTAGTGGCCCTGGAGCATGTGTTTTTATTTTTCTATTCAGATTATGTGTTTTTATTTACAAATAAAATAAATTTGTTTACGTAATATTTTATATGTACGATTAATTTACGTCCCTGGACACATAATTCCACTTCTTCAAGTTGCGAACACTAACAGTAATACACTGATAACAGTTTAAAGGAATAGGTAGTAGTAAGAAAAATTTGGCGGAATGTTATAATTTTAGGGAGGTTTTTGTTTCGTATGGAGGAATTTCGAAACCTCAACGTGGAAACGCTGTAAGTGGAAGTGGGGGCGAATTCATGTTTCACGACCTCGTTTGTGAGAGTCGTGAGGTGGAGAAATTCTAGTTCCGTCATACTTACAGGCATACTTCGCGAACTTTAGAATTTTTAAATAAACCATAACCACATTTAGATACATGATTAAAATGCTGTAACAGACTGAACAATGTATGTGTGTAAAAACTTTAAATAATACTGAAAAATGGTTTAAATGGCTCTGAGCACTATCGGACTTAACTTTTGAGGTCATCAGTCCCCTATAACTTAGAACTACTTAAACTAACTAACCTAAGGACATCACACACATCCATGCTATGTTATACACGGCCGTAATCACAGACGTCAGTGCTCTAGATCAGACTTTTTGATACCTCCCTTGTATATTCTTGCTATTCGATGCTTTCAATTTCCGTACATTTTCTGATGCCTTCCAACATTAAGATACCGTATTACAAAAACTGTGCCAATGACCCTGCCTCAGTGGCAAGAGCCATCACCGAAATTAAGCGCTGTTGGGCTTGACTAACACTCAGATGGTTGACCTCTGCCGAGCGCTGTTTGCAGCTGGATTTTTTTTGTGGTTTTAGGGCGCAAAACTTCTATGGTCATTAGCGCCCAGCCCGTGACTTAAGACAGTAAAAAACCGAAATTGAAAACCAGCAGCAATAGGAACAAAGTCATAAAATTGGAGAAACTAAAAGTAGAAGGAATGCTTAAAAATCCACTACAGAAAGGGGGTGGTTGTCCCCAAAAAAAGCTTCAAATGAGTGACGTCATTTCACTGTCACTAATAAACTGGAGAACGCGGTCGGCTGAGCGCGTGTCATCTGCTAAAATCGACGATAGATCAGGCGATAGCTGTAGACGGGAGCGTAACGGATTAAAATAGGGGCATTCAATTAAAAGGTGTCTTACCGTCCACAGCTGAGAGCAGTGGGGACAGAGTGGGGGAGGTTCACCGCTTAAAAGATGTCGATGGCTAAAAAGACAGTGCCCTATCCGGAGTCTAGCTGAAATTACCTCCTCCCGACGACGCGTTCGGGAGGAAGAGGTCCAAGTGCAAGGAAGGGCTTTCACTTCCCGTAATTTATTACGGGGAAGTGTTGACCAATGCGCATGCCATAATTGAGCAACTTAGCGACATAAACCGCTCCGTAGATCGGTGAAGGGAAGCGACTGAATAGCTGGCCGAGGAAGAGAGACTGCAGCCTTGGCCGCTATATCGGCCGCCTCATTCCCACAGATACCAGCGTGTCCCGGGAGCCAGAGGAACGCCACCGAGACGCCACCCAGGTGGAGCAAGCGCAGACAGTCCTGAATCCGGTGGACCAGAGGGTGCACAGGATAAAGAGCTTGGAGACTGAGGAGAGAGCTGAGAGAATCTGAGCAGATAACGTACTGTATCCGCTGATGGCGGCGGATGTAGTGGACAGCCTGGAGAACAGCGTAAAGCTCCGCAGTATAAAGCGAACACTGGTCGGGAAGCCGAAAGCGATTTGGGGTGTCGCCAACAATATAGGCACTCCCTACACCTAACGATGTTTTCGAGCTGTCGGTGTAAATAAATGTGGCGTCCGTGATTTCTGCACATAGAGCAGCAAATGCCCGACGATAAACAAGTGTAGGGGTACCATCCTTGGGAAATTGACAAAGGTCACGGAGCAGGCAGATCCGGGGACGGAGCCAAGGCGGTGCTGTACCCCAAGTTGTCAAGAAGGTTTTAGGAAAGCGGCGGGAAAGAGAATGGAGGAGTTGACGGAAGCGGACTCCCGGGGGTAGTAGGGAGGAGGAGCGGCCTGCATACCCTACATCAAAGGAGGCGTCGAAAAAAAGGTCATGGGCTGGATTAGCAGGCATGGAAGACAGATGGCTAGCATAACGACTCAGGAGGACTGCTCGCCGATTGGACAGCGGAGGTTCAGCAGTCTCAGCATAAAGGCTTTCCACAGGGCTAGTGTAAAAAGCTCCAGACACTAAACGTAATCCACGGTGGTGGATAGAGTCGAGACGCCGAAGAATAGACGGCCGAGCAGAGGAGTAGACTATGCTTCCATAATCCAAATTCGAGCGCACTAAGGCGCGATAGAGGCGGAGAAGGACCACTCGGTCCGCTCCCCAGGAGGTACCATTCAGGACACGGAGGGTGTTAAGCGATCGCAGACAGCGAGCCGAAAGATAGGAAACGTGGGAGGACCAGCACAGTTTTCTGTCAAACATAGGACCCAAGAATTTAGCGACGTCTGAAAACGGAAGGTTGACAGGACCTAGATGTAAGGAGGGCGGAAGAAACTCCTTACGTCGCCAAAAATTGACACAAACGGTCTTACTGGGTGAGAAACGGAAGCCGGTTTCGATGCTCCACGAGTGGAGGCGATCGAGACATCCTTGAAGACGTCGTTCAAGAAGGCTGGTCCGTTGAGAGCTGTAGTAGATCGCAAAATCGTCCACAAAGAGGGAGCCCGAGACATCAGGAAGGAGACAATCCATAATTGGATTTATGGCGATGGCAAAGAGTACAACACTCAGCACGGATCCCTGGGGTACCCCGTTTTTTTGGGAGAAAGTACGGGAGAGAGTAGTGTTCACCCGCACCCTAAAAGTGCGCTCTGCCATAAATTCGCGAAGAAAAAGGGGCAGCCGGCCTCGAAAGCCCCAAGAGAACAGTGTGCGGAGGATGCCTGTCCTCCAACAGGTATCGTATGCTCTCTCCAGATCAAAAAATATTGCTACCGTTTGGCGTTTCCGGAGAAAATTGTTCATGATATAAGTGGAGAGAGCAACAAGATGGTCAACTGCAGAACGATACTTCCGAAATCCGCATTGGGCTGGTGTTAAAAGACTGCGGGATTCCAGCCACCAAGCTAAACGGTAATTCACCATACGCTCCAAAACTTTACAGACACTACTCGTGAGAGAAATGGGGCGATAGCTAGAGGGGAGATGTTTGTCCTTTCCAGGTTTCGGAACGGGAACGACAATAGCTTCCCGCCACCGTCTGGGAAAGGGACTGTCGGTCCAAATTCGATTATAAAGGCGAAGGAGGTAACGCAGACTATGGGTTGATAAATGCAGCAACATTTGGATGTTGATACCATCCGGTCCTGGGGCGGAGGAGCGAGAAGAAGAGAGGGCATGTTGGAGTTCCCGCATGGAGAAAACAGTATTGTAGCTTTCGTGATTTTGAGAGGAGAAAGCAAGATGTCGCACTTCTGCTGCACGTTTCTTCGGAAGAAACGCCGGCGGGTAATTTGAAGAGCTCGAAATCTCAGCAAAGCGCTGACCCATTGAGTTAGAAATGGCGACGGGGTCCACTAAGGTATCATGCGCGACAGTGAGCCCAGAGACCGGGGAGAAACTAGGCGCGCCTGAGAACCGTCGAAGCCGACTCCAAACTTCCGAGGAGGGAGTGAAGGTGTTAAATGAGATAATAAAGAATATCCAGCTTGCCTTCTTGCTATCGCGGATGACGCGACGGCATCGCGCACGGAGCTGCTTATAGCGGATACAGTTGGCCAAAGTAGGATAGTGACGGAAATGCGAAGAGCACGTCGCCGCTCACGTATTGCGTCACGGCATGCCTCGTTCCACCAAGGAACTGGGGGGGGGGGCGCCGGGGCAATTCGGAGGTGCGTGGTATTGAACGTTCCGCAGCTGTAAGAATAACGTCGGTAATATGTGTGACCTCATCGTCGACGCTGGGAAAGCGACGGTCATCGAATGTCGCTAGAGACGAAAAAAGTGTCCAATCGGCTTGGGCAAATTTCCAGCGTCGCGAGCGCATCATATATGTCAGTGGAGGCTGCAGTCTAAGGACACATGGAAAGTGGTCACTCGAGTGTGTATCATCAAGGGCGAACCATTCGAAGCGCCGAGCTAGCGGAACAGTACCGACCGCAAGGTCCAAATGAGATAAATTTGTCGTGGAGGCAGACAAAAATGTGGAGACCCCAGTGTTGAGGCAAACTAGGTCCGCTTGGTGGAAGACGTCTAGCAATAGAGAGCCACGTGGACAAGGATGTGGAGATCCCCAAAGCTGGTGGTGGGCATTGAAGTCCCCAACCAGCAAATAGGGGGGTGGAAGCTGACCAAGAAGATGAAGGAAATCAGCTCGTGCCATTGGTGTGGATGATGGAATGTATGCAGTACAAAGAGAGAACGTGTATCCAGAAAGGGAAAGACGGACGGCGACAGCTTGGAAGGAACTGTTTAAGGGGATTGGGTGATAATGGAGAGTATCATGGAGAAGAATCATGAGTCCTCCATGGGCTGGAGTGCCTTCAACAGAGGGGAGGTCATATCGGACGGACTGAAAATGAGGGAGAACAAAGCGGTCATGGGGACGCAGCTTTGTTTCCTGAAGACAGAAGATGACCGGCGAGTAGGATCGTAAGAGGATCGACAATTCATCCCTATTGGCTCGAATGCCGCGGGTATTCCAGTGGATAATGGACATGGGGTGAACAGAAAATGGAGGAATGTGACCAAGGTTGCTGTCAACTCAAAGACTGCTCGGAGCTAGCGACCGACAGCATGGAATGGCATTCAGCCGAAGGCAGAAGATCCTGATCCATAGGTTGGTCAGGAGCAGCTCCTGCCACCAGCGATCGGCCGGTTGACCGGCCACCAGCAGTGCGCCTCGGCGACACAGAAGACGGCCGAGGGCGATTTCCGCCAGGTGGTGCTGTAGATGGGACACGCCTTGGCGGAGAAGGAGAGGAACTGGGTTTCTTTGTAGCCTTCTTAGAAGTATGGTGTTGAGATGAAGGAGGAACCGATGGTTGGGAAGTTGCGGTACGTAAAAACTCTTCACGAGTATGCTCTTTTTTGGAAGGCTTGGCGTCTGACTTTTGGGCTCGAGATTTAGCAGAACCCGACGAAGGGTGAGCCATAGAGTGGGCAGGCGAAAGTGGTGAGGTTGAACGAGCGATCTTTGCGCTGGCCGATCTGACGACCGTGGCACTAAAGGTGAGGTCGCAAGTCTGCGTGGCCGCCTCCTTTGTTGGCCGAGGAGAAGCAAGGACAGTGCTGTATTTTCCTGTCTGAGGCACGGTGGGCTTGCGACTGGCGAGTAATTTTCGAGCAGCAAAGGTCGACACCTTTTCCTTCACTCTTATTTCCTGGATGAGCTTTTCGTCCTTAAAAACAGGGCAATCTCGAGAGGAAGCAGCGTGGTCACCCATACAGTTGATGCAGCGAGGGGATGGAGGTGGACAAGCACCCTCATGGGCATCCTTGCCACACGTAACACATTTGGCCGGATTGGAACAGGACTGGCTGGTGTGATTGAACCACTGACACCGATAGCAACGCGTAGGGTTTGGGACATAAGGGCGAACGGAAATTATCTCATAGCCTGCTTTGATTTTCGATGGGAGTTGAACTTTGTCAAATGTCAAGAAGACAGTGCGGGTTGGAATGATGTTCGTGTCAACCCTTTTCATAACTCTATGAACAGCCGTTACGCCCTGGTCAGACAGGTAGTGCTGAATTTCTTCGTCAGACAAACCATCGAGGGAGCGTGTATAAACGACTCCACGCGAGGAATTTAAGGTACGGTGCGGTTCCACCCGGACAGGGAAGGTGTGGAGCAGAGAAGTACGCAGCAATTTTTGTGCCTGGAGGGCACTGACTGTTTCTAACAGCACGGTGCCATTCTGTAATCTGGAACAAGACTTTACAGGACCTGCAATTGCGTCGACACCTTTCTGAATAATGAAAGGATTGACCGTGGAGAAGTCGTGACCTTCGTCAGACCGAGAAACAACAAGGAACTGTGGCAACGATGGAAGAATCGTCTGTGGCTGAGACTCAGTATACTTACGTTTGTGAGCAGACATAGTGGAAGGTGAGGAAACCATTGCGGAAGAATCCCCCATGATTACCAGCGTCTCCGATGGCGCGCTCCTCCCTTGTGGGGGCCCTCACTGAGGGCACTCTCGCCTTAGGTGATTGTTCACACCTCAGGTCACACCTCCCGACAAACGGACGGAGGGACCAATCGGCACTTTCGGAAGGTATCAGCTCAGGTAATCACCCCTCCCTGGGCCTGGCCGTTACCAGGGGGTACGTACGTGTCCTACCTGTCTACCCGGGGCGGGGAATTACGCGTTACCCCGTCACCGGCTACGCATGGAAGTGCGTGGGTCGGCCTTCAGACACGCACAGGGAGGAAAAAAGAGAAAGGGAAAGGAAAGAAGAGGGGTCTCAAACGCCGCAGCGGAGAAAAGTGCAGAGAGAAGCGGGAAGGAAAAGAGAAGGACAGAGGAAGGACGAAGACTTGCAAGTATAGAAAGCAAGGATTTTGTAATAGTTTAGAGCGTCCGTCTCCGGACGTAGGCACAAACCATACTCCCAGAGGGGGAGAAAGGGAAGGAAAGAGCCAGAGGTGAGGTGGGGGGGCGAAGATGGGGGAGGGGGAAGGATGAGGAAGGGGAAGGTATGCAGCCCAGAAAGGAAGGAGGGCCACATTAGCTCGGGGTCCCGTGCTCGCTACGCACGTATCCACAAAAGAGTTGTGGACCCCCTGGGGGGTTGCAGCTGGATGTTTTCAGTCTTGTGAAGAGAGTTGAGGAGCTACCTCATTGAGAAGCAGCGGTTCTGGTAACAGGAACTGCCGGGAGAAAAGGTGCACTGACCACATGACCCACCATAACCTCATCCAGTGACGCCTAACGGCCGAAGATGATACAGCAGTCCGTCGATAGCGTTGGGTCTTCCAAGGCCTGTTTGGACGGAATATTTCAAAATATGTAACTCTTAATGGATTTCACCACTACTGCTGACATATTTTTCGACAGAGAATTCAGCAGCTGTCTTGACATAAAAAGTGGTTTATTTTGCCCATTATTTTACGGTATGACATACCTCTGCTATGTAGCTCTTGTATAGAAACCACAAGTTGCTTACGCAACTACAAAAATCTGAAGATGATCACCTTTGACCGAAAGTAGTCATATCGTAAAAACGTTTCCTACTGAGATGTCAAAATAAACAATATAAAAAGGTTCTAGTGACGGATTTACTTAAATGGAACAAACCACGAATATCACACTTTAAAGTAATCAACGCAGCACTAGCACTACACTATGTACTTACTGATTTGTCCTGGCACAGCACGTCAGTCACTTTCTAACGGCTACAGTACACACAGGCACTCTATTGTTAGATCGATAGTGTTGGCAGGAGCCTGACTCGAATTCGGTCGAAGTAGGAAGCCATCGTTCAGGACGTTGTGAACACTTAGGTTATTTTGCGTTTTGTATAGGATGGGGCAACGTACGACAAAAGCGCAGTAGCCATTTTCATCTTAGAACGAAAACTAAAAAAATCAGACCACGGCAGCTTTCTTCCTTGTCGAAAGCACCATGTGGCCATTACAATCCTCTTCAAAGGGGTACCAACAACAATGTCGTTCTGCTCCTACTTCTACCACACTACAGTCACACGTTTTAGCTCCATACAGGCCCTTATTCAATGGTGGTAAAAATCACTTAGACTGTAAGCATCGACCGGGAGGTTCAAATTTGTATATTAACGCTTACGTCTTTTAGCCTGAATGGCATCTCCTTTTTTGTCGTTGGAAGTTCATTTCTTAATTTGTGCACCTCTAAGCTTTTCACAGTGCAAATTCTTCCAATCCATATGTGGCACACAGAAAACTAGTGCTTAACACTATTGGTTAAAAACAGTCATGGTTGCAATTTCGGTTTTTTATTTTTCAGCTATGCGTTTCGCCTTATTTAGGCATCTTCAGGTTATCTTAATTTGATATTTCGTAGAAGGATCCTTTAGTCCGTGTAGCCAAAGGGCATCGTCGAATATATCAGGCCAACATCGCCTTCTTTAACTCAGTAAAAACTTTTCTAGATGGACGCGAGTGACACCAAGACCTGCATAACGCTTTCCCGTTCACATGCATTTTGCTCACAACCTGAGCCCCATCTTATACTGTTACTCGCTCCTGTGAATGGGAACGTGTTATGCAAGTCTTGGTGTCACTCACGTCCATCTAGAAAAGTTTTTACTGAGTTTAACGGAGGCGATGTTGGCCTCATATATTGGACGATGCCATTTGGCTACACTGACTAAAGCATCCTTCTAAGAAATACCAAATTAAGATAACCTGAAGATGCCTAAATAAGGCGAAACGCTTAGTTGAAAAATAAAAAACTAAAATTGCAACCAAGACTGTTTTCAACCAATACTTCGCACAATGCTCATCGTGTTACATAGTCCAATAGAGGCCTCTCGGCACCCTAGGCCCGGTTCTACCTGGACTCTCAGTAAATACTGGAGTGATGTGTGGTTTACACACATCCCAGTGATAAGCGTTAAGAACAATCTGTTTTCCGTGTAATATACACTTTAGGACGGAAATTTATCTCGGTTTACGGGCTTAGATATCATGAAATAGAGCAGGAGGTCCTGATTTGAGTCGTGGCAACGAAAAGTAACGGAACCTACTGTTATGTATAAACACGAAATGAGTGTATCAACAGACGTCGGAAAGATTTTAAAAGTTATGTCGCGATTATAGGACAAAACAAAAAACAAAAAATAAAAAATAAAGAAGTGGTACTGTCCTCTTCTTGAGCGTGGTGAGTCATAGAAATACCTGGTAACAGACAGTGCGCGGTCAGTGCCCCAAGGATCGATAGCAGTATTATTTAATCGCCCCTTTTTAACAGATTACGTACACGTTACACTACCGATTATCCCGGCGGATGCTAGACCGCACGGATGAAAGAAGAGCACGAAAATTGGCATGCGCTTCAGCCAAGAGTTTTTTAACATCGCGTGGGCATGCACTTCCATTCCAGTTTAATTAGCATTCTAAATCTCTCCCGCTACAAAATTATTCTTTACGCAAGATGTAAATGAACAATTCATCGGAAAGAGCTTGAGATGCGCCTTTGTAAGAGCTACCTTTCTTGCCTTGAACAACGACATCTCAAAACCCGTACCAGTGTCTAAATAGTCAGCCATTAAATGAAGTGTTACATTTTCCTTCAGTCTTCCAAATTCCACCGAACGCTACGGTTCTATTAACAAATGCGTCAATACGGGAACTCCTCCGGCTCTCTTGTACTAGTACATATGCATTGCCTCACTTTTGAGAGTGTTGTTTAGACTTGGGTGTCAACTTTCGTTGTACAATTTAATTTTTCTTTATTTTGCTCAAGACTCTCTCATTGTTTACACCTATCCTGTAATCATGAGATAGTCCCTCTTCTGACATTCCTACAATGAGGAATGTGACGTAGGTTAAAGGTACAGTGTTGTTGAGATCTGACGGAACTTCTCCTGGCGATGTTGAACAGTGTGCTTTCATTTCCTATCAACATACAGTTGCGAGCTATAAAGGATATCATCCAAGAAGAAAACCGAAATAATTTTCTGATGATATTGGTTTAACTGAGAAGTGAGTTTGAAAGTATCGAAGTTTAACTCTTAAGGAAAAAAAAAAAGAATACAAAGAAGTAATCGGCCGCGGGCATACTACAAGTTTAGGGGCGCTGCGTTTACCTGAAGATGAAATTAGAAACAGCGGAATCACATTACAGCGGTGTCTGATGGTGGAATTGACACCCATATCATTTTCAGACTGTAGAACATGATTCACATGCATATTAGCACATTGTAAAACGTGTTTCTCGTTCTAATTAAAACCGAATAAATTTTTGGATGGTACTGAGCCACACTCATTCAGCTTTTGGGAGGTATACATCGACAGTTGACTCTATATTTTTATTTATTCCTGTGTACAATCTTGAATTCGGCTTTCACTCCATTATTGAGCACATAATCCTCAAATAGAATAATGTGCACGCGAATAATCGAAATTTTTTTGTATCTGATTTGAAAGAGGAATGTATGTAATTATAAAGGAATGTCTGTAAATGTAACTTACAATTGCTTCTTTCCAAAAATGCCCTAAATATACAACTAGCAGACAGTAACGCTGTAAAGCTGCAAGTATGCCTCACCTGTTTCGCTAACGAAGACACTTTCCTCTTCGATATCATTCAAGCCAACATACGATTCCGTGACGTCTTTGTTGATGTCGTAGTATTTTATCACCTCTTCCGCCTCTTCTTGTGTGTCCAGTACAGCCAGATGACCCCCATCGTCCAGACAGCGCTTCTTTGCTCGCTCATATGTTTCTGCAGCGGTGTAGTGTTTGTAGAAGCCCAGCTGTGGTACGTACCTGTGCAGAAAAATCAGTGGTATTACCCGGTGTTCTTACCTACCTATGCTGCAATGAACTGCGTTTCTTCCTCATCAGTACGGAAAATTTAATGAAGTTGATCATACAACGCATCCACCTGTGTTCTACGAACGTTGACCTTGTATTACTCTGCAGACTTGCATTCCTCAAGAAATCTCCCTGTCTTTGAATTAAATTCCTAACTGGAACTAAGGCGACAAAATTCTGTAAATAATCGTCTACTGGGCCATTAGAATACGTTTTTGAAAAAAAAATGTTACTGTAATTGGTGAAATAAAGGCAGAAAAGGTAACTGAAAATGCGTTCGCTTCTGAACATCCCATATTTCCTGCATTAAGAAATATTCGAAGTCCTTTTGAACTATGAGCGGTACATATGAATTACAGAATAATAGCAATAAGCTTGTCTAAGGAAAGAAACAAAGTATCCTGCTCCATTCACTCTGTGTGCTCCTCTGGGGGAGAAATTGTCACTGATAGTCGTAGAAGGAGCTGCACGCAAAAGGACGAGTTGGATAGCGATCGTTGCTGGCACTCAAGTAGATGATGCGCCACTAGGGTTGACAAATAAAATTGACAAAGTTACCGAACATCGCCTGACGAAAAGATTTGTTGAGCTGAGGGCTGAGGGCGAACACAATAAAACAGTTACTAAATAGTAGAAATTATGTTTGTTACAGCTTTTAACGAGTATTTTTACCTTCATTCTTGGTAGAACTTGTTGTCTACTGTGAACGTCAAATTACAACGAATCTATAATACTGTTTTTACCATATCGACAGTTTGTTTCAAGCGTCACACAATAAGTGATTAATGTGAATGGAGACTCTTCCATGTTGGCATTGCTGTATGCAGCCGCAATTACCTTTCTGATATTTTTATTGTGTGAAGCGTTTCTTCCCCTTATAAATACGTTTTCCATGGAAACGAGTTTGAGGACGTAGAAGCCTGACTTTGTAATTGTTCCAAAGCTTTTGAGTACACGCGTCTCTTCATATGAACTTCTTTAACAAGTTCTTCTTCAATACCCACGACCTTTTTTGTTTGTACATAAGTTTAAGTTACATATGGAAATAAACACTGCACATAATAGAATCAAAAAGCAACTTTTCAGCTTTGTGTTTCAACTGAATAACATGTGCGCGACGTAAGCTGGCGCTCGCGGGTGGTGGCACCCGTATTCAACTAAAGAAGGAGACTCTTCCGACTTGTTTTTGCAAATCAGTAAGTAAATTACTAAAATGAATAGAACTCTAAAAATACCGAACCAATCATATTTCGACATATCGACAGCAGTGGTAAGTGGCCTGTAGAGGTTTAGGATATGTTACGGACAGGAAGATTGGTCAGAGAGTGAGTTACATTGAATCAGTGATAGAATTGTTTTCTTCAGAATGGAAGGCAAACCTACGCTCACAACTATAGCTCAGCCACATGCACCGACGTCACAAGCAGAAAAAAAAAGAGATCGAAGACGTATATAAGGATACTGAACGGCTAATGTACCGCATGAAGAGAGATAATCTAATAATCGTAAGGGTTTTGAACGCTGTGGCAGGGGGAGTGTGTGTGTGTGCAAATAGAGTTACTAGAAAACATGGTCTCGGTTTTAGGAATGAAAGAGGAGAAAGAGTAACAGTTCTCCACTAAATTTTAGTCAGTAATAGCGAATACACTGTTCAGATACCACAAGAGGAGAAAGTTCACTTGGAAACGGTAGGCGACACAAGAAGATTCTAGTTGTATTACATCATGGTGGGACAGGTATTACCAAATTATATTGTGCACTGTAAAGCGTATGTAAGAACAGATATGAAATCAGATCGCAATTTTGTGATGATCTAGAATAGACTGAAGTATAAGAGATTGTCTGGAAGAATATGTGTGGGCAGAAGTTGGATACTGATATACTGAAGAATGATTAAGTGCGTTTGAAGTTCTCTGTAGATACTACTGTAATGAATTCTACAGCAAGAGCCTCGAGATGACTGGGTGTTTGTGTTGTCCTCATCATTTCATCATCATCCCGGAAAGTGGCGAAATTGGACTGAGCAAAGATTGGGTAATTGTACGGGCGCTGATAACCCCGCAGTTGAGCGCCCCACAAACCAAACATCATCATCATCATCATCTACAGCAAGATGTCCAATTTAATAGAATCGGACATTTCTCAAAAGGGCAATCACAGATGTCGTACGGACAAATACAGGAGCAAGGAAAGTAACTGTGGAGATACTTATTGTAACAGAAGAAATACTTCAGTTGATCGATGGGAGCTCCGGGAAAGGCAGGGATATACAAATATATGTGTATTGGGAATAATCTTAATTGAAACTGCAGTGAGTCTTAAGATAAATGTTTTCAGGACAAGTAAGAAGAACCGGAAATAGAACTGGTCGTTGGAAAGACATTCAGAGAGGGAAGCATTAAAGCAATATTCTATGAAATTTAAAGCAAACATTTCAACAACAAGAGATAAATATTGAGGATAGGTTGGCTAGGATGGTTCAAATGGCTCTGAGCACTATGGGACTTAACATCTATGGTCATCTGTCCCCTAGAACTTAGAACTACTTAAACCTAACTAACCTAAGGACATCACCCACATCCATGCTCGAGGCAGGATTCGAACCTGCGACCGTAGCTGTCACGCGGTTCCAGACTGAAGCGCCTAGAACCGCACGGCCACGCTGGCTAGGATGATATAGTACACTGAAGGCTTATCTGTTAACACGACAGAAGGGGAAATGCGAGCTAAATAAGGCAGAAAGTACAGATAACATTCTTTCGGAATTTTTAAAATCATTAGCGGAAGTGACAACCAAACGGCCATTCAATTTCGTTTGTAGACTGTGACAGTGGAGATACACTACCAGTTTGAGAAAATTATCATTCATATAATGATGGAGACAGTAAGACAGATGAAGGGTAACATATAATGAAATGTCCATAACAGCTCATACGTCAAAGATGCGGACAAGAGAGAAAGAAAATTGAGGCTGTGTTAGAGGAGGATAAGATGGTTTTAGCAAGGTAGGGCCACAAAAGAGGTGGCTCTGACGTTGAGCTCGACAATGGAAGGAAGACCTTAGGAAAATCAGAGCACTTTTATAGGTTTTGTCGTTCTAGAAAAAGTAGTCGACAATGTAATATGGTGCAAAATGTTCAAAATTCTTACGAAAATAAATAACTAACAATAAGATCGGAAGGGCAAGAACGATGTGTTCATTTAATCTATACAGTGAAGAAGAAATGACGCAAAAAAAAGAAAAGATTCAAGAATGTCGTTAGAGGTAGCTGAAGAGCGTAGAAACTGTAGGGGAAAACATATTTGAGTATATCCTACGTTAGCAGCACGTGCTAGTCTGAGAAGAGGAGGTTGGCGTAGTAGATGAAGTTGAGTCGGGTCGCCTCAAATCAGTCCTAAGATTCTTTTCGCACTGTCACTCTTAACAATAGCCCACGTGAGCTTCAAGTAGAAGACATTGTTTTGTGGACTGTATAAGAATAAAATTAACGATTAATATTAATCTTCTGCCAGCCGGTGTGGCCGAGCGGATCTAGGCGCTTCAGCCTGGAACCGCGCGACCAATACGGTCGCTGGTTAGAATCCTGCCTCGGGCATGGATGTGTGTGATGTCCTTAGGTTAGTTAGGTTTAAGTAGTTGTAAGTTTGATGACCTCAGAAGTTAAGTCCCACAGTGCCCATAGCCATTTGAACTATTAATATTCTGAATGGAAAGGCAGGGGCAAAATTTTGAAGGTATTAACATATTGTAAGTAGGCTGTTTATGTTTTTATGTTGGCAATGCCACGTAGCGCCCTGTATGAAAATCACTGACTGTGCTGTGTGCGGTCTGTGGCTGGTTTTCTTTGTTCGAATTTGCTATTTTAGTGTTGGGCAGTTGGCTGTTAACAGCGCGTGTAGCGTTGCGCAGTTGGAGGTGAGCCGCCAGCAGTGGTGGATGTGGGGACAGAGATGGTGGAGTTTTGAGAGCGGATGATCTGGACGTGCGTCCATCAGAGACAGTAAATTTGTAAGACTGGATATCATGAACTGATATATATACACTCCTGGAAATGGAAAAAAGAACACATTGACACCGGTGTGTCAAACCCACCATACTTGCTCCGGACACTGCGAGAGGGCTGTACAAGCAATGATCACACGCACGGCACAGCGGACACACCAGGAACCGCGGTGTTGGCCGTCGAATGGCGCTAGCTGCGCAGCATTTGTGCACCGCCGCCGTCAGTGTCAGCCAGTTTGCCGTGGTATACGGAGCTCCATCGCAGTCTTTAACACTGGTAGCATGCCGCGACAGCGTGGACGTGAACCGTATGTGCAGTTGACGGACTTTGAGCGAGGGCGTATAGTGGGCATGCGGGAGGCCGGGTGGACGTACCGCCGAATTGCTCAACACGTGGGGCGTGAGGTCTCCACAGTACATCGATGTTGTCGCCAGTGGTCGGCGGAAGGTACACGTGCCCGTCGACCTGGGACCGGACCGCAGCGACGCACGGATGCACGCCAAGACCGTAGGATCCTACGCAGTGCCGTAGGGGACCGCACCGCCACTTCCCAGCAAATTAGGGACACTGTTGCTCCTGGGGTATCGGCGAGGACCATTCGCAACCGTCTCCATGAAGCTGGGCTACGGCCCCGCACACCGTTAGGCCGTCTTCCGCTCACGCCCCAACATCGTGCAGCCCGCCTCCAGTGGTGTCGCAACAGGCGTGAATGGAGGGACGAATGGAGACGAGTCGTCTTCAGCGATGAGAGTCGCTTCTGCCTTGGTGCCAATGATGGTCGTATGCGTGTTTGGCGCCGTGCAGGTGAGCGCCACAATCAGGACTGCATACGACCGAGGCACACAGGGCCAACACCCGGCATCATGGTGTGGGGAGCGATCTCGTACACTGGCCGTACACCACTGGTGATCGTCGAGGGGACACTGAATAGTGCACGGTACATCCAAACCGTCATCGAACCCATCGTTCTACCATTTCTAGACCGGCAAGGGAACTTGCTGTTCCAACAGGACAATGCACGTCCGCATGTACCCCGTGCCACCCAACGTGCTCTAGAAGGTGTAAGTCAACTACCCTGGCCAGCAAGATCTCCGGATCTGTCCCCCATTGAGCATGTTTGGGACTGGATGAAGCGTCGTCTCACGCGGTCTGCACGTCCAGCAAGAACGCTGGTCCAACTGAGGCGCCAAGTGGAAATGGCATGGCAAGCCGTTCCACAGGACTACATCCAGCATCTCTACGATCGTCTCCATGGGAGAATAGCAGCCTGCATTGCTGCGAAAGGTGGATATTCACCGTACTAGTGCCGACATTGTGCATGCTCTGTTGCCTGTGTCTATGTGCCTGTGGTTCTGTCAGTGTGATCATGTGATGTATCTGACCCCAGGAATGTGTCAATAAAGTTTCCCCTTCCTGGGACAATGAATTCACGGTGTTCTTATTTCAATTTCCAGGAGTGTATATTATGACTTTTGAACACTATTAAGGTAAATACATTGTTTGTTCTCTATCAAAATCTTTCATTTGCTAACTATGCCTATCAGTTGTTAGTGACTTCAGTAGTTAGAATCTTTTATTTAGCTGGCAGTATTAGCGCTCGCTGTATTGCAGTAGTTCGAGTAATGAAGATTTTTGTGAGGTAAGTGATTCATGAAAGGTATAGGTTATTTTTAGTCAGGGCCATTGTTTTGTAGGGATTTTTGAAAGTCAGATTGCGTTGCACTAAAACTATTGTGTGTCAGTTTAGTGTTGATCAGAATAGGTAAAGAGCGAAATGTCTGAGTACGTTCAGTTCTGCTCAGCTGTTTGAAAATCAAATAACGTAAGGGGTTTATCAGCACAGTAATTCATTGATTTTTCTAAGAGGACGTTTCAAGATGAATTGTCTTGATACTGTAGCAAGGCTCACTAACACCCATTCACATCTAGTAGCTACACAATCGTATGATAACGCTCATGTTTTGCGAACAAGGAGATTTTTAGTGAAAAACG
The DNA here is from genome assembly GCF_023864275.1 of Schistocerca cancellata. Taxonomy (NCBI): domain Eukaryota; kingdom Metazoa; phylum Arthropoda; class Insecta; order Orthoptera; family Acrididae; genus Schistocerca; species Schistocerca cancellata. Next base: position 726,537,168 of record NC_064627.1, read on the forward strand.
AACCTCAAGTTTTAGGACAATACCTAGAGGAGACCAGTGACCAACATAGGTATAGAGGTGCTCAGCGGTCATTTCTGGTATATAAACAAGAATAAACGACGAAGACTATAAATCTATTAGTACAGTTGTATATTCCACCGTAGAGACATGCCTGACTTTGTACTTCCCATTCAGCCGCTGCTACCATCACGAATATAAAATCTGTATATCGCAAGGTTTGCGTCATATTCGTATCCACACCTAGTTCTTTTCATATTTTTCGACCGTTGTTTTATGAAGATATTTTGCCTTTGGCGAAAAGATAAATCGTTTGCGCGCAAGGCGTTGAGGTATTTAGCACCTGTGCTGCCACATGATGAAACGAGTGTAATTAAAAAGGTTTAAAGTTTCAAAATTAAACTGATATAAAAATAAAATACGTTCTTCACAGGTATTTCGTGCAGATTTAACACACACACACACACACACACACACACACACACACACACACACACACACACTTGTAGCTGATGAGTGCGGCTGGCTAATTACTAGACAAAGTACGAGGGGCTTTCAATAAGTAATGCAAACATCTTTTTCTGAGCCAAATTGGGTTGAAAAAGTGCGGAACTTTGGTGTGGGACATCGCCTATAGTTTCGTGAAATTCCGATAGGTAGCGGCGCTATACGTATTCTCGCGTAACTTCGGCCGTCGTAATTTAATATATATATTATTATTGTGATTATTATTATTTGATTGTTGCCGACTTACGTGGTGGGCCTTAATAAAAATGATATTTCATTTAAATTTTGATTTTACGATTAAATGCGTTCCTGAAGTTCTCCTTTTTAACAATATTAATTTCAAATTATTCGTTACGTTAATGAATATTAGACTCGCTGCATTTTACAAACATGAGCATACAAGCTGAACAACGTAATAAACTTTGCATATTAATATCCTCGGCTAGTCAGTTCGCCTTAAAGCATAAGATCTTTAGTTATTAGTTACAATTGCGGCCCACACACGCGCGAGAGTTTTCTTACCTCCGTTAACCATTGTATTGTAGTCAGAGTCCTGGCTCTGGGTCTCGGCTATGGTACTGAAAATAAGAATCTTAAAGCTAAGTATTTTCTGCAACGTCGGGCGGCTGTGGAGAAAAATTAATATTATGCTAATAGCGGGCGAGTTTTCAGCTTCCGCTAATTCTTTTTATAAGTTAATATCGCGACGTAATGGCGTCGTTGGCTGCATCGGCCGCTGCAATTGTTGAGCTGTAAATTACTTGAATGCAGGTTAATTCAAGGAAGGCGGACATGAAATCGGGATCACCTCTTACAAATTAAAAGTGCACAATAATATTAAATCAGTATATTATATGCTTAACTCATACAAATATGCTTACATTTGTCAGCACACGCAAGATGTCCGTCGACACACCAGAAAAAAAAGAGAAGAAGTAATGAAGACGACTAAAAAATTAACAAAAGAGTGTATCTTGTCATAAATTATTTCTTTGCATTTGAAACTTGGACAGAGAAATTCTTATGTTACGGCTACATGAAAAAAAAATCTCTTACAAATTATGAATGTCTTCTTTATAAATATTGTCTTTTCGTAATATGGCACTGGGGACGCTATATTGCCCCCCGAAATGTTTATGTCATAAAAAATGTTCGTGTTTTTTGACATAAATATTTCCTCTTTCATGTCCACAGTGTCCACACGCAGATTTTTCTTTCACAGTTTACATATGTCACATCGTATATTTACACAGTAGTAATTACTGAGGTGTGTTGCACACAAGGTGTAATACAGATGAAATTCAAGGTGTAAAACCACGAGTTAGTCCGGAATATTTGAAGTCCCAGGGGTGTCAACTGTTCGCTCCCCATTTGGCGCGGCCGTAGGGAAACCTGGGGAAAACCTCGGCGGAGCGACAGACTAACTGCTTTGGTCACCTTCACTTAATTGTTTCTGGAATGTCATTGGGGTACAAGATGTGCATACAAATATTTTTGTTGCACTATGCAAAAAATGAGGTCATTATAACATTTGACTGCGGTGTCGTTGATGATCTACGCCGCGACGTTTGGCTCGCGACGGCGTCGGTTGGTGTGTTCGGTGCTCGGCGTTCGCGGCGGCTGCGGAGAGGTCAACGCCCGCCCGACGCCAGAGTGTGTCTCGCCGTCGCGGAACGTCAGAATCAGCTGATCGGCTGCACGGTTGGCGATGCGCTTCTGTCTCGGCCGGGCGTGGCGGAGTGGGATGATATTCGCCCCCCGCTCTTGTTGGCAGGAGTCAGCTCTGCTACGCATCTCCGACGTAGTACATGAAACATACACACAACCAACGTAATATTTGTTTCCCGCTGCAGATGGTTACGCTAGTGGGAAAGAAGAATTTATTAGTGCGGCAGTTGTTGTTTAGTTTTCGCCAGTTTCCGAGTGTCAAGCTAGCACTGTCTTGCAGAATACATGACATGGATCTTCTCCTGTGAATGAAGTTTTGATGCGCCACTGTTTCCATTACACGTCAGTTTTTGTCTTGATACAATTATTTATGTTTTCGCCGCACTCGCAGGCACTGGTGAGTGTCCCAGTACGAGCTTAGCACAAACATTCGCCGTTTCTGCGGTCGCTGTCTTGCAACAGTCCACGCATCGCATTCCAGTCTCGCATTGTTGTACTCACTGAAATTACAGCCTGTCCCAAAAATATTTACTGTGGGTTCACTACACGTTAACAGTTCACATTTATAAGCAAATTCACAGTTTTTCGTGCGTAATATTGGCGTTTGGCGTCTTTACCGCTGTTGAACGTTCAATACTAGCACTTCACTGTCCGTATCACAGTTTCACCTTCACAGTTTTTCACACTGCTTAAAGTAACTGTTTCGATTAGTTCACAAACGCTAATGTATTTCATTCAGTCTGAACTGGATTTTGGCTCGTGCTGGATTTTACCAGTCTCTCGCCCTAATTAACTCTTTTCATTTTCCACTTAGAGTCGTACTTGCCTTCAGATTTTTTGACTATACAATTGTATTTCCGTCTCATCTGAGGTAAGTCCCCATGTCATGTCTGCCCACTCATTGCGTACTTGCCCTCCAGAGCCAGGCTCGACTTTACAAAACTTTGCCTCTCGCATTATTGTACACATTTTATAATCTAGGCCTAGCGTGCAAGTTCCTAGATTAACGTTAGATTTGTGACTTTTGTTTACACTACAAATTCGTGCAAATCTCTGCCTTAGCAGATGGCAATATATTTTAACAGTGCTTAGCGGTAGTCGCGTTTACTGATTTGCTTTGTACCTTGTCCACAACACATGAGGTACCTTGGGTGATGTACACCCTGCACTGATGAGCATATTTCAAGATCGGTATAGACATAAATACATGGAACAACATATACACTATAATATTGAATTTCATAAGTTGCGTTACTACTACAGTTCAAAAATATTCATGACACACTAATGAAAAATTCTTTCATCATTACATGCTGTTGAATTTTTTTTTTGTTTTTTTTTTTCAAAGTTTTTTTAAAGTTTTTTTTCAACATGAAATTTTTAAAATATTCTTAAATCTACGTTCATTTTTTTTTCAAAATGCAATTGTTTAAAAATACTATTATTCCTTAACATCTACAAAATTGAATCGCACTAATCTTGTGTGCCCCATTGTCTTTAAATGTTACACTAAAATCTGAACATTTACACACAGAAAAAAAAATGCACTCTAAACTTAACCTACTACACACAAATGTAAACGTTGCTCTACTGAGCGAACTTCTTTAAGCCTTTGTATGGATAGAGTCCTTGTTTCCTTCGTAATTGCCTCCTTATTTGACCACAGGATGGTGTAGTTTGCGTGACAGAAAGTATCGTGAGGTACCACTTCGATGTCATAGGTGTAGCCCTCGATAACACCGGGTTTTTCCGAAAACACATTCTCATAATCTGTAAGTAGCTGAGTCAATTCGTTTTGTTGTGCTTCAGTCAAATGTTCTGACTCCCTAACTTTCATGGCTATCAGTTTCCTTTTTTCCTCTTTATCTTCACTAATAAATTCTTTATAATATGCTTGTCTTGTACTTAAGTCAGAATATAAATTCATTACCTGTATTCCTTCGAATCTCGACTGAAAGTTCCGGCAATATTTACCGTGCACTTCCCGTGTCCTCAACAATGGCAAAATTACACGTCTGTCCTCATTCATAAGGCTTACTTCACCGCACAAGAGGTCGATTTTTGCGTCCCTCTGGCGTAAAAATTCCATCCCCAGGATGCAAGCAACACCTAATCCCTTAACTACTAGGAACGAGCTTTTCATTGCTTCATTTCCTACCGTAAACTCGACTTGCACCTGGTGCTTTATGATATGAGATTGTGCACCTATTGCACCTGTAACACGACAATTCTTCACTGGCAATACTGGTATTCTATTATTTTGACTCAAGTACTTGTAAAAATTTGCACTCATGATATTGGTTGACGCACCGGTATCGACTATTATGTGTATTGGTGCTCCATACATATCTGCTTGCAATATAGCCTGCACAACACTTTTGTCGGTTCGGTTGCATTTCTGCGGTATGTCTACAAGTTCCTTTTCTATTTTTGTTCCTTCATTGTATCTCAGCATACAAAGTTTATGGCTGTCATCCGTGAATTTGCCCTCACTACACCATCCTGCAGCCAACAACGGAGAGCGTATTGTGGCTGTCTTTAGTTTAACGGATGAGCATTAGTGGGTTGTCAGTTGTCTGTCACTTCCACTAACCTCACATTGTGGTTCTGGTTGTTGTTGTTGCTACTGTTGGGTTGGCCGCCCTGCCTCCCCGATGGTGTATTTTGATATTGTGTATGGCTCTGGTTTTGCGGTGGTCGGTTGTAACTTCCTGACATGCTCTGTGATGGACCTGGGTTGGCGTTCCATTGTGGCGCTGTGTTCTGTTGCCACTGTGGTGTCGGTTCGTTACGACCACGCCACTGGTTTCGGTTATTCCGCCATTGCGGATCGCCGTTACCATTATATCCATTACTCATGCGTCCATCATGATGTCTCTTTCGATTTTGACGATTATAACCGTTGCCGTTATAACCATTGCCTCTGTTTGTGCCTCGATTCTGTTGCCGGTGCTCTTGCTTACTCCCGTTGTTACTACCATTACTGTGGCTGCTATTGTAATCGGCTTCTTGTTGATTACAGCCTGCATAGTTCCACTTGTTTTCGGTTTTCGTATCTTCGATCAATAAGTCAGCAGAATCCACTATTTCCATGAATTGTTCTATATCGTATTCCGGCACATTGATGAAATATCTTTTAATTTCACTGGGCAACTTCATTTTTATCAATCTGATTATGTCACGATCGGACATTGGCTCGTCCCAGTACCTGGTTTTGTTTATATACTTTTCGAAATATTTTCGTAACGTTCCCATCTTAGGATTGTACATTTCTGGACTGTACAACTCCTTTCGTAGTCTTTCTTGGACGCTATCGGACCAGAATTTTTGCAAGAATGCACCTTCAAACTGTTGCATCGTTAGACATTTTTCAGACACGTCGGTGGCCCACAGTGCCGCGTCACCTTGAATAAAGGAGACCACGAACTGTATTCTTTGTCTTTCCGTCCATGTCCTGGGAAACACATTCCTGAAGCTCTTAATAAATACAACAGGGTGGACATTTCGTTTTTCGCTATTGAAGGGTTGGAATGTCCTGTGTTTTATTACATTGTCCTCTTTTTTGCACGTCTGATTGCTACATTCTGGGACATTCATCACTTCGTGATGTGCGCTGCACGGTATCGCATGTTGTTCGTGCTCATAATTCGCATTAGGTTGCGGTTGCGCGCTCGTACCCTGCCTACCGTCAGCGTTATTATAGTAATCAGTGCGCGGAGTCGGATTCATGACCTGTCCGCCACTGTTTACATTGCTTTCCAACGCAGACAGTCTTCGCGCGACCTCCTGTTGCCAATTTGGTAACTCCACTGTCACACGCGACTTGATCTGTGCTAATTCGGCATGTAGTGCGGCAGCGCTAGCATCAATATTTACACTCGCGGCCGCAGTCGCTTGTTCTACAGCTGTTTTTACGTCGCTTTCAATCTTTGCAGATATCTCGCGATCCTTTACTTCTAGCCATTCATTTAATTCTTTTTCTACTTTTTGAGCTTGGACTTCCAAATATGCGTCAATACTTTTCCGTGCATCTATCTCCACATTATCCACGCGGTTGGTTAAAGTCTGGACATTATCTTCAAGCCTAGCCTGCGATATCTGTAATTTTTGCATCTCGCCGGCCAAGCTTTGCACAAGATCGGGTATTTCTTTGCACGCGTCCCGCATCGCGGCAAGTTCGCTTTGGATACTGTCTAGTTTTGCTTCACTGCGCTGCTCTTGCTCAATGAGCTTTTGCATTAATTTTTTCTCCTGCTCATGCATCATCTGAGCCAGTTTTTCGTCTCTTTGTTTTTCCCTCTGTTCTAACATTCTTTCTTTTTCCCTATCTCTTTCTTCTAACCTGCGCAGAAATTCTGCAAATGGGTCTGCAATCGGTGAGCATACTGGTGTCCCGCTTAATCTAGCACTCGATTGGCCCCCGTGCCCAGGCAGTGGAGTTGTTACTCTATTCCCATTCTCCTCGCCCCCCGCTCCGGAAATTATGTTATCCGAGGCGGTGGCTTGGGATTCGTTTACGTATTGCAAATGATCCTCACTTTCCATATTAACAGAATTTTGTTCTTCTGGTACGGATGCTTTAGGTTGCCCTATCTTACCCATACTAAATTCACTTTAAGCCACTGACAAATCTTTAACACTGATACACACAAAATTAATTATCCCCTCCAAAAATAAACATATAAATAAACAAAACACCGAAGGTATCTCATGTGCACATGGGTTCGATATTCCGCACAGAGCTACACAGGATGCTTGCACAATAGGCCTTACCTTACTTATTTTTCTTTCTCGCAATCCTTTTTCTTTTCTACTCTTTTTCCTCTCCAGATCTCCTCAGGGTGTGGTTTTGTTGTTGTACATGTAAAAGAATTCATACAAGCATTAATATTTTACAATAATTAGACACATACATAATTACATTCAGTACAATAGAATCATATTAATCGGGCCCCAAAGTTGCGGCGCCAATCTCGCGTAACTTCGGCCGTCGTAATTTAATATATATATTATTATTGTGATTATTATTATTTGATTGTTGCCGACTTACGTGGTGGGCCTTAATAAAAATGATATTTCATTTAAATTTTGATTTTACGATTAAATGCGTTCCTGAAGTTCTCCTTTTTAACAATATTAATTTCAAATTATTCGTTACGTTAATGAATATTAGACTCGCTGCATTTTACAAACATGAGCATACAAGCTGAACAACGTAATAAACTTTGCATATTAATATCCTCGGCTAGTCAGTTCGCCTTAAAGCATAAGATCTTTAGTTATTAGTTACAATTGCGGCCCACACACGCGCGAGAGTTTTCTTACCTCCGTTAACCATTGTATTGTAGTCAGAGTCCTGGCTCTGGGTCTCGGCTATGGTACTGAAAATAAGAATCTTAAAGCTAAGTATTTTCTGCAACGTCGGGCGGCTGTGGAGAAAAATTAATATTATGCTAATAGCGGGCGAGTTTTCAGCTTCCGCTAATTCTTTTTATAAGTTAATATCGCGACGTAATGGCGTCGTTGGCTGCATCGGCCGCTGCAATTGTTGAGCTGTAAATTACTTGAATGCAGGTTAATTCAAGGAAGGCGGACATGAAATCGGGATCACCTCTTACAAATTAAAAGTGCACAATAATATTAAATCAGTATATTATATGCTTAACTCATACAAATATGCTTACATTTGTCAGCACACGCAAGATGTCCGTCGACACACCAGAAAAAAAAGAGAAGAAGTAATGAAGACGACTAAAAAATTAACAAAAGAGTGTATCTTGTCATAAATTATTTCTTTGCATTTGAAACTTGGACAGAGAAATTCTTATGTTACGGCTACATGAAAAAAAAATCTCTTACAAATTATGAATGTCTTCTTTATAAATATTGTCTTTTCGTAATATGGCACTGGGGACGCTATAGTATCCTTCAAAATGGCATCTCTTGCGGTGGTGAGTCCCAAGCAGAGAGATGTCATTGACTTTCTTTTGGCGGAAAACCAGAGCATCGAAGATATTCGAAGCCTCTTGCAGAATACTCTCGGAGATCTGACAGTGAACAAAACCACTGTGAGTCGCTAGGCGGGGCGTCTGTAATCATCGCAACAGGTTCGCCCAAACCTGTGCGATCTCACGCGTGCCGACCTGTCGCACACCTGTGACTCCTGCAATGTTGAGTTGGGGTACTCGAAGGTGTCGCCCCCTGGGTTCCTCGTCCACCCCACAGCCCTGATCTCGTACCATCCATCTGTTTGGCCCAATTAAGGATGCACTCTACAGTAAGCAGTACGTGAATGATGGGGATGTAGCAAGACCAGTAGAGTTGTACATAAAACCTTTCGCTCCAACAAAGTTAAAGCAACACTAATTAAAACACAAATAACTAACAAAAGAAAGTTTAAAATAAACATAAGTAAATCATAAACAATCAATACTATATGTAGAAAAAATCTACATAAATGAATTCTAAATTGAAGAATAGATAAACTTTTCATTATTATATCATTGATTTATGTTTGTTGTTTTGATCTATAATTTAAGACTTTAAGATTAAGTTACCTTAGGGATAACAGCGTAATTTTTTTTGAGAGAAGTGTCAATATCATGTTGCTACTTCAAATCCAAAATGGTGTCTTGGTGAAAATTGATTTATTGAGGACATACAGGCCCTCTCAGTAAGGTGGCGAAAGGTCGTCGCATTCAACGGAGATTACGTCAGAACATGGGGTTTTCTAACCAAAAGAGTATGATATGATCTATTGGAATAAAACGAATCTACTTTCGGAATAACATGTGTCGCATTACTTACTGAACGATCCCCGTATGAGCCACACACTGCAGGATACAGTAAAACTTTCAGCATAAGGCCTGATCGACAAGAATATGTGCATAACGCATTAGGAGGACCGAGCTGACTTATATCTACTGCGATTGGACAAAAATATACAAACGCCGAGAGCGGTGTACGCTCGAACATAATGCTGCTGCTAGCCAATACAGGAGGTTGCACTGTTACATTTGGCCACGAATGAGACCTATGCAATGTAGTCAGTACATTGCAAATATCAGTCGTGTTGTGTGTAGTTTTGAGTACGCTATGGCGGAGATAAGTGAATTCCGACGTGGGGATCTTGTTGGTGCTCATACAATAGAAGCTTCTATAACCAAGATAGCCGAGTAAGCACCGTATCGAAGACTCAGACCGCATATAGAGAAAGCGGTGAAACGTTATCCACCACATCACAACGCGGACGAAAATGTATGCTGAGTGATGGTGGCGGTCGGTCGTTGAAGAGGACTCTGAAGAATAAATAGGAGGACAACAACCACGAAAATCGCTGCAGAACTGAATTTCGCAATTCGTGAATTCTGTCAACACGAAAACAACTCGAAGGGACGCCCACAAGCTGAGAATTAGGGAGCGAACTGGAATTCCAAAACAACGATTGGTGATGCAAATGCCAGTAACATGAGAACGTGGTGCCGAAGCCATAAGACAAGGACTATCGAACAGTGAGTCTCATTTCAGGTTATTTCTGATTTCTGGTCCGGTTCAGGTCCCAAGAGTGAAACATGGCGGGGGTCCGATGATGATTTTGGGAGCCATATCGAAATATTCCATGGGCCCCATGACTACTCTTCACGGTCGCATTACTGTCGAGGATTTTGTGAGCATGGTGATTTGATCAGTTCCATCCCGAGGTGCAATGTTTGTTCCCCAGTGTTTCATGACGATATGGCCCTTGTTCACAAAGCTCGCATCGTGGTGGACTAGTTTTGTGAACACGAAGATGCAATGTCGCATCTCCCACGGCCCACAGAGTCAGCTTTTGTTGTGTACTTTGGATAGAAGCGTTTGTGATCGCCATCCATCTCCATCATCGTTACCTGGACGTGCAACTGTTTTGCAGGAAATGTGCTGTAACATTACTTTGACAATTTTACAGCTCCTGTATTTACCCATGCCGACACCACTGGAAGTTGTTTGAAGGCCAAATGATTTCCTTTACCGCACTGCTCTTGGTAATATGTTTTGTTTTTGGTGTTTCCACATCCACCCACCGTACATTATTTCTGTAGGTAGCAGATGATGGGATATAACGCAATTAAGATGATTTTAACAATCTTCCTTGTAGCGAAACGCTGCACAATACAGGCTATGTGACGAGATGCAGATGATCTACTTACTTGTACCCAGCAGGCAGCACAAAGGGGAGCGTCCTCTGGCAGACGAAGGCGAACACCCAGTCACAGCGGTTGTCGTTGTAGAGGCCCTCGGCGTTGATAGTGACACACTGCTCGCCGAAGGGTCCGTTGTTGTCTGGCTGGCCGGGAGACCACTGGTGGTAGCCCAGCGAGTTTATAGGAGTTCCTGCAGTTTTACAAGTGCACGGGAGCCAGCGTTACTGAACAGGCTATTCAAATGGTTCAAATGGCTCTGAGCACTATGGGACTTAACTTCTGAGGTCATCAGTCCTCTATAACTTTGAACTGCTTAAACCTAACTAACCTAAGGACATCACACACACCCATGCCCAAGGCAGGATTCGAACCTACGACCGTAGCGGCCGTAGGAAGGGGGAAGCTGGGAGGGTGGTGCGGAGGAAAGGGGAGAGGGTGTCATGCACACACGCAAAGATTTAACGAGAGCAAGACCGTACTGAGAAAGAGTGAAAACTTTGTCATTGTGAAATCTGTTTCTGTCGAAGATTGTAAAATTATCTACGTTTGCACAAGTTTGTCTTCTGTTACATTTACGCTAGTAATAAATGGACTATATGTATATATAATCGCCATTTATAAGCAGCCACTGGGATAATGTACTGCCTTCAAACATCTATAACGTTGAATTTAGAAGACTGCCTACGTAAATAGAAGAGAGAAGAAAAAATGGTTCAAATGGCTCTGAGCACTATGGGACTTAACATCTGTGGTCATCAGTCCCCTAGAACTTGGAAATACTTAAACCTAACTAACTTAAGGACATCACACACAGCTACGGTCGCAGGTTCGAATCCTGCCTCGGGCATGGATGTGTGTGATGTCCTTAGGTTGGTTACGTTTAAGTGGTTCTAAGTTCTAGGGGACTGATGACCACAGATGATGAGTCCCATAGTGCTCAGAGCCATTTGATCCACATCACACACATCCATGCCCCAGGTAGGATTCGAACCTGCGACCATAGCGGTCACGCGGTTCCAAACTGAAGCGCCTAGAACCGCACGGCCACACCGGCCGGCCTTAGAGAAGAGAGATGCCAGACAGACATAGAAAGATTCCTACGACGTAACTCGCTTACGAGGAAGATAGCTTACAAGTCTCCCGTCCAACAGTTTCGTGTGTGTTGTTTGTCGGTTTGTGACCAATAGAAAGTCGTATTAACGGCAGAAACTGAAATGATTAAAAGTAGAGTTACGCGCTTCATCAAGGATTTATTTAGTTACTGTGAGAGCTTCTCTAAACTCAACGAACTGCAAAGCTGTCACCCTACAACGAAAAGGGCTCTGTGCAGCATAGCGGGCTTAGTCTCAGATTCCAAGAACCACCTTCTAATTGGAGCCGAGAAACGTTTTACGTCCTGTAAGTTACATCCTGAGTAATGGCCACGAACGCATAACTATAGAAATTCGAACACATACAGCGTCGTATAGTCAGTATGCATCATTTACGAGTGAAACGGAAAGTCGGAATATAATTTCGTACATGCCATACTGTAGAGGCTGGCTAGTAACGGAGTTATCCACTTGCGGCGGAAATATCAGTATCAACTTCGAAAGAGGGTTGTTATTTAACCCACGACATTTGCCTGCAGTTCGGTAGGCAGAAAGTTTTCGCTACCAACTCTCCACCACTTATTGGTCATGAAACTTCTGATAAAACTTTCTTCCAACATCTGTGTCGAGCGCTATCCGACCAACGTGTTAACCACTTCGCTTACCTATGCAGATGACATGATCACACAACTCAATAACGAATACAGTTAGGAATACAAAATCTGTAGGCAGTGGGCACCGACGTGCAATAGAAAAGCGGATCATTTTACCACTATTCCCCCGCAGCGTCGTAGTGACACCAGGACCTGAGAAAGATGGCACCTGTACGATACAGGACACAATCCGTCTGAGAAAGACAGACCATCTACATTAGCCAGAACTGTCACACTGACTACAACGCTCATTTCCTGAACACGGTGCTGACTGGCTCGGTATAGGTTTCAAACACCTCACCATTTACTCATAGTGTTGAAGTATGTTACGTTCGTTGAATTAATTTGACTAAATTGGTATAGAGGTTTCAGATGTTTGATACGTGTTATATCGGAGCCATTGTTTTCTCCAGACTCTACACACAAATGCACTTTAGAAGTAACCTCTGTTTATGAGAAACATTTATGACTGCCTTCTCACTGACGAATATAAAGGGAAAAGAAAGGCAACTGAAACCTAAGTTTTAGCAGCACACCGGTGTTTTTAAGCCTACTGCGAATGTACGGGGGCTGTTTGGAAAGTAAGTGCGATCGGTCGCGAGATAAAAACCGTAGTGAAAATAAAAAAAAATTCGCAGTAGCTTGCCACGCCTTCCAGATTCCTCTCTAAATAGTCACCGCTCCGACTTAGGCGTTTGTCATGGCGTTGTACAAACTTTCCAGTACCATTTTCACAGAAAGCAGCTCCATGTGCTTTTCGCCAATTCTCTATGCTGATCTGCCTTTCGTTGTTTGTGCCAAAATGTTGTCTTAGTAGCCAGCAGTTGATATGAGCAGAGAAGAACAACAGACGGATCCAATTAAGGGCTGTAGTGTGAGTGATGAAACACTTCCCATCGAAAACGCTGCAGGAGCTTCTTCATTGCCCCTGCAGAATGCGGCTGAAAATTGTCCCGAAGAAAGAAACGCATGTCAATCATGTTACGTGGGCTGCATAGCTTCGGGCGAAATCTCTCACCAGATCCACATACTTGGCGGGAGACGCTATTGTTTTCGGCATTTCTACGCGATTACATTGCACTCTGAACTGGAAAAAGCGACGTGAAGCGATCGATAGGCACACTGAAGACACTTCCCAACACATCTGTGTAAAGTTCTGTTGGATTTTCACAGTGATTTCCAAAAAAATGGTTCAAATGTCTCTGAGCAGTATGGGACTTAACTTCTGAGGTCATCAGTCCCCTAGAACGTAGAACTACTTTTAACTAACCTAAGGACATCACACACATCCATGCCAGAGGCAGGATTCGAACCTGCGACCGTAGGGGTCTCGCGGTTCCAGACTGTAGCCCCTAGAACCGCTCGGCCACTCTGGCCGTCAGTGGTTTCCATTTCTCACCTAATCGGACTTTGTTTTCCGAATACGCCTCGTATATGACGCAGAGAAAATGATGTCTGATGGTTGACATTCTGTTTCTTACTCAGGAATGTTATTACCAGCTTCTGTTGAGGCGACGAGTATCTGTAATATATGGTACCTTAAGGAATGCACTTACTTGAAACCTTGAATAGTTTTTAAATAGTTCAGAAAGGGAGTGAAATACAGATGTGATTTATACTGCTAGTTTCAAAGGGTAACCGTTCACTTTACACCTACAGGAGAATATTACGACGTCCAATATGTGTCTCTCGTTGAGAGAGACGTTTGGGTCACCCAACAGATCATGGTCTGCAGAAATTTAAATAACCATATAATGTAGAGGCGGGCGGCTTTTTTATGTACTCTCATGTGTTATAACCTCAGATATGTACTACAGAAGCTACGCCTCGCATGAGTTTGTACCACTGGTTGAAGAGACCACAACAACAACTTCCACAAATTCATTAATGTCTGCAAGGCTTAGTGACCAACAATAATGACCGATTATAAGAAACACCGCTCCCTGCGAACAGAGTTGTAACTAACAAGAAGATCACGCGGCAATTTTCTTTGTAATTTCGTGTAGTTATGGTACGTGGAATTCAGAATCCAAATATACCCCTCGAAAGCAGTTCGATGCAACTCCCAAAATTTATCCAGAAAATAGTCTTTGAAATTTTCCAACCTTTTTAATATGCTAAAATAAGACACAAAGTTTTCGATGAGCAGTGTAGCTGTTTGGCAGAGTGCTCGCTCGCTTTGTGGGGGGCCTGAGTTCGATTGAAGGTGTAATGAAATTTTTAAACAAATGTGCATGTTCTACGAGCATTTCTGTGAAGCAAAGAATACGTAAATCGCACAAGACTAGTAATCATTAGAACCAGTTTCGTTTCGGCCATTATTTTCTTTGTTCTTTTTCGTTCAGTTAGAATACCTGCATCGAAATACTTGGGAGAGATACGTTTCAGTTCTGAAGTTCACATACCATGACTACAAAAATTACAAAAATCCTACTGAGCCTGAGACGGCAATAAAATTCCCTTTACTTTTAACATTAGTCTAACGTGTGGAGTACGGTATGTGGTGCTAGTGGACGTTTTAGCTAAATGACACTGAAATGACTAACAGCAGCATATACTACGCTCATTCTGCCGAGGTGAAACAGTCATACGCCAAATTGTGAATGTTCCTTAAGTGGGATCCTGAAATGGGGTAAACATGCGTAGAAACCAGCAGTGCGTTTGTGGTCTTCCCCTAAGTATTCTCGGTTATATGCTCTATACAAGCTTCGTAATGAGAGCGTAAGATGTAGAAGTGTTAATTAGCTTTGATAAGTTACACACAACATAGCTCTCGTATGATTTTTATTGCGCCTTTCATCAGAATCAAGAGGAATTTGCAGCACTGGTCATCCGCTTTGACCAGTAACGTGAGAGTAACGGCTGATGTGATGTCTGTTTCTGCATATTTTGAATTTATAGCGTTGTTATTTGCCATATTTCCGTTGGTTTCGAGAAAAAATATTTTTATAATCTCTGTTGTGCATGAGACACACAATATTCTCTTCTTTTTTAGCGGGAATTCTAATAAGCCATCTATTTATCGGTCTTCCTCTACGATACACATTTTCAGTTTTTGAATTCTTATTGTTTATCGTGGTCTGCACTACAGCTATAGAAACATTTTTATTGCGAAACTTTATTCATCTATTTCTCGTAAAAGATTATCTTGCTAATCACTGATAGAGCATATTACATGAAACTCAGAAATATCTGTCTTCCAGATGCAGTAATCAAAACTGACTCATTTAAGTCTTAAAAGATGGCCAAGTATACGACGAAGCCAAGATTTTTTTTAATGTTGCCTAGCACATTTTCACTGTGTCACAGATCAGAGCGTACGACTAGTATCACCATTAACATTTTATGCGACAATTTTCTACCTCGTGTACTTAGGGGGATCTATTATAATGAAATTTCAACAAATGAAGCAACAGATGGATATTGAACTGTTTGTTTAGAGATGTTCTTTTCTCGTCTGTTAGCACAGATGTTTAATTGAAAGTTATGGGATTACATCATGTGTTTATACCAGAGTATACTACCTACGTAACGTAACGTGTCTGTATCTGGATGAGAAGATTGACAGCCGAGAATGGGAGGGGCAATGTACTCGTCACTGTCCGTGTGCGTGGTATGACCGATCTACCATAGGCTGTGACGTTCCTTGTTGAATGCTTTCACCTGTCCCTTATTTAAAGGGATTTGCGGTCTCGACGTTTCAAAAAATAGTTTTCTTTTCGAGTTTTTGACTTCTTTTAGTCTTAAGAAGGTAAAATTCGTAAGATTTTGTCGGGGAATTATTATTTGTACCTGAAAATCGTGTTTCAATGGCAGCGCGCATACGCCCACCTAAGCCGCTCTAGGCGACGGAGTCTATCGACATTTCTTTGTCTATAAAGCTATTTCTAACGTTCTACGTCGAAGAAAATATCTATATAGATGTTTTGCGTGCCCACCAGAAGTATCAAGTCTATACTTTCGAGAAAAAATTGATGAAAAGAACGATTATGGCAACACTACGTCACGGCAGTTCAACGAATGATAATTCGCAATTCGATTACTTTTCTGAAAGTTGGTGCAAACAAAAAAAGTTAAGATGAACGGGACACTGAATACTTCTGATCGTATGAAGTAATGGAGCAATGACTTCATTAATTGGGACTTACACTCCGACACACATGTTTTCGAGTGTAAAAGTTATCCAAATTGCTGTCAATCGGGCGTGCCTAATTTTTAACAACAGATGAAAGGATGCCCTGCGTTTTAAGAGAAAATCGTTCTGATACGTCTAACAGTGGAATAAACGCACCGGTACTGTATCTGCAAAGATTGAGGGGTAGATAACTCTCAGAGTTTCTAATATGCGCCAAAACAAGAAAAAATCTAATAAACATGGGTTCTAAAATACATGCCTTAACAGCTGTGAACACTTATTCATCTTTGATACTGCGAACCTCATGTCTTGTATGACGAGTTCTTTGGTTTCCATATTTTTGGAAGAAGTAGTAAGGACTAAAACAAACACAACATGTATAGTAAATAGACGCTGTAAAAGGCAAGCTTTAAGAGCTATGGGGACTTGCTCTGTAGCAGAGATGCGTTCCATAGGGTTCGCTTAAACTTTTGAGTTCTTAAATACCGCCATCCACAATCTTTACTGCTATATAAGGAAACTCATATTTCACTGTCGTAGAAAAAAAAATGCAGATGAATCTCTAGCTTCTGCTTGATGATGTCAACATTTTGCTGGAGCAAAGTAACCGTATGGTGGTGACGCCGATTCAAGATAAAAATAAGTTTTTGTGTAGAATAAAGCTTGATGCTTGTAGGGACGCGGGAGCGACAGTTCCAAACGGGACGCTGGTCTCTTGGGCCATGAGACATCAGTGGGTCCCGTGGCGGGACAGAGCAGCTAGCAGCTGCCCAACTAGCCTTTCGCGCATGCGCCACTCCGGCCCTCTTTGCAAGATTCCTGATGCTGTCATTATATCTACATGATGTTCTAGCAAGAGCATGCAAAAATTCAACAGGACTTACAGCATGCTTAACTGAACAATTTTAGATAGGAAACGTGGTGTCGGGGAAGCCATGTTAAGGAGATAATAGGAATAAAATAACATTACTGTCTACTTTTTTATTTCTTATTTACAGTTAATTGCAAGAAGCGTGACTGTCAAAGTGCAAGTACCATTGGTACTATGTCTTACAAAATGTGCTGCAACTGACGCCAGTCAACCTCAGCGCAAGCATGACATCGGCGAATAAGATGGTGACATACCCTGACAAATAACCCTGGTGTGTTTCGAACCACATTACAGGCAGCTACAATTCTGGCAAATAATTCCATCTCCGTACCCAATCGTGTCTCATACACAAGTGGCTTTAGTTATCCCCTAAGGAAATAATCAAGAGGATTCAGTCAGGTGACCTCGCAGGCCACAGAACAGGACCTCCCCTTCCAATCCAGCGACTAGGAAATACACCACTGAGATGGTTGCGGACATCCACATAGAAGTGAGGTGGTGCACCGACCTTTTGTACCCCATCCTCTCCCAACACTAAGGGTACGTTCTCTAACAACTCAGGTGGAACTCCTTGCACGAGTCTGAAGTACAGGCGGCCATTCAGACGGCCAGGTAGAAGAAGGATAATCACCTACAGTGGCGACCCAGATATTCACAGCGAAACGTACTTCATGGTGTGACTCAAGTACAGCGTGAGGGTTTCCCTCATCTCACACGTGGCTATTCCTGCTGTTCGAAATACCATGACGATCGAATGAGGCCTCGTCAGTAACCAACACCGTTTGGAGAAAATCTGGTCTATCTGGTAGGAGCAACCACTGACACAATGCGACACTTGGTGCAAACTCAGTCACAAGCATTTCATGGACTCGTTGCTGGTGATACGGGTGTAATGGTTCGTGGACTACTTGCCATACGATGGCACGTGCCACACCCACTGCACGCGCAATACGACGAGTCCTGGTATTGGGGTCCGTTGCAGCACGTTTCAACACCTGCTCTTTAAAATAGAGTTGTAAGTAGGCTGTTTAGGTTCTTATGTCGGTAAAGCCACGTAGCGCTCTGTATGAAAATCACTGTACTGTGTGCCGTCTGTGGTTGGTTGGACTCATTGTTGGAATATTCGCTTGTGTAGTGTTGGGCAGTTGGATGTGAACAGCGCTTAGCGTTGTGCAGTTGGAGGTGATCCGCCAGTAGTGGTGGATGCAGGGCCATTCTTTTGTGGGGATTATTGAAAGTCAGACTGCGTTGCGCTAAAAAAAATATTGTGTGTCAGTTTAGTGATAAGAATAAGTGAAGAGAGAATTGTATGAGTACGTCCAGTTTTGCTCAGCTGTTTGAAAATCAAATAACGTAAGAGGTTTACCAGCACAGTCATTCTTAATTTTTCTAAGGGGACATTTTAGAGTGTGCGATGGTGCTTATGTTGCCGGACCCTTGTTTCTGCTGCCACAGAACCAGTCTTGCCGTCCTTAATAGCCGAGCGGTTCTAGGCGCTTCAGTCTAGAACCGCGAGACCGCTACGGTCGCAAGTTCGAATCCTGCCTAGGGCATGACTGTGTGTGATGTCCTTAAGTTGGTTAGGTTTAAGTAGTTCTAAGTTCTAGGGGACTGATGACCTCAGATGTCAAGTTCCATAGTGCTCAGAGCCATTTGAACCATTATTCGAACCAGTCTTCCGCAATCGAGGGAAATATACACTCGTCGTGGCGGATGATGCCTGCTAGGATATTGTTCCGTGTACATCTTTCCAGCAGCGAGAGCATTGCAACGTACTTCCCGATACACAAAGTGCATGTCAGTGAGTTCAGTGCAGCTATACCGGTACCTGCTCCATCGTATTGTACTGTACGTCTCTGAATAGTACTGAGTAGTGAATGGATCTGAAGTTGCTTCATAGCACGTTCTGTCACGGAACAATGTAAATACATTACAAAACAGCCACATTGTGGACAAGTAACGTACATCTACATGGATTCTCTGCAAATCACATTTAAGTGCCTGGCAGAGGGTTCATAGAACCACCTTCACAATTCTCTATTATTCCACTCTCGCATAGCGCGCGGAAAGAACGTACAACTATATCTTTCGGTACGAGCTCTGATTTCCCTTATTTTATCTTGGTGATCGTTCCTCCCTATGTAGGTCGGTGTCAACAAAATATTTTCGCATTCGGAGGAGAAAGTTTGTGATTGGAATTTCGTGAGAAGATTCCGTCGCAACGACTAACGCCTTTCTTTTAATGATGTCCAGCCCAGATCCTGTATCATTTCTGTGACACTCTCTCCCATATTTCGCGATAATACAAAACGTGCTGCCTTTGTTTGCCCTTTTTCGATGTATTCCGTCAGTCCTATCTGGTAAGGATCCCACACCGCACAACAGTATTCTAAAAGAGGACGGACAAGATTAGTGTAGGCAGTCTCCTTAGTATGTCTGTTATATTTTCTAAGTGTCCTGCCAATGAAACGCAGTCTTTGGTTAGCCTTCCCCAAGCCTTCCCCACAACATTTTGTGTGTGTTCCTTCCAATTTACGTTGTTCGTAATTGTAATACCTAGGTATGTAGTTGAATTTACGGCTTTGAGATTAGACTGATTTATCGTGTAACCGAAGTTTAACGAGTTCCCTGTAGCACTCATATGGATGACGTGACACTTTTCGTTATTTTGGGTCAACTGCCACTTTTCGCACCATTCCGATATTTATTCTAAACCGTTTTGCAATTTGTTTTTGTCTTCTGATGACTTTATTAGTCGACAAACGACAGCGTCATCTGCAAACAACCGAAGACGGCTACTCAGATTGTCTCCAAAATCGTTTATAGAGATAACGAACAGCAAAGGGCCTATAACACTACCTTGGGGAACGCCAGAAATCACTTCTGTTTTTCTCTATGACTTTCCATCACTTACTACGAACGGTGACCTCTGACAGGAAATCAGATATCCAGTCACGTAACTGAGACGATATTCCATAAGCACGCAGTTTCAGTACGGGCCGCTTTTGTGGTACAGTGTCAAAAGAAGTCTTCCGGAAATCCAGAAATTCGGAATCGATCTGAAACGCCTTGCCAATAGCACTCAACACTTCATGTGAATAAAGAGCTAGTTGTGTTTCACAGGAACGATGTTTTCTAAACCCATGCTGACTGTGTGTGTCAATAGACCGTTTCCTTCGAGGTAATTCATAATGTTCGAACACAATATATGTTCTAAGATCCTGCTGCACATCGACGTTCACGATATGGGCCTGTAATTTACCGCCTTTCTTGAATATTGGTGTGATCTGTGCAACTTTCCAGTCTTTGGGAACCTGCATCATGACTTTCTGGTAATAAGGCTTGTGCAATTTTTTTCCTTGCACGAAATAAAGAATGTAAATGTGGATAAACAGGTCAGTACGTGTAAACTGGTTCTCATGTTAGTTGTAAATAAGCTGGAAAACAGTAATCGTAGTCAAAGCGGTAGACAGGTTATTTGCACCGACCGGTGTGGCCGAGCGGTTCTAGGCGCTTCACTCCGGAACCGAGCGACCGCTACAGGTTCGACTCCTGCCTCGGACATGGATGTGTGTGATGTCCTAAGGTTAGTTAGGATTAAGTACTAGGGGACTGATGACCTCAGAAGTTAAGTCCCATAGTGCTCAGAGCTATTTGAACAGGTCATTACCATATCTCAAGCTGGCTTCTCTGACCACAGTTTCTGTACCCCAAATTGCTCAGTGGAGCAATCTCTATGTCCTTTCACATTTTTGCACGTTCCAACGGAAACACACTGTATGTATGCAGAAACCGTACCAGCCCCGGAAATCAGTGATTTGAACTTCTAATGACAGTGGAAGACAGCTGTCGAAAGCACGATTGTTTAATTTAAAATAACGACGCCTGTAAGCAGAGCAGATTTTATTGTAACTAGCATATTCAGTTATACGAAAAGTTTTCCTGCGATGAAAGTGGATACAAGCGAGTTAATAAGCTTGAACGTTGATCGTAGAGCTGAAAATTACCTGTAATGGACTTGAACGTGCCAGTCTTTCGTAAGTCGTTGATGCCGACGAAGGCCTCCTTCACGGCGGGGTTCTTGCGCAGGATGTCGGCTACGGCGCGCGCCTCGGCTGCGGACCCGGGCACCGCCAGCTCGGCGCCGTCCTGCCGGCACCTGGCGAGCGCCCGCTCGTAGCTGCGGCCCGTCCGGAACAGCTTGTAGAGGCCGGCGCCGGGCACGTGCTCGTACCCGAGCGGCACGCGGCCCCGTATTTCTGTGGACAGTCACTGCTCGCTAATTGCACCGTGGAAGCGACGGGCACCCTTAATCACTCAAACATTGAGGGGGGTCTCATAGAACTGGGAGGAAAAATACAGTCAATGAGGAGGCAATGTGCTGTGCTGGATTGGCGATATATTTTGTCAAACTGTTCATAAGCCAAACATGAACGCACAATACTTGCCCAAAATACGACTAATGTAGGCACAGCTCAAGATATGAAACGTACACTACTGTCCATTAAAATTGCTACACCACGAAGATGACGTGCTACAGACGCGAAATTTAACCGACAGGAAGAAGATGCTGTGATATGCAAATGATCAGCTTTTCAGAGCATTCACACAAGGTTGGCGCCGTTGGCGACACCGACAACGTGCTGACATGAGGAAAGTTTCCAACCGATTTCTCATACCCAAACAGCAGTTGACCGGCGTTGCCTGGTGAAACGTTGTTGTGAAGCCTCGTGTAAATAGGAGAAATGCGTACCATCACGTTTCCGATTTTGGTTAAGGTCGCATTGTAGCCTAGCTAGATTGCGGTTTATCGTATCGCGAAATCGCTGCTCGCGTTGGTCGAGATCCAATGGGTTCAGGAGGGTAATACGGAACGCCGTGCTGGATCCCAACGGCCTCTTATCACTAGCAGTCGAGATGACAGGCATCTTATCCGCATGGCTGTAACAGATCGTGCACCCACGCCTCGATCCCTGACAACAGACGGGGACGTTTGCAAGACGACAACCATCTGCACGAACATTTCGACATTTGCAGCAGCATGGAATATCAGCTCTGAGACCATGGCTGCCGTTACCCTTCACGCTGCATTACAGACAGGAGCGCCTGCGATGGGGCACTCAACGACGAACCTGGCTGTACGAATCGCAAAACTTAATTTTTTTCGGATGAATCCAGGTTCTTTTTACAGCATCATGATGGTCGCATCCGCGTTTGGCGACATCGCGGTGAAAGCACGTTGGAAGCGTGTATTCGTTATCGCCATACTGGCGTATCACACGGCGTGATGGTATGGGGTGCCACTGGTTGCAGCTCACGGTCACCTCTTGTTCGCATTGACGGAACTTTGAACAGTGGACGTTACATTTCAGATGTATTACGACCCGTGGCTATACCCTCCATTTCATCCCTATGAAACTCTACATTTCAGCAGGATAATGCACGACCACATGTTGCAGGTTCTGTACGGGCCTTTCTGGGTACACACAATGTTGCACTGCTGCCCTGGCCAGCACATTGTCCACATCTCTAACCATTTGAAAACGTCTGGTCAATGGTGGCCGTGCAACTAGCTCGTCACAATACGCCAGTCACTACTCTTGATGAACTGTGGTATCGTGTTGAAGCTGAATGGACAGCTGTACCTGTACACGCCATCCAATATCTGTTTGGCTCAATGACCAGGCGTATCAAGGCCGTTATTACGACCAGAGGTGGTGGTTCTGGGTACTGAATTCTCACGATCTATGCATCCAAACTGGGTGAAAATGTAATCACATGTCAGTTCTAGTATAATATATTTCTCTCCAATGAATACCCGTTTATCATTTCTTCTTGGTATACTTGAAAAAAGAGACAGCATTGGTCGTATGTTTTTTACTATCGCAAAATCGCGATAGTAAAAAATATACGACTAATGCTGTCTCTTTTTTAAAGTATACCTGTTATCTGGTCGTAGTGCACAAGACAACATGGAGTCGCCAATCAATAAAATTTCTTCTTGGTGTAGCTATTTTAATGGCCAGTCCCCCCCATGAACCATGGACCTTGCCGCTGGTGGGGAGGCTTGCGTGCCTCAGCGATACAGATGGCCGTACCGTAGGTGCAACCACAACGGAGGGGTATCTGTTGAGAGGCCAGACAAACATGTGGTTCCTGAAGAGGGGCAGCAGCCTTTTCAGTAGTTGCAGGGGCAACAGTCTGGATGATTGACTGATCTGGCCTTGTAACATTAACCAAAACGGCCTTGCTGTGCTGGTACTGCGAACGGCTGAAAGCAAGGGGAAACTACAGCCGTAATTTTTCCCGGGGACATGCAGCTCTACTGTATGATTAAATGATGATGGCGTCCTCTTGGGTAAAATATTCCGGAGGTAAAATAGTCCCCCATTCGGATCTCCGGGCGGGGACTACTCAGGAGGACGTCGTTATCAGGAGAAAGAAAACTGGCGTTCTACGGATCGGAGCGTGGAATGTCAGATCCCTTAATCGGGCAGGTAGGTTAGAAAATTTAAAAAGGGAAATGGGTAGGTTAAAGTTAGATATAGTGGGAATTAGTGAAGTTCGGTGGCAGGAGGAACAAGACTTTTGGTCAGGTGATTACAGGGTTATAAATACAAAATCAAATAGAGGTAATGCAGGAGTAGGTTTAATAATGAATAAAAAAATAGGAGTGCGGGTTAGCTACTACAAACAGCATAGTGAACGCATTATTGTGGCCAAGGTAGACACAAAGCCCATGCCTACTACAGTAGTACAAGTTTATATGCCAACTACCTCTGCAGATGATGAAGAAATAGATGAAATGTATGACGAGATAAAAGAAATTATTCAGGTAGTGAAAGGAGATG
Organism: Schistocerca cancellata; assembly: GCF_023864275.1. Lineage (NCBI taxonomy): Eukaryota > Metazoa > Arthropoda > Insecta > Orthoptera > Acrididae > Schistocerca > Schistocerca cancellata. Next base: position 726,561,121 of record NC_064627.1, read on the forward strand.
AAAATTTAATAGTCATGGGTGACTGGAATTCGTCAGTAGGAAAAGGGAGAGAAGGAAACATAGTAGGTGAATATGGATTGGGGGGAAGGAATGAAAGAGGAAGCCGCCTTGTAGAATTTTGCACAGAGCATAACTTAATCATAGCCAACACTTGGTTCAAGAATCATAAAAGAAGGTTGTATACCTGGAAGAATCCTGGAGATACTAGTAGGTATCAGATAGATTATATAATGATAAGACAGAGATTTAGGAACCAGGTTTTAAATTGTAAGACATTTCCTGGGGCAGATGTGGATTCTGACCACAATCTATTGGTTATGAACTGCAGATTGAAACTGAAGAAACTGAAAAAAGGTGGGAATTTAAGGAGATGGGACCTGGATAAACTGAAAGAACCAGAGGTTGTAGAGAGTTTCAGGGCGAGCATAAGAGAACAATTGACAGGAATGGGGGAAAGAAATACAGTAGACGAAGAATGGGTAGCTCTGAGGGATGAAGTAGTGAAGGCAGCAGAGGATCAAGTAGGTAAAAAGACGAGGGCTAATAGAAATCCTTGGGTAACAGAAGAAATATTGAATTTAATTGATGAAAGGAGAAAATACAAAAATGCAGTAAATGAAGCAGGCAAAAAGGAATACAGACGTCTCAAAAATGATATCGACAGGAAGTGCAAAATGGCTAAGCAGGGATGGCTAGAGGACAAATGTAAGGATGTAGAGGCTTGTCTCACTAGGGGTAAGATAGATACTGCCTACAGGAAAATTAAAGAGACCTTTGGAGAGAAGAGAACCACTTGTATGAATATCAAGAGCTCAGATGGCAACCCAGTTCTAAGCAAAGAAGGGAAGGCAGAAAGGTGGAAGGAGTATATAGAGGGTTTATACAAGGGCGATGTACTTGAGGACAATATTATGGAAATGGAAGAGGATGTAGATGAAGACGAAATGGGAGATAAGATACTGCGTGAAGAGTTTGACAGAGCACTGAAAGACCTGAGTCGAAACAAGGCCCCGGGAGTAGACAACATTCCATTTGAACTACTGATGGCCTCGGGAGAGCCAGTCATGACAAAACTCTACCATCTGGTGAGCACGATGTATGAGACAGGCGAAATACCCTCAGACTTCAAGAAGAATATAATAATTCCAATCCCAAACAAAGCAGGTGTTGACAGATGTGAAAATTACCGAACTATCAGTTTAATAAGTCACAGCTGCAAAATACTAACGCGAATTCTTTACAGACGAACGGAAAAACTGGTAGAAGCCGACCTCGGGGAAGATCAGTTTGGATTCCGTAGAAATGTTGGAACACGTGAGGCAATACTGACCTTACGACTTATCTTAGAAGAAAGATTAAGAAAAGGCAAACCTACGTTTCTAGCATTTGTAGACTTAGAGAAAGCTTTTGACAACGTTATCTGGAATACTCTCTTTCAAATTCTGAAGGTGGCAGGGGTAAAATACAGGGAGCGAAAGGCTATTTACAGTTTGTACAGAAACCAGATGGCAGTTATAAGAGTTTAGGGGCATGAAAGGGAAGCAGTGGTTGGGAAAGGAGTAAGACAAGGTTGTAGCCTCTCCCCGATGTTATTCAATCTGTATATTGAGCAAGCAGTAAAGGAAACAAAAGAAAAATTCGGAGTAGGTATTAAAATCCATGGAGAAGAAATAAAAACCTTGAGGTTTGCCGATGACATTGTAATTCTGTCAGAGACAGCAAAGGACCTGGAAGAGCAGTTGAACGGAATGGACAGTGTCTTGAAAGGAGGATATAAGATGAACATCAACAAAAGCAAAACGAGGATAATGGAATGTAATCGAATTAAGTCGGGTGATGCTGAGGGAATTAGATTAGGAAATGAGACACTTAAAGTAGTAAAGGAGTTTCGCTATTTAGGGAGTAAAATAACCGATGATGGTCGAAGTAGAGAGGATATAAAATGTAGACTGGCAATGACAAGGAAAGCGTTTCTCAAGAAGAGGAATTTGTTAACATCGAGTATAGATTTAAGTGTCAGGAAGTCGTTTCTGAAAGTATTTGTATGGAGTGTAGCCATGTATGGAAGTGAAACATGGACAATAACTAGTTTGGACAAGAAGAGAATAGAAGCTTTCGAAATGTGGTGCTACAGAAGAATGCTGAAGATAAGGTGGGTAGATCACGTAACTAATGAGGAGGTATTGAATAGGATTGGGGAGAAGAGAAGTTTGTGGCACAACTTGACTAGAAGAAGGGATCGGTTGGTAGGACATGTTTTGAGGCATCAAGGGATCACAAATTTAGCATTGGAGGGCAGTGTGGAGGGTAAAAATCGTAGAGGGAGACCAAGAGATGAATACACTAAGCAGATTCAGAAGGATGTAGGTTGCAGTAGATACTGGGAGATGAAGAAGCTTGCACAGGATAGAGTAGCATGGAGAGCTGCATCAAACCAGTCTCAGGACTGAAGACCACAACAACAAGTGTATTCGCCTAAGACCTCAGTAACAGGACTTGTTATGAATGCAGTTGAGCCCACGTTCAGGTTTGTTTCAAATCTGAATTTACTGAGGAAGCGTCTCCATGAAAAAGACAGTGCGAGTGAAAGCCTAAAAATACAGGGTGTTTCAAAAAGAATATACGTATTAGGAAGTACTGCTTTCTCCAATCTATCAATTGCTGCAATTCGGCTCGCCTATTGGAGAAACGAATACAATCTAGTTTATGTTGATAGTTGCCAGATGTCAGTTGTCTTCAGTTTTGCTTGGTAACCTTATATGTTTAACATGGCTACTCCACAGCAGAAATCATTTTGTGTTCTCGAGTTTGCGAAGTGCAATTCCGTGATTACAGTGCAAAGACGTTTCAGGTTGAGGTACCAAGTTGATCCTCGGAATGGGTGGAACATTTTTATATGGTATCGAAAGTTTTTAGATGAGGGATGCGTATGTAAAGGAAACAGTGATGGCCGCCCTAGTGTTCCTGAAGAAAATGTTGCACGAATTCAAACTGCTTTCCAACGTAGTCCTTCAAAATCAACTCCTCGTGCCGTCAGGAGTTACAACTGTCTACCACAACAATTTGGCGTGTTTTGAGATGTCGGTTGATTATGAAGCCGTACAAGTTATAGCTGTTAAAAGCTGTGTGTCCTGATGACAAACGCAAAAGTGTGGTAATTTGTAACGAGATCCTTGATGCTATTAACAAAACTTTCGCACAGCGCATCGTGTTCAGTGATGAAACAACTTTCCATTTTCGTGGTCATGTAAACAAACAAAATGTTCGAATTTGGAGCCTACAGAATGCACATGCAGCCATTGAGCATGTACGAGATTCGCCCAAAGTCAATGTGTTTCTCGCGATATCCAGCATGTGCTTACGGCCCGTTCTTCTTTGATGGAAACACGGTTAACGGTCACCTGTATCTCGCTGTGTTACAAAACTAGTTGTTTCCGAGGCTGCACGAAAACAACTTTATTTTTCTGCTAGACGGGGCACTGCCTCACCGGAGACGCCAACTGCGTGAATATCTGAATGAAACTGTACCAAACCGTTGGATTGGTCATCAAGGAGCTGGCGACTTAGCATGTCTGAGCTGGGCTCCACGGTCACTAATTTGACGCCATCTGACTTCTTCCTGTGGGGTTTCGTTAAAGATAACGTTTATGTATCACCAGTCACACAGAGGATGAAAGAGTTGAAGAACCGGATCCGTACTCCCATAACATCAGTGACGAAGGACATGCTAGTATGGGAGGAATTTGAATATCGATGTGATATTGTTCGCGTCGCTGATGGAGGACATATTGAACATCAGAGGTTCGTCAATACGCGAGTAAAGTTTCATATTCTTATATCTTAAAGTTTAATAAATACATGCATTCTAAATACGTGTATTCTTTTTGAAACACCCTGTATAATTTTGTCAGACGGTCAAAAAATCATTCTCTAGATTTAATGAACTAAAAATATCTTTTTATTATGCAGTTTTGTATTTCAGTGAGAGTAATACGGCCAGGGTTAAACTGCTGAAGAGAGCTTATGTAAGTCCAGGTTTGTGTACTGCAGAAGCATTTTACATATTCCATCAGAGTGAATTCAACAAAGCTAAAAGAGCATTGTCTGACCTACAAATAGAGGCATATGAGGCAGAGAAGAACAGCCTGGAGAATGAAGAGATTCTGTGAAGAGAACTTTAAAATACGTATACGCCTGTTACATGTTCGAACTATATAAACTAAATCATTAAACTACGTTTCCTCGGTCTAATTTTTTTCCATTATTAGAAGCCTTTTATCAAAATATGTATGTGTTTTCTGTTCAAAACATATGCTGTCTCCCTGGAACTAAAAGCTATGCTATCCTTAAAATATGTTCTTATTGACCTTAGGAAAAAAAACTTAATTGTGATCGTACAAAGTTCAAAACTTTGTAAATAATACAATTTTCATCGTAAATAAATCATTGTAGTTCAGTGATCCCATAATAATTTCGGGATCCGACGATAGAATTTTCACATCAATTGCAATTTCCGTTATAGCTTTTTATAAAAAGGAAATAAAATCAAATGTTTGTCGCAGAATCCTAATCCTACTTCTTCTACTATATTTTCACAAAAAATACGGCTTCTTTTCTTTGCACTTACAGAACTTCAGATCTATACCCTTCTAACTGTGACTGTAAAATTTTTTAAATAAAAGTTTTGTTTTCGGTAGTTAAGTTACTACTTGGTCAGAATCGGCCAGACTCCAATAAGATATTCAAGTAACATGCCACAGTTATAAGGCAACAGATAAATAATGATTTGTGATGAGAGCTGTTAAACAAGTGTCATGCAAGCAAATAAAACTTAATTCTGGCACTTGCTTGTCTAATGACTCGTGAAACACACTACTGCAGGAAATAAGTCTTTATGGCAGTCATCTTCAGCAATACAAAACTACTTGATGAACATTAACTGTTTTCTGTTCTGTTTTAGTATTCTCTATGAAATAATAAATGGTATTTCAGTGCAGTTGAAATTCAATTGATTGGCAAATGCTGTTACCGAGGAGTCAATGAAAGTCTTCGCTATCTTTGTATTAAATGTTTACATTACGTAACCTTCAACAGTATCTGTCATTTCTTATTTTAAATATAAATGAGTTATTTCGAAAAGGAAGTAACATTTTTACTTTTTTACTAGTTTTAATCTTGGTTCTACTTTAGTATCACTAAATCATATTCTCCTACATAAACATTGAGGTACTACATTCTCAGCGTCTTTCCCTGTCACCGTCTGATTCGAGAAAGAAGTCAGAGGAAACATACTTTGGGATGATGTAGCCTCGTTGGTTCTGCGATACAATAATGAACCGCCGCTGCTCCAACACGAAATGGACAATCTTGGGAATTGTGTGTCTGCAATGTTTAATATCCACAACCAACAACCTAATAATCAGCGTCACAGTGTTTTGTGCTGGGATTCCACAGTCTGCGATGTGCTGAAAATCTTAAAAATACGGGGTGGATGCTAGGATGCGAATTGGATGCAGAACACAGTCAGTGCAGTTAGAACTACATGATATTTCCAAATTTATTTTATAAGAGCGTGCACATTTATTTTACTCCATCCCCACAACACGACTCTAGGTGAATGGCCCTGTCAGTCGGTCAGCTTTTGTCTGATTAAAGTTGTGTAGATAACTTCAGATATTAGTTTCTCATTCATACTGTCCTGAAGAACAAATCAAAATTCGATGCACTAAAGCATCTAATCAACACAGTTCACAGTTCTTATCAGAAATTCGCACTTAATAACGCTGTTCAAACCCGTAATTCAATTTCGAATTTATCACATCAGGAACTCACACATAGTAATGCGCCGAGCAAAATTGCTATTCCACAGCCTTCACATCGCCTTTATATAGCCAAGTTCAACCAAAAGTGTCCATGTTCAAATCCGCCACTAAATGTCTGACGATCGAATTAAAATGTCCACATATCGCACGTCCTATAGCCGAGAAAGCAACATTTAACAACAAAATTTTCTCAATTGTGACAAAATTTTGCACAGATAAAATGTATTCTGAACAGGGCCGTCGTAATACCTCACAAACTGGATAAGATTTTCACATCACATAATAATTACAACTTCGACAATATTTACACATGTGAAAACAGAATACAATTTTAGTTTGTAAGAAGGCATACCCTAACAAGAAAAGACAAATTTTACAGAATAAAATGGGGTAATGTGTATACAAAACAACGCATACACGTTAGTAAAAGAAAAAATATCCTTTCTACACTGCATTTAACCCACTCCTATCAAATGATGAACTGCAGCAGCATGTAGTTGCTATAGCATCGATAAATGGTGTCTTTATGATAACAAAAAGAAAAGAAAGGAATGGTTGAGCCCAGACAAAGCAGCACCTTCCCATTCAAAGACATTTGCGCATCCACAAAAGACAATGTTTTGCATCTGGCGGAACAGCGACGATGTCGTGTACTACGAATTGGTTCCCCGAAGTGTAACCATCACTGCCGACATTTACTGTCGACAAATGAACGTCTTGCAGACGCAATACAAGAACAACGGCCAGGAAGGGTGCGTAGAGTGATGCTCCACGATAACTCCCGCCCGCATTTCGCTAGAATGACAAAATCACTGTACAGGAGTTGGGATGTGAAGACAGTCCACGTCTACCTTATTCACCTGACCTCGCACCCTTAGATGTTCACTTTTTCCGCTCTGTATCGAACAAGCTTTATACGGAACTTCCTTTCAGGATGAAAATGTTCTCCGAATAGGGCTCGACGAGTTCTTCGTCTCAAAACCACTTTATTTCCACAGTCGTGAAATCGAATGGTTACCCCCGCGTTGGTAGACTGTTGTAAATAGATAAGGAGAATATATTATTGACTAAATTCTCTTCTGCAACTGTTGTGTTTATTAAACTTACAGAACGCTACGAATTATGCACCAACCTGATATTTAGGGGAGTATCATAAAGAACAATCATAACAGGTAATATGTAAAACAATAATACTAGCTGGTGTGTGTTAATTCTGATTTCACAGAAGCCAGTAGGGTATTTAAATGCGATCTCGTAGGGCTAAGGACACTTGGCTGAAAACTCTAGTTGCAGTGCCACATTAAAATGAAATGAAATGATCGTACGGCAGAACTGGCCGGGAGAACCCATCTAGAGTAGTTGGGCAGCCTGGCTCATGTATTTCTACTTGACGCCACTTCTGCGACTTATACGTCCTTGTGATGCAGATCAGGTGCAGTGTTAACAACAAAAGAAATATCCAGTCCCCGAGTGCAGGAAACCTGCAACTGTGCCAGGAACTGAACCTGCGATCTCACAATACAGGGGCAGCGACGCTAACCACTAGGCCACGAGTTGCAGACCGTGTAGAAATGAGTGTCTCTTACGAATAGCGCCTGATGCGAGGTTAGCAGCGTAATGTAATTTCTTCTTGGAAAAGGAAACACGCTATTCCAGATTTTTAAGTAAAAAAAAACTATCTATGGGGATGGTGTGATGATTCGCATTCATGTCTTCAAGTTGTGTTCTGAGTTTAAAGCTATCAGAACGAACGTTCTTACTGGTAATGGTGGATAAGATCAAAGAAATGATTCGCGGCCACTGTCGATAGACCTTGCACAAGGTGAAAATGGAAATTTTTCATTAACATGTCATTCCTTCAGTCCCAGTGTTATTTTATTGTTAATGTATGTCTTGGGACAAACTGTAAAATTGTACTCTGGGTTTAAAATATGTAAATATTGTCAACGGTGGCTATTTTATTTTCATCACCCCACCAATTGCGAAATCGAAACGTCAATGAAAATAAAAAATGTCTTATTTGCAACATTTGGCTACACTTTCTAACTACTTCCGTATCTGGTCGCCGCTCCGACTCCGACATTCTTCGTAGCGAGGTTTCGACTTTCCACTGTCCTCTCTATAGAAGGCACCCCATCTTTGATTTCCAACAGCTCCCTACTATGGTATGCAGTTCGTCGTCTGTGCCAAAATTCTTTCCTCCTACCCAGCGATTCACGTGAGCGAAGAGATGAAAATAAGAGGTAGCCAAATCCTGGCTGTGTGGTGAGTAATCAAACACTTCCCACGGAAAACGCTGCAAATTCGTCTTTGTTGCATCTGCATTATGCAGTCAAGAATTGTCATGAAGAAGGGAACGCTTGACATTTATGTGGGCTGCATGAAAGCAAGCGAAACGCTTCCGCAGGACTTCACGCTTGGCGGGAGACTATTTTCTAGGCATCTTTATTTGCCCGTTATGCACTCAGAACTGAAAACTGACTTGGCGCGATAGACGGGTATACTAGAGACACTGTACAACACATCTGCTCAAAGCTTCATAGGATTACCGGATTTTCCCTGTTGTTTTACGTTAGTGACTGATCAGAGGTTAAAAAATTGCCATCTTAGACTGTAATTATAACAGATCTGATAATGTCGTTCTCTATGAAGGGTAATGCTATGACCCAGTGAGGGATATATTTTATCTACGTGGAATTCAGTTAAATTTTATCAAGCCCACATCTGACGGGTGCTGGAAGGTGGGCACCATCCCAGAGACCCTGCTGGTGAAGCAATGACGTGAAAATGCCTGCAGGTGCGACGCTCCGTGTAGCCCTGCTGGCAGACAAGCAACAGTGGGAGCTGTTGCTATGGGTGATGAGAGCATAGGTGTATGGGGAGCGAATCCGTCTGGTGTCTGGATAGCGGCATCTGACGCTGACAGACGCACAATGAGTCAGTGCTAGGAGGACGTCAGATCGACCCTGAGCTCATCAATGTTGCTGTTGTGCTCTGTGGAAGACGGTCCGATCAGAATGAAGATGGAATGGTAATAACTTCATGGCAGAAGACAACTCAGTGATTCGCGGCTCGAACTGATGACCAACGCAGATAGACGGTCAGTATTTATACGGTACATACTAAAGTGAGTTTGTTGGAATGTTTCTTCTACGTCATGCACGCACATGTCGGGAGCGTATTTTACGTAATTGAGAAGAAGTGTTTAAGCATGGAAATTAAAAACTAACCGCCCATAATATCTTCATCAAACTTATGGAACTGCCTGTGACAAAAGAAACACTGTGTAATACATTCATACCAAAACTGTTGCACAGACACAAGTGCGAATCATGTGCTTACCTTTAGAACAATCTATTCTTGGTTGCTGCCCAGAATGCTGGGAACTTGTCTGGAACAAGAAAAATTTATTACTCTTTCATGTGGATCTTAAGCATAGACAGTGGTTCAGTTACCTTCTGACAATAATATTCTGATAGCTACTTAAAATTCTTGAACATTAGGAAACTTAACAGATTAAACAGATAAATTTCTTATTCTGTACCTAGATCTGAATTATGAAGGTGGCAGGGGTATAATACAGGGAGCGAAAGGCTATTTACAATTTGTACAGAAACCAGATGGCAGTTATAAGAGTCGAGTGGTATGAAAGGAAAGCAGTGGTTGAGAAGGGAATGAGACAGGGTTGTAGCCTATCCCCGATGTTATCCAGTCTGTACATTGAGCAAGAAATAAAGGAAACAAAAGAAAAGTTCGGAATAGGTATTAAAATCCATGGAGGAGAAATAAAAACTTTGAGGTTCGCCGATGAATTGTAATTCTGTCAGAGACAGCAAAGGACTTCAAAGAGCAGTTGAACGGAATGGACAGTGTCTTGAAAGGAGGATGTAAGATGAACATCAACAAAAGCAAAACGATGATAATGGAATGTAGTCGAATTAAGTCGGGTGATGCTGAGGGAATTAGATTAGGAAATGAGACACTCAAAGTAGTAAAGGAGTTTTGCTGTCTGGGGAGCAAAATAACTGATGATGGTCGATGTAGAGAGGATATAAAACGTTGACTGGCAATGGCAAGGAAAGCGTTTCTGAAGAAGAGAGATTTGTTAACATCGAGTATAGATTTAAATGTCAGGAAGTTGTTTCTGAAAGTATTTGTATGGATTGTAGCCATGTATGGAAGTGAAACATGGACGATAACTAGTTTAGACAAGATGAGAATAGAAGCTTTCGAAATGTGGTGCTACAGAAGAATGCTGAAGATTAGATGGGTAGACCACATAACTAATGAGGAGGTATTGAATAGAATTGGGGAGAAGAGGAGCTTGTGGCACAACTTGAGTAGAAGAAGGGATCGGTTGTTAGGACATGTTCTGAGATGTCGAGGGATCACCAAATTACTATTGGAGGGCAGCGTGGAGGGTAAAAATCGTAGAGGGAGACCAAGAGATGAATACACTAAGCAGATTCAGAAGCATGTAGGTTGCAGTAGGTACTGAGAGATGAAGAAGCTTGCACAGGATAGATTAGCATGGAGAGCTGCATCAAACCAGTCTCAGGACTGAAGACCACAACAACAACAGATAGGAATATAGAAATATTGCCATGTCATAACCAAAGTCAAGTCCAAACTCGAAACCAGGATCATCAGTGTGATACAACAGTCACTGAAAGCACGTTTATTACGAACACCAACGTACAGCCAGAACAGAACTGTCTGGAGAGTGAAGATGTTTATATATACTTCAAATGATCCAGAATTCTGATATTTATACACATATCGAATGTTCAAGAATACACGAACATCACAAACGGAACATGTATCCAGAGCCTTTCAGAATAGCCAAATACCAAAAAACATGTAATGTATAGTGGTCGGGTTTGAATTGGCGACCTGCAGTACGGAAGCAAGCGACGTTAACTACTACAACATACTAGGTGCACCACAGGTCGTAGTAGTGGTCTATCCCGCTGTTCTCATTGGAGTCGACTGCACTACTCTGCGTCTACATTTTGTCCGTGGTGTTCTGTTTGCCGGCGCTGGAGGATCATCGCATTCTGGTAGCGTTTTTACACCTTATGCAATATGACGAGCATCGAAGACGGCTCCTCCCACCGTTTCTTCGTAATCTTCCAGTGTTTGCTCAGTTTCCTTCAACCTTCATGATCGAACCGCACCTCTACACAATAGTGTGGCTCAATGTAGGAGATGGGGATGGTGTGTGTGTCTTTTTGTTGTCTTGATGGAGGTCATAATCCCTTACTTCATATATGACAACCGACAAGCGACTAAGGATTCGGCGACTAAGGATATGGTCCAAGGTAGTGCTTTGGTAACTTTTGCAGTAATCCCACTTTCCTCAGAGGCCGAAAAATCTGCACCAAATATCCCAAGCTGTATTTCACTAGGCGGTGCTTGGCGTTACAGTGCTCTCGCTGTTCCTCCTGGGTGTCCAAAGTCCGTATGCGACTCACCTATCTTCCTTCTTCGGCCCGTAATGAAGTGTTCCACATAATCATCATGAGTATCGTCTGGTTTAAACATAAACAGTGTATCCATTGTCCTTTCGGTTCCGCAACGCTGGAGCAGAAAGAATGGTGTGAAACCGGCAGTGTCTTTCTTCATTGTGTTCTATACAAATGTCAATATCATACTCCAATCAGTCTTTTCATATGAACGTACGTCGGGAGCACGTCTGCTAGTGTCTGACTAAGGCGATTTTTGAGGCCTTTCGTCTGTGGATGGAAGGCACTTGTCATCCTGTGGGCGATGTCACAATCCGAAATTAACGCCGAACAGAAAATTTTTTCCACAATCTGAAATCATTAAACGGTGTGCGCTCTGCGTGAAAGCGGTGTCTTCTACATAGAATTTGCAATTTTCAATGATAGCTTTAGTGAAACCATAGCAGTTGAGGCACTCTAAGTTTGTTGACTTCGGGAATCTTCCGAAGAACTCGATTTCAAACTGGTGGAATGGTGACACTGCTGATAGTATTGGCGCAGAATGAACCGCAGATAATTGTGGTACGTTTTACGGTTATTGCCGTTCCTTACACAGATTCACATACTGCCTAATGGATCGTTAGAAACTTGGCCCGTGATACCTGATTCTGTCTAGAGACTTCACGAACTTCAGGTGATCATATGCTGGAGAGTCACGGAAAAGCCTCTGGATATCTATCGGTAGGTGAGGTGGGATGATACGCAACCTTTTCAGCCTCGTTGTACCACCGTTCCACTTATACAGTGCCTATTAATTTAACTGGAATTCTCCTTTGGGTGAGCCCTCCTTCTTCAAGGTTTTCAGCAGTGCTGGATATTCCCTCTGCAAGGCAGCAATGTCATTTAATGAATCGGTGGCTGAGATTTCACCTATGCCCCTGTTATCCATCAAAGGATTCGTTGTGGACGTCCTTGGTTTTAGTCTGATTTTGTACACCACTGTGGTACGCTCCTGAAACTAGTGCCTGTGTCGCCAGTGAACCCGACGGATCCTTCAGGCTAGTTAGCCTGAATGGTTTGTCAAGCAAATTCTTTTTATGGCCCAATCAACTGCAAGGCACTCTTTCTCGATTGCAGATCAGTTCACCTCGGACAAGGGAAGTACTCTGGAAGCGTAAGCTCTCGCTTTATCAGCATCTTCACGAATTTCCACTGTAACTGCCTCTATCGTATAACCACTAGCATCTGCGTGAAATTTTCTCTTATCATTAACATCCTACAATGCTGGAAGTGGAGATGATGTTAATGCGTCCTTACGAATAAGGAAAGACTTTTTGTGCATCTTGTTCCAGAAAACTTTGATGTCGCCCTGCAGTAGTCCTTGAAAGTCATGGTACAAAAATCCTTTATGAATCGCGGTAGTATGAGTTATTCCGGAGAAAACTCCTCACATCACGAATGTGGAGAATCTGTAGCTGTTCGTATTTTCTCGGGATAAGATTGAACTCCATCTCATTCATTAGATGTCCCAAGATTTTTATTTTATTTCTTAGGCGGAGAAGAGGCACTTTACGGATTCAGACAGAGTCCTAAAGTCTGAGAACACACCAGCACGATTGTCAGGTAGCTAACAGGTTCTTTAAATGTCTTAGAAGAAACTACAGTATCATCCATATAGCGAAGACAAGTCATCCAGTCGCCCGTTGTGGCCGTGCGATTCTAGGCGCGTCAGTCTGGAACCGCGAGACCGCTACGGTCGCAGGTTCGAATCCTGCCTCGGGCATGGACGTGTGTGATGTCCTTAGGTTAGTTAGGTTTAAGTAGTTCTAAGTTCTAGAGGACTGATGACCTCAGAGATGTCAAGTCCCATAGTGCTCAGAGCCATTTGAACCACAAGTCATCCACTTAAGGTGTCGAAGCAGGTTGTCCACCACACATTAGAAACCGGCCAAAACGATACACACTCTAGCCAGCACACCTTTAAGCCCACTAAAACCAACAGGAGATATGAAGGCAGTCTTTTAATTAATCTCGATTTTGTTTGTCTACGTGTCCTTAGCTGAAAATACTTTGCTCCTTTAGAGCAGTCTAAGGTGTCGTAAATGTGTTGTAGTGGATAAAACATGGCAGTGGAGAAAAAAAATTTTCCTCGTGATTTTCTTCAGTTTTCAGTAGTTGTCACAGAAACATCGCATGTCGTTACTTATTACAAGGAGAGGACAAGAACTATAAAGGTATGTTGATGTCAAGTTGTTGCATCTGCTGCTCATGCTTCCGGATCATCCATTCGTCAAGTTGGCAATACTCTAAATGACCGCTGGCTAATTCACGGACGATGTTCCTTTCAGCACCATCGCTTTAGTACCGTCGGACATGGCCGTCTCTAGTTGGTGACTATAAGTGTTCGACTTCACAGAAAAAGAGACAGCGAGTCGACTAACGCCCGGACAAATCAGCCGTCAGTGAAAACGTTTTTGAGGTTATCTGTCATCCCTGCAACTGTCGTCCACGGAGGATTTTCATCTGAGGCAGCCTCACTTGTATTGTCACCTCGTTTAGTTTTCCTGATCTGGATGGCTAGGCGAGCGGTTGGTACCTCAGTATAGCGATATCAAGCGGCTGCGATGTGTTAAGAAACTGCCTCGTCTAGGTACGGCGATGAACTTCGTCCCGAAGATCGACTATAATCGTCTGCAGTTGAGTGGCGCGAATAAACCGTTGTGAAGGCTGATATCTTTCGGAGTAATAGTCGTCTAACACTTGCCTTCTTTCTCTGCAGCACCGGATGCCAGATTAACGTTTGAAAACGGTGGCCCATTTCAATATTCACGGCCTGTTCGATAGATGTGGAAATTGGTGCCTAAGATCTATGTAACTATTCTTCAACATTCTCCATTACCTCCTGACGCACAGGGTCAACGTTCAAGTCCACTACTTCTTATGTACTAGGTCTTACAGTTCACGCTGCCTTAAAATGCTGTATCTGTTGCCTTACAACCTGGTGCTTGAGATAAGGTAGATCATGATTCTCTTCCACAGTTGACAGAGACCACATTCAGAAGACAATCATACCTCTTTCGTACAGCTCACGAGCGCTCTGACTCTCTCTCTCTCTCTCTCTCTCTCTCTCATTTTCCTGTTACATCGATGCGCTGGCAGCGCTTGATAAATTCTTCAGTCGTTTATGACTCTCTTCAGCAGAAGAGCTTCGCGCATGCCTCCTGCGACTCCTTTCATCAAACATGAGATTTGGTTACCTTCAGTTGTATTTGGATTCACAATGTTGCAAAGGGACGAAACATTTTGTATGTAAGATTGTGTCGTTTCGCCGTTACGTTTTGCCCTGTTCTTCAGTTGTCCTTCCGATAAGCGGTCTTGCTGTTGACTATCGTCATTGTTTTCTTCAGTTGTGGTTTGAATTTGTCCCAGCTTTTGAGCTTCTCCTTCACGTCCTGGAAAAATTGCTGGGCTGTGCCGTGCAAGTAATATTACACATTTGCCAAGCACACCATATCCTCCCAACGCTTGTATTAGGTAGCTCGGTGGAATCCTTTAAGCCATTTCATCGGGTCCCGACCAGTGTCTCTGAAAATCACTAACGGATGCCTGGATCTGCAGCTGACATCCTGTTGGCTTGGAATCTGTTGGTCTCTTAACTATACGGACCTTAGGGACGATGTACTGCTTGTATTCCAGTTCCTGCCTGTGTAGTCGGCTAGTTGGCATATTGGAAGCATGATGATGTAGATGCTGGCTTCTCCACCAAAGAATGTCACGCGATAACCAGAGTCAAGTCCGTCCAAATCATGGAGCAGGGTTGTGAACGACCTACCACATTTACCACTGAAAGCACGAATACCAATGTAGAACCAGAACGGGACTGACCTCGAGTAAAGCTATTTATACGAACTTAGAATATCCCAGAATGCTGGTATTTATACAGACATTGAATATTCAAGATTGTAAAAATGTTACAAACATGGGATACATCAAGCACATTCCATAACTGATAAATATGGAAAAAAATTGCTGGCGGTCGGGCCTGAATTGGCGACCTGCAGCGCTCTGGCCAACGACGCTAACAACCATACATCACAGCTCACGCCAGCACATATCAACAACCTTAGGAAAGAGGTGAAAGTGATAGAATGTGTGAGGCCAGATTACCCACTCCTATCCCTCCCTCCCTACCAGATCCCTACATATTTAATTTATAAAATGAAATAATAAGTATTTTATAAAATTAAAGAAGTAGGGTTCCAGGGTGGTGGAGATGGGAGCAGGAGATAAGGAAAACGACAAAAAATACCGAACAAAGATTAAAAATTAAACATTACGGAATCCATTACATTAGTAAATAACGAATGAAGAATTACGATATTCATAAAGTGATGTTAAAAATAAAATCTAAAGAAATCTATAGCCAGCCATAAACTTCTAACACAGAAAGCAATCACATAAACTAATGGAATTAATTCAGTTATTACGGAAGTGCAGCACTAAAAGGCAAATAAAAGAAAAAAATGTAATGGCTATTTAAACTGGAACGGGGAATAAGCGCTAGAAATGGACATAAACGTGTACTAACTACTTCGATTAAATATGACAACAGTGATTTTGAATGCGCTTTAATCGTGACTGGGAATTAGGTAAAAAGAAAGAAATTTTAACAAAAAAGAGTTCGGATATGAAAAACAAAACCGAATGAAAGTTTTGCTGGGAAAAGTCTGATGGCGGAATAGGTGTGGACAATATTTGGTATTCATGTAAAGCATAAATGACAAAATTATTTCAATTTAACTAACACAGCTTCAACTTCTTATGTGTGGTTGACTTCTGCATGGAATCATTGAACCTTCTCGGCAGCAAAGATTGCTAGAGAAGCATTTAAAATATGACCCATACAATTACTGATACTCATAGTACATTTCGGTATTAGATTAAAGCGCTCTGTTGCCTTTATGATTAGGTTACTGCAACGAAACAGAGTAGCAATGTTTATATTTATTGTTCTGTGGTTATGGAAAAACTTTTCTGTTCAATGAAACACATGAATGTTCTGCTTTAGACTTCTTCTAATTTTACGGCATGAACTTCTCAAACAGCAAACCCTCTCTTAGGCGTTAACTTGTTCTGTACCCTTACGTACAATCTGTAGAGGAAATATGATCTAATAAACTAATGACGCTTAAGTGCTTGACTGTAGTATGCTTGACTACAAATAAAGGAACTTGACACTGTGTCGTTGATATCCGTTATTCCTATACTTACTGCGTTGTAGCCACAGGTTAAATCGATCTGGTGGTAGTTAACTTGGTTGAGGTGACAGTCACATCTCAGACGCCGGTCGTCGTGCAGCGAAGTTACCACACTGGCAGCGGTCACCAGCGTCAGGAACAGCGGCCTCATCGCAGTGCTGTGTGTGGGCGTGTAGTTCCGCTCACAGCAGAGCTATTCTTCGCCCAGATCTTTATGTTCACCTACGGCAAAACAATGAGTACCTCGTGTATGCAGTTCATGTGTTCCCCTAGTCCTGGTTCTCAGCTTTTCAGTAACAGTCACACATCTCCTTAGAAACTGTAGTCTACGAGGGCGTGATGAAAAGCGATGTCACCCAATTTTTAATTCTGCTCTTAATTCCGGTTGACATATTATATGTCATGCATTTTCCTTCGTCGACTTTACCGTTACCTTGACTCAGGTTGCAACCCTCTGCCGTTAGAGGTCTCCGAACTGTAGAGAGTAACATGGCTGTGTGTGACGTAACTGTGGTGTGTAAGGTAACCATGTTGGTGTGTGAAAGAGAGACCCTCAGATAACTGAAAAAGCCAATTTGACTCGTGTGTCTACACAAGGAGCATGCTCTCCTTCAGCATGACAATGCTAGACCACACACGAGCGTTACAACATTTGCAACAATCCGATGCCTTCGGTTCACTGTTACCGATCTTCATCAATACGGTCCCTACTTGGCCACATCCGATTTTCAGCTGTTTCCAAAACTAAAAGAACACCTTCGGGAACTTCACTTTGATAATGATGAAGCGGTGCAAACAGATATGAGGTTGTCAGATTGCCGTAAAAGTCAAACATGCGACAGCGACATTACCAACAAACCGGTCTCTCGTTGGGAGGAATGTGTTCGCCAGGGTGACTGTGTTGGAGAGTAAGTATGTGGACATGAAGAATAAAGAAGTACAATATTAATATAGTTTGTTTTTATTTTAAAAGCGTTGAGACTTTCAATACAAAAAGTTAGAAGGCATTACTTTTCAGTACACTCACGTAGTATTTGTTAGATTTCACTAACACTAGCCAACTAATTCTGGCGATCACAACAAATGGTTATCAGAGCAGACATTCATCAGAAAAATCCTATCTTGCATTTTAAGTGTTCTCATACATTTAACATTATGCAGATGATAACTGTGACTTTCTGTATCATTATCGCTTGTACCATGAAACGAGCTGGCATAGATTCGAATAATAATGCTCGGTAATGATGCCTTCTACAACGTACGTGAAATCTGTGAGTAATTGACGTTTCCTTAATTCTTGTCTGTCGTAACAATAGCTTTGAATATCCAATGTCAGAGAGTCTGAAGTGTACTGCAACAACCGACAGATTGTGATTATGTCTCAGCATAGCATGCCAACAGTATTTAGCTTATAAGGTACATTGATTCAAAGCTAACGTAGTAGGTTTACAAAGGTACAGTGTAAGTGTAAGGGAGTAGATACTAGTCTAAAAATAAAGTTACACAACCAATTAAAAAAAAAGAAGAGACAGTTGTCAGTGTAAATACAGAATACACAAGGAACTTATGCAACATCAATAAGATAAACATAAATTAATAAATGCAGGAAAATTGAGGTGTTTGAGGGAACCTACAGTTTGAGAGTGTGATGGTACTGCATTTTAACATTAATATTATAATCAAAGCAGTGGCTGTGTACAAGTTTTCATTAAATAAATGAGCAAAGTAAAATATGAACTTTATTTGATGGGACAACTACAAGGGGAGTTAAACATGGACAGTAATACAAGTACAAGTTAAAAGGAAACCCTTAACTATTGAAACTACAGCCTATGTGGAATACAAAGACAACTGCAACAAATAAAACAACTTAATGACTACAGGAAAATGGGAATATGTAGGAAAAGAGAGTGTGGGAAGTAATGAACAACAAAGATGATTATATGAAGTTTAGGAGAGGGGAAGTGTTGAGTTGTGTCTGGTCAATTAGGATGAGATCTGGACTGTGAGCAAAATGTTTGTTGATTTCCAGGGCTTCCAGCAGGTTGCGTTTATGGCCTTTGTTTGCTAAGTGAAATACATGGGACACTGGCTGGTAGTTGTGACCCTCACTGAGTACATGCTCAGCAAATGCAGAGTCTGAATTCTGAAGCCTCCTGCAGCGTTCATGTTCAGCCAGCCTAGTTGATATGTCTCTGCCTGACTGACCAATGTAAAATTTGTCACAATCAGAACAGGTGATTTTGTACACCCCACTGTTGGCTAATAACTGGATCTTGTCTTTGGTATTAAAAACACACTGGACTGTAGTGTTCCTGACATAGTAAGAAACCCTATACTTGCACGATTTCAGTGCTTTGGCTACAGTCTGTGATACCTGACCTAGAAATGGTAGTGTACACCATTTCTTGCAGACAGTGGATGGGGAAGCAGGTGGGGCATAGAGGAGGGGTATAATTTTCCGTTTTTGTTTCCTGTGCAAGATGTGGTCAATAAGAACTGGATTGTAGCCATTGACTGTGGCAATAAATAATATTGTATCTAACTCTGCTTTAAAATCATCTGTGGACATGGGGATAGATATGAGACGGTGTACCATTTAGTGGAAAGCTGCATGTCTGTAAGCTATGGGGTGTTGTGAGCAAGAAGGTATTACTGTGTCTGTAGTTGTTTTTCTGTACATTTTGAAACAATGTGTGTGTGTGTGTGTGTGTGTGTGTGTGTGTGCACTGATGTCAATGGTGAGATCTAAGAAGTTTATGGACGTTTTATGTCAGTAGGGAGTTTGAATTTCTGGTGTCGTAGACGTTTCGTCGGCCAATTGCCTCACGTGGAAGAATCTACGTCCATGTTTATGTATTGTAGAAAACTGAAGTTTTGTCGAAAATGTGGACTAATACTGGATGACGAAAGGAGGGACTGTGTAGACGGCGGTTGAGAAGACTATAAAAGTTCGTAAGAGTAGTTCTGATAGTTAAATACCTGTACAATTTCATTGTGAAAATTGTGGTACGAAGAATACTTACTTTCGAAATTATCGATCCAGGCCGGTATAATTCTTGTATCTTGCTGGATTAGGTATTACACCCTGCAAGCAACAGCATCGGAAACTGTCTTACCTACGAATACCTATTTCGGGTTTTGCAGAGAAGTGAGTTATGCCAAGAATGACAGTGTAGGACGAGTCGCACATAGCAAGAACGGAAAACCAGATAGGACGACCTTTAAAGAATGAAATCGAACATAACTGCGTATTCGGTGGTAGAGAACGAGAGTCCCGGAAGTGCTTTTTTGTATGAATGTTCTCCAGAGATAGAGCACTTTGTACTGATCGGTGGCAAAGTGATTACTGACGGCTTTCAGTCCTACACGACACTGAAAGCAGAAGGATTCAACGACGAGTTCGTGAACCATAGTGCAGAGTTCGTGTCTTCCGAAGATCCCAGGTGCACACACAGAATATCGAGAGGCTGTGAAAATCTGTGATATTTTCCGTTAAAAGAGAAGGACGCCCAGGCGATAGAGACCAACTCTACTTGTTTCAGTATCTGTATTTCCATAACTTGCGGTTGCAAGGAAAAGTTGACGCATGTGACACTCTACCCATATTTTTGCGTGACATAGGCAGAGTCTACCCAGGTTACGGCAAAAAGGGAATGCTTCCCGTAGTATACACATCAAATGGAACTTCTCATGACGACAACGTCGACGACCAGTGTAATTACAATTTTCTCTTCTTTTATCCTTGCTGTATTGACCCCTGTAAACATGATCATAACGCCCGCCACCACAGTCGCGTGATCGATTTAGAACTGCAGGTTTGATATCTATCGTTTGGAGGCCCCGGCTAGGCAAACATTCTTGGAAATTGTTTTTCTAACGTTAGATTATTTAATATACTAATCACTGAAAGCAAAAGCAAAAATGCTAATTTATGTGACATTAGATAAAACTAATTGGCATTTATAATGTCATCAGCAGTGGTAATCCTTCTACACCTATCAAATGTGTGGTAATTGTTATTTTTGCAAATAGTGAGTCTAGATAGTTAATGGTATCGTCTTTCTGCATTTTCATAGTGAAATAAATTTGAAGGAGTAATTTGAGTTTTTCGTGGATGCTTTGCATTTCTGCGTGGCTGCCACTTACCGAAATGAGGTTATCGTCTGCATACCCAAAACAGCGTACAATTTGGATAACAGTAGGTCAGTTTGAGTTAAAAATATTCTCTTCCAGAGAATTTCGGAAAATATAGGCTAATATTCCTGCTGCACTTTTAACCACGGTACTCCATTTGATTGGGGATAAATTTTGTTCCGAAAATCAAATAATTTTGTGACAGAGCAATTCCCAAAATTTAATAAAACCTATCAAAAACTTTCAATGCCAGCAATATTCTCAATATCTCCACAGCGTAAAATAGTTACTGTAAGCCATCCATTGCCACAACTAAATTTGTCAACCTATATAAGGGAAAAATTAAAAACACCACCGCAAAAACACAAGGAAAGCGTGGGAAGCAATGCCTTTCATCTTCAGTTTATTTTTCTCCCTGGCTCAAGTTCTGATTTCAGTATTATCAATGGCCTTTTCAACAGTCATGAGTGATTGGGGAACAAACACATGCTAGTAAAGGGCAGCCACCCAGATATGCAAAATATCCACCAAGTAGTCAACTAGTAACCCTAAACTAATTTCGCTATGGAAGTGGATAGAGACAAAATCATTAACTATCTAGACTTCACAGTTGGAAAAATAATAATTACTACACATTTTCTAACTATAGAAAGAATACCACTTGTGACAACAGTAAAAAAAAACTAATGTCTGTCGTCCAATGTCGTATAAACACGCATTTTTGATTCTAGTGATTAATAGGTTAAATAACCTCCCCTTATAAAAGCCAACAGCTAAAAAGAACTTAACACATTTTGTTATACAGCCCGTAGTCATGAATTTGATCCAAACATAATCACAATATTATACTACAAATGTAAAAGAGCAAAGCAGAAAAAATTACAGAACGATACTGACTGTCACTTTAGAAACATTCCCTAAACCAAATGTTAGTTACGTACCAACAGTCTGCCTTGGTAGAATTTCCAACGAAGCGAATGCACTTTTTAAAGCCACAAATATTCAATTGGCCTTTAGAAACAATAAGAAGCTTTCAATGAAATTACGTTCCGCCGTCACTAGAACATCTATTACAACCGAGGCATATATAAAATCGGATATAGCAACTGTAATAACTTTTACACTGGCCAAACCCAAAGACATTTTAAAGTCAGATAAAAGAGAACACATTAGAAACAGCTATAATAATCAGTCGAGCTTCTTTCTACATTTTAAAAATCTGTTGATAAAACCGAAAGCCCATTCCGGATCCTGAACAGAATACCAAAAGGTCTTGCAATGAGCCTTCTTGAAGAATTATAAATCTATATACGCACACGAGCTAAGATCCAAAAGAAATTTGAGTATGTAGAATTCAGACACAAATACAGTTTCAAATTCCTTATTGGACTTTTAGAACATGAAGAAGAGTGACTCGGCTGTAACATATGAAAAAACGAAAGACAATCATGACAAAAATTTGTTAGTAGAATAACACTGCTGTTCATCTGTATGCCGGCTGGAGTGGCAGAGCGGTTCTAGGCGCTACAGCCTGGAACCGCGCGACCGCTACGGTCGCAGGTTCGAATCCTGCTTCGGACATGGATGTGTGTATCGTCCTTAGGTTAGTTAGGTTTACGTAGTTCTAAGTTCTAGGGGACTGATGACCTTAGCAGTTAAGTCGCATAGTGCTCAGAGCCATTTGAACCATTTGTTCACTTGTATAAAGATCGTAAACATATAACGTGGTAAGAGTAGAACTGTCGAACATTGCTGTTTATCTGTATAATATTTGTAAACATACAACTTCGTAAGAGTAGAAGTGTCAGACTACTGTCAAACCATAATTAACGTATTATTTTCAATATACTTACGTCATTTACGATCTAATCTAAACACTGACACCAGTAAGACAGTTAGCTAACGACGTAAATCATTCTAGACTTGAGTACAGTATAGTCACTTTAATACAAACGACATTCACAGTTATTAACGGGCTCACCAAAACTGTATTATTAGGTACCTGACAACGGCGATAAATGCCGAAACAGTAGCAATTAATAAAGATTAAATACTATAAGCAGCTATTCGGGTGCATCTTTCTAATAATTCTGTTTTAGGTCTATGACACCGCGAAGCTTCCAGAGCATTAAGCATTTACAAAATATGAACTACTTAGATAGATACAGAATTCACTGAAGTTAACTTCAACAAACTGCACGAGCGGTGTGTTGCTGCTACATGGAGCAATGTCTGCAGCTTGGTCTCTTTCGTTCTTTGCTGATTTGGAAACCGCAGTTCGCCTTAGTCGGTTAACGTTATTTTTTATAGAATTATTAACGTAGAGGCTGTTTGTAACGTTCAGAACTTTCATAAATATTACTAAAATACCAACGCCTGTATAATGACATTGGGATCATTCTTAAAAAGCGATCGTCAGCTGTAAATTATATACACTCCTGGAAATGGAAAAAAGAACACATTGACACCGGTGTGTCAGACCCACCATACTTGCTCCGGACACTGCGAGAGGGCTGTACAAGCAATGATCACACGCACGGCACAGCGGACACACCAGGAACCGCGGTGTTGGCCGTCGAATGGCGCTAGCTGCGCAGCATTTGTGCACCGCCGCCGCCAGTGTCAGCCAGTTTGCCGTGGCATACGGAGCTCCATCGCAGTCTTTAACACTGGTAGCATGCCGCGACAGCGTGGACGTGAACCGTATGTGCAGTTGACGGACTTTGAGCGAGGGCGTATAGTGGGCACCACGCCGGGTGGACGTACCGCCGAATTGCTCAACACGTGGGGCGTGAGGTCTCCACAGTACATCGATGTTGTAGCCAGTGGTCGGCGGAAGGTGCACGTGCCCGTCGACCTGGGACCGGACCGCAGCGACGCACGGATGCACGCCAAGACCGTAGGATCCTACACAGTGCCGTAGGGGACCGCACCGCCACTTCCCAGCAAATTAGGGACACTGTTGCTCCTGGGGTATCGGCGAGGACCATTCGCAACCGTCTCCATGAAGCTGGGCTACGGTCCCGCACACCGTTAGGCCGTCTTCCGCTCACGCCCCAACATCGTGCAGCCCGCCTCCAGTGGTGTCGCGACAGGCGTGAATGGAGGGACGAATGGAGACGTGTCGTCTTCAGCGATGTGAGTCGCTTCTGCCTTGGTGCCAATGATGGTCGTGTGCGTGTTTGGCGCCGTGGAGGTGAGCGCCACAATCAGGACTGCATACGACCGAGGCACACAGGGCCAACACCCGGCATCATGGTGTGGGGAGCGATCTCCTACACTGGCCGTACACCACTGGTGATCGTCGAGGGGACACTGAATAGTGCACGGTACATCCAAACCGTCATCGAACCCATCGTTCTACCATTCCTAGACCGGCAAGGGAACTTGCTGTTCCAACAGGACAATGCACGTCCGCATGTATCCCGTGCCACCCAACGTGCTCTAGAAGGTGTAAGTCAACTACCCTGGCCAGCAAGATCTCCGGATCTGTCCCCCATTGAGCATGTTTGGGACTGGATGAAGCGTCGTCTCACGTGGTCTGCACGTCCAGCACGAACGCTGGTCCAACTGAGGCGCCAGGTGGAAATGGCATGGCAAGCCGTTCCACAGGACTACATCCAGCATCTCTACGATCGTCTCCATGGGAGAATAGCAGCCTGCATTGCTGCGAAAGGTGGATATACACTGTACTAGTGCCGACATTGTGCATGCTCTGTTGCCTGTGTCTATGTGCCTGAGGTTCTGTCAGTGTGATCATGTGGTGTATCTGACCCCAGGAATGTGTCAATAAAGTTACCCCTTCCTGGGACAATGAATTCACGGTGTTCTTATTTCAATTTCCAGGAGTGTACAAACAGTTGACGATTGCACAGCTCGGAAATCAGTGACAAGTGACACATTCGTTTACGAAGTAATTTCGTGGTGCAAGTGCTAAAGCTGACTATACATGGAAAAAAAGGAGAAAATTATTCGTAGTAAGGAGTTGTTGGGTGGCATAAAACAAACTTTTTATATGTTATGGATGATTTTCAGCGTCTAACTAAGAGATGTTGAAGGTGAATTGTTTTAAGGTGAACGACCGAATAGTATTCGTGGTCTTTCGTCAGACACTTCTTTAACAGAAACTAGAACCTCCCTGAAATATTTTTAAATATCATTTTCATTACTTTAGGTAACACGTTTTTCATAATAATTGTACGGATTTGATGGGCCTCCCGCCACGGAACAATGACACCAATCGGCCTACTCAAAGATCTGATGTGCCCCACTTACAAGAAAGTAGGTGATGGACTAATAAAGGTAAAAAAAAGGTAAAAAATTCAATCAAACTACAGATTTACCAGTGTGCTGCACCTGGACGGCGACCTTAAAAAGAGAGAGTTTTCCATCATCTGTGTGGGTAGTCTTCTTGTCGCCACGATTAACTTATTTAAAGTCATATATTTCATCCTGATGTTTCCTTATGAGAAACTTTTAATTAAATATCTCACTGCGAGATAGAAGGCAACGCTAGAGTCTCAGTGCTACCGTGTTAAAATGGTTCAAATGGCTCTGAGCACTATGGGACTTAACTTCTAAGGTCATCAGTACCCTAGGACATAGAACTACTTAAACCTAACTAACCTAAGGACATCACACACATCTATGCCCGAGGCAGGATTCGAACCTGCGACAGTAGCAGTCACGCGGTTCGAGACTGTAGCGCCTAGAACCGCTCGGCCACGCCGGCCGGCCTACCATGTTAAAACACGGCAGATGTGGTGATTTAGGGACAGTTCCTCAATATCACCACGAGTTGCTAGTCCAATCAATTAAAATGAAGCAAAAATGTTGTTCATTCTCCATGAAACTAAGCACATGAATTGTAATGCACAGAAAAATGAGGCTTTTCTGATGGAGCAAGAGTCTGGAAATACGGTGAAACTATTTAAACTTATGGAAGAGAATGTTTGCTGCCGGAAACAGTCAACTTAGCCAGTCAGAGGGAATCCATAATGGTTTGTTTTGAAAGTAACTGCAAGCTGTAAGCTCTACAATGAACAATAAAATTCGTACAGATATGACACAAACATTATAAAAACTGATAATCTGCCCTCACGAGAACCTTAGATCAGGTATTTAATTTAACTATCGTAAGCTACTTTATAAACACATCAAATAAAAGCGTTTGAAGCCTTCTAAAAATAATAAACAATCCATCAGACTGTAGTGACTAAAGCATACTTACTTACTGTTGAATACAAAACACCCACACGAAGCGCGAGAGAACGGTGAGACAGGACGGCAGAGCAGACCAGTGCGTGGCGGCTGCTGGCCGAACTTCCTGCTATATGTGAGGCAGAGGACACGGCAATTTTCTCAGTAACGGAGGTCACGTGACCGCTCATCCCCCTCCATTCGTCGCTTGCAAGTCCGCTTTCCTGAGACATGTCAGACAGTCGCTGGAGCCCTCAGCACGTTACCTGCACTTCGCCACGTATATAAATACAAACATTGTGCCACCAGCTATGTATATACTGTTGCTATGTGTGTTCATCCCATTTATTTTCTACCGTAAGGTGCAGATTAAATTTCCCAGCAGATGTGTACCGTAAATTGCAAATCCAAAGTGTTAAGTGACTTTTCTTCACGTCATTCTGGCGATAGAAAATCAGAGCGGTTGTGTCAAGAAATTCGAAATTTTCTCGATACATTTCTCGCAAAGCATGCCTCAAGAGACTAGGGAATATAACCACTCTTGTGATGCCACAGTTTCTAGGACAACAACAGGCTCCAACATCTTGAGGACTAGGTCACAAGACCGACTCATAAGCAGAGGTGTGGCCTTATATTCACAGTGAAGAGTGTACACTAGCTGGCCAAGAGTATCCTGGCAGATAGTATCCACCATTCGCCCATATGACAGCTTGAAGTCTGCTGGGGACACTTCCATGAGGTATCTGATTGTCCGTGAAGAAATGACAGACCATTCTTCCTCAAGAGCCAAAACGAGAAGTAGTAAATTTTAGAAGATGGGGTTCGGAGCGAAGTCGACTTTTTCATCCTACAGGTTTTCCATTGGGTTCAGGTTGGGATTCTGGGCAGCCCAGTCTACTTAGGAATGTTACCACCCACAAACTATAGCGTCACAGATGCTGCTCTATGACAGGGTGTACCGTCATAATGATACAGTCACCGCCTCCGAACTGTTCTTCTACTGTAAGCAGCATACAGTGCTGTAAAATGGATTCATACCCTTCGAAATTTGATGTTTTCTTAAGCGCAATAGGGGAACATGCCCCAAAAACATCACCATACCGTAATACCACCGGGCGGCCGAAGTGGCCGTGCGGTTCTAGGCGCTGCAGTCTGGAACCGCGAGACCGCTACGGTCGCAGGTTCGAATCCTGCCTCGGGCATGGATGTGTGTGATGTCCTTAGGTTAGTTAGGTTTAACTAGTTCTAAGTTCTAGGGGACTCATGACCTCAGAAGTTGAGGCCCCTAGTGCTCAGAGCCATTTGAACCAGAGCCCGTAATACCACCTCCCCCATACTTAACTGTTGCGCTAGAAATGAGGGCATATAATGTTCTCGAGATATTCGTCAAATACAAACCATTCCATTGGATTGTTGATGGTTATAGCGTGATTAATCGCTACAGGTCACTATTTTCTAGGCATCCCTTATCCAGTGCTGTCACTGTTTACCTCAGGCGTCACTTGGTAGTGATTACAGAAACGTGTGGCTTACGGAAATGTATAGCTTATGAGGAGCAGATCGACCACTGTAACCCATTATTTGTCACTCCCTACGCAGAGTCATTGTGCTTGCTGGACTGCAAGTCACAAGTGACTGCTTCTGCTGCTTTCATGCAGTTTATTAATACATCGATCCGCGATGCTCTACGGTCACTATCCGTCATCACACGAGAAGGCATAGTTTTGGTTTAGCTGTGGTTATTTCTTCTGGTTTCCACTTGACAGCCAACTGTCGACTTGGACAACTCTTTTCTTCTGGTGTAAGAATTTTTTGTTACGCACACCTGTCGCAAAATTTCTTGTAAAAATGTTATTCTATAGGCCTAGTACTCTTACCTTTACAGAAACGTTAGCCACATGTGTCAACACTGTTCCCATTTGTTTATTTACGGTTTTAGCAACGCACTGCTGCCGGTGCGAACGAGGCACAACTTACTCAACTCTTCCTGCTTCTGACGTCACCGTAGTTTCGTTATCTGTAGCCTTTGCAGCTCGATCGCTTCGTTCTTCCCCGCGCCTCTTGTTGCTGTGATTTCCGTGTCTACGTTAATACGTTGTCTTCACACGTCGGCCAACCCGTGGATGAAGGGTCTTGCATCTGAACAACCTGCAGCAGTTTCTTGCCCTCCTTTTTTCACACTAAATAAGTAAGACATTTGCAACGATTAGTCAGGATGGAACATCTTATGTGCTAAGGCATATAAATAACTAAACCGGTAGGTTTTCTCCAGCACATTTGCAGATAATAATGATGATGCTGATGACTGAGCAATTATCCCTAACGCTGGTTTTCATACGAAGAGATGAAACATTTAAAATATAGTGGTGAACTCCTCACAAGGACTCTTGATCAGTAATTAAATTGATTGCATGAATGCAAGGAGTTTATCAGAAACATAATCTTCAGTGAGTTATCTACTTTGTACCTGCTTCGTGAACATACTAAATACAACTTTTTCACGAGAATACAGTCAATGACTCAGAGCACCACAACAAGTCGAAAATATGTTGATTCCCCAAAGTGATGCGTATGATCAAGAACTTCCCGAATTCTTCCAGCAAGATGGCGCTCCACGCATCTTTCATAAAGACGTGTTGCATATTTTTAGTGACCCATTTCCAAGTCAGTGCATAAATCGAAGCGTGCAGAGGCGTAAACTAATAACCTGAAAAGCAACGCTGAGCCCCCAGCCATAAAGAAAAGCTTTTCTTAAAATGCAAATATGTTAACATCTAGTATAAATATAAGTACTGTATTAAGATTTTTTGGGCTAGAACCGTCTCTTTGCAATTGGATAAAGGCAACGTTGTTTTGCAAGAGTCGTTTCACCTCCGTTTATTAGATCATCAGCAGATGCCTGAAGTACATATACAATACATTTTCAGGTATATGCAACGCTTTCAACTTACAAATTCTGCTATTGTACGTGTAAGTTACAAACATATCTGAGCTAGCCACCCTTTTTGTAATATGTTTTATTACTTTCTGCGTATGTCGACGTTGTTCCACAGGAAATCTTGCAATATAAAAGTTAGAAGTTCTTACCTGAAAGCACTGTTGTGGAGAGTATATCGCAAACATGGTCGATAAAGAAAGGAAATAGACTGAAATGTGTTTCTGCAGTAAATGTAGATAATATGAGTAGGTTTGACAACTAGTGAGGAGGCCTTGAATCTAATTGGAGAAAAGCAATATAGCACAATATGACAAAAGAAAGTGTAGCTTGACAGGAAAAAAGCGTGACGAATTAAGGAACTGTTAATGGATTAATGGAGGACAACGTAAGAGGTGAAAATTGTAAACTAACCTGACTGCAGTAAACAAGTTCAAGTACGTGTAGGTCACATCGATTGGGCGAAAAGGAAAGACTTACCACAGAACAGACTAGCTACGAAAAACGAATGAAACTATTTTTCGGACTGAAGACCTCTCTCTCTCTATCCCCCCCCCCCTTCATCCCTTCAACCCCACCTCTCTGTCTCTCTCTCTCTCTCTCTATCTATCTATCTCTCTCTATCTCTCTCTCTTCCTCCAGAGATGTATAGATCTCAGACCTAGCATTTCATACGAAGCATACACAGACCAGATTCTACAACTAAGTAATCAAGCCTGAAATATTGTATGCAAGCGAGACACTATCACACCATACGAGAAGCGACATGGAAGGCATGCTGAAGACAGAACGCGAAATCATGAGAAAAATTCTCAGTTCAAAGCTGATAGAGGACAACATTCTAGGAAAACCACAGATAATATGTCAAATTTAGCAGCAGGTAAGAAGAAAGTAAGGTTAAATTTCTATGTGCACGTCAATAGAGTTCTACCATACATACGAAGGGTTAAGTCTGCAACGCAGTGGGTCACTCAAGTCAAACTTGACCTTGAGGAATCGCATATCGTTCTAACGGAAATTGAAGATAGAAACATATACTAAATCAAGATACACAAGTGCAATGTGAGGTCAGAGAACGAAGTCGCAAAGAAACCAGTGACAAAGTGGACTGAAAATAGGATAAGACTCCGCGGATGAACAGTAATTGAAAGACAAATAATTATGAAATGGGACGGATAACCTGTGAATCTATGTTACAAATAGTGCGGCCATTTTGGAATCCTCCATCTTGAACGTAACTCGTAATTTTGCAATATAAAGTGAACTTGTAATACATCAGACAGGTAGAGAATTACGCAAGAAAAACAATGATGCCTGTCATTTGAGCAAAGCTTTATTCATATTTGTGTAACTTCGCATTTTATACGGAAGGAGACAAATTCTGCTGATAATACATAAAGATTATAGGATGTTATCGGTGCATTGTCCAGCACGTTGTAGGATTATTGTTATTCGCTTCAGCCATTCGTCGTGGACTCTGATCAACCCATGTACCATAATGCGAGCACAGCCATCAACAATGACTAAAGTATGGCCGATCCCAGTTTTCTCTGAGATACAGTTCGTGTTTGAAAGATGCTAGAAGAACGGCTGACGTTTCTTCATCGTAGCAGTCGCCAGTCCCGTTTTCGGTCGGTGACAGCGCCAGTTTCACGGAATTTCACGATCAGTTTGAGCACCACACTGTGATGTTGGGTAATCTGTCTCGGTGGAGTTGGTTGAAATGCTCCGTAATAATGCGGGTACCATTCCCTCCAGATATGAGGATGATCTCAACGCGTTCGCCTTGTGTTAATGCCAACAACTTTCACATCACCTGTAAACATCTGTCAAAAGCTGAGATTGAATAAAGCTATGCTCAAATGACAGATCCCTTTATTTTCTCCTCGTGTATTTCTCTGTTCGTTTGACATATCACATGGTCCCTTACCCATCCGAAAATTATGAGTTTTATGCAAGATAGTGGCTTTCAAAATGGCCTCCATATTGGTTATTTAATTATCATTTGATTGAAACCCTTGGAAAAATGCGGAACATTGTGTATAAAAATTACTCCAATAGAGTAACTTAAAAAAAGTACATCAAGTTTTAAGCGTATTTGCTATAAAATACATACAAAATATGCAATAAATAGAACATTAAAATGTACACTGCAATGGACTGTAAAGTGACTAGTAAAAATAAGCCGTAAAAAGGAACAATAAAAGTAAGGTAGGATGAGCAGTTGAATGAACATTAAAATCAGCGATATAAAGAACATTAATATGAACAATGCCCCCCCAGTTAAGCGTGCGGTCTAACGCACTGCTTTTCTGGCACGAAGGCGTGCCGGTCCCCGGCACGAATCCGCCCGGCGGATTAGTGTCGAGGTCCTGTGTGCCTGCTTGTCTGTGGATGGTTTTAAGGCGGTTTTCCACCTCCCTCGGCTAATACAGGCTGGTTCCACTTGTTCCGCCTCAGTTACACAATGTCGGCGACTGCTGCACAAACACTTTCACTACTTACGCGTACACCATAATTACTCTACCAAGCAAACACTGGGGTTACACTCGTGGTGGGTGGACTGCTGTGGGGTTGTAAATCACTGAGGGCTACGGCGGGGACGAAGCCTCTCCGTCGTTTCTAGGTCCCCAGTTGAATACAACACAAGACAAGATGAACAATAAGATAAGTATTAAAAAGGACAATAAAACGAGCAATAAATTTCCACTAAATAGTTGACAGCGAATTAGGGGAGGACAGCATGCATAATGCTTTAATGTTAATGTATAGTTAGGTGCTTATAGCATCCTTCAGATCTTATAGATATGATTCTGGTCGTGGGTACACTCTCATATAGCACTCACTCACAATACGGTCCACCGTCCGGCGCAGAGCACCACAGTCACACTCAGAATTTAGCTTTTGCAGCTTTTCATACACATGGTCCCTGTAAACTCCGTGTAGGCCTAGTGTTCAAATCATGCTAAGAGCTTTCCGTTGGGAGCAGGAACTTGGAACCCAGTACGTGCTCGAGTGGGGTCGGTAATGTGTCATCGAATCGAGAGAATGAATTAATCAAGAAATTTAAGCCTTTTTTCTGCATCTGTTTTGTAAGTAGGTGGATATACCTAATTTTAGGGTGCGAGATTCCTGGTACAATCAGTTTTCTCTATTAAGTCACGCAGCAGAATAAGAAACGGTGGTGGCGATCATTGACAGAATTAAAACAAACAAGAAATACATATTTAGCACTTTAGAACCAACACTACACACACCAAAAAAAAGTTTTTCATCACTGCAGTGGATCACCGCTACCTACATATTATGGCTCGAAGGAACCCTAACAGCAACGCCACCATGTTGAATAATGCTTTTCGTGCATTCACAGGACGTGGTGTTGCGACTTAAACTCTGCGCAATAGGCTGCATGATGCATAACTTTACTCACGACGTCCATGTCGAGGACCATCTTTGCAACCACTACACCATGCAGGGAGGTACAGATGGGCCCAACAACATGCCGAATAGACCGCTCAGGATTGGCATCACGTTCTCTTCACCGATGAGTGTCGCATATGCCTTCGATCAGACGTTCGTCGGCGACTTTTTGGAGGCAAACCGCTCAGGGTGAACGCTTTAGACACACTGTACAGCGAGTGCTGCAAGGTGGAGGTTCGCTGATGTTTTTGGGTGGCATTGTGTGCTGCCGACGTACGCCGCTGGTGGTCATGGAGGGCACCGTAACAGCTGTACGATACGTGAATGCCATCGTCCGACCGACAGTGCAACCATATCGGCAGCGTACTGGCGATGCATTCATCTTCATGAGCGACAATTTGCGCCACCATCGTGCACATCTTGTGAATGACTTCCTTCAGGTTAACGACATCGCTCGGCTAGAGTGGCCAGCATGTTCTCCAGACATGAACCTTATCGAACATGCCTGGAATATATTGAAAAGGGCTGTTTATGGACGACGTGACCCACCAACGACTCTGAGGGATCTACACCAAATAGCCATTGAGGAGTGGGACAACATGCAATGTGTTCATGAGTAATAAAAAGGGCGGAAATGATGTTTGTGTTGATCTCTATTCCAGTTTTCCGTACAGATTCCGGAACTCTCTGAACCGAGGTGATGCAAAACTTTTGTTGATGTGTGTATTTAATATGTGTGTATGGGCATGACGCCAATAGAAGCTGTAAATTAGTTCACAACATATTTTCAACTTAATTCTTCTTCGGTATTCGAAGACGGTGACAACGGTAGTCTCCTTTTGTTTGCCATTTCTTTATCATAGGCCTACCTGCCATCTAGAGACGATTTGTAGATCTTGAAGCACGTATGAAAAAAAGAAAACTGACCTCTTAAAAAATAATTGTGAACATCAAAATATTGAAAATAGACAATAAAAGCTTTCTCACGTGCTCGAAAATTTTGAAATGTACATTCGGGTTCTACATACCCAAAGAAATATCAAATGATGTATCACATCCCAGATGCAAAATGGCTGTTGGGTAGTGCTTTTTTTAGGAGCTACATTCCGTCCGCATCCCTCACTGACATTAATGGCTCCGCTAACACTAGTGGCGGTTTTCTGAACCTGAACCTTCTCTGATATATGAGGTCTGGCAATTCTGGATCAGTTCGAATTGACTTCAGTCGACGTACCATGAAGCTCTTTTGCGGAACGGAGGTGGAGTAATGTTGCTTAGAATGGGTAATCATTGCAGGGCTGCACTTTTGATGCATCCACTGATGAAACACTTCGTGTTGTGCAGTTTGACGTCTAGTTTCCAAGAGTGGTTGCTATTCAACCACACAGAGGAGCAGTATTGCAGAACATACTGTTAGGGTAGAGACTCTCAGTGTGGAAACATACGCCCCGTTTCGTAAAGGACAGGGTGCGATGACCCAGTATGGCGCCATATTACTTAGGAAAATGATAATGGGGAAGCATTTTATTGTTGAAGTATACATTCGGAGATTCTGTGTTTCTGTTGTGCTTGCGTTGACCTCAGTCTTTTCCAAAACTTTAAGATATTGGGAAAGGAGAATGACGGCCCTGTCTGAACGTTTGGTATGGGCAGCTATGACCAGATGTTCGGCGTAACGAAATTTACGTCCCTTTGTTTCTAGAAGTCTGATATGTAGTGATTGTAAATCGCAGGAGCCAGCACCCATCCTTGACTTGTTGGTAACATAGCCTCACGAGTTTTCTCCTCTCACATGTCGTATTAATTAACATTACATTTCTTTTATCGATTTGTTTTTGTTTTAGAAGCGTGGACCCATATACATGAACAGCTCTGAACATTCTCTACCACTCCGTACGAAAATTATGCTTTCATACGAATTTGCCTCTGTTTGTAAGTCTGTTCGCATGGTCTTATTAGTATAGTTTTCTCTTCGTAGTGCTTACACTATTTACTTGTACTTAAAGGAGCTGATAAATATATTTGCCTTCCTATCGGTCTGGAAAGCTATAGACTATTTTCAGCAACATTCTGAGTAAATGAGAGGATGCGTTTATACTTTTCATTGGAGTTACACAAAGACAATCACTTGGGGTGTTTTAAAATTGTGCACTCGATTCAGAATCGTAATTTTTTCTGATATTGCGCCATAAATTCACCTATTCGGACACGGCACACTTTCACTTAGTTACATCCATGCCTCACAGGTATTTTCCCGCTTTGCTTCTGTCCTGACTCCTCTGGAACAAAGATATTTAGAAAGTAATAGTAGAAGCTTTGGACCATAAGTCGTGCTTGGCTAAGGCATCAGATATTGCGCTGCCACTGTACACGGAGAAGCGCATTCGATGTTGTGACTCAGTGCCCTTGGCACTAACATTTACCCGCCTGAAACGGAGGAAGGTGTGTTCTCAGTAAAATTCCCGAGGCTGCAGGTAACTAGAACTTCGCCGCTGCATTCTTTTTCTCAGAATTGCTAGTAAGAGCAGCGTAATGGGAGAACTTTGGCGAAAGTATGGAGGAACCGGTAGTCGGGTACTTTGAATGGGTTGGTAAAACGTTTTATACAGGGTGGTCAGAAACAGTCTGTAAAGCTTGTAAGTGTGTCGCAGAGGAGATTGTACTGAGAAATAACTGGAAAGAAAAAATTCTATTCATTCCAAAAAAAATAGTTCAAATGGCTCTGAGCACTATGGGACTCAACTGCTGTGGTCATAAGTCCCCTAGAACTTAGAACTACTTAAACCTTACTAACCTAAGGACAGCACACAACACCCAGCCATCACGAGGCAGAGAAAATCCCTGACCCCGCCGGGAATCGAGCCCGGGAACCCGGGCGTGGGAAGCGAGAACGCTACCGCACGACCACGAGATGCGGGCTATATTCATTACACCGTTTCCCAGTTAACTGGCAATGAAGTCTCCCAATCAGGGCATTCAGCGTGCATGTTCAAGACGCCTGACAGATACAATTAGTCCCAGTTGTTCTCATAGCGTACACGATGGCGTAGGAGACTGCTCAGCCTTCGACACGGATTCAATCCTTATTATCGTCCCATGTCCAATATTTGTATCGAACTCGTGTCCGGTTTTAGGAAACTAAATTTAGAACACTTCTTCGGTTGGCAACTTGAATATCATGCTCAATGGCCTGATTATCTACTTTTTAAGGCTAAATACCTTAAAAACAGCGCTAGCTATCGAATTTTTTCTTAACAGTTATTTCTCAGCACAGCGTACCTTGCTACACCCTTATAGGATATTCAGACTCTTTCTGCCCACCCTGTATAGGACAAGTATCGAGGCAGGTGCAGCTCACAAATTTAACATGTCACAGCTGTAACCTACAGCATTAAACATACTGACTTACTGTAGCTGGTGATCATCTGCTTGAGGTGACTGACCTTGCTAATGCTTTGTGGCTGTCTATATGGCCATTTTCAGAGTTCTCAACGCTATCGACTGGAGTGATGGTGATCACGTGACATTGTTTCTGCTATCTTCTGATGGAGCCTGACGAGAGATGGGGGTAGAGGGGCGTAAAGCGTCTCAAGGGTCGGATTCCCCAGGGTGCTAAGTCGGCAGATATGAGACTGATATTGTAAACTAAATTTTATATCGTACAATACAAAAAAGAACATTAGCCCAGCACCAGCATAACCAATCTAGCTCTTCCATTCCAGTTCAGTTCTTCAGTGTAAGAGTCATACAGGCCAAATGTATACAAATCTATTTTGTGTTTAATCTTAAATTTTTTTTAGTCATCGTGCACTAAAAACACATTGTGATAGAGTCAAATATGCGCTTTCTTCAGGTGTTGGAAGTCGTACCAAAATATTTCCTCAAGAATTGCGCACTGCAACAGCTATCAAAGTTCGTTTTAATTTGGTAGATTTGCCAACAACATTCAAAGACAAGGCACTTATGATTTCATCACAAGGTGCTGAACG
This sequence comes from Schistocerca cancellata, assembly GCF_023864275.1. Classification (NCBI taxonomy): domain Eukaryota; kingdom Metazoa; phylum Arthropoda; class Insecta; order Orthoptera; family Acrididae; genus Schistocerca; species Schistocerca cancellata. The sequence goes on from NC_064627.1 coordinate 726,597,325, forward strand.
AATGCGCTGAACATATTATCCATTCAAGAGTAAATACAAAATAAAATATTTCCATTCGTATATAGTTGTCCTGGAAAAATTGTAAACGTGAAGAAATGAAGTGATTTGAAAGAGATACACTACTGGCCATTAAAATTGCTACACCACGAAGATGACGTGGTACAGACGCGAAATTTAACCGACAGGACGAAGTTGCTGTGATATGCAAGTGATTAGCTATTCATAGCATTCCTACAAGGTTGGCGCCGGCGGCGACACTTACAACGTGCTGACATGAGGAACGTTTCCGACCGATTTCTCATACACAAACGGCAACTGACCGGCGTGGCCTGGTGAAACGTTATTGTGATGCCTTGTGTAAGGAGGCGAAATGCGTAACATCACAACTTTGATAAAGGTCGGATTGTAGCCTATCGCGATTGCGGTTTATCGTATCGCCACATTGCTGCTAGCGTTGGTCGAGATCCAATGACTGTTAGCAGAATATGGAATTGGTGGGTTCAGGAGAGTAATACGGATCGCCGTGCTGGATCCCAACGGCCTCGTATCACTAGCAGTCGAGATGACAGGCATCTTACCCGCATGACTGTAACGGATCGTGCAGCCACGTCTCGATCTCTGAGTCAACACATGGGGACGTTTGCAAGACAACAACCATCTGCACGAACAGTTCGACGACGTTTGCAGCAGCATGGACTATCAGGTCGGAGACCATGGCTGCGGTAACCCTTGACGCTGCATCACACACAGGAGCGCCTGCGATGGCGTACTCAACGACGAACCTGGGTGCACGAATGGCGAAACGTCATTTTTCGGATGAATCCAGGTTATGTTTACAGCATCATGATGGTCGCATCCGTGTTTGGCGACATCGTGGTGAACGCACATTAGAAGCGTGTATTCGTCATCGCCATACTGGCGTATCACCCGGCGTGATGGTATGGGGTGCCATTTGTTACACGTCTCGGTCACCTCTTGTTCGCGTTGATGGCACTTTGAACAGTGGACGTTACATTTCAGATGTGTTACGACCCCTGTCTCTGCCATTCATTCGATCCCTGCGAAACCCTACATTTCAGCAGGATAATGCACGACCATTCGTTGCAGGTCCTGTAAGGGCCTTTCTGGATACAGAAATTGTTCGACTGCTGCCCTGGCCAGCTGATTCTCCAGATCTCTCACCAACTGAAAAAGTCTGGTCAATGGTGGCCGAGCAACTGCTTCGTCACAATACGCCAGTCACTACTCTTGATGATGTATGGTATCGTGTTGAAGCTGCATGGGCAGCTGTACCTGTACACGCCATCCAAGCTCTGTTTGACTCAATTCCCAGGCGTATCAAGGCCGTAATTACGGCCAGAGGTGGTTGTTCTAAGTACTGATTTCTCAGGATCTCGGCACCCAAATTGCTTGAAAATGTAATCACATGTCAGTTCTAGTATATTTGTCCAATGATTACCCGTTTATCATCAGCATTTCTTCTAGATGTAGGAATTGTAATGGCCAGTAGTGTACAATGGTCATGTTGAGCTAGGAAGTAAAGAGTTAATCATCTTCTTTTGTTCGTCTCTAGAGTAGCCAATATACATGGGAACTCTCATGTTACATGATGTCATTTCTTGGTCAAAGGGGCTTGGCCTTCAGAGGTTCAGCTCAGAAAACTGGAGATCCAAATAACGGAAATTTCCATAGAATATTGAAGCTCTTGAGTATCTATGACCCATTTCTTGCAAAACACATTAGCAAAGTTAGAGACCGACGAGAAACTGGAAAGTGTTTAGAAGGACATTATCTGCCAAGTGATACTCAGAATGAACTTATTTCTAGTTGTGCTCATCATGTCAAGAATGTCATTTTAGAACAGGAGGAAAGTGAGAAATACTATCTAGTTCTTGTTGATGCAACTCCTGATTCATATTATGTTGAACAAATAACATTTAAAAAATGGTTCAAATGGCTCTGAGCACTATGGGACTTAATATCTGAGATCATCAGTCTCCTAGACTACTTAAACCTAACTAACCTAAGGACATCACACACATCCATGCCCCGAGGTAGGATTCGAACCTAAGACCGTAGCGGTCACGTGGTTCCAGACTGAAGCCCCTAGAACCGCTCGGCAAACAAATTCAGCACATGTTATGTTATTTAAAAAAGGAAGTTGATAAACATGAAACAAATGAACGGTTTTTAGAATGCGTAGATTTTGTGTTGCACATTCAATTCAATTAACACTTGTGAAACACTCTGATCCTATCAGTGCTACCTCGGAGTAGGTTATGATAGAGGAGGTAATGAGGGTGTATAAATGAGTTCTGACAAATTTTCTTCAGTGAAATACTCTTGCCAAATTTTCTCCGTGTGCATGTCATAACATTACATGGAATACATGCAGCTGAGAGTTGTCATGCAGCAGATACTTTTTCGGAGTGATTCAGCTTCTTGACAATCTGTTCAGCAGCAGTTCACAACGTCGAGAAATTCTGTGTTGGAAGGTCTTTCTGTTCTATGTCTTTACCCATATAAAATGCACAATATTAAATTTCGATTACACGAAAAATCACTCAAATTTAAAGCCTGTAGATGCAATAATACCTACTCATGAATTACAGTTACAAACAAACTGGAACCAGAATGTTGTGGGTAATGCGAATGAAAGACTGCGTTTTATTGGCAGCAGATGCAACAAAGCTATACTTGTCCGTTGTTGTTTCTGGAGTACTGCTGTGCGGTATGGAATTCCTACCAAATGGGAAGGGCAAAGGACATCTAAAATGTTCAAAGGAGATCGTTTTGTCTTATCACAAACCATGTAAAAGTGTGTCATACATCATAAACAAGTTGGGATGTCAATCACTAAAAGAAAAGTGTTCTTTCGTTGCGGCGAGATCTTTCACAAAATTGCAGACTCTCTCCTCACATTGACAAATTATTTTACTAGTTCGAACGTACATAGGTAGAAATGCCAATCATGAAAAAGTAAGCGAAATCAGAGTTCGTACGTGAAAATTTAGATGTCAATCCTCCCCGTGCTTTTATAGGGGGGGAGATATAAATTGTAGAGTAATCAAGTCCTTTGAGGTTTTCAACATTTACATAAATTTTAAATTATTTTTTGTTGTGATCGCGCGTATGGTGTTATTATGAGGTAACTCTTCCGTCACTGTTGCAAGTGCCATCAATCAGTGTACTGAATGCTCTTGCTGCAATGCTGAAATGCTCCGTCACTCAACTAATATCACGTACACTGATGATGGCCGTCTGCAAGGCATTCTTTAACCGATTTAAAGTAAGGCGCGGACAACCATCCAGAGTATTGTTAAAGAAATATCCCTTTCCCGCGACGCATAGAATCATCGATTCATTCTCTCCGCCTAAATAACAGCCGTAACTGACAACAATAAAACTTTGATTGTGAAAATGTTTTATTGATTAATATTTATTCCACTAAATATCTGGAACGACTTCTATACAAATCGTCATAATTATGTGGACAAATTAAAGTACATACCCAATTATCATGTTCCATTTTTCTGAACAGATAGGGATATGAGCTGATACACTATTATCGTGTGGACTAACTGTTTATTTTAAAATTAATTCCGACTAGCTGTTTCTGATGACCTCTATTTACTACCACCGATTTGGAAGCTCTGATGGCTTCATCATCTGGTATGTGCCTTGACAAACGATTTGCTGCACAACCGCAAGCGTACACGTACATAGTTAAGAGACGCTGTCACGTATAGTATCATCTTAACTGGTGACATCAATCAAAATACTGAGACGAACCTTACCATGGATAGTAATATGCTAAACTTACACTTATATATGTGTAGCTACAAGTTAACTGGCAACATTAACCCCTGGTAATTATTTTCTGCGGGTCAATTATTGACATATACTCGCATTTTAAGAGCTCAAGTAATTTTGTGATCCAACATACGGGGTGCACATTGGTCGTTTTATTTCATTACATACGCTTCCAAAGCTCGTTACACAACCGCTTATGTCCTGCGTCACTCAAGAAGTTTTGAATAAAAACCAGATGACAGTTTTTCCCCATTCGCCGTAGCAGACTAGCTTCTCCAGGATGAAAATCTGGTTGAAGAGGTCAAGATTTTATGCAGTTCAAGAGATTCAAAAGGAATTGCAAAGGTTCCTAAACACCTTAACACAGAAACACTTACAGGATACATTAGAAAAGTGGCAGAAACGTTTCTATCGGTATATTCGTTAAGATGACGACGAAGAATAAGATCTACGTAAGACGTAGTGACTTTAGTTAACGTGATTTGGAAACCTTAGGATATCATCTGCTGGTAGCATCCCTTGAACCATATTCCGTTACCGCCACTACCATGTTTCACTATACACTCTATACCTTCGTTGTTTGATCATCTCTTCACTGGTTCTTTTCATTCAAACGGGAAAATTAGTTTAACTCTCTGTAAACACGAGTAGGATTCTGTTCCAGACGCCGTACTCTCGTCTACGTGATACCTGACAAGTAGTAGTCTTTTACCATGTTAATTTTAGTGAACTGCGGTTAACGTTTTATCCATTTGGTTCGGGTACCTTTCGGGAAGTGGTAGATGAGACTTCTGAGCTGTAGTACTCCAGCAGTACGCAACAGGTTCATGAGAAGCAGTATTTTAATACCAATTTTGCCTGTGAATAACTCTGTTGTGTAGAATTAAGTTTTCTCCGTGAGTGGAGTTCTCTCCTTTTTAACGTGATCAAAAACCTGCATGATCTTATTTTGCAATTATATGATTTCTGACGTTTTATTTATGCAAAGTATATTCCGCGCTCGTCTAGGCGTCTCTGCATGTAAGTGAATCTGTTAGTAGCTGTGTTAACACCTATGAGATTTAGCCCAACCAAGAAAGATTAACCCTAATGGACCAAAATTCGAAGGATACAATGGCGTACCAGTAGTAGGATATCAATGTAATCTAGACATAATGTGTAGCCAAGCACCAACGTTCTCCCATATGCGGGCAGAGGTCAGTTAAGCACCAAGTTCAGGCAATGAAGTGTCATTTAGAACGAAGGCGAAAAATGAAAGCAAACTGAAGTAAAAGGATGTCGTATTAGCCTGCTTGTCAGATTTATCGTTCTTCAGAACAGCGTTTCGTCGTACGGTAACGTCTAGAGTATCATAGCACATAATGACAGTGTTGTCTTTGGAACACAGGATAGAGACTGGCTACATGGAATGCGAAACCCAATTTCGAAAGGCTATAACAGTGTCGGTGGCGAACACGTTCCAATAGTACGACAACTACTTATATTCTCAGTGATATGGCTGGTTGACAGCAACTACTGCCTATGCTTGCAGACTCGCTAAGAAGACACGAGTACATGGTATCACCTACAAGAATTTCAACCTTCACTCCATTTTACATTTACCAAGATATTTAGACACGTTGATGACAGCACATGGGGACTAACACCACATTGAATCCTAATAGTAAATGGCCTTATACAGATCTACAGGGTGGTCCACTGATCGTGACCGGGCCAAATACCTCACGAAATAAGCGTGAAACGAAAAACTACAAAGAACCAAACTTGTCTAGCTTGAAGGGGGAAACCAGATGGCGCTATGGAACCCCAATTTTTTATTATATATTCGTGTAGTACGTAAAGAAACATGAATGTTTTAGTTGGACCACTTTTTTCGCTTTGTGATAGATGGCGCTGTAATAGTCACAAACATATGGCTCACAATTTTATACGTACAGTTGGTAACAAGTAGGTTTTTTTAAATTAAAATACAGAACGTAGGTATGTTTGAACATTTTATTTCGTTTGTTCCAATGTGATACATGTACCTTTGTGAACTTATCATTTCTGAGAATGCATGCTGTTACAGCGTGATTACCTGTATATACCACATTAATGCAATAAATGCTCAAAATGATGTCCGTCAACCTCAATGCATTTGGCAATACGTGTAACCACATTCCTCTCAACAGCGGGTAGTTCGCCTTCCGTAATGTTTGCACATGTATTGACAATGCGCTGAAGCGTGTTGTCAGGCGTTGTCGGTGGATCACGATGGCAAATATCCTTCAACTTTCCCCACAGAAAGAAATCCGGGGACGTCAGATCTGGTGAACGTGTGCTTCGACTACAATCCACCTGTCATGAAATATACTATTCAATACCGCTTCAACCCCACGCGAGCTATGTGCCGGACATCCATTATGTTGGATGTACATCGCCATTCTGTCATGCACTGAAACATCTTGTAGTAACATCTGTAGAACATTACGTAGGTAATCAGCATGGATCGCACCATTTAAATTGAAATCGATTAAATGGGAGCCAATTATCGTTCCTCCCATAAGGCCGCACCGTACATTAACCCACCAAGGTCGCTGATGTTCCACTTGTCGCAGCCATCGTAGATTTTCCGTTGCCCAATAGTGCATATTATGCCGGTTTACGTTACCGCTGTTGGTGAATGACGCTTCGTCGCTAAATAGAACGCGCGCAAATAATCTGTCATCATCGCGCAATTTCTCTTGTGCCCAGTCTCAGAACTGTACAGGACGTTCAATGTCTTCGCCATGCAATTCCTGGTGCATAGAAATATGGTACGGGTGCAATCGATGTTGATGTAGCATTCTCATCACCGTCGTTTTTGGGATTCCCGATTCTCGCCCAATTTATTTGCCACTGATGTGCGGATTAGCCGTGACAGCAGCTAAAACACCTACTTGGGCATCATCATTTGTTGCAGATCGTGGTTTACGTTTCACATGTGGCGGAACACTTCCTGTTTCCTTAAATAACGTAACTATCCGGCGAACGGTCCGGACACTTGGATGATGTCCAGGATTCCGAGCAGCATACATAGCACATACCCGTTGGGCATTTTGATCACAATAGCCATACATCAACACGACATGGACCTTTTCCGCAATTGGTAAACGGTCCATTTTAACATGGGTAATGTATCACGATGCAAATACCGTCCGCACTGGCGGAATGTTACGTGATACCACGTACTTATACGTTGGTGACTATTACAGCGCCATCTTTCACAAAGCAAAATAAGTGGTCCAATTGAATATTTCTTTACGTACTACACGAATATGAAATAAAAAATGGGGGTTCCTATTTAAAAAAAAACGTAGTTGATATCCGTTTGACCTATGGCATCGCCATTTAGCGGGCCAACGATAGCGCCATCCGGTTTGCCCCTTCAAGCTAGACGAGTTTCATTCTTTGTAGTTTTTTCGTTTGAAGCTTATTTCGTGAGATATTTGGCCCGGTCACTATCAATGGACCACCCTGTGTAATCGTCAGTATTTGAACGTTGGTGTATACGTAATCTGGGATTCGAAATTAATTTCAATAGCTTGTGCGACCAAGTAGAGCTTACTGGAATATAGCTAACCGAATTCGCAATGCCAAAATTAGCCTGGCTGCTAAGACATATGCATAGTACGCGTAAGATAAAAAGCATGTGTGAAATTAATATAATAAATTTCTGCAGTGACGTACTTTTGGGTCAAAGAGGCCACAATTTTTATTGCCAGGCCATTTGAACAGGTCGTAATTAGGATAAACCATATACGTTACTGACATAACTGATTCAAATACATCTACATTTAGGTCCCTCACAAATCAATTCCGTAACACTATGGATAGCACTATTAAAACGTTCATGCGCTAAGAATGCACAAAAAATCTTATTCAGTGGTCAGTATTGGTTACAACGCCGTATATATAACTGTGTTGAAATCGCTTCGAAATGAGCCCACAACAACTATAAATCTGGCCTCATCCACTCATGAAGCCGTTTTAGCGCAGTTATTCACGTTTGAAAATTACATATACGTAAGAGTTATATACCAGAATTTTGATACATGTACTTCAGCAAAAATTATTAGCGGAAATAGTGCAATTCCATACACAATGCAAAAGCACTGTATGTACTGCAATGTACAAGTCTTTTATTTCGACACTAACAAGAAACTCTGTTTTGGTGCTTAAACTCCATATTTGCTGTAGTCTGATCATGTTTATTTACTGGAACAGTTTGTAAGATTCTTTTGTTTCAAACTTGAGTGGTGTCTGAGAGCTACACGATCGCGTAGACGTTTCAGTGATGAAAGTTCGGTTGGAGTTGTTTCCGGCTGAAGTTCTGAGTAATCCATTAGTTCCTGCAGGTGCGGCATTCCCTCCGCATGACGGATGATTTCTTCCCCTGAAACGTCATTTTCCCTAGTCCACATCGCCATCAATGTCGTCCTCTGTAGTAAAATAGGCGACAACAAAATTTCGTCCTCGATCGTCATACCATAACCAGCATTATTTTTATTCTGATGCCACGGATGTACGAGTACATCACTATCGTCTGTCCGTACAACAATAAATTTTTGATAATATTTAGGAGAAATTAGTGGTGTTGACAACTTCGCAAATTTCAGCTGTGGAATACAAATAGCCGTCCATATTGTTTCTCATTACTTCAGAATCGACCGTAATAACGGAAGCGGGAAGGAAGGACGGAAGAAAGAAAGGAAGGAAGATTAGGTTTAAACGTCTCGTCGACAATGGGGTCATTAGAAACAGGTGGTAGCTGAAAGCGTGGGACGAGCGAACTCTGAGCTACCTACGGTGCCAATATAACAGCTATAGATATACCGTACCAACCACATACCACACAGTTTCTGTTTAAAAAAAAGGGAGCAAGAAAAACGAATTAGTCCGGTTAATCCCAAAATTCGGATTGATGAGGCCGTGTAAAACAGTGTCTTGTGTAATTACTTTTACTACCTAATTGGCTGATGAGTACAGTCATTTCAAAATATTTTTCCCACACTTATGAATTTTGCTGATTTTTTTCTACCAGCAGTGAATGTTAGAACCATTGGGAACTATTTGTTATAATTGGCAAAACATTGTGCTCGGAGCCAAGAGTAAGATTTTTAATAATTATCCTTTATTATTTTTAATAATTATGAATGAAATAGCTCCCAAGTTTAAAACTGAAGGTTAATCCTAATCTTGAAAACAGTACGGACGCTGAAAATTACCGGAAACGTTGCAGTTGTGAAGCAGTTCTCGCATTCAGACACTCTGCTGTGACCGTTCTGCTGAACACTCGCATCTCGGAGGAGTCATGTGAGCCCATCGCAGATTCTATTGACGCACAGTTACAGGACGGCTGGCGCCAGGTGTGCCCACTGTAGCTCTCTTTCATCGCGACTGTGCCGTATAGTTGTGCCAGCAGACTACCAATACTTATAAGTACAACACTAACACTTCACGTACACATTTAATTGTTTAATTAGAAGCCAAAAATTGTTCATTAGAGAACAAGAGGAAGAAGATTGTTAACGAAGAAACAGTAAACCTATCACTAGATTAATAAGAGACAGTATTAATGTATGTATGCAGCTCTTGTGTTGCAGATAGGCCCTTTACAGTATTGCAAGGAGGTGGTATCAACTGACTACGGAAAAAAAAAATTATGCGTGTATCGGTAGACGAAGAGTGTGTCAAGATCCAAAAAAACTTTGCTGTACAACTGATTAGTTAAGTCAGGTTATTACCTAGAAAATAATTATTCATTTCTCCAGAAAACCTACAACTTTCCAGGATTTTCCATCTGAGTTAGTATCATTCACAACTGAGTAAAATACTCTTTCTCTTGATGTGTTCTTCATTTTCTGCTCCATTTCATCGCTGCTATACCCAACTCGTTAAACAGAGAGAGTGGGGGCAGTTGTGAGACACTGGGCTCGTATTCGAGAGGGCTGCATTTCAAATCCCAGCCCGGCTGTCCAGGTTTAGTTTTTCCTCAGTTTTCCTTAATCGTTTAAGGTGAATGGTGGAATGATTTCTTTCAAAGGGCACAGACCAATTTCTTATTGATGTATATAAGAATGAAAATTTGTACCAAGGCTGGGATTCGGAGCCAGATCTCCTATTCACTAGGCAGATAAACTAACCACAGACGGCCGCTGTGGCCGAGCGGTTCTAGGCCCTTCAGTCCGGAACTGCGCTGCTGCTACGGTCGCAGGTTCGAATCCTGCCTAGGGCATGGCTGTGTGTGATGTTCTTAGGTTAGTTAGGTTCCAGTAGTTCTAAGTCTAGGGGACTGGTGACCTCAGATGTTAAGTCCCATAGGGCTTAGAGCCATTTGAACCATTTGAACCCTAACCACTACGCCATAGTGGCTTTGCACAGCTGCACGAACTACCATAGCACACACCGTTCCTCAATGTAAACTCCCATTCATGCCTCAGTCAACCTGGAATTTACTTTAAACTCGAACTGCATTGCTGAAGATTTCCAATTGCATTGCAATAGCATCTCAGCGTCGGACAATGTGGGGGTCCTGCCTGAAACCGATGCATAGGTACTTTAATCAAATGAAACTGTATTGTTCCAATAGTCCACGTACTTGTACAAAGCCTCTCTCGTTGGTCAGCACATTTGTCTTGTGAGCAGAGCAGTATTGGTATAAATTTTCATTCGTCGCTTCATCTGCATACACACTGATGAGCCAAAACGTTATAACCACCTGCTTAATAGCTTGGAACGAAATATATAATTCATTCTGCATATCAGGGATCCTACACTCTGTTGGTAGGTTTGTGGAGGTATGCGGCATTAGATGTCTATGCCCAAGTCAAGTAATTAGATAATTCGCACAAATAACGTGTACGCGGTGATGGCGTTCGATAGCGATCTATATGGGTTCCTTGGGGTTTACTTGAGGCGAATATGGTTACCGAGCCACCAACGTGAGTTCACTATAATGCTCCTCAAACCACTGTAGTACGGTTCGGAAGCAGAGACACGGACAATTATACTGCTGAGACCGCCGTCGGCGTAGACATCGAGCGTGAGGGGTTGCAGGTGGTTCGCAGCGGTCAGCGTCTCTTCGATTACTACCACAGGTCGCATGCAAGCGAAGGAGCATATCTCCCACAGCGTAATACTGGACCCACCAGCCTACGTTCGTGACGCGGTGCACGTTTCGAGCTGCCGCTCACCTCGATAATGGCGTTTGTGTAGACGACCATCAATCTAGTGGAGCAAAAATCTGATGCACCCCAATAGCCGACACTGACGAGGTCGTTGACTCAACAAGTGAACACGTAGATGTGATCTGGTGCGGAGATCCATGTTGAACAATGTACTAGGAACGGTGCGCTCCGAAACGCTTGTGCATGCAGCAGCATTGTGCGCATTCGGCAGAGATGTCCCAGATCAGCATTTATCCTACTTTACAGAGCGGAGAAGCCTCCGAGCCCCACGTTCCGTAAAGAGTCGTAGATGTCCAACTATTTAGCGTCTAGTGGTCATTTCACTGTTCTTCTACCTCATTCCGTAGGTGCTCACGGAAGTATCACGTGAACTTTTGACCAGCTTTGTCGTTTTCACGATACTTGTTAACAGGCTCTTTGCCAGAGTCGCTCATCTCAATGGGCTTCCCCATTTGCAGACCATATCTTTGCTAGGGTGATTCCCCGTCCGTATATGCTCCGCTTACATACTTTTGTTAGCTTGTCACGTGACCGCAACGCCACCATGCTTCATCCAACGTCGCGGTGGGCAGGGGTCATAATCTTTTGGCTTATCAGCGTATGCAGCGTAGATGTCTCAGACTTGGCAAGGTGTCTGGAACCATACAGTTTCATTGTTTCACTTTCCTTGATTGCACTTAATGCGTTCTGTAAAGTTAACCCATGTTCTTGACAACTCGTATCTAAACAATCGATTTCCCTTGGCTCACTTTAGTACTTCTTCGATGTTTATCTGATATGCCCATCTAATCTTCTCCAATACCGGCTTTTACCCCACTCTAATGACTTTGTCGTCGACTAGACGCTAAACCCTTAATTTTACTTTCATTCTCCCTTCGAAACTGAAAAGCAAAATAAACTGTGATTGTGTAGCTTTTTCTTTCATTTTCTGTTCTGACGTATTGACTGTACCGAATGAACATGTGCATCTTCTTTGTGGATTGACACATTCTGGCCGGCCGCGGTGGTCTAGCGGTTCAGGCGCTCAGTCCGGAACCGCGCGACTACTGCGGTCGCAGGTTCGAATCCTGCCTCGGGCATGGATGTGTGTGATGTCCTTAGGTTAGTTAGGTTTAAGTAGTTCTAAGTTCTAGGGGACTGATGACCACAGATGTTAAGTCCCATAGTGCTCAGAGCCATTTGAACCATTTGACACATTCTGTTTGATGTAGAGAATGTAAAAGAGGAAAAATAGTCAGTTTCAGCGTGTTATTCACCTTCAGCGTAAACCCTGAAATCTCTACCGAGTCAGAATTGCTGTGCTGTAATTTTATTAAGTGCACATTTGATGTATTCACTGCGATACAGGGAGCCGCATGCATACTCTTGATCATGTACAGACACAAAAGCATGGCTGTCCAGTCGTTGGTTCATGGTTGATATTGTTTGAAAGCAGCACTCAAGCTGACTGACATAAAATATATGTCTAACACATTGTTGCAGGAGTGCAAACCCGCGCCAAGCACAACAGCACAACGTATCTTCGTTAAATGCCGTTCTGGAACTAGATCCATAGTAATGATAATGGACCTGAAATACAATTTATACACTGAGTTATCTATCATATATTGTAAGATTAATATACGGAAAACCAAGATTTTTCGTGTTTATACGATAATGTTTGTGGTATTCAATACGATGAGAATACTGTAGATTGGTTTACAACAATGATACTCTGTCTTACTGAATATGAAGCTGCTGATTGGTCTTCAATACGGTCTGATCTATTCTGTACAACTCTCTGCATCCTTTGCATAATTCCTGCAACTTGCATTCTCTACAAGCTTATTGCAGTCGATCCTTCGCCTTCATATTCAGGTTTTACCCGCAAACTTCTCTCTATTACCAAATTAACTCTTCCTTGATTGCACTTAATGCGTCCTGTAAAGTTAACCCGTGTTCTTGACAACTCGTATCCATACAATCGATTTCCCTTGGCTCACTTTAGTACTTCTTCGATGATTATCTGATATACCCATCTAATCTTCAGCTTTCTTCCGTCCTATCACTTGTTAATAACTTCAGTTCTCTGCTTGTCTATAATTTTAATCGGTCATGTAAGTCTACTCTCTAGAAAAAAATATTTTCGGATAAGCTTTCGCAACACTTAATTTTCTATTTTTTTTGCATCTTCTTAAAAGAGCTTTTCTTGCTGTTGGTAGTCTGCATTTTTTATCCTCTTTACTTATGCCATGGTCAGTTATTTTGATGGCAAAACCTATTAACCACGATTAGTTTTTTATCTAATATAATATCCTCAGCTATGTCTGATTCAATATGGGAATAATCTGTTGCCTTTCTTTTTTTATTGATGTTTTTATTATAACTTGTTGCCAATATACTGTACATTCCGTCGAACTGATTTTCCAAGTCCTTTTCAATTTAATCGGCAAACCTTCTTCGGGTTTTGAAGTTCCTCTCCGACATCATCTTTTGTTTCATTTATTGTGTGCTCAGTATACGGGTTCAGTGGCATGTGGGATACGCTAAAACCCCTTCTCTCTCCTTTTCAGCTATTGCCTCCCTCTCATTTCCTTTGGTTTCTACAGATGTTGTACACAATGTTTCGTTTTCTGTTTTGTACAGTATACAGAAAAGCTTTCAACAATTTGCCGTTTATCATTCCTTCGCCTGACGTTTCTCTGGTAGGCTTGACTCCGTAAAAGCTACTCTAATGGTGTCGAGCTAACTATAGAACCATGTGGCATGGTTCTTATCGATACAAGCACTGATTCCTTCATTCTTTCTATTTATTTAGCCTTCGGAATTATTAATCCTTTGCAGAGGTAGATATATTGATTCAGATATTACAGATAACTTAAAAATAACACGTTAAAATGGTACTTAGCTTGATGTGTTGGTATATTGCTTTACATGTTATGATACTGTTTAATTTATTGACACCATATGAGCTCGCTTCCCGAGCACGGGGTTCCGGGTTCGATTCCCGGCGGGGTCAGGGATTTTCACCTGCCTCGAGATGACTGGGTGTTTGTGTTGTCCTCATCATTTCATCATCATCCAGGAAAGTGGCGAAATTGGACTGAGCAAAGGTTGGGAAAGTGTACGGGCGCTGATAACCACGCAGTTGAGCGCCCCACAAACCAAACATCATCATCATCATCGACACCATATGAGAACATAAACAAATAAGTCTACAACTGACATTTTGTTTTTGTAAACAAATATATATTTATAGAAAAAATCTAAAACCAGATGTAGATTGACGCGCTCTGTAACGTATATAGAGCTGCTGATTTTAAAGATGTAATTACAGTGCTATAGACAGAGACTTGAGATACTTCAAGTTTACCTCATTGTATGCACATACACGTAATGACGCTGGTGTAGTCCCCAGTGACGCTTTACAACAGAAATAGATAGACAGCTTGTTAAAATTAGACATCATCTAGTAACTAGTGGTTCCTCAGCAAGAACAATAATGCTAAACTCTAATTTCAGGCGACGAAACGCACTACTTTCTGTTTGTCAAATTTAAGTTATTAATTTATCGTACAAGTCGACACCATATTGATATTTCACTGTCACATACGCTATTCAGATGTGACGGATGAATTGATAGATGTCATTCGTAGTGCAAAGGCTCTTCCAACCTTCAAATTGTGTCCATACTATTTTTTTTTTACTTTTTAATATTCATTCATTCATTAGAACATTGTTTCCCTAAACTATTCTTAGCCGTATTTCACCTTTCAGTAACTAGTTTCCACATAATTTCATGGGCATGACATTGCAGTCTCCTTGGGCAATTCAAATGTTCATTTACAAAGTTTTCTTCTTTTTTACAGGTGAGTAGTACGCACCTTACGTTTTGGAACACCGTGGAATTAGTGGGCAGTAGCGAGACTGCGCCCGTCTCGACAATAGCACTATGTAAGTATGAATCTTCGTTAACGACGTTATGTTAAATTCCAGTGGATACATCGACATAATACTCTAGCATGATAGCGTTACACCTTTAAGTTATCTGATATCTTCTCGCACCTTTGTTTCAAATCATTCCCTTTCGGTCAGGTTCTGGAAACTGATGAACTCTAAATCAAAGTAATCCATACGTTGTAAAACACGACGTTATCAACTTCAGTACAAAAATTTGGCACAGTATCGAAATGCTACTTTAGTATTATCACAACTGTACTATTTTATTTGTTTTAAGAAGTATTTTCTCTCTCGTTTATAATGTAACTGTAGCATTTCAGTCATGAGGTATTTATCGAAATTTGTAGATACATGTAACTGCAGCCTTGAGCTCTTACAAGTCTTGCGACGATCTTTTGCTTTTGTTATGTAGAAACTGTCCAACATTTTTCGAAGTTTGTAAAATCATATAGTTGCAGCACTGCAGAATTGCTTCCCATTTGACTTTTCTCCTTTACGAGGTGCAAAATAGATTTGGGATAAATCCTGAGACTATAAAAATTTGAAGGTCTTAAAAAAAAAAAAAAAAAAAACAATATTATCCTAATCTGCGACAAACAGCGTAAAAATTATAGTTGTGGTTGCAACCATAGACATATATAAAGTAAGAAAAGCTGATTTCAGATGCTTCTGCCTGTTTCTTAGTTTCTTTATGAAAATTGATCATACGATGGTGCATTACTGTGAATGGACGGATAACATCAACGAATCTGTTGCTTCGGTAAGTGAAACTTCTTTGCAAATATTTTGCTGGAAGTGGTCTACCCATGTTATTCTCTCTGTAGACAAATTCGGCAAATATTACTTTTGCAACTTTTAACTATGAACCAGTTTTGTTGATTTAACATACGCCTAGAATTAAATGTGTTTTGCAAGTGGAGAATATTAAAATCTAGAGAAATTCCGGAATGTATCAGTGGAGGAATGGTGAAAAATATACACACGGAAATGGTAGAACACATAACGTCGTAAGAACTCAGCCATGCCGCCGTGGCGTTGTGTGTGCGAGAATGAGGTGCAACTCCTTACATCGTTCAGAAATATTTCCAAGAGAACCTTATTCCACTAGATGGTGCGGTGAAATTACGTCTTTACCGTTTTTCTCCTTTTCTTGCCGCGAGCTTTCCCGGTGTGCTATGAACAGTGTTTTATGACGATGTAAGTTGTCTTCTTTTTCAGCTTGTTCGCCTGTGAGACCCCCACCTCCACACTCTATTCTTTTTCTCTCTCCCTCTCTCCCCGTCTGTCTTTCTCTGTTCATCGGCTTCCTTCGCGCCTCGTTACTTTTAGAAGTAGCTTTGCGACATGCCTTTATTCAGACGCTTCCAACGCATTCCAGTTCATGTACCTTTTAATCTTAGTTTTCTGTGTCACAATCACTTCTTTCACAGGTGATCGTAACTCATGTGCTGACATCTTAATTATCAGTTTCATGAATTAATCCAGAGGGCTATTCACAAAGAAGGAACAAATTTCAAACATTTATTGCTTCTAAACTACAAAAGATAGAAACGCAATTCTAACGTTCCTGAAAAGAGAAAAGCTCAAATTTTAATGCATGTAATAAGAGCACCATGTGATCTACGTAAAATATCAAAATGGTGGGTCATTTTTTGCACACAAGAGGCAGCTGGTCTCTCGTTATCGAGTTCACAGCTACAGCAATGTGATGTCGCAGACTTTTAAGAGTGTCAGGCATAGGGGGGATAAAAACGCGGTCTCTTACTTAGCCCCACAGATAAAAGTCACAGGTCTGGGGACTTGGGAGGCCACCGGCGATGAAGTTCATCTTCTGCGCTTCCTCTCTCAATCCAACGTTCTGGAATTATGTCATTCAAGTTACGTAGGACGTCCTTGGAGAAATTCTCGTATGTTGCACGAAATGAGCCACCATCTTGATATTTGTCGTGAAACACTTGGTGCTTATACTGAATGCATAAAAATTTGAACTTTTCTCTTTCCAGGCCCTTTGGAATTGTGTTCCTCTCTTTTGTAACAGCCCTGGGTTTTCGAAACATCGTTAAGGTTCACTTACGCTGAAACTCAACTAACTATTGTTTTGTACGTTTTCACTTTATTCACAGTAACATAAAAAAGCGTCGACATGCTGATACATACAGGAGTCAGGCAGACGCCTCAGCGGTCGAGATTCTTACTGTACGTCATTCCAGAAAAAGCTCCCGAAGACACTCCGTTCCTCACTGTTGACGGTACTATGCTAATAACAAGCTACTTAGAAAAATCAGAATGGGGTCTAGCGACTTCTGCTAATGACATGGTAATCACAAACCAGTCAGCAAGTAACAAATCTACACAGTTATATATTACTTGTGATTAGTCAGGTGTCTCATTGACACTATTTCCGTAACCCCGTGGTGTCTGTACTCATTATGGAACATGAGGATTGATGTTTTCCAACGGCTGCACTTGTACATCGATGGGCATTAAATCTGACGCACATTTGTCACTAACTGTCACTTAACGCCTTCAGCGCATCCGAAACCGCGCTCGGAAGTCGACTTTGCAAGTACCCCGGGCCTTTTCCTTCTAGTAGAGGTCAAGCAGCCCACAGAGAGTTTCCAGACCACCACGTGAGCCTTCTAAAACAGGACTCAGTGGTAGCTAGGCCCAAAAATCAAGGTGTTGGAGCAGAGGGTGCATCGAATGAAGATTGTACGCTGGCCTGGTATACCGCGTCAATATTTCACACCTGGATCTACAAGAACATCCACAGACACATTCTGCAGTCCGTCACATACTAAGTGGAGGAGGTACCTTGTAGCACTGCGTGTCACATCCAGTTCTATTCCACTCACAAATGAACTATCTTTAAGATTCCGTGCGAGCCCATCCCTGATTTCCCTTACCTTGTCTACGTGGTCGATATGCGAGATACAGGAGGTAGACAAAAGTAGGGAAACGCCTAAAACACAACAAATTACCATGGCTACAACGGTGTAGGAAAAGCAAAGGCACTGAAAAGGACTGCTAGTCGTTTCGGAATGGATCAATACATATGCTGTATTATTTTCAGCTGAATCTTATACCATTCTTCTTGCAAATACTAGCAAGTTGAGGTGATGACGACGGAGATAGATAGCGGTCACAGATCCTTCTCTCTAAAGTTAACCACGGCGGCTAAATAATACTGACATCTGGTGACTGGCGGGATGAGACGCGACAATTCATCCTCTTGCTCACTAAACAAATGATAGACGACGCGAGCTGTGTGAACACGAGTTCTGTCGTCTTGGAACACAGCATCACGATTTCTGAGCAAACATTGTACGTACAATGGGATGGACATGATCGCAAGAGTTGTCACATAATTCTTGGCAGTAGTGCGATATTGCAGAGTAACAATGGAGCACATGGGTTATCACCATATGGCTGCCCAGATCAGCATGGATAACCCCTCCAGGTTTCATTCCTTTAGACATAAACTTGGCCAGAGGTTGTAAACAATGGCAACAACACTCATTGAACCAGGTGAATTTCTTTCATTGCACAATAGTACAGGATTTATGGATTCGGCACCATGTTTTCCTATTATGGGCATTTCCATCACTGATGGGTAGTTTTGGAATTACATCTCGTCCTGCAGTTCCCTGTTTACGGAGCTCTCTTGTTTTTTTCATACTGTCAGGGTTCGTGAGCGCAAAAAAAAAAAAGAAAGAAAGGTTCAAGTGGCTATGAGCATTTTGGGACTTAGCTTCTGAGGTCATCAGTCCCCTAGAACTTACAACTACTTAAATCTAACTAACCTAAGGACATCACACACATCCATGCCCATGGCAGGAATCGAACCTGCGACCGTAGCGGTCGTACGATTCCAGACTGTAGCGCCTAGAACCGCTCGGCCATTTCGGCCGGCTCGTGAGTGCAACATTCAGTTCTCCAGTGACCTTTGCAACTGTCGTCCTTCAATGACCGTCTGTCATGACCACTCAGAACACACTTCCGTGGCTTAGTGGACGATGTTTTTCCGCTTTCCCTGTAGGCGGTAGAAATCTTGGATACGGTGCCTCCTCGATTGCGGAAGCACCCACTATATGGCCACCAACACTTTGTTCGCGTTCGAATTCACTTACATACTTAAATGTTTATTTAACACTGCAATAGTGAAGTCATAGTCACAGTACATAATTGTTTTCTTTAAAAAAAGGGATTACATTACCGCTTTCAACCAATTACCTCTTTATTTTCAAATATAAAACGTCATTTGGAGAAACTGGTAACGTAACCAATCTTTTTAAAGAAAAAGTTTTATGTACTGTGACTATAGCTTCACTATTGTAATGTCAGACCAATATTTAAGCTATATTTTGGTCACACTCCTTACGACAATTATGTCGAAATATAGAATCACTTAGATCCAACATAATGCCCCTAAATCTATACAAAATACCGTTCTGACCGCGACTGATAGTAGCAGCGTGTTGACGACAGTGGGCAAGTGCCCTTCGTGGCCAAATAAAACATGAGAACTGCAGGCTTCACTAGGATTGGCATTTATGTTCTAGCATGTATTTCTTACGGTGTTTCCGTATGTTTGTTCAACTCCTCTACATGTTAGATGCCGTAGGATCACTCTGCAGTCTGTCGAAAATGCCGGTTCTCTAAACTTTCACAGTATCGTTTCATGAAAAGAACGACTTCCTCTCTCCAAGGGTTACCACTTGAATCACATAGCATTTCCCAAATACTATCGTGTTGATCTAACGTAACGGTAATATGGAGCCCGACAGTGATTGTTTCAGTGCCTTTCCTTAATCTGACCTGTAGAGGACTCAACGATCACGAGCAGTACGCAGGCATGGGTAGTACAAATATTCTGTACGCTGTCTCCTTTAGAGACAAGCGACACTTTCCTAGAAGCCTCCCAATAAACCAAAGTCGACCATTCGGCTTTCCTAGTATCGACCTCCTGCTCCAATTTCTCTCGCTTTGCAACGTTAAACCTAAATATTTAATCGAAAGCACTGAAATCACTGGCTCAAGCAGCACTACATTAGTAGTGTTCTCGAACATTACAGGATTTTTTTCGTACTCCTTTGCATTAACTTCCATTTTTCCACATTTACAGCACTCTACCATTCATTACACCCAGTAGAATTTCTGTCGAAGTCACCCTAAATTCTCCTAAGGCATTCAAAGACGACACTTTCTGTACACTACAGAGTCATCGGCAAATACTTGAAAATTACTGGTCACCCTATTCATCAGACGGTTTATCTGTACAGAGAATAAGAGCAGTCCCATCACACTTCCCTTGCGCGCTCTTGGTGAAAATTAAAATGTTTTCAAGCCGCTCATATAGCAGACTTCTCCGTACGCTTGGTCCTTCGTTAACAGTCTATGTCAAACGCTTGCCCGAAATCTAGAAATACAGAATTTTTCTGCTGCCCTTCATTCATGGTTCGCTGTATGTCGTGCGAGAAGAGGATAAGCTGAGTTTCAAGCGAGCGATGCTTTCTAAATCTGTTTCGACTTGTGGATAAAAGATTTTCTCTAAATGAAATTTGTTGTATGCGAACATAGAATCTGCTCAAGAATTCTTGAGCAAAACGACGTTAATTTTGAGGTGTGCTCTATTTACTCTTCCTATATACAGGACTCACCTGAGCTTTTTTCTAGTCTGTTGTGCGACGTACCCGTGGTTGCTTTCTTAACCTAATTCCCGGGTACAAAGACATCTAAGACTTACCTATGGATCGGTACTTTGGGTATGTACGACTCTATTAAATATGGCTCGATATAGTCATAGATTCGAGCCGTAAGCGTCTGCTTTCAAGTGCAGCAGTAGATTTCAATGCAATATTATAGTTTACTTATGACCTGCAGTCGAATTACCCAAGCATTGGAAAGTAACACGAATTATTAAGTAACACAGTTTGAAAGATTAATAATAACAGTAAACGAAAAGGTTGAATTCCAGTGAATAAATTATGCAGGTGGCAGTGAAATATTTAAGCAGCGTATACTGATTTATTCAGTCAGACAAAACATCGAAACTGTGAAACTGATAGTACTACAGACTTTCATTTAAATATCCAACAAAAGTGTTAATGATTTCCCAGTGCATTAAAATTTACATAAAAGTGTACACTGAATGGTAGCAGAATCTCCATAGTCTAACGAAACATCAGTGGTCCGTAAAATAGAGTCTCCAAGTCCCACATCACTAAGACAATTCAAAATTATCGGCAAAAGTTAAAGTAATTGCGCCCAATTGCTACTCAGAACTCAACATTTCACCTCATCCGAATCATCCACACACACCTCAGTGTCCATCAAAAAGTCCGCTTGTAACACTATTATCGATGTTACCTTTAATGGTCTTACCGAGCGTCTTTGTCTGTTTTTTACTAATAATGGTCTTATCGAATATCTTTCTCCGTTTTTTACTTAATTTTACTTCTGTATGCTCATGCTATTTGATGTAACATAAATGTAAATATTTTATTCTTTATTTATGGTATTTTATGTAATTGTAATTAATCTATGAAAGTAATTTCGAAAGTGATGTAAAAGAATGTAAAAGTTAACACTTTAGTTGCAGTACCGGTTCATGAATAGGTAAAGTATGTTTGTAATCGTGTAAAACTTGGAGGGAAGTCCCTCAGAAACTGAAGTAGGTAGGTGGGAATAGAAAAGATGGGTCCTGCTGTCGAACTGCAAGACTCCTTTATGGCATGAGTCATGCGGTGGCTAGCAGGCAAAGGGTGCGCGTCTTGTGAACTGAAAGAGGAGAGGAAAACTGCAGTAGTATGTGATATAGCCTCGGATGCGGAAGTAACGCGGCTTATTATTGATGGCATACTTTGGTTAGCTCTGAGTTCAGTAAACTTTGTACTGAGCGGCCTTATTTTATCCTTAGTCGTTTACAGTCTCCTATTCCAAGTACTACGATAAATCCTAGTATAGTAATTCACTGAACTCAAAAGCGATTACCTTCATAAACTTAATGGAGTTGTAAAGCACACAATTATTTAATTAACATAAGTTTTGAAATACTCCACGTAGTTTTCGTATATGGACAATCAAAGGTTCATCAACGTACAAGCACTAAGAGAGGATTTAATGTTTTCAGTTCAAAGATTTTTCTAATTAAAATAATAGTGTTTACAGTTTCATGTGTTATGTAGTTCACATTGTTTCCTACATTGTGTTACGACCAAAGTGTTCAACTGCGATCTGAATCCACCGATAGATTATAGTATTTTCTGGGTGCATATGCTAGCAGTTGAGTCTATATCATATTACAATAACACTAATCAACAATAAGCAACTGGCTTCACGTATTCATACTATACTACATTCAGGTGTCATATGTTCCACCTGAGCTAAGAAATACATGGTTACGAATGTTCCTTTCGAGTGCAAATAAACCAATACAAAAAGAAAGAAAACTTCACAACTTTATATCTTTTTCAGTAGTAGTAATTTTCTATAATTAAACTGAAAAAAAAACTCTTATCCAAAGCAATAGTGCTCTACCAATAGTAATCATTTACCTACAATTATCATTTTCTTACTGTACTGTAGATATAGTAAGTGTTATTGAGAGCCAGTTGTTGCCTAAACGCATGAATTCTCCTCCCGTGTAGTTCAAGTCAAATTACTGGTATTGTACTAGCTAAATTGTGCTACTGTCGTGTATCTTATCATCAAAACAGAAGTTCAGTATCAAGTAAAGTCAACCCCAATACTTAACTTTCTTTATGAATCATACTAGTACAGGGTACAATTTTGACTGATTAGGATGGTCAGTGTTTCCTTCTATGTAATTACAGTTATTTGATTACTAATACACTGAAGAGCCGAAGAACCTGGTACACCTGCCTAATATCATCTAGGGTCCCAGCGAGCGCGCAGAAGTGCTGCAACGCGACGTGGCATGTACTCGACTAATGTCTGAAGTAGTGCTGGAGGGAACTGACTACATGAATCCGGCAGGGCCGTCGGTAAATCCGTAAGAGTACAAGGGGTCCAGATCTCCTCTGAACAACACGTGGCAAGGCATCCCAGATATGCTCAATAATGTTCACGTCTGGGGAGTTTGGTGGCCACCAGCTAGAACAGTCTTCTGCTGACATGCAGGATCCACGGATTCATGATGTCTCCATACCCCTAAACATCCATCGACTCGTCCGACCAGCTTTGAGTCGTACAGTCATCAAGGGTACACCAGTGGGCCTTCGGCTCCGAAAGGCCATATGGATGATGTTTCATTGAATGATTCATACGCTGACGCTTGTTGATGGCCGAGCATAGTTTTTTTGACAATGGAGAGATCATCATGATACATTTTCAATTACAGGCCACATGTCGCATTACCGGTCTCCATTGCCATTTGCATCATCGTGCCGTTGATCATTGCTGATTCTGCCTCTTTTAGAAGCAGTTTCCCATCCCAAGGGCAGATAGTGCCTTGAACCTCTGCCTGTTTCTCCTTGCTGGCAGAATGAGGGTGACTTCTTTTGCCGGAAGTCTTAGGTCGCCAGAGCCGACGACTTTTATTCAGAATTTAAGCGGTGGGGAGCTTCGAACCTGTGACAGCGGACGTTTTGATTTGTAGTCAAAGGCGCTACCCTAAGCCACGGGTTCGGCGTGATTTATAATTATTTTAGCTTTGTCTATAGTTCCTCTACGCCCATCGTATTGGAATTGACTGATGTTCTTTCATTGTCTAAGTACGATAATTTGCTCTTTGCAGCATTAAAACTATTCTACGCTACTTGACGAATTTTAACCATCGTGACCATGATGATATTGTGATACGTAATCCCTCTCTCTGTACTGTCTCTGTCGATAATACCAGGCTCGTATGTACCTGCTGGATATAAAATAATTACATTTCCTGTGGGTTGGCGAACTAGCTGCCCAGGGTACTTTTCGGAGGAAGTATTTTGAAGTCCTTCACAAGTCTGCCAATACCACTCGCAACGAACACATAGACGTCCTAGTCTTGTTAGATTGTTGTTGCTTCCACTAATATATCATATCTGAGTACTTTCGTACTACTGAATGTAGCGATTCAAAGAATTGACGCAGCGGAATTGGGTGGCAGGTAAGAGCATCCACAGATTAAACTGATTTCATGTCGACCGGATGACCCTTCAGGATAATTTTTCAGTCAGACTCCGTATTACTTTTGAAGTTAGTAGAGGTCTACAGTAAATTTGTATCTTATTGCGTTCTCGTTTTAGCATCTTTTATCAGGTGAAGTGTAGTGACTATAATGAATAATATTACACACACAAACGGCATACCAGTTCCTGTAATATACACGATCTCGAACGATCATCAGGCAGAAGTGCGTTGTGGATTGAAGTGCTTCACTAATACAGGTAGACAGGTTCCTTGCCATTGTCTTCATTGCAGCCAGTGGTTTAGCTAAAGAAAAGAGACAAGAAGGGTCTAACAATATAGGAAAAGAAACCAAGTCATAATTTAAGTTCCGTGCCAATCCTTGCCTTTAAAGTGTTGGCATTCTACGTTTTTTCTTTCCTTGAAGCTTACATCCTGCGTTATCGTTTGAGCTATGAGTAAACTTTGTAAATGTTACTGTGAGCAAAATTGTCATTCTGTTTCAGAGTACGCCGACATAACATTCGTTTTGTCCTGTTCTGCTGCAACGCTAGACTACGTCTTTGCTTTTTTTTCTGGACTGACGCAGAAGTATTTCGTGGCTTTAGGGTTATATCATGATTAAATTTACATGAATTAAAATACTATTTGTGCTAGAAAAGAGCTGTCTAATTGAAGATTGTAGTTCTTCTGATACTGTGCCTAATGTGTAGATCATAATTCAGAAGATTATTCCAAGAAGGTCACAGTGTTTATTAGTGACAATGTACAAGTAATACCTTAGAAGGATTAGTGGTATGCAGCCCCTATAAGGGATGTAGCCTCGACTGCAGGGCGAAGTCTCTCTAGGGAAGCTGGCTACCGTATTTCAGATTCCAGGGAAGGACATCTGCTGTCAAAGTATGAGCAGGGGAGAATTCGCGTAGGGGTTAGAAGGATCGTAGCATCTACATTCACTCAGACTACAAAGACGTTCTGACACCCCTGTCAGCCAATGGAACGATATCAAAGATAGTTTCAGAATTCTATGCAACTCTTGTGACGGCAGTAGATAGTGGAGGGTGAACATACAGCGAGTCCCTGGCCTCGCAGGAGTTTGAGATAGCGAGCGAAGTGATAGTTTGGGTCAGGGCTTGGGCGATGACTTGTAATACACAATTAAGTCAAGACATCAACGCACATTTAAAAGGTACACTTTCGAAACATGATGGCAAAGCATGATTTTCGTTTGTACATCTGTTAGTATCAGCTAATAATTCAGACGGAGGTATTTTGATGAATGGGCCAGTGTTCTGCGAATGTAGCGAGTAAGGACATCCATTACAGCATAGAAAACTGTTTGCGTAAATGTTGTTATTTTCCTGTCAGAGCAAGCTAGTAGTTACAGATATCATTAGTCTTCTAATCAATTCTCTCAAAAGTTACGCAACACAAAACAGTAGACTATGTAAAAAAAGAATGTTCATTAGGTAAAATATTTTATTATGGCTTTAAGAGAACTCCTCTGATTAGGAATAGACTTCATTTATGATAACAGCAACAGGAGCAGTAGTCTGTGACCGCATTGCGATGTGGCGATATGTTTCTTTAGCTACAGTGGAATGAAAAGGTATCCTCAGGTGAAAGAGTGGCTTGTCATATTTGTGGAGGGAGTATATTAAGGAGGAAGAAGAAATTCGTTGTCCTGGATGATGAAATTAAGTGGGCCACGGAGATGCCATTAAAATACGCAACGTCCACTTAAGTTCGACATTCTTGTAAAGAGCAGTTTCTCGATGACTCTTTTCGTTTATGTTTTGAAATTTGAAAATTATATACGATCTACTGAACTTGCTTCTTTTATTGACTGTTTTACAACCCATCGTCATTATTTACACTACCGATTGCGGAAATTGCAACGCCAAGAAGGAAACATATGAATTCAATTTATTTAATACCACAGGTTAGCTACATGGCAAGTCCGTACATGTCCTTTGAGGTCTACTACTCAGTATGTTGTGTGGCCACTATGAGTGGCAGTTAGAACAGCTGTACGCCGTGGCATTGAATCAATAAGTTTCTGAATAAGTTCTTGACGGATTTCCCTCCACGCAATTTGTATCCGAGCCCACAAATCCATGACACCAGTTACTGGAGGACCGTGAAGCACCAGGTGCCGACCAGCCATATCCCAGACACGTTCGATGGGTGACGTCTGGCGAACGTGCAGGACGGGAAAACAATGGTACCCGTTACTTTTCGAAGAAGGCATGTACATTACTCGCAATATATGGCCGAGCATTGCCCTGTTGAAATGTGGCCTGTTGAGACGCCTGAAGCGAGGGGAGTACCTCAGGCTCCACACCCTCTGTTTGGTACCGGTTGCTGTTCATTGTGCCCGCAATACGTACAAGGCGAGACTGGTTGTCGTAACCAGTGGCGCCCCAAACCATCACACCTGGTGTTTGTCCGCTATGCTGTTCCACATTGCAGCCCTCCAGTTGCGCTCACCACTGTACCAGCAGACACGTATGCGCCATCACTGTAGGACACATTGAAGCGGACTCATCCGGAAAGATTACATGTTGCCACTCAGCACCCCAGTGACTGTGTTCACGTGCCCATTGCAGTCGGAGGACCTTGTGGTTTCAGGAGAACGGAAGCCGACGTAATGGAATGCGTGCAACCAGCCCAACCTGCAGCAGACGGCGACGAACCGTCGATGCAGAAAAGTTCACACCTATTGCAGTGCTGCAGCGACGAGTCAACACTGTGGACGGCGCTGTACGGTCCTTAATGGCCATGAGGACTAGGTGACGGTCATCTCGTGCTGTGGTCATGTTCCGTGGTCCAGTTCCTGCTCGTCGCTGCGTACGACCTTCCTCTATCCACTGCTTCCACATACGTATCACTGTCGTTGCAGCATGCCCTGTGCGAGCCGAAATGTCACGGCATGACAACCGCGTTTCCCGGAGACCGATCATTCTGTCCCGTTCTAACTCGCCCACATGCCGATATGGCTCCCTTTGATGTCGACGACGCATACTTACACTCACTGTATTGTTTTCACCTTGTGTGACAGCTCTGTACCGACTACACTGGGCGCAACATCGACCCTGTCGGATCGACAAGAGAGGGCTCTACTCGGCCTTCGTGTACCCCTTCTCGCTACAAAACGTATCACGTATTGCTTGCACACTCGTCGCCATTTCCAAGTGTGGCGCTATTCGGGTAATTCCTTTTCGGTGTTGCACTCTTACAAATGGCAGTGTATTTATACCCCATTGTCATAAATTACATTGGTTATTAGTTGAGGTTTGCCACTACGTAAACAACTTTTTCAGTCATTTTTATAAACTAAAATGTTTATCAACTGCGCATTATGATCTGTAATAATATCAGTGTTTAGTGTATGATTAGCAGAGTAGTTTAGTGTGTGGTTAGCAGGGTAGTAGCATGGATGCATTTGAGTGGCTTTTATCATTATTATTACGATGCCATATTATTATGTGATTCAATGCTACAGCATATTACATTAGATTACATCATTAGCAGTGCCTACTAGTACATCAGCCTTTCAACTGTCGAGAATGTTTTCTTTCTTTCTAACTTAAGGTTAACATTTAGTGGACACAATAGTTAAATTTTTTTGTCATGTGTTCCTATAAATTTGTTCTAGTACGACGATGTGTAGTCCGATGAATTCATGCTCACATTTTTTAATAAAGCAGAATAATTTACTAGCAAATCCCGACTACCACGTTATAGACCCTATCACCAAGGCGGCGCGAAAATCTAAACTACATAGCTGGATCAGGAGGCAGCATGTAGAACACTGGAGTAAAACCCAGAAAGAAAATCACGGTAGATTAATGGGCTAATGGTGCCGAAACCATGTTTAAAGAGGAGTTACTCAATTCTGGGCTTGAACAGGAAGCAGGTTAAACTTATGGCAGGCCTACAGACTGGCCATGGAAACTTCAACGCGACAGAAATAGTGTAAATGCAGACCATGTGGTACGGGAGATGTAATGACACCATATTTAAACTTGCGAGGCGGAGCACTGGAGGCCAAAGGACGCAAAATATTTGGGTAACTAATAGTCTACCCTGTAAGGAAACCTGGCAGGATACACGAACTTGCGGTTTTGGACATAAATCTCATTCCACTTAAAATTCTCCCTTCAATAAATATTGTGATACACATAGTGTATATCTCATGCAACACTTCGCATACAGAATATAAAAATAATTAGTTAATATATATTAATTTTTGAGATAAAAAATATAGTCCTCTTTACGTACCATTTTCTGAAAAAGTATAAATGCTATTTATATGAAAATGTGGTTGGTGTATGTTATATCCTTGAGAAGCCTGGAAAGAATAATGTTTCCAGCACAAATTGTTCATCGTTATAATACTTTTGTTTGATAAATTATTTGATGTATTTTATTGTTTCGCTCACACAAAGCATCATACAATCCTTAAGTTGGGGGACATATAGTGTGAATTGACTAAAGTAATTTTGCCAAATATCATAGTTGTTTTTGAGAATATCGTTCCTAAGCAACAACAAAATGTAGATTTCAGCAATACTCATTTAAAGAAATATTCTTATTGCTGTAGGTAACAAAAACAATCAGATCACTGCAGTTCAATAATTATTTTGATTTGGACCTAGACGCGCGGTGTGGCCGCGCCGTTTCAGGCGCCATGTCACGGATTGCGCGGCCCCTTCCGCCGGAGGTTCGAGTCCTCACTCGGGCACGGATGTGTGCGTTGTTCGTAGCATAAGTTAGCTCTAACGGCATCAAATTATGTGGCAGCAACAACACCAACATCTTTGACTCCATCATTTCTTGACACGCCTTCTTATGCAGCAATTCTTATAGAACCTTCAATTATCTTTCAATTTCTTAAAATTATATCACCGTAATCAGAAAACTTGAATCATCGTGATGGGAAATCCAGCATTCTACACAGCAGTTCCGCACTACGCTGTCCTTTGTTAAAGCACCTCATGTCACAAACCATTCTTAAATTTAAATCACAGTATCTGTGTCTTGTAGGCTCTGAAGTTCTTATTGAATTAGATGAACTGAAAATTTTACAATTAATCAGCAGCTTGCTACAAAATCCTAACTTAACACTTTTATTCTCTATTATGTCCCAAGAATTTGCAGCTGAACAGTATTTACAACTAGTGTTATTATTTACAAATGTAGAATGAAGATTAATACTATTAATGACATTACTACTATTTACTGACTGGGGTTCAACGATAGCCCTATTTACGTTTTCATTCAAATTACGAAGCTTGTTTTTCCACGTGCTAGGTAGCGAAGCAAGATCTTGTGAACCTAGTATTTCTGATAACACAGTAGTATTTTTATTTCAATTACCTTGACTAGATGCTGCCTGTTCTTTAGTTCTCGGGTGCGTATAACCTGACATTTTTCGTTTTGGAAGCACTTTCTTAGCCGTGGCACTATGAAAGACAAAATAAGGCCACACGGAAAACATAGATCACAGCACTACTTCAAATACAAACTTCTCTTTACAAGCTGGAAAAGAAGTTGCAGATTGCACACTGAAAGCCCCACGTCTCACATATGAACTCAATTTCCACCATTTATTGCCGGTAATCTTCCACTTTAAAGGAAGAGTCCTGGAAAATAGGTAATGAAAAAGGGACGCCTTCGTATTTAAATTATTGTTTTCGTGATAAAGATTTTAGCATACGACCTCTAATACACTCCTGGCCATTAATATTGCTACACCACTTAGATGACGTGCTACAGACGCGATATTTAACTGACAGGAAGAAGATGCTGTGATATGCAAATGATTAGCTTTTCAGAGCATTCACACAAGGTTGGCGCCAGTGGCGACACCTACAACGTGCTGATATGAGGAAAGTTTAAAAACCGATTTCTCATACACAAACAGCGGTTGACCGGCGTTGCCTGGTGAAACGTTGTTGTGATGCCTCGTGTAAGGAGGAGAAATGCCTACCATCACGTTTCCGACTTTGATAAATGTCGGATTGTAGCCTATCACGATTGCGGATTATCGTATCGCGACATTGCTGCTCGCGTTGGTCGAGATCCAATGACTGTTAGCAGAATATGGAATCGGTGGGTTCCGGAACGTAATACGGAACGCTGTGCTGGATCCCAACGGCCTCGTATCACTAGCAGTCGAGATGACAGGCATCTTATCCGCATGGCTGTAACGGATCGTGCAGCCACGCCTGGATCCCTGAGTCAACAGATGGGGACGTTTACAAGACAACAACTATCTGCACGAACAGTTCGACGACGTTTGCAGCAGCATGGACTATCAGCTCGGAGACCATGGCTGCGGTTATCCTCGACGCTGCATCACAGACAGGAGCGCCTGCGATGGTGTACTCAACGACGAACCTGGGTGCACGAATGGCAAAACGTCATTTTTTCGGATGAATCCATGTTCTGTTTACAGCATCAGGATGGTCGCATCCGTGTTTGGCGACATCACGGTGAACGCACATTGGAAGCGTGTATTCGTCATCGCTATACATTGAAAACGTCTGGTCAATGGTGGCCGAGCAACTGGCTCGTCTCAATACGCCAGTTACTACTCTTGATGAACTGTGGTATCGTGTTGAAGCTGCATGGGCAGTTGTACCTGTACACGCCATCCAAGCTCTGTTTGACTCAATGCCCAGGCGTATCAAGGCCGTTATTGCGGTCTGAGGAGGTTATTCTCGGTAATGATTTCTCAGGATCTATGCACTCAAATTGCTTAAAAATGTAATCACATGTCAGTTCCAGTATAATTTATTTGTCCAATGAATACTCGTTTATCATCTGCATTTCTTCTTGGTGTAGCAACTTTAGTGGCCAGTAGGTGTATTAGGAACAGGGATTATGTTCCTGATATTAGTGATTGTATGTTAAAATATTTATAACGACACCTCTCTTCCTTAAGATGCACAACAATAAAAATTATGTTGTTTGTTATGAAAATAGGCGCAATTAAGTGGACATTATCTAGCACAGAAAAGAATTGAGATTTTTTTACGCTGGAATCTCAGAACGCTATTTTTCATCACGTGTTACCGATGTTAAGGGTATATTTGATTTTTATTGAATGATACGGAGAAATACAGCACTATAAACTTAGTTTCGGCGAGGGGAACGTGGGGCTACGACCACTGTTGTTTTGTGGCTGGCTTTGAGCACTATGGGACTTAACATCTGAGGTCATCAGTCCCCTAGAACTTAGAACTACTTAAACCTAACTAACCTAAGGACAACACACACATCCATGCCCGAGGCAGGATTCGAACCTGCGACCGTTGCGGTCGTGCGGCTCCAGACTGAAGCGTCTAGAACCCCTCGGCTACACCGGCCGGCCTGTTGTTTTGTCTCCCTTGGTTAATATATCAAAGAAAATAAAATCAGTGCAATATGTGAGTATCGAATTACGAAGGAGCTATGAAAACATCAAAGTGATTCAGCAAAAACATTTTTATGAGCGTTGCATCTTATTCAAGTGCTAAAATACCTAAATTTCTTTGTAATGAAATGCAGTTGGATTGTTTCCCCCAAGAAAGTTGATGTCATAAATAATTTTAGGAGCTCTATAGCTCGGTAGCATTCAATAACTTGACTAAGATCCACGTTAGGTTCATATAGAACACTTTTAATGCTTTGTTCAATTAGATATCACAATTTTCATGCATATTTCACACGCCTCTGTACAGTGCTTTATAGAGGAATCTTTATAGCAATATTAGCAATCTTTATTCCTTTCCTGTACTGATATTGAGCGAGGGAAAATTACTTTATATCCCTGTGTATAATTCCGCAATCTCCTTCATTGCATCTATATATTAAACGTTGTTATTCCTTTGTATTAGGCCATGAAGTAACTTTCGAGTTTTAGTATATCCCATATAGCAACTAACAATGAGTTAAAGAAGTATCTCTTAATGGCATACAGCTAGTTAAACTAACCAGAATGGTTGAAATATACAGCAAGACTGAAAATAATCCGCAGTATATTTCCAACTCTACAATTATTCCGTCAAGAACCGTGGGACAATACATCAAGCTCACTACATTATAATACCTTTCAAACATATGTCTGGTATGTTTTCCCTCCTGAACTAAATATAAAAGCATCTCCACAATTTTTGGTGGGCAAGGAAAATAACCAAAATGGTAAAGTACATGTGAATGGCAAAATGCACGTTAAGAGAATCTGGATCCTTGGTTTGGGAATGTTATCAGTAACACTCTTGTACTGACTGAAATATGATTTGGTTCAGAAAACTTGTATATGATCGTTTTGTTGTTATGACAGCTCTGTAATCAGAAGTACAGGTTTCTTCAATGTAACTTTAATTTATATAAACTGAGGAAATATGTAAGCACCTAGTGTTGGATGTGACATTTAGATATTACCGAAAACATCAACCGTTGCCGCTACAAGGTACACTGATGGTCATCAGTAATCAATTAGTAATACCGGGTGACGTTCTATGTTATGGCCACTCAATTAATCTAATATTTACTCTTGTTTATAGCTCTCCTTTCACGGAATCGAAGTGGTTTATGTTACAGCTTATTCTCCGGAACCCCACTGCCATTTCGAATGGTACTTTTGGACTCTGACCATTTCTTCTACCTGTAATTGCATCCTTGTGTCCTCACTTCTGTTTTATTCCTTAGTCAGGCAACTGAACTAACGTTATTTATTTTTGCTTTGTTCATTGAGGCTGAGATGCCACATTTACTCCAAGTTGAAAACTTCTTTTGCTCTGATAATCCCTGCTTCACTAATATACGACTTGCAGAAATAGTATCAAATGGTCTTGCCGTACACCGAAGATTCTACATGCTCATTCGCTTCATTGCAACGCTGCTGTACACTATTGTCGCTGAAGTTATCGTCAGAGCCCGGAACTGGGGAACTGTTGCATCACCGTTATTCAGTGCATTTTAGATTGTATCATCGATGGACGTTCAGTTCGTCAGTAGAGGCAACGAGCGGGCCATTCAAGTCGTTATCACAGCAATGACGGAGCCATTTGGGCAGCTTAGCGTGATGGCGAATGGTTTATTGGCTATTGAAGCTCCCGGTAATGGGTTTCCTGTATCGCCGCTGCACTTTTCCCACTGCCAGATACGGGATATGTCGCAGCGTCACTTGGCGCCGATAGCGGGATTTATTCCCTTTGTGTCGCCCTCGAGTTCTGCGATCAGTGCTGTAGCAGTCACGCACCAAGCTCTCCTTGTACTTCTAGCTCAAATGTGGACATCCCAATTTCAGCGTGGTCGTATGCATATTTCCTTACAATTTTCCAATTTTTACAATCAGCACAAAGACGGGAAGTTATGACTTCAAAACTTCTGAGTGGCGAAATTTATGTTGGAGCCATGGTGACGCATTACTGGAAGGAACGAATAATCAACTGACAGAACTTTGACCGTATTTCGTCCCTCTGCCACAATGAATCCGTGTGGCAAACCGGAATTCGAGTCCAGTTCTTTGTCTTTATCGATATATCGTTTTTGTTTCGTTCCTAGCTAGTGGCAGTCTTTCTCTCATTCTCTGCGAACACAACCCTATCCTCCAACTCCTGTTCAAAAAGTGTTTAAGCGGTGTAAATATTTCTTGTCATAACTGCATTTCCTACATACCGGGTGATCAAAAAGTCAGTATAAATTTGAAAACTGAATAAACCACGGAATAATGTAGATAGAGAGGTACAAATTGACACACATGCTTGTAATGACATGGGGTTTTATTAGAACCAAAAAAATAGAAACGTTCAAAAAATGTCCGACAGATGGCGCTTCATCGGATTAGAATAGCAATAATTAGCATAACAAAGTAAGACAAAGCAAAGATTATGTTCTTTATAGTAAATGCTCTATGTCCACCATCATTCCTCAACAATAGCTGTAGTCGAGGAATAATGTTGTGAACAGCACTGTAAAGCATGTCCGGAGTTATGGTGAGGCATTGGCGTCGGATGTTGTCTTTCAGCATCCCTAGAGATGTCGGTCGATCACTATACACTTGCGACTTCAGGTAACCCAAAAGCCAATAATCGCACAGACTGAGGTCTGGGGACCTGGCAGGCCAAGCATGATGAAAGTGGCGGCTGAGGACACGATCATCACCAAACGACGCGCGCAAGAGGTCTTTCACGCGTCTAGCATGTTTTTTTTTCTAATAAAACCCCATCTCATTACAAGTATGTGTGTCAATTTTTACCTCTCAATCTACATTATTCCGTGGTTTATTAAGTTTTCAAATTTATACTGACTTTTTGGTCACCCAGTATACCAGACAATTTTATGTCTGTAAATTATCATTCGGAAGCTATGCTGTTATTCAAAGGTTCGCACTCTCACGATTATCGTCCACCATTGTTAACACGTTTCCTAACCCATGAGTATGTGTCTCAGAAGCTCTTTTATATATTTTTGTGGTGGCGTGTTTACCTAGCCGTAAAGCTAACTGGTAAAAAATTAGGTTTCAGAGAAAACCGCAACAATGTAGTGCTGTATACTTAGGTGCTCATAATTGGCAAAGAAGTAAGGAAAGCTAAAATTAATAGTACAAAAACGCAGCAATACCGAACAGGGCCCCGAGAGCAAGAATTGGATTTAAGAAACTGTAAACACTGCGTACCATATGCTGTAGAACTCTATCCAAAAATTCACATTCATTTTCGTAAAATGAAATTAGTAATCGTTAGCTTGGACAGTCAGTTCTCACTCCAGTTACAATGTGGTAAGTGATACGAATTTCTGAACATATTATACTGAAAAATAAACTCGGCGGCTTTGAAAAATTAGACGTTATTTTAACTGCTGCTTAGAAAAAATTGAGTGATAGATTTATGATTCCGTAACTGACCTGGAGCGAAGCCTCACAAAGTCTACTTCCATAACGAGTGGACATTTTTCCGGCTAGCTCAGGGAAACTACCCACAGTCCCAAAGTGCAAAACCACCAACAGGACAGACAGTTGTGGCCGGAGGATTCCTTAATACAGCTCAGTCATGGGTGTCGAAAGGCTAATGACTTGCAACGGAAGCAGTTTTACATAGGCGGGAGGTTTACATTTCTGAAACATGATTATAGATTTACTCCATTTACTGTCTCTCGACCAGTATGTTCACGTTATTCATATACGGAGTGGGTTGCCGATAATATCCTTTACTAAAAATTTTATCAACCATGTTAAACGGCGTCAGGTACGTTACGTTGTGTTACAGATTCTCTAGTACTGTCACGACACTGAGTTCTATAATACTATGTATTCGTAACTCTTGTAAAGAGAAAATGGAAGGGACAACTGGGACCTGGAGAAATGCCCTGGAAAAGTGTATCGAGACGGTACCAGTAGCGGAAACAATTCAAACACTGGCATATTAAACGGGTCCAATTCCACCGAAATTAAAATTACAAGGGAACCTTGTTGATATGAAAATAAGGAATCATGAGTGTCAGACTGAAACAAAGCCACATAGGTAGACTATCTGATCGGAAGTATCCGGGGACCATGTAATGCAGAACTGACCAGTACATGTCAGGAGTGGTGAACGCCCCGGTATAAAAGAGGTGGGGAATTTAGCGTTGTCAACAGAGAAGTAGCAAGTGCAGAATGGGTCGATCAAGAGAGGACAGCGACTTGGAACGTGGACTGGTTATTCGACGCCACTGGCAGTGGATGACTGGAAATGAGTGATTCGGAGCGATGAATGAATCTGTACACTGTGGCAATCCTGTGGAGGGGTTTGGGTCAGCGAATGCATGGAGAACTTTACACGCATCATATGCAATGCCAGCCCTGAAGTACACGGAATTTGGTGTTAGACTATAAGGGTATCTTTAGTGGTTCGGTTGTGGCGCCCTTATTGAGCTTAAGAAAACACTAAACGTGGAATAATGAAAACAGTTTACAGCATTTTGGGCTGTGTACAACAGTCGAACAGTTCGGAGGCGCTGATGGTTTTTATAGGCATGACAATGCACACGGTCATGAAGCAGCATCTGACAGGCGATCGTTTGTGGGCAGTAACATTCGTGAAGTGTAGTCGCCTGCCCAGAGTCAGACCCGAATCCAATGGAACACATTTGTCGTGCGTTAGATCATGGACGTCGCTCGACAACCCACCGCTCTACTTCACTGTCTTCTGTGGTTTCGTCTTTTGAGGAGGAATGGCTGCATTCCTCCTCAGATATTCAGTCACCTCGTTGAAAGTGCCCGCAGCGCAGTTCATGCCGTAAGAAAGGTGAAGGCTGGGCGCCCCCAAATTAATGTCCACTAACAGGTCTCTGGATACTTTTGATCAGATGTATGCTTCACGTTTAGTGGCAGTCACATCGTTTGTGAAGTACTGATACCTGGACAAACATTTACATAAATCATGCCTCCTAAGAGCTGATCTGGATATAAAAATCCAACTGAAATGGAAGTTGTTCTCTGAGTTACGTGACTTGTAACATTCCATAGTGGTTCCTGCCTGTACAGGGTAGTCAGAAACCATCTTGGGAGGTTGCGCTGGAAATGATTACTAATAAAAAACTTTGATACGTTGCGCCATTTCCGAGTTACGAGGGTGAGTCAAATGGAAACCTTGAATTTGTAATAACAAATCGAAAATTCGCGCCCTTATCTTGTAAGCTGTTAAGCGTGCAACAAACAGCGTGCAGAATGGCCTCTAGGTGGCAGCATAGTGCAGATGCACATCTAGCGTCGCAGTAACAGTACAAAGATGGCCGCCCCACTTGCGACTTGCATCAGGGAAGAACAGCGTTCCGTTATTCGGTTTTTGCGTAGTGAGGGTTTGAAACCTATTGAAATTCATCGAAGAATGAACGTTCAGTACGGTGATGCATGTTTGTCACAGAAGCAAGTCTACGAATGGAGTAGGAAGTTAGCAAATGGTGTGACTTCAGTGGAAGATGCTCCTCGTCCAGGTCAGGCACAACGAGTTGTGACTCCACAGAACATTGCAGCAGTTGAAGCCATAGTGAAGGAAAACTGCCGAGTGACACTGAATGACACTGCAGCATGTTTATGCAGGTTGCTGTCAGCAGGTGTCCTTTTGCAACATGACAATGCAAGGCCCCACACTGCCGGTACAAGAGTTGCAACAACCACAGACCTGCATTTTGAGTGTCTTCCTCATCCACCATACTCACCAGATTTTGCCCCAAGTGATTTCCATATGTTTGGACCACTCAAAGACACAATGGGAGGAAACATGTTCCGTTTTGATGCAGAGGTACGCCACTCGGTGCATGAGTGGTTGTGCGGTCTACCAAAAGAATTTTTTTCTAAAGGAATTTATGCACTTTGTAAGCGCTGGAGGACCTGCATTTTGCGTGGGGGAGATTATGTTGAAAAGTGAAAAGGCTTTGTACCACTTCTGCACAATAAACAATATTTGAAAAAATATTTGAGGTTTTAATTTGACTCACCCTCGTATTTATCAGTAGAGTTATCCAATCGAGTCGTCGTGTGCGCAATTTCAAGCACTTGCGCGCACTAAAATGCGGTAATGCACAGACATCTATAAATTCGTGAGTTATTACTTGTTCTATGAAGAGTACTAGTTAAAAATGTGCTTTTTTCGGAAGTGATAAATTTACTCTAGGTGAGCAAAAAATAGTTCAAATGGCTCTAAGCACAATGGCACTTAACATCTGAGGTCACCAGTCTCCTAGACTTAGAACTACTTAAACCTACCTAACCAACCTAAGCTTTTGTATCTCCATCCATTTAGCAGGACGTCTCTGGGACGACGGCCGTTTACTATCGTGACAAAAAATAAAAACACCTACAGCCATCCTTATGATTTTATTTTATTTTGTCCCTACCAGTTTCGACGCTTCATTGCATAATCTTCAAAAATGGATCAAATGGCTCTGAGCACTATGGGACTTAACTTCTGTGGTCATCAGTCCCCTAGAACTTAGAACTACTTGAACCTAACTAACCTAAGGACATCACACACATCCATGCTCGTGGCAGGATTCGAACCTGCGACCGTAGCAGTCCCGCGGTTCCGGACTGCGCGCCTAGAACCACTAGACCACCGCGGCCGGCGCATAATCTTCAGGCTGTTTTGGTGCGGTACATGTTGATGTTTAAATGTGTGTGAAATCTTATTGGACCTAACTGCTAAGGTATTCAGTCCCTGAGCTTACACACTACTTAACGTAAATTATCCTAAGGACAAACACACACCCTTGCCCGAGGGAGGACTCGAACCTCCGCCGGGATCAGCCGCACAGTCCATGACTGCAGCGCATCAGACCACTCTGCTAATCCCGCGCGGCATTACAGGTTGATACGATCCCCATGCACAACCCATCAGTTGCTAGCATTACTGCATTCTCAGAAAATGTGTCAGCACTCCAACCATCAAGTTGGTAGGTTGACAGTTGATTGTTGGAGTGCTGACACATTATCTGCGAATCCAGTAATGCTGGCAACTGATGGGTTATGCACGGGGATCGTATCAACCTGTACCGCATAAAAACAGCCTGAAGATGACGCAATGAAGCGTCGAAACGGGTAGCGACAAAATAAAATAAAATCATAAGGACGGCTGTAGGTGTTTCTATTTTTTGTCACGATAACTACCCTAAGGACATCACACACATCCATGCCCGAGGCAGGATTCGAACCTGCGACCGTAGCAGCAGCGCGGTTCCGGACTGATGCGCCTAGAACCGCTCTGCCCGCGGCGAGCAAAAGCTACGTTTGTTCGGAGTGAAACCAAGAAAATGTCCGGCGACACTGTTTGCGGCAGGCTGCTTGAAACTGCACGCCCGACGATCTGATTGGCTAACTTCAAAGTTAAATAACTCGGAAAAGGCGCATCGTGTCGAATTTTTTTCTCAACAAGTGTTTCTCAGTCCAACCTCCCCTTCAACCCCATCACAGGCTTTTCAAAATGTTTCTGACCTCCTTTCGTGTCGGTGTGTGAGCTGCAGTAAAGAGAACCTAATATGGTGAGAATCACCATTTTGTGGCCGAGTGGACTCCCTCCTCCGCGCTCGCATGTCATTAGGTCGGCGCTTGCAGGACACACGCCGGCGCGGGGTCAGGCCGGTGCGGCGGACGCGGCTGTAGGGGCGGGCTGCGCCGCAGACGCAGGCTGCACCGGCCGCGCGCGCCCTAATGAGAATGTAACGACGCTAATCGGAGGGGCCGCTGCGCTCGTTGGCGCCACGGCCGGCTCTGGAACAGCCGCACTGCTAATGTGGCCGGCCGCCGCGGCTCCGGCCCTCGGGTGGGCAGAGTGCAGACCTGACTGCATCCCACAGGCTGCCTGCCAGCATCGCGTGACTAGGCCCTGGGCACTTCCATTACCAGCTGGCTTCTCATTTAATGACGTGAACTTCGACAGTCTACTTATTGCAAAACAGATAAACCGAATTTATAAAGGTGTCCAATTTCCTCTTTCACTTTTCACGGTTGGTATTAACGAATTCTGGCTCAGAGGTTGATTTGAAGTGGAATGATCATAGAAAATTAATTGCTGGTAAGGCGGGTACCAGGTTGAGATTCATTGGGAGAGTCCTTAGAAAATGTAGTCCGTCAACAAAGGAGGTGGCTTACAAAACACTCGTTCGACCTATACTTGAGTATTGCTCATCAGTGTGGGATCCGTACCAGATCGGGTTGACGGAGGAGATAGAGAAGATCCAAAGAAGGGCGGCGCGTTTCGTCACAGGGTTATTTGGTAAGCGTGATAGCGTTACGGAGATGTTTAGCAAAGTCAAGTGGCAGACTCTGCAAGAGAAGCGTTCTTCCCGCGAACCATACGCGACTGGAACAGGAAAGCGAGGTAACGATAGTGGCACATAAAGTGCCCTCCGCCACACACCGTTAGGTGGCTTACAGAGTATAAATGTAGATGTAGATGTACCTGTGATTCACAGTAACTCTCTTCCTGCTGTTTCATATTCAACTCTTTTTCTTTTCCGATTCTCATTCGGGATGACGACGGTCCAGATTGCCAGCCGTAGTTTTTATAAATCGCTTAAGGTAAACGGTTCAAATGGCTCTGAGCACTATGGGAGTTAACATCTGACGTCATCAGTCGCCTAGAACTTAGAACTACCTAAACCTAACCAACCTAAGGACATCACACACAGCCATGCCCGAGGCAGGATTCGAACCTGCGACCGTTGAGGTCGCGCGGTTCCAGACTGAAGCGCCTATATCCACTCGGCCACCGCGGCCGGCTTAAGGAAAATACTAGGATTGTTTGTATGAAAGGCAAGGCATATTTCCTTCGCCAGCCGTAGACTATGCTCCAACTTTAATGATCCGTTCGTCCGTGCGATAGCAAAGACTAATCAACGTTAATTTCCTTATTTACTATCTCTGAAGTGAAAGTGATGTTTTGTTTGTGTCTTACCTCTTTGCGACTAAGACAAGCAACGAATCCTGAACTTGTCCGATAAACGACGTACATAACTTTGCCAAATGCGTGAGACGTCATTGTCAATACGCCGCATACAAACTGCAAACTCTCTGACTGGTCAGATACACGATACACAACAAGAAGAGCTCTATGATCAACTTTGATAACAAGAAATGATAAATAAACTGCCACTCATCAATGGAGATACTATCGAAGATAGTGCTGCCAAAGCAGAGTTACTAAACACATCCTTCCGAAATGCCTTCACAAGAAAAAGATGAAATAAATATTCCAGAATTCGAATCGAGAACAGCTGCCAACATGAGTAACGTAGTAGTAAATATCCTGGGAGTAGTGAAGCAACTTAAATCACGTAATAAAAGCAAGTATTCAGGTCCAGACTGTACCAATTAGGGTCCTTTCGGAGTATGCTGCTGCGTTAGCTCCATAGTTAAGAATCATATACAACCATTCGCTCGACGAAAGATCCGTACCAAAAGACTGGAAAGTTGCACAGGTCACACCAATATTCAAGAAAGGTAGTAGAAGTAATCCACTAATTGCGGGCCCATATAGTTAACGTCGTATGCATCAGGAATTTGGATCATTTATTGTATTCGAACATAATGAATTACCTCTAAAAAAAAGGCCTATTGACACACAGTCAACATGGGTTTAGAATACATCTTTCCTCTGAAACACAACTAGCTCTTTATTCGCATGAAATGTTGAGTGATATGGGCAAGAGATTTCAGACCGATTCCGTATTTCTGGATTTCCTGAAGGCTTTTGACACTGTACCACACAAGCGGCTCGTAGTGAAATGGCATTCTTATGGAATATCGTCTCAGTTATGTGACTGGATTTGTGTTTCCTGTCAGAGAGTCACGGTTCGTAGTAATTGACGAAAAGTTATCGAGTAAAACAGAAGTGATTCCTGGCGTTCCCCAAGGTAGTGTTATACGCTCTTTCCTGTTCCTTATCTATATAAACAATTTGGGAGACAATCTGAGCAGCCATCTTCGATTCTTTGCAGATTAATCTATTGTTTATCGACTAATAAAGTCATTAATTCAACTAAATACCTAGGTATCGCAATTACGAACAACTAAAAGTGGAAGGAACACATAGAAAATGTTGTGGCCAAGGCTAACCAAAGACTGCGTTTTATTGGCAGGACACTTAAAAAATTTAACAGACCTACCAAGGAGGCTGCCTACAGTACACTTGTCCGTCCTCTTTTAGAATACTGCTGCGTGATGTGTGATCCTTAGCAGATAGGACTGTTCGGAGTACATCAAAATATTTCAAAGAAAGGCAGCACGTTTTGTATTGTCACGAAATATCGGAGAGAGTGTCACAAAAATGATACAGGATTTGGGCTGGACATCATTAAAGAAAGGAGGATTCATTGCGACGGAATCTTCTCACGAAATTTCAATCACTAACTTTCTTCTCCGAATGCGAAAATATTTTCTTGACACGGACCTTTATAGGGAGGAGCGATCACCACCATAAAATAAGAAAAATCAGAGCTCGTATGGAAAGATACAGGTGTTCATTCTTTCCGCTCGCTATACGAGATTGGAATAATAGAGAATTGTGAAAGTGGTTCGATGAAAGCTCTGTTACGCACTTAAATGTGATCTGCAGAGTATCCACGTAGATGTAGATGTAGATCTGGAGCAATATTCCTTCTCACTCCGCTCTTCTATCCGAATAAGACGAATATTACGCATTCATATCGGGCTAGCACGTAAATTCTCTTGCTGTCTCAGGAACTATTGATGTTCGATAATGAACACATGCGGATTATGTCACAACCACCTCGCGAAGGAAGGCGGCAGCATTTTCTCATTTAACTAATTAAAGCAAGACGTTAAACATAGTTTCATATCTATACTTCAATATGAGGATGTGTGATAATGTTTGTTAGGTATAATCAATCCGTCCGATGAAGAGCTAAACTTTGCGATCTTCTTCATGTTGTTCTTAGAATATTAAGCAGTAGAAATAATTATATTCGAATAAGGCTTCCTTCAACCAACAAGAAATTAGCTGCTCGTATTTCTTTGTTTTTCAATAGCAAAATAAAAGTAAATCTGTTCTCTTGTTAACCACTGAGGCACATACAAGTAAGAAGTTGCAAGATATTCCTAACTGCAGACCTTCGTTCATGAGTTTTCCAGAGACTTATCAGTGTACTATGAGTGCTTAATTTTAGAGACTCAACAGCGCTACTTCTCTTCGGAATTTGCGAAGCTGTTCAGGTGTCTCGGCTCTATTTCAGGTGTGACTGTGACAGCACAGCCCCCTGTTAGTCACTTGAAAGATTGCGGGAAATAACGGTTCTTGACATTACTCCCAGATGCCTGCAAGAGGTGCAGCCTTATAACATTTTTCCAGCGAGACTATTCCAAATAGACGTCCATACGTACACGATGTTCTGTTAAACACAAATGGGATGAACTCAACATATGATTAGAATTCTGTATGACATGTTAAGAAAACATCGAAGAGGGTAGTTTTATGTACGATTACTATTTTAGCATAAATCACTACTTTAACATAAAGAT
This sequence comes from Schistocerca cancellata, assembly GCF_023864275.1. NCBI lineage: Eukaryota > Metazoa > Arthropoda > Insecta > Orthoptera > Acrididae > Schistocerca > Schistocerca cancellata. The sequence goes on from NC_064627.1 coordinate 726,640,426, forward strand.
GTTCAATATAATATTACTAGCTAGGAGGGAGGGCGGGGGAGTAGGCTTTTGAACATGAGAGATTCGACAAAGGTTACTATCTTCTCTATGCTTATTAACACTCAGAACACACGGAGTTTATCGACCTTTGCTTATCAGAAATAATTCTGTTAATTGAACATCTGCGTTCCTTTTCTCTAATATTCAACAGTTCGAACGACTTCATCTACACGCAAGACGGCTTCTTATCTCCATTTCGCACGGAGTTCGCATTACAGGGCCTTGTATTCGAAGATGTGGGAACGACGGACCACAGGCACATGAATATTATGCATACATAAAAGACAATGCTGCTTTCCCATCTCAGCCATTCACTCATTAAGATCAGCCCAAAATTACTTGTTGAACCTTAGAATTCAATAACTATTGACCAGCAGACTTGTATGAGATGCGAAATGTTGCTAAGGTTTTGATATTTGTCGAGCCATTCACGTTTCGCGTGACGTTTGGTGGAAACGTTGAACGTGTCTCTATACAGTGACGTTACAGTCGCGGCTTCTAACTTTAATTATGAACATTAAAATCGGTTCTTCTTCTTAAATAGTCTTGTAATTTTCCAAAGAGAATGAGACAAAATATTGATTATTCCTGGTCTTTGGAGCAAATAACGATTAACTGTCCAATGTACAATTGTTAGTAATACTAGACTATAGAATGGAAATTTATTTCGTTTAATGACAGCAAATATAATCAAAATTCTTCTATTGCTTACTAATAGATTTTCGAATCAAGGTAGACAATCCTTTTCTGCTTTGTGTGGGTTCTGAAAAGCAAACTAGAACATTTAAAGTCATTAAAAGGTAAGGAGAAGTTTTTGACAGAGATGTCTATTGTGTGATAACCGCTTCATATTAATAAAATTATCAGAAAAATACATGTTCGTATTGTGATCATCTGTTTATTACAACTTCGTACAGAAACATTACTTGTAATTGAAAGTCTGGAATAAACTTTCTCTGTGAATGGACGCTTAATATCTCGCTCCTCGGTCATGGAGTACAAAAAGGAGTCTCGAAGTGCAACTAGTGTTTAATAGTATTTTAAAGTACAGTAGACCGTAGCACGACGCATCTACAGGAGACCATAGCAGAAGCAACAGCGGCAGAGCTGTGGGTCAGAAGTGTATCTCGCAGAAGAAGGGCAGCGGCAGCTCGCAGTCGCAGACCTTGAGGACGCCCCTGGTCTCCATGCAGACACACCGCCGAGTCTCCCGTGACCGCTGCGGGTGGCCTGGCAGCCAGTTCTTGAAGTCCAGCAGTTCCAAGGGCTCACCTGTAGGACACACGACAGGACAAAATACTGACAGTAAAGCGAAGAAAGCTCAAACGTGTCCGCTATGAGACCGTCCTGATCGCGTTAAGGGAATCAGTGGACCATAAAAAACTGCGAAAGTTGGGCTACAGCATAATGGAGGTAAAGAAGTCAGCGTTAGATGAGTCTGTTATTTGTAAGGAGCGTTCAGGAACAAAGAAACCAACCAGAGGTTGTAGACTGGAAACGGAGGAAGGGCTCGTAACGCCACTGTCTACGGAACAAGAACAAGGTGTGGTCCCTACAAGAGCGCCGAGGCCCAAAACTCGCCCCTAGATGGACATAGCCGCACACCCTCGAGACTACAAAGCGAGCACGCGCTCACGCAGAACGTCCACTGCGCACTGTTGCGCTGTAAACGGTGGAATGGTGGCTTCAAAAGAAGATCAAGGGGGTGCAGCGCGTTTTCTGACATCCGAAGGGGTGCAGGAAACAGAAATTCCTCGAAGAATGGCACAAGTAAATGAAGAGCACCGCACATCCGCTGTAAGGGCCAAGGCGTGGCACAACCGATTCAAGGAAGGACGGATGCCTTTAGCCGACGACCGACGACGCATGATCTGGATTGATACGTAACATTACTGGTGCCATTTTCCAGCCAGTGGATGCCTTCATTATTAAAGATTGGCGCGGGGCGAGTTACGGCAGCGGGCGTTGGCCCAAAAAAAAAAAAAAAAAAAAGAGGCTCTGAGCACTATGGGACGTAACTTCTGAGGTCATCAGTCCCCTAGAACTTAGAACTACTTAAACCTAAGTAACCTAAGGTCATCACACACATCCATGCCCGAGGCAGGATTCGAACCTGCGACCGTAACGGTTGCGCGGTTCCAGACTGTAGTGCCTAGAACCGCTCGGCCACTCCGGCCGGAGGCGTTGGCTCAGAAGTCGGGTTGAGCATCGGAATTGCAACAGACAGACAGTGCCATTCTTCGATTGATTTCCTTTCTCCACACTCCTTCCGCTATAAGGTAACGCATAAATCCCTTTGCGCTTCTTTCGAAGTCTCCATTTCTCGTTTTTCAGCGCTACAGAGTATGGCGCATTGTCGACGCTTGCACATGCCCGCTCTGTCGTAACATGGATGTGCGCCCATGTACCTCTAACAGCAAATATGAGTTCTCAGCGCTCATGTAGGGACTCCAGCTTCTTCCTTAGGCGATCACCTCAGCGATTTTAATTTTACAACCCGTGGCTCGCTTTTTTCTAACGCACCTTCCACGCTGGTGTGGAGACAAACACTGTGGACGCTATATCGCCAATAGCGAAAGATATATATCAGATACAATTTTGTTCGAGGAAACATACCAATAAACTAAAATTTCTGACTAGAGCTCCTTAACATTAACAGACGCAGTTCCTCAGGAAGGAACGCTGCTGCCACATACGTTCAACAAAACATACGTTCAACAAAACACACCTACTGGAAAGAAAATGGTCTATTGTATGATGAGCGACGTTCGTTGACCACACGAAATTTTTAAAATTGCCATAATGTCACCTGGAAGTGTACGACCTTTGTAAATGCTTGCATAATAATGTGTCACGTTAGCGATAGCTTCAAAATGTACAAAATAATCACATTACCGGTTTCGGCTAGCAGCTGCCGTTTTGAGATGTCCCAATGTTATTCATAATCCGTCTTGACTGCAAAAAAATGTTTATTCACATGGCCGGTTTCGGTTCCTCTAGAACCATCTTCAGATCTGCAATTTGTTACAGTAGCAACCCGTCCATTCACAGCAACCTTCACATGCTGCGTCACATCACGCAGCATGTCACGTGACGTAGCATGTGAAGGTTGCTGTGTATGGACGGGTTACTCCTGTAACCGAAATTGCAGAACTGAGCCAATGTGGCCGAGCGGTTCTAGGCGCTTCGGTCTGGAACCGCGTGACCGCTACGGCCGCAGGTTCGAATCCTGCCTCGGGCATGAATGTGTGCGGTGTCCTTAGGTTAGTTAGGTTTGAGTAGTTCTAAGTTCTAGAGGACTGCTGACCTCAGAAGTTTAGTCCCACAGTGCTCAGAGCCATTTGCACCATTTTGCAGAACTGAAGATGGATCTAGAGAAACCGAAACCGGTCATGTGAATAAACGTTTTTTGCAATCAAGACGGATTACAAATACCTCTGGAAAAACCAGTGATTGCAGTTATCCCATCAGACATTATGTCTGTTTTTGGAAAGTCTTCAGATGTGACACAATGCACTACAGGCCTTCGAAGAGATATGTAACAAAAATACAGTTAGGCGATTCGGACAGCTTGAATGAAGACAGATAAAATATTTAAATGAACATACAAAAAATGGTTCAAATGGCTCTGAGCACTATGGGACTTAACTTCTAAGGTCATCAGTCCCCTGGAATTTAGAACTACTTAAACCTAACTAACCTAAGGACATCACACACATCTTTGCCCGAGGCAGGATTCGAACCTGCGACCGTAGCAGAAGCGCGGCTCCGGACGGAAGCGCTTGGAACCGCTCGGTCACAGCGGCCGGCTGAAAAATATTACCATGACGTCGTCACTATGTTTTTATTCTGTTCTTAAAACAAGCTGAAATTTGGAAATTTTTGGTAAGGTCTTATGGGGCCAAACTGCTGAGTTCATCGGTCCCTAAGTTTACACACAATCTAACTTATAGTAACTTACGCTAAGGACAACACACACACCCATGCCCGAGGGAGGACTCGAAGCTTCTACGGCGGGAGCCGCGCGAACCGTGACAAGGGGCAGTTTAATCGAGTTCCTAACCGCAAAAAAGGTGCCTCCATTTGATAAACATGGGAGAATGGAAGCTGTATACGGTGATAATTGTATCGACATCATGATGAACTTGTCGGGAAAAATCTTAGGTTAACAGAGACACAGCTTTCAGTTAATGTGGGGAGAGGGTTTGCAGGTCCTCATCGCAGAACGTCGGTACAGACAACCGTGTGCACAGTGGGTGTACAGAATTCTCTGTCTTGACATGAGAGAGGGGATACCGGACGTCTGTCAACTATTTTATTTGAATTTTAAGCCTGAGGATGATGTCTCCCTTAAGAACCCTGTGACAGGTGATGAAAGCTACGTACACCATTTTGACCACGGAAACAAGAGAGTAATAGTGCAGATCCGCCACAAAGGATCACAGACGCCAAATAAAGTCAAGACCATCTCATCAGCAGGCAAAGTCATGGTCGCAGTCTCCTCGGATGTTCAAGATGTGGTGCACTTGGAATTCATGCTCACAGACACCACCATAATCTAGAGGGTAGTGCGAGATCCACAGAAACCTGAAGCATGAAATCGAAGAGTTCGTCTAGACACGAAGCTACCTCTCGTTCAGGATGACAACGCTAGACCTGACCGGAGCGCTGCGATATCTACAGCAATCTGACGCCTTAGGTTCACTGTCATCGATAATCCTACATACAGTCCTAACTTGGCCCCATCCAGTCTTCATCTGGTTGCATAACTAACAGTAGACCAGCGCGGACTTCACCTTGATAGTGACGAAGTGGTGCAACGAGATGCGGGGTTGGGCTGTGGCTCCGTCAACAAGGATAAACATTCTACAATGACGGTGTCAACAAACTGGTCGCCCGTTTGGAGAAATATATTTGGGACCAGGGTGATTATGGCGAGAAATAAAAATGCAGGCATAATTAATGATGATGTGGAATGCTAATACTTTTGGCAAAATTAACTGTAAATTATCTGTTGCTTGTTCATTACGTAACTTCGCGACAAGCTCGTTTGCGCATAAGTGCCATTATCAAATGTTCCTGTCGATATTACATTTATATATCATTTTATTCTACATCTATGCTATAATACAATGACATTTTATGTCATACTTACGTCTACATGGAGTCACGTGAAAGAATCGTTTGGGAACATAATTTCTTTCAGTCACCATATTGGTAACGTATTTACTCTGTATAGAAGAATGATAGTGAAATTGCTCATTCGTTCCAACGTCAACGCAGTATAACCATGAGATTATATCTTATACGGCAATTACGTCTAAATCTAGTGCCATCCATAAATCATCTTAGAATGGAAGTTATTTTATGTACCTTATTGTTATTATGGGTCACTTTCTGTAGAAATTTCGTTTTATTTTTTGATAGTTGTAAAATAATGGATCGTTATAGCGATGCTTTTTGTTTACGTAGCATGTGAAGGTTGCTGTGTATGGACGGGTTACTCCTGTAACCGAAATTGCAGAACTGAGCCAATGTGGCCGAGCGGTTCTAGGCGCTTCAGTCCGGAATCGCGCGACCGCTACGGTCGCAGGTTCGAATCATGCCTCGGGCATGGATGTCTGTGATGTCCTTAGGTTAGTTAGCTTTAAGTAGTTCTAAGTTCTAGGGGACTGATGACAACAGAAGTTAAGTCCCATAGAGCTCAGAGCCATTTGAAGCATTTTTGTTTACAAGTAAAGTACTTAGAGATTTTTTGCCGGAGATATTGTGCTTTATGTAGATATGCCATCTAAGTGTTGTCTATCGTTTTTTATTTGTTTTATAGTCTTCATCCCTTTTCTTTTTCTATTGCGTCAGTAAAGCGTTCCAGATTACATGTATGTGTGGAGTCCGTCTGTTTGTTTAGGTTGTCGTTCCGATTAACAAATTTCCAGTTATTCCGAAATGTTTATGGTTTGGCCTTTTGGTATCCTATGCGGAATTTTCGAAATGTTATCAGCTGTGTTCGTTCTAAGGTTTTTATTTTTTAAGTGTAGATAGAAACTTGATTGGTTGCTTTGGCGCACTCTTGTGTGTTCTTTAAACTCGATACTAAAACTCTGTCCTGTTTGTCCGATGTAAAACTGTTGCAGTCGTCACAGAAAATTTTGTGTAAACCTGGATTAGAAAAGATCTGTACGTCGCTTTCCCTGGTCTCGGCTTTGTTTTTAAGAAATACGAAAATACGACTAACATTTCGCACTACCAATATCTTACAAAGACGGTAGCAGGAAAAAGTGACGTCCCTGTCATCACTAATATAGGTGTATATAAAATTTACTGGGATGACTGGAACAGTTTTTAGATCGGACAAAGAGCACGAAGTTTTAGTCTCAGATTTAAAGAACAGTCCAGTTTTTATCTACACTTAAAAAACAAATATCAGAGACCGAACACAATCGAAAACGCTTTGAAAACTCTACATAATATACTAAAAGATGAGACCATGAACATTTTGGAAAAACCGGAAACTTATGCGCACGCAAATACATATCCGAATAATATCCCAAACGAACAGACCAACCTCGGACTTAAAAATTATCTGTGAAACTTTACCGACCCAATAGAAAGACAAATGGGAGGAACACAACACCAAAAAAATAAACAATAGACGATAATAAGATCAGACTTTTACATAATGCACAATACTTGTGGCAAAAATTATCTTACTATATACGATATAACTTACTTACAAACATGAAGCATCATTGGAACGCTCTGTCACATTACAACTATCCAGAAGTAACAGGAAAATTCTACAGAAACTAAATACGTGATCTGTCTTAACAACATAGTTGTTAAGACAGATCGAAGATGATTAAGGGAGGTCATCCGATCTCGACGTAAGTATAAGATAAAATCTCAGAGAACTATTACATAGACGCAGAACAAAGTGATGTATAGACGTAATGTCAGTAGGAACAGTTGATAATGGAACATATGGCAAAACTTGTTTGTCCTGAGCTTAAGTGATCAACCAGAAATAAACAATTTTGTCAAAAGCTTACATAAGATGCCATACCTTGATCTTACGGAAGCTGCGAGTGAAACAGAGAAGAAATTTCTTAATAAAGTCCGTTTTATATAAAAAGCTGTAAGAGTTTTCACATATAAAACTGGAGGCATTACTTTTCACCACGACCTCGAAGTTCTCTGCAGATAGACACTGCCATAGCAGACTCGCTATGGCAAAAAAGGCATTTCTGGCCAAGAGAAGTCTACTAATATCAAATACCCGCCTTAATATTAGGAAGAAATTTTTGAGGATGTACGTCTGGAGTACAGCATTGTATGGTAGTGAAACATGGACTGTGGGAAAACCGGAACAGAAGAGAATCAAAGCATTTGAGATGTGGTGCTATAGACGAATGTTGAAAATTAGGTGGACTGATAAGGTAAGGAATGAGGAGGTTCTACGCAGAATCGGAGAGGAAAGGAGTATGTGGAAACACTGATAAGGAGAAGGGACAGGATGATAGGACATCTGCTAAACATGAGGGAATGACTTCCATGGTATTAGAGGGAACTGTAGAGGGCAAAAACTGTGGAGGAAGACAGAGATTGGAATACGTCAAGCAAATAATTGAGGACGTAGGTTGCAAGTGCTACTCTGAGATGAAGAGGTTAGCACAGGAAAGGAATTCGTGGCGGGCCGCATCAAACTAGTCAGTAGACTGATGACCAAAAAGAAAAGAAGACACTGAAGAGTCAAAGAAACTGGTACACCTGCCTAATATAGTGCAGGTCCCACGCGAGGACACAGAAGTGTCGCACAACACCGTGGTATGCACTCGATTAAAGTCTGAAGTAGTGCTAGGGGGAACTGACAACATGAATCCTGCAGGGCTGTCCGTAAATCGTAAGAGAACGAGGGTGTGAAGATCTCTTGTGAAGAGCGCGTTGCAAGGCACCTCAGATATGTTAGATAATGTTCATGTTTGGGGAGTTTGGTGGCCAGCGGGAGTGTCTGAACTCAGAAGGGTGTTCCTGGAGCCACTCTGTAGCAATTCTGGAGGTGTGGGGTGTCCCATTGTCCTGCTGGAATTGCCCATATACGTTGTAAGTTACAATGGACATAAATGGATGCAAGTGATCAGACAAGATGCTTATCAGGGGTTCCATATCACTCCAACTGCACACACCCCACACCATTACAGAGACCCTACCAGATTGAACAGTGCCCTGCTGACAAGCAGGGTCCATGGATCCATCGGGCCGTCTCGATACCCGTACACGACACAGTTTGAAAGGAGACTCGTCCGACCAGGTAACATATTTCGAGTCATCAACGTCCAGTGTCGGTGTTAGGGGCCGGCCGAAGTGGCCGTGCAGTTAAAGGCGCTGCAGTCTGGAACCGCAAGACCGCTCCGGTCGCAGGTTCGAATCCTGCCTCGGGCATGGATGTTTGTGATGTCCTTAGGTTAGTTAGGTTTAACTAGTTCTAAGTTCTAGGGGACTAATGACCTCAGCAGTTGAGTCCCATAGTGCTCAGAGCCATTTTTAGTGTCGGTGTTGACGTGCGCAGGCGAGGCGTAAAGCTTTGTGTCGAGCAGTCATCAAGGGCACACGAGTGGGTCTTTGGCTCCGAAAGCCCATGTCGTTGATCTTTTGTTGAATGGTTCGCACGCTGACATTTTTTGACGGCCCAGCATTGAAATGAGCAGGAATTTGCGGGGTTGCACTTCTGTCACGTTGAACAATTCTCTTCAGTCGTCGTTAGTCCCGTTCTTGCAGGATCTCTTTTCGGCCGCAGCGACGTCGGGGATTTGATGTGTTACCTGATTTGTGATATTCACGGTGCGCTTATGAAATGGTCTTCCGGGAAAATTCCCACTTCATCGCTACCATGCAGATGCTGTGTTCCACCACTCGTTCGTCGACTATAACACCATGTCAAAAGTCAGTTAAATCTTGATAACCTGCCATTGTAGCAGCAGTAACCGATCTAACAACTGCACCAGACACTTGTTGTCTTATGTAGGAGTTGCCTACTGCAGGAGCGCATTCTGTCTGTCTACATATCTCTGTATTTGAATACGCATGCCTATAACAGTTTCCTTAACGCTTCAGTTTTAAAGGTTACGGTCAACCCTCCTTGCCTAGGGACGCCAGATGAAAGCTGATGTCGTCAAGCCCTGAATGAAAATTGCGCAACCGATAACTGGGGAGGAAAGTTTGAGAGCACTACCTAGAGAGCGTGCCCTATTCTGTACGATACTAGGCAAGGGGCTGGAGGGCTCACACACTGATGTGAGGGTCCCTGCATTCTATATCTTTTATTTTAAATGAATTCCTTTAACTTGACTCCTTTGTGATTTTTAGAGAATGTTAAACATTGATGACAACTGATTATTTGTTTATTTTAAACATTATCACTGAACTTTACAGCGGGTATATTGTATACTAATCTGCACGCACAATTATACGGGCAAGAAGGATTTGCGTTGGCCAAATGTATGCCACCAAATTCTCCCTATATTTTACATGGGACATCCACTATGTGAGGAGGATAACGGGAAAACTGGGACCAGATACATTAACACAGGGGATCAAATTTCCGTAATTAAACGAGAACATTCATTTCCTTACACAATACGAAGCTGGGAATAAAAGAATTATTGCAAACATTCAAATACCTCTCTACCACGCGTGAACATCGAGACAGACGCACTAAGGGCATGTCTGCTCACTTACCCGTCTTCTCTATCACTCCCAGAATATCGCGAGCACCCAGAGGTCTTCCTGGGCCCCGGTGGAAGGGATGGTCGAACCACTTGGCCGTGACCAACCTCTCCACCCCAAATTTTGTGACACTCGAACGTCTTTGACTTTTAGCTGCCTGTGCTGTCTCTCTGATCCCCTACCGAGGAGTAAGGTTGGCACTACTATACTACAGAACTACTTTCCAAGATTTGGCCACGCTTTATTGAAAAGTGTGAGGAGGTTTAGGAAAGTTCATGTGCAGATTCACATTCTCGTACAAGAAATGCATAATACACGACACATATAAATATGCATTCGCCGATGACACTGTAATTCTGTCAGAGACAGCAAAGGACTTGGAAGAGCAGTTGAACGGAATGGACAGTGTCTTGAAAGGAGGATAATGGAATGTGGTCGAATTAAGTTGGGTGATGCTGAAGGAATTGGGTTAGGAAATGAGACACTTAAAGTAGTAAAGGAGTTTTGCTACTTGGGGAGCAAAATAACTGATGATGGTCGAAGTAGAGAGGATATACACTCCTGGAAATGGAATAAAGAACACATTGACACCGGTGTGTCAGACCAACCATACTTGCTCCGGACACTGCAAGAGGGCTGTACAAGCAATGATCACACGCACGGCACAGCGGACACACCAGGAACCGCGGTGTTGGCCGTCGAATGGCGCTAGCTGCGCAGCATTTGTGCACCGCCGCCGTCAGTGTCAGCCAGTTTGCCGTGCCATACGGAGCTCCATCGCAGTCTTTAACACTGGTAGCATGCCGCGACAGCGTGGACGTGAACCGTATGTGCAGTTGACGGACTTTGAGCGAGGGCGTATAGTGGGCATGCGGGAGGCCGGGTGGACGTACCGCCGAATTGCTCAACACGTGGGGCGTGAGGTCTCCACAGTACATCGATGTTGTCGCCAGTGGTCGGCGGAAGGTGCACGTGCCCGTCGACCTGGGACCGGACCGCAGCGACGCACGGATGCACGCCAAGACCGTAGGATCCTACGCTGTGCCGTAGGGGACCGCACCGCCACTTCCCAGCAAATTAGGGACACTGTTGCTCCTGGGGTATCGGCGAGGACCATTCGCAACCGTCTCCATGAAGCTGGGCTACGGTCCCGCACACCGTTAGGCCGTCTTCCGCTCACGCCCCAACATCGTGCAGCCCGCCTCCAGTGGTGTCGCGACAGGCGTGAATGGAGGGACGAATGGAGACGTGTCGTCTTCAGCGATGAGAGTCGCTTCTGCCTTGGTGCCAATGATGGTCGTATGCGTGTTTGGCGCCGTGCAGGTGAGCGCCACAATCAGGACTGCATACGACCGAGGCACACAGGGCCAACACCCGGCATCATGGTGTGGGGAGCGATCTCCTACACTGGCCGTACACCACTGGTGATCGTCGAGGGGACACTGAATAGTGCACGGTACATCCAAACCGTCATCGAACCCATCGTTCTACCATTCCTAGACCGGCAAGGGAACTTGCTGTTCCAACAGGACAATGCACGTCCGCATGTATCCCGTGCCACCCAACGTGCTCTAGAAGGTGTAAGTCAACTACCCTGGCCAGCAAGATCTCCGGATCTGTCCCCCATTGAGCATGTTTGGGACTGGATGAAGCGTCGTCTCACGCGGTCTGCACGTCCGGCACGAACGATGGTCCAAATGAGGCGCCAGGTGGAAATGGCATGGCAAGCCGTTCTCTACGATCGTCTCCATGGGAGAATAGCAGCCTGCATTGCTGCGAAAGGTGGATATACACTGTACTAGTGCCGATATTGTGCATGCTCTGTTGCCTGTGTCTATGTGCCTGTGGTTCTGTCAGTGTGATCATGTGATGTATCTGACCCCAGGAATGTGTCAATAAAGTTTCCCCTTCCTGGGACAATGAATTCACGGTGTTCTTATTTCAATTTCCAGGAGTGTAAAACGTAGACTGGCAATGGCAAGGAAAACGTTTCTGAAGAAGAGAAATTTGTTGAGTATAGATTTAAGTGTCAGGAAATCGTTTCTGAAAGGAGCGTAGCCATGTACGGAAGTGAAACATGGACGATAACTAGTTTGAACAAGAAGAGAATAGAAGCTTTCGAAATGTCGTGCTACAGAAGAATGCTGAAGATTAGATAGGTCGATCATATAACTAATGAGGAGGTATTGAATAGGATTGGGGAGAAGAGAAGTTTGAGGCACAACTTGACTAGAAGAAGGGATCGGTTGGTAGGACATGTTCTGAGGCATCAAGGGATCACCAATTTAGTATTGGAGGGCAGCGTGGAGGGTAAAAATCGTAGAGGGAGACCAAGAAATGAATACACTAAACAGATTCAAAAGGATGTAGGTTGCAGTAGGTACTGGGAGATGAAGAAGCTAGCACAGGACAGAGTAGAATGGAGAGCTGCATCAAACCAGTCTCAGGACTGAAGACCACAAGAACAACAACATGAAGACTGACGCATTTCTTTCCACCCGTCCACATGGGTTCTGTTGCACCCGCGGCCGGCCACGTCGTGCAATAAAAATTAGCGGCGGAGCCGCTTCCGTTTGTAATTCCCGGTGCGAGCGAGCAGCGAAACCTGCTGTTTATTGAGCGGGAACTACTGTATCGTTTCAAGTTCTTCAGTGCAGAGGATTGTTGTAGGAACACGGTCCCTTTGGACACCATGCATCATTTTACAAACACCGACGGTTTTAACGATGGCACAGAACAAATGGAAACTCACCGGCATCAGTGTGGAAGCCGCTTGCGGCGTCGGCTTGTATGCCGACGAAGACGTCGCCGGTGACGTTGTGTTGGTGCAAGGCGGCCAGCAGCTCCTCGGCGTGGGAGTCTGTGCGCGGCACGGCCAGCAGGGCGGCCTCCCCGCGGCAGGCGGCGGCGGCGGCGTCGCGGCCCTCGGACAGCGGGTGCAGGCGCAGCGCGCTGCCGTCGCCGGCCAGCCAGTAGCCGCGGGGCAGCGCGGCGCCCGCCGGCTGCTCGCAGACGAAGGTGAGCGGCCGCGAGCACGGCCACACCGACAGCCCGACGCCGCGGCCGCCGCGCGGGCCGCTCAGCGTGCAGCAGTCCTCCAGCGGCACCACGCCCTCCTCCTCCCACTCGTGGAACGCCAGCTTCTTCACGTCGTCGCCTGCCGACACGCACTCGTCACCAGACCACACCGCGACCGCGGCACTTTACTCTTACCACGACATGCTGAGCCCTTACAGCTAAATATGTAAGACACTGTGTGCACTTGGAGTCGTATTTCATTTACAGTATCTGTGCAGCAGAAGGCACGGCTAGCTACGAGGAAGTACTACCTAACAAAGACAATATCATTTTCAATGGCGACCAAAAAGTAAATGTGGCAACCTGTTCGCTCTTATACGAACGACATGTACACTACTGGCCATTAAAATTGCTACACCAAGAAGAAATGCAGATGATAAACAGGTGTTCATTGGACAAATATATTATACTAGAACTGACATGTGATTACATTTTCACGCAGTTTGGCTGCATAGATCTTGAAAAAACAGTAACCAGAACAAAAACGTCTGGCCGTAATAACGGACTTGATACGCATGGGCATTGAGTCAAACAGAGCTTGGATGGCGTGTACAGGTACAACTGCCCATGCAGCTTCAACACGATACCACAGTTCATCAAGGGTAGTGACTGGCCTATTGTGACGAGCCAGTTGCACGGCCACCATTGGCCAGATGTTTTTAATTGGTGAGAGATCTTGAGAATGTGCTGGCCAGGTCGGCAGTCGAACATTTTCTGTATCCAGAAAGGCCCGTACAGGACCTGCAACATGCAGTAGTGCATTATCCGGCTGAATTGTAGGGTTTTGCCGGGATCGAATGAAGGGTAGAGCCACGGGTCGTAACACATCTGAAATGTAACGTCCACTATTCAAACCACCGTCAATGCGAACAAGAGGTGTAACCAATGGCACCCCATACCATCACGCTGGGTGGTACGCCAGTATGGCGATGACGAATACACGCTTCCAATGTGCGATGTCGCCATAGACGGATGCGACCATCATGATGCTGTAAACAGAACATGGATTAATCCGAAAAAATGACGTTTTGCCATTCGTGCACCCAGGTTCGTCGTTGAGTACACCATCGCAGGCGCTCCTGTCTGTGATGCAGGGTCAGGGGTAACCGCAGCCATGGTCTCCGAGCTGATAGTCCACGCTGCTGCATACGTCGTCGAACTGTTCGTGCAGATGGTTGTTGTCTTCCAAACGTCCCCATCTGTTGACTCAGGGATCGAGACGTGGCTGCACGATCCGTTACAGCCATGCGGATAAGATGCCTGTTATCTCGACTGATAGTGATACGAGGCCGTTGGGATCCAGCACGGCATTCCGTATTACCCTCCTGAACCCACCGATTCCATATTCTGCTAACAGTCATTGGATCTCGACCAACCCGAGCAACAACGTCGCGATACGATAAACCGCAATCGCGACAGGCTACAATCCGACCTTTATCAAAGTCGGAAACGTGATGGTACGCATTTCTCCTCCTTACACGAGGCATCACAACAACGTTTCACCAAGCAACGCCGGTCAGCTGCTGTTTGTGTATGAGAAATTGGTTTTTAAACTTTCCTCATGTCAGCACGTTGTAGGTCTCGCCACCGGTGCCAACCTAGTGTCAATGCTTTGAATAACTAATCATTTGCATATCACAGCATCTTCTTCCTGTCGGTTAAATTTCGCGTCTGTAGCACGTCATCTTCGTGGTGTAGCAATTTTAATGGCCAGTAGTGTAACACACATTTTTCGCTCCTTGAAATAAACGGCAAACAGTTGCACCAAACATATTTTATTCCTTTACCTGTTTTAGGCACCTAGTGCACCTCTTCCGAAGTTTATAAATATCGAATTTTTTGGAGCGTCAAAAAGTGAGACGTGTGCAGTATGTTCTTCATAGTGCCACTGCATGTGCCACATGACCACAGTAATACGTTGGACACACCGTACTTTTGACACTCACAAATAAAATGTTTTTTATAACCCTCTGAAGAAGGGTAAAGAAATAAAATTTCCTTTTTGCAGCTGGTAGCTGATTATTTCAACAATCAGAAATGCTGTTGCTGATGGTGGATAAAATCCTATATCTTTCTCGCGCGTGTTTGGTGGTTTCCGTGAGTACTGTGTATGCCAGGGCAAGAGGTTTTCTCCATCCATGAAGTAGTTGGCTGGTCATTCCCTAATCCTTCTGAATGATTGGTCAGACCAGTACTCTTTTAAGGGCGAGTAATTTCTCCACGACGGCAGGTTTTCAGAAACTCATTGGTGAACAAGTTCTAACGGAAGCCCCGTACAGAAGCACGATAAGCGGGAACAAGAAATGGCCAATCGAAATGCCTTCTTTCTGCTCGTGATACTGACTGGCTGGAAGGCATAAACGTTAAATTAATTCGTAAAGAGTTTCGGGAGGTCTCAAATTCGAGAGGTCGGTCGGTAGCTCTAGTGGGCTGTAGAAGTCGTGGGACCTCTCGAGCGGTATTGGTGTTCTCGTAGCGTATCTCAGAAGTCGGGAGAAGGAGGATCCTGATCAGCCTCTTCCTACACTATGGAAACTGAGATTCTAAAAGTGCGTTCCCGTGCGCAGATGAGGATTTCGGGTAGGTTTTTCCGGTGTTCTTGGTGGGTGTGACTTTTAGTAGAGTATGCAGGTAGTCGGCACGCAAACGCTAGGATCAGATCGCATTGCAGGAAGCCATACGGGGGCAGTGTTTTTGGAAACGAGGTGAAATTGACGAGGTTTGGTAGAAGCCAATAAATTATGTCTGTTTCCGTGATAATTTGAGAGAGATGTTTTGTGTGACTCTTTCCCTACTGACCTAGAACGGTATTCCTGTGCCACTGTGTGGACTATCCGCGGTAGTTACTAGTAGGTGTTAGGAACCGGATTACTGAACTGTTAGATCTGAAAATATTCTGCGAATAAAACTGACAAGATCGCTTAATAAATATCTTTATTTATAACGTTCTTTCAGCTACTGCCACCATCAAATCAAAAGTTAGAACTTGCAAAGCAATTTACAGCGTCAGTATCAGTAAATCCTACGCGCAATTGGGACATCAGAATGGCAGATGGTGGGAAATTTAAAAAAAGGCGGAAAATTCAAAGTCAAAGATAGCGGTGATGGGAAATACAAAAAAGGACAGGAAATTTAAAAAGAATCCGAGATTGTGGGACTAGCCCAATTGTACTGCAAAGAAAATTAAAAAATACCAATTACCGGGTGAACAAAAAGTCAGTATAAATTTGAAAACTGAATAAATCATGGATTAATGTAGATAGAGAGGTACAAATTAACACACATGCTTGGAATGACATGGGGTTTTATTAGAACCAAAAAAATACAAACGTTAAAAAAATGTCGGACAGAACTTGCCCCCCTTCCAACAGCCGTGTACCGCAAGTCTCTAGAGGAACAGAAGGTTCCAAATGATTGGAAAAGAGCACAGGTAGTCCCAGTCTTCAAGAAGGGTCGTCGAGCAGATGCGCAAAACTATAGACCTATCTCTCTGACGTCGATCTGTTGTAGAATTTTAGAACATGTCTTTTGCTCGAGTATCATGTCGTTTTTGGAAACTCAGAATCTACTATGTAGGAATCAACATGGATTCCGGAAACAGCGATCGTGTGAAACCCAACTCGCTTTATTTGTTCATGAGACCCAGAAAATATTAGATACAGGCTCCCAGGTAGATGCCATTTTCCTTGACTTCCGGAAGGCGTTCGATACAGTTCCGCACTGTCGCCTGATAAACAAAGTAAGAGCCTACGGAATATCAGACCAACTGTGTGGCTGGATTGAAGAGTTTTTAGCAAACAGAACACAGCATGTTGTTATCAACGGAGAGACGTCTACAGACGTTAAAGTAACCTCTGGCGTGCCACAGGGGAGTGTTATGGGACCATTGCTTTTCACAATATATATAAATGACCTAGTAGATAGTGTCGGAAGTTCCATGCGGCTTTTCGCGGATGATGCTGTAGTATACAGAGAAGTTGCAGCATTAGAAAATTGTAGCGAAATGCAGGAAGATCTGCAGCGGATAGGCACTTGGTGCAGGGAGTGGCAACTGACCCTTAACATAGACAAATGTAATGTATTGCGAATACATAGAAAGAAGGATCCTTTATTGTATCATTATATGATAGCGGAACAAACACTGGTAGCAGTTACTTCTGTAAAATATCTGGGAGTATGCGTGCGGAACGATTTGAAGTGGAATGATCATATAAAATTAATTGTTGGTAAGGCGGGTACCAGGTTGAGATTCATTGGGAGAGTCCTTAGAAAATGTAGTCCATCAACAAAGGAGGTGGCTTACAAAACACTCGTTCGACCTATACTTGAGTATTGCTCATCAGTGTGGGATCCGTACCAGATCGGGTTGACGGAGGAGATAGAGAAGATCCAAAGAAGAGCGGCGCGTTTCGTCACAGGGTTATTTGGTAACCGTGATAGCGTTACGGAGATGTTTAACAAACTCAAGTGGCAGACTCTGCAAGAGAGGCGCTCTGCATCGCGGTGTAGCTTGCTCGCCAGGTTTCGAGAGGGTGCGTTTCTGGATGAGGTATCGAATATATTGCTTCCCCCTACTTATACCTCCCGAGGAGATCACGAATGTAAAATTAGAGAGATTAGAGCGCACACAGAGGCTTTCAGACAGTCGTTCTTCCCGCGAACCATACGCGACTGGAACAGGAAAGGGAGATAATGACAGTGGCACGTAAAGTGCCCTCCGCCACACACCGTTGGGTGGCTTGCGGAGTATAAATGTAGATGTAGATGTAGATGGCGCTTCATCTGATCAGAATAGCAATAATTAACATAACAAAGTAAGACAAAGCAAAGATGATGTTATTTACAACAAATGCTCAATATGTCCACCATCATTCCTCAACAATAGCTGTAGTCGAGGAATAATGTTGAGAACAGCACTGTAAAGCATGTCCGGAGTTATGGTGAGGCATTGGCGTTGGCTGTTGTCTTTCAGCATCCGTAGAAATGTCGGTCGATCACGATACACTTGCGACTTCAGGTAACCCCAAAGCCAATAATCGCACGGACTGTGGTCTGGGGACCTGGGAGGCCAAGCATGACGAATGTGGGGGCTGAGCACACGATCATCACCAAACGACGCGCGCAAGAGATCTTTCATGCGTCTAGCAATATTTTTTTTTCTTTTTGGTTTTAATAAATCCCCATGTCATTCCAAGCATGTGTGTCAATTTTTACCTCTCTATCTACATTATTCCGTGATTTATTAAGTTTTCAAATTTATACTGACTTTTTGATCACCCGGTACAGTGAAGTGTTAAAATGAGGCTTGAAAATGGCCAGATTTGCGGTAAAAAGTTATGTAACCTCCGCTTGAAAGGCAAAGATATGCATTAGTTCGACGAAGCTCAGAGATGTTGGTATTCGTAATATATCAGCCTAATACTAAAGTGTTATGTAAGAATGACACCAAGGTCAAAGATATGGTTTATTTCCGCAATATTTATGTAAAACTGCGTACACACGCATACCTACAGGGCAATATTATAACGATGCGTTAAAACTGCGCCGAGTTGCATTACTTCACTTAAAAGTATGCAAGTGTAATTAATGACCTCTATGAAAATTCGGGGTTTTCAGAAAAATACAATGCTCGGATATTTTGGGTTTATTTAATTTATGTACTTTATTTATTTCTCCAATCTACATCCGGATTGGCTGCCTTCTGTTTCGCTGTGATTGGCTGGAGGCAGTAAGGTGTCTTACATTACCGACCAACACAATTGGTATAGTTCTGCCA
The DNA here is from genome assembly GCF_023864275.1 of Schistocerca cancellata. NCBI lineage: Eukaryota > Metazoa > Arthropoda > Insecta > Orthoptera > Acrididae > Schistocerca > Schistocerca cancellata. The sequence continues at coordinate 726,659,042 of NC_064627.1, forward strand.
TAACGCATTTTTATTCTAATTTACCGCCAGTTCGTATATTTCCCACCACCACTATATTTGTTCATTCAGTCCCCCCCCCCCCCCATAATTTCCTTTCATTCGGCATCTATATGCTCTTAGTACGGCTTGCAGATCTCCTTCTCCATTTGGGCAGCCCAGGTCTTCGGGATTTTTTCTATTAGAGTTTGGGAAAATACTCTTTTTGGTATCGAATCCTAATTGCGATTCTTCTACAAAGCAAATCCTTTTACAAATTAATTGCAGTATTAACACAAATCATGATTAGTGATATGAGATTTCACAACTAAGTGAGTTAGTACAATAATTGAAGAAATCTTCAGTGTCAGATCCAGAATATTACCTAAATTCCAGCTTCTCCCCTCAGTTTAGACTATTCCCACCCCTATTACTATCAATACAAATGCCAGGGATTTTCTGTTTAGAGTGTTTTATTCTTGCCTTCAGGTCTAATGATCTCCTTATCGATTGGACATGAAGCTATAATCTTCATTCTCTCCCTACCTGGAGGCCAGGAACAGTTTCATGCGGGCGTTCCAAACCAAACAGATCCGAAAGAGTACGTCTAAGCATATGAGAATTGCGATCCATGACATTAATTATAAATACCACTGAATGAAAGAAACTGCATTAAGTCACAGTTCTCGATAATTTTTTTTGTTTCACTTCAACGAGTTTCTGGCCTGAGCCAATCGTCAGACTGTAACGAGGATATGTTGTACAAATTCCTCACTATTTTTTGCTACGAGGAAACGAAACTAGTTAAGGAAAATATATCATTTTTCAGAAAGTGTGGCTTATTTTAGTTTTTTTTCCTTCAGTGATATTTATGGAAATAAGCACAGTCTTCCCAAACCATTGAGGATGCCGTTAATCTCTCCCGCAAGTAAATGCATAGGCCAAACACTGCAGACTCAAGTGTGTGGTGTATTAGGAATACATAGTACCAAACCCCAATTAAGGAAAATGCCTGTCTCAAATGCTTCGCAGTTGTGGAGGGAAGTTGGGACATATAGCTACTCAAGTGTTCAAAATAATGAAATATCACATCAAAAAAGTATTTAGTCAAGTGTTCAAAACAATGAAATATCACAACAAAAAAGTATTTCATTGACAGTATAGAAATGCTAGTTAACTACACAAACGTAGTTTTGGAAAAAACATGACTAACAGGACGAAATCGTGCTCTCAACAAAGAATTCGAGTCCAGTGTGAATGATCTTTGGTAATCCACCTACTCGGAATTTACTATGCGTATATGGTCAGCGTGTTGTTGAAAATGAAATACACTACTGGCCATTAAAATTGCTACACGAAGAAGAAATGCGGATGATACACGGGTATTCATTGTAAAAATGTATTATACTAGAACTGTCACGCAATTTGGGGGCATAGATCCTGAGAAATGAGTACCCAGAACAGCGACCTCTGGCCGTAATAACGGCCTTGATACGTCTGGGTATTGAGTCAAACAGAGCTTGGATGGCGTGTACAGGTACACCTGCACATGCAGCTTCAACACGATACCACAGTTCATCAAGAGTAGTGACTGGCTTATTGTGACGAGCCAGTTGATCGGCTACCATTGACCAGACGTTTTCAATTGGTGAGAGATTTGGAGAATGTGCTAGCCAGGGCAGCAGCTAAACATTTTCTGTATCTAGAAAGGACCTGCAACATGCGGTCTTGCAATATCCTGCTTAAATATAGGATTTTGCAGGGATCGAATGAAGGGTAGAGCCACGGGTCGTAACACGTCTGAAATGTAACGTGCACTGTTCTAAGTGCCGTCAATGCGAACAACACGTGACCTGACGTGTAACCAATGGCACCCCATACCATCACGCCGGGTGATACGCCAGTATGGCGTTGACGAATACGTGCTTGCAATGTGCGTTCACCACGATGTCGCCAAACACGGATGCGACCATCATGGTGCTGTAAACAGAACCTGGATTCATTCGAAAAAATGAGGTTTTTCCATTCGTGCACCCAGGTTCGTCGCTGAGTACACCATCGCAGGCGCTCCTGTCTATGATGCAGCGTCAAGGGTAACCGCAGCCATGGTCTCCGAGCTGATAGTCCATGCTGCTGCAAACGTCGTCGAACTGTTCGTGCAGATGGTTGTTGTCTTGCAAACGTCCCCATCTGATCACTCAGAGATCGAGATGTGGCTGCACGATCCGTTACAGCCATGCGGATAAGATGCCTGTCATATCGACTGCTAGTGATATGAGGCCGTTGGCATCCAGCACGGCGTTCCGTATTACCCTCCTGAACCCAACGATTCCATATTCTCCTAACAGTCATTGGATCTCGACTAACGCGAGCAGCAATGTCGCGATACGATAAACCGCAATCGCGATAGGCTACAATCCGACCTTTATCAAAGTCGTAAACCTGATGGTAGGAATTTCTCCTCCTTACACGAGGCATCACAACAACGTTTCACCAGTCAACGCCGGTCAACTGCTGTTTGTGTATGAGAAATCGGTTGGTTACATTCCTCATATCAGCATGTTGTAGGTGTCGCCACCGGCGCCAGCCTTGTGTGAATGCTCTGAAAAGCTAGTCATTTGCATATCACAGGATCTTCTTCCCGTCGGTTAAATTTCGCGTCTGTAGAACGTTATCTTCGTGGTGTAGTAATTTTAATGGCCAGTAGTGTATTTCTAGCAAATCTGTCGGAGTATTCGAGAATATTAAAAATGTAACAGTGAAGTGGTACTACAAATTTTAGTTTGAAACTGACCGTGTGTAACTTATATATCAGCCAACCTTAAGACAGCAGCGCGCGCGCGCTATGTTAGGCGGTGCGACTTACCCAGCAGGGTGGTGAACTTGGACATGAAGGGCGCGTGCCGCCGGATGCCGACCCAGGCGTGGTGCAGGCGGTGCGCGGCCAGCAGGTCTGCGATGGCCCTTGCCTCGGCCGGCGTCTCCGGCACGGCGAGGTGCGCGCCGTCGCGCAGGCAGCGGTTCTCCGCGTCGATGAAGCCGCGCTGTGTGCGGTAGACGCGGTACAAGCCCACGCCCGCCACCAGCTGGTAGCCCGGCAGAAGGCGGCGGGCCGCCACTGCACACACGTCACGCTGCATGCAGCACAGGTGGGAACTGGGGGCGGGGGGGGGGGTGGGGGGGTGGGCGAAGTGGACGAGGACACCGCTCACACTTTTGCCTCTTCAGCAGCATTTTGTGGTTTTTTTTTCCTTTATTGTATTTCGATCCGCCCCCCCCCCCCCCCCCCCCCCGAAGGGGGCAGGCTGGCAGTAGCTTATTACGCTGCTCTGCAGCCTACAGACTTTTTAAAATGTAAGGAGAAGTTAAGAAACAATAAAAGCAGGCGATAAAACGGGGACTTAAATTGTAAAACGACGGAAAATTGGGGAAAGTTAAAACATAAAGCAAAGCTAATAAATATACACAGGATGCAGACAGGTAACATAGTAGACAGACAATTAAAAACATGGCGATAGTCTGGTTTCTGTTTGTAAGAGATATAAAATCATACCCAGCGACAGTATGATGGCTGTTCCCAACTCTTCGGGAAAGACACACAACACTGAACACTCACTGTAAACATTGCACTAAAATGTCGGCACAAAGAGGACACACCATAGCCTAGGGCAGATGGAGAGGTGGACCTGAACAGATGAGTGGGAAAACAAGGAGGGAGGAGAGGAAAAACGAAAGTGGGGGGGGGGGACCAAAGGAGGGAGAGGACCCATAAGGGGGGGGAGGGGCAGGGCAGACGCGAGAGAGAATAGGAAAAGGCAGAGGGGGAGAGAAGGGGGGCAGAGAAAGGGTAGGTGGGGAAAAAAGAGGATGGAACGGGGGGAGAGGGAGCCCAAGAAAAGGATAGACGAAAGGAGGGGGGTGAGGGTGAGGATCAGAGTTGATAGGAGGGATAAATGGAGGGAGAGAGGGCATCATCCGGGAGGGGGAATTGATGGAAGCCTCCTTGGGAAAGGAGATGAAGAGTGTACAGATGAAGGGTAGGGCGGACACAACAGTGAAGACGTGGCAGGGGGCGGGGATGGGAGAGGAGAGGAGCAACCAGGGGGTGAGGGGGATCAAGGCGGCGGGAGGTGTAGAGTATGTGGATATGTTCAAGGAATAGGAGCAGATGGGGGAAAGGAATGTGGTCATAGAGGATCCACGTGGGGGACGGGAGGTGTACACGGAAGGCGAGGTGGAGTGCATGACGCTCAAGGATCTGGAAGGACTTACAGAATTTCGGGGGGGTGGGGGGGGCAGATATTCAGGCGGGACTGGCATAACAGAGGATGGGACGGATTAAGGATTTGTAGGTGTGGAGGAGGGTTGAGGAGTCGGAGGCGGTTGTGGGATTTGGATTGGATGGAGTGGAGATGAGGGACCCAGGTGAGGTGACGGTCAATGGTGAGGCCAAAGTAGGTGAGGGTGGGGGTGAGGCAGACAGGACGGGTGCAGACGGTAAGGGAGAAATCCAGGAGCCGGATGCAGCGAGTGGTACGAGCGACGATGATTGCCTGGGTCTTGGAGGATTGATTTTCAGGAGACACTGGTTAAACCATGCGGCAAAAAGGTCAAGGTGGTTCTGGAGAAGGCGTTGGGACCGTTGGAGGGTAGGAGCGTGGGCGAGGAATGCGGTGTCATCGGCATATTGCAAGAGGTGTACTGGAGGAGGGGGTGGGGGGGTGTTGGGCAGCAGTTCGTGGTGGACCTTTGATTTATTAATCACCAGTCGTACCTGGAGAGCATTGTAACGCCACGGATTGCTTTGAAATTTTGACCCAATTTAGCATTATAATATGACAGGGGTTTTAAATAGAGGGTGATTGTAATTAAAGGTAAACTTTCAAACCGCTGTAGAAATAACACCATTGGTCAAAATGACGCATATACTCACAAAATCTAGTAATTAATCAAAAATATAAAGGAAACACTTTGTTGTTGTTGTGGTCTTCAGTCCTGAGACTGGTTTGATGCAGCTCTCCATGCTACTCTATCCTGTGCAAGCTTCTTCATCTCCCAGTACCTACTGCAACCTACATCCTTCTGAATCTGCTTAGTGTATTCATCTCTTGGTCTCCCTCTACGATTTTTACCCTCCACGCTGCCCTCCAATGCTAAATTTGTGATCCCTCGATGCCTCAGAACATGTCCTACCAACCGATCCCTTCTTCTAGTCAAGTTGTGCCACAAACTTCTCATCTCCCCAATCCTATTCAATACCTCCTCATTAGTTACGTGATCTACCCACCTTATTTTCAGCATTCTTCTGTAGCACCACATTTCGAAAGCTTCTATTCTCTTCTTGTCCAAACTAGTTATCGTCCATGTCTCACTTCCATACATGGCTACACTCCATACAAATACTTTCAGAAACGACTTCCTGACATTCATTATTTTTATGAAAATCCATCAGAGTCAGATTCAGTCTTTAGTTACTGTTATTCTGAGAGAACGAGAATCTGGTCAGGTGCTCTGTCGACGGTAGTTGTTAAGTGAGTGTGATTCAACAAGTGGTGAGTGGCAGGTGGCTGCCACGAGGCTTGCGGTGACAGACGCGTTTCCGCAGCATTCTCGGGCGTCGTCTCTTCGTCTTCCGTGGCGGCATCTTTCCCAGCTCTTGTGTTGCACCTACTTTTCCCACAGCAAAAAAGGGACACACATTCACGAAGAAAGTTTGCTTCTGAAAGCAGTCCTTCGCTGTGGCAACCTTCATTTGCTTCACAACCTGCAAATATCCCGTGTCCAGAGATTGCCTTTTTCTCGCTCCGTTGATTTACGGTCATTGTCATATAAAGTAAACAGAACTGTTTCACTGTTCGTTAACGATGCTGTTCTCATAGATGTTGTGATGAATCTAGGTGTCATCTTTTCGTTTTGGGGAGGGGGGGGGTACTTGTTGACAATGAGGTACATTGTCAAACACTTTTCGAAAATCTACGTCATCTCTTATGTCGCTATATGCAAGATATCCTTTGTGAATTAAAAAAGCTTGGTTTCACACAAGTAGTTTTTGTAGATCCCCAGTAGATTCGTTGACAGAATATTGTTTTCCTTTTGGAACGTCATAATGTTCGGGCATGAAATATAATGCGAAACAGACTGACAACAGCGATATTCGACCGTAAATATCTTTTATAAAAATGAGAGGACAGTAATTTCAAGCCACGCAACAGTATTCGATGTGCAACATATGCTCGGTAAATGTGAGCTAGGGGACGGTCTGTTACCGCAGTGCATTGAGTGCAAAACTAATTTTATCAGGGCAGTCGCCTTCTTCGTTTTGGTTACTGTTAAATCATTTTTAATGCTGGGAGTGTACAATGCAATAGATTTCATTTTACGAGTCAATGCACAGTTCAGATATTGGTAAATAGTAATTTCGTTGTGAATAAACTTTAAAAACACGGTTCCCTTCTAGAACTGTTATATTCAGTTTCGATACCGGGATTGGTCGACATTCTACATAAACCAATTTGTACTATGCAGGGTGTACGTGCGTAAATGTAGTTAGTTTTATCTGTGGTACCATGATATGCACAAAAAACTGTATATTAGTTGAAACTTCCTGTCAGATTAAAACTGTGTGCCCGACCGAGACTCGAACTCGGGACCTTTGCCGAGTTCGAGTCTCGGTCGGACACACAGTTTTAATCCGCCAGGAAGTTTCATATCAGCGCACACTCCGCTGCAGAGTGAAAATCTCATTCTGTATATTAGTTGTTTGTTCTCTCCATCGAAAAGTCTTCGCGCAAATACGTCACAAACTTTATGACCTGTTGATTTCTGCATGGCTGTAACTGCACCGGTGAGTGGTCTATGCCTATAGGTATACACTAACTGTTCCACGTCCACGCCTCCACACTTCATAACTTGAAATGGGGTCCAGGGGAAAATAAGCAATATCAGCTTTCTCTTGGTACACATACTTGAAGGTATTAAGAAACCTAAAAATATATGACTTGTAATAGTTATAATTATTGGTCGACAATTGAGGTAAATATTGATGTAACGTTTTTCAGTATACTGTCCCCAATCATCAGTTGAAATATCTGCTCTTGCATAAGATACACCCCGTATTATTAGAACTTTGAGAAACGCTGTTTGTTGTTATCTGCATCACCATAGAGAAAATTCCTTAATAGTTGCTTTGGCGTTGTGTGACATTTATTAATGGAAACATTTTGCCCATGGAGAATGTATGACAAATGTAAGGCGTGGAACGGCTTTGCATTGTTTGTGTTACTATCTAGTTAAGTCCTCCGAATTTCACCACTCTGATTTTACATAAAAATATATTTTACTGCTATCCGGCATTTACAACAAACGCATTTCACCGTTACCGAAATATAATCATCCAGGAAATATCTGAGTCTGTAGCGACTTTGGACTAAAAGCTAACGAACCTTGTTCACATGTCGTCTTCTTCTGCACGTCGGGAAACAGCGGATGTTGTAAGTGAGCGCGATGTTCGGGCTCCTGAAACATGGAAGTATTTTCTTAGCGTGGACTTATCATCAAACTAAACCTGCATGTTTATCCTGTTGTTAATATAATTTTTCTGGTGTTCTCCTAATTCGCAATTGACTATTGGGACAAGTAATTGGTTGCTGAAAATACTTTTCTACGAACATAAAGTAAGTCATAGTAAAGTTTGTGTTAATTGCGTTGATCAGGGGGAAAGGACTAAATTGTTCTAATATGGGGTAATTGCAGAATTTATTTCTCCTTCTAGGATTTCAGTCGAAGGATGCTTACATCCTATATGCAACACAATAAAGGCATAATAATGAATATACAACCGCAGACTCAAGCAATAGTGTTACAGTTTTAAGAGATCGTATTTAATTTTAAACATGGTGATTTTAAAAGCACTGTTACACTTACTAGACAACATTCTTAAATGTTATGAATGAATCACAGATTAAAAATTAAAAGATAATTATATTACGGTACTTTAACCTCACCCTTTTATTACTGATGTAGTAACAGTACCATCTTTGGACGTTCATGCTTGTGTAACTGGTGGATGTCACATATTTATATTATGTTATACAAGTAAACTAGTTTGCCGTAAAATGTTTCGGATGTCGATTGAGTCTCTTTTGAACGTATTTTAAGTTTAAGGCCATTGTGGATTATTGAGCTTCTAGCAAACCATAAAGTTATTAGCAGTGCCTTACTTTCGACAGTTTGGAGTATGTTAATGTGTGTAGGTGCAGCACATCAGCTACGGTGGCTGCTCTATGGCACTTTAAAAAAATTCTTGGGCTCTTCTCCAGTTTCTTCCATTCCATGCAAAAATGAACGTGTGAAATATGAGGTAGACTGGGTGTGGGAAAATTGTGCCTGGGCCTTCAAAACTGTAAATTTCAGGAAAAGACTCCTAACCACTAAAATGTTTCTTCTTCACGATAAATTCATTAAGTACCTGACGCATCGCAAAGGTCAGATGAAGTGATGGGTCAGTGATGCAACTAAGTTAAGACTGGCAGAGAGTAGGCACAGCAAACAAAGGCGGTACTTTTCACGACGGTACCCGGAACGTGCTACTTACGTGTCATTTCGGAGAGACGGTAGCAGTCTTATTAAGTACAATGCCTTCATCCTTACTTCATTTATAGGATATATTTTATTTACTCACATATTATTCACATGATTAACTCTAACAAAACTTCCACCTGTCAAGAGTAAATGGTTTCTATTTACAGTTAAGTAAAATGTGAATTAACTATGAATAATAAATTGCGTGAAGTGGGAAAAATCCCGAATTCCCACTCCGGAACTGAATAACTACATATCAAAATGAGAAGCTCTGTTTCAACAACAGAGATAACTGCTAAGGTATACTGGAAGATCGTTGAAGGTTCATAAGCGAGAAGAAAGAGATTTCTTCTCAGAACCTCGAGCAGAGGGCTCCTACCATTGTTTGAAGTGTCATCACTATTGAAGAAGATTTGGTCAGTCAGTGGAAGACAGAAGAGTAAATGTTGATGCATTCAGTCAATGACCAGTGATTTGGCAAAGAGAGCTGGGCGAACAGTATCAGCCATGAAGAGGCAAGAGCGAAGCAAGTATGAAATTCAACTCTCGAGTAAGATTTTGTACTTACAATATAAATCTTCACTTAAACGTATTTGAAAACGCATGGAAAGAAAAATGTCAAAAATTGTCTAGGGAACTCACGCCAAACGGGGTTTTCAGAACTACGTCCAAGTTCAGTTTCAGACGGGCCAACATCAAATTAAGTACCCTTCAAGTAGCGTATCTTTTGACTGAAAGCTTCTTCGTAAAAGACGTCATGTATTTATAAGGGGCTATCAAAAAGTTTGTATTCGAAGGCCGTACAGTCCAGAATCGGTGTGAAAATCGTGCAAAATCGACGAGAACTTTCATACAGCCGTTCCACCGACGCGCCAGGTTGAAGATACCTGTTCGAAAACATACCGTGTCCGCAGGCGTGAGAAAGTACGTAACTGCCTGCTGCCTCCACACGCAACTATCTCGCCTTTGGCACCTTAAAAAAGGACCTCGAAGGGTCGACCCTTCAAGGCCCTTTTTTAAGAGACCAAAGGCGTCGTAGTTGTGTGGGGAGAGACTGGAACTACAGGGCGGGTGCTCTATTGTTTCCCACTTGAAATGGCATAACTTCTGCGTACGGCATTAGCGAAATGGGACGTGCGTTATCATGAAGCCCCGTAAACATTCTTCATTCTCTGATGGACATCTACCGCTCTTCATCCTTCGGCATCCAAGGAAAGAATATAAGCCCGTTGGTGCTCTTTGAGCGTAATTGGGTAATAAAGTCGCCATAGTTCATTTTTTCGCATTTGCCGCCCTGGCGTAGAAAAGGAAATAATGTCGCACTAGTCTCTTGAGTACATGAGAATGCTTATATACCCGCATCGGAGTCGCGCTGCATTGCATGTACGCTGCAGAAATGCCTTCAAACCGAACATTCTTATGACTAGCAGGCCTCAGATATACTAAATATTTCTCAGAAGCGGCTTTTGGGACAAAATAAGCTGTAGAAACACAGATCCAACTACAGAAACACTGTAGAAGTTTCAACACGCTGCGTCTGGAGTCAATAAATTCAGAACTGGAATTCAGCAATGAAAAGTGACGAGGACTTGGATCACGTCGGTGTGTATAGAATCCTCAACTTTGTTTCCAGGGAGCAGCGGTAGCATTATATTGATTTTTTAGAAATAAATGCGATTCTCCTGCCGAAGCGCCATCTTGCGAAGCACTATTCCATGTTCCATAGGCTGTCCATCATGCAACGTGTATGTCGAAGACTATTTACTGCTTGAAACAGTTTATTCTTGCGATTTACTTGAATTATCGTTTCAAGATAAGTATGCAATTTGTCATGTTTGTATCTTCCGTACATTGTGTATGTCAAAGTATGATTCAATACCCCTTCTGGATTGAATCGTAAAACGGAACCACCAGAAAAATATATCAAAAGGCTCACGTAGTAATATCGATAAAATCCCGGACATTACCGATAATGTGATTCAACATTTCCTTCCTAAAAAAATTGAGAGTATTTTTCACAGGAACTGAATCGTGTGTCGCGTTCCTCAAGATAGATTCTTCGGAGAGAAATAAAAAAGGAAATTTTGTCACTGTACACCCTATAAATGATCAAATCGAAAGAGGTGCCGCTTATGGAATGCTGCAATAAGTTATTTACAGAAAACGATAAGAGGAAGTACCAGGAATTTCAACTTCTGTCTCATGTTCGGCATACGTTTTCAGTGCACGAACGAATATTTTATCAAAACATATGAATTTTTAGAAGAAAATGTGGCTGTTGTTCATGGTACTTGCCTCACAAATATCTTTCATAGTAATTTTATAAAATTCATGATTAAACTTAATACACCGGTATTAATAATTATTACTAATTATGTTCAAAACTACTGGCTAAACACCTCTTTCTAAGTATTGTTTTTCATTAAACATTAGACTTTTCTCATTTTTTCTCTTAATGAGGTTGACCCAAGTTCACACAACTCATTTTTACGGACTGGAACCAAAATTATTTGTGCCAATAAGGAAAAACTATCACACAGATAGTTCCCCATATGGGACGTACATACAACATTACTGTTGCAGCAGTGCTTAACAACAACATAGAATGAATTACAGTGTAGGGAGATGGGTACAGGTGAAGCTATCCGCTCCCCTCTTGTACTTCTGGGAAAGTCAGTGCTACGACAAATGCATTCACCGAACAAATATCAAACTAAGTGGAAAGATGAATGATGGTATTACTGTGCCTTTCACCGTTAACATTCGCGAAATCGGTATGTGAGTGTGGTCCAATGGAGCAGAAAAATCAGTATCGGGAAAATCCTCCATGTCGTCCCGTGACAGAAACGTTCGGGGCATGCTCCCAGGCGTGATGTGAGTTTTGACCCTGGGCAGCACAAGGTCTTGCACATAACGTCGCCTACCGAACTGAAATACACAAGGTCACAAAAACTGAAGTACTGAATGAATGTAATGCAGTTTCACAGCTTCCCGATGTTTTTCTTGCGATTCCATATCAGAACTTAAAAACAATAGTCTCTTCATACCTTTGGGCCACTGTTATGTAGTAATGTTTGAATGCTATCTCCACCATTTGACTGTACAACTGTGTATTTTATATTAAGCCATTATCAAGTACAACAGTGTTGCGTAGAATTAAGCTCTGTTAAGTGATTTTGGTGATTTTGTACTTATCTACATGCTGGGATACCCAGTTCAGTAGGGCTTGACTTCACTTAATAAAGTCTGATTGTGTTCAACATTTTTGTGTTTGATAATGGCTTATCGCCGAAGTCGTAATAGTAATACGAAATGAAGAAGTTGTCCAGTCAAATGGTGGAAATATCACTGAGATTAAAAAATAAGTTAATATAAACAGTTACGGTTTTCAGCCAGTCAGGTACGTTAATGTAACAACTAAGGGCATGGATAATTTGTTACATTCGATTATAGCATCACCATTAGCTTTTGCAATACATTTCAGACATGTTTGGTATCATTTACGTGACCCTGTAATAGCAGCAGACAACGGAACCACTGGACGTGAAGACTGCACTAGATAACGGACATATTCAATAAAGGTGCCTGTCAGAAAAAATCTTTTCTCTTCTGAAAGCAACACTTGAGCTGTTACTAAACCATTTCCTCTGTGGTATTCTTCCTTGTGGGAGCGTAAGTCGGAGGACACATGCTGTAGACCTTGTGTGAAATTTCGAAAGTAGGAGAAAGTAATTGCTGTAAGGATGGGTTTTGAATTGTGACAGGATAGCTCAATCATTGAGACCGTTGCCCCTGAGGTGCAACATTCCGTAAAGTTGTCCGGTCCCGCGCAGTGTTTCAAACCATCAGGAAGTTCCAAGACTGTTATATTGTCCGCAGAACCTGATAAATTCTCAGTTTCGTCCACTGTAATGACGAGCTACAATATCTCAGTAGTGGCTGTGCAGTTGGCCTACGACGGTTCGACACAGTCAGTTGGTTGCAGGGCAGGTGGATCACATACTATTGCCTGAGTTTTCATTCTCAAGAATCTGGAAACGCAACAATCTGTTATCTTCCTGTGAAGCCATTTCTGATTTATTGGGTTTTTCGGACGTGCCCTACAGCGTTGGCCGCATGTATTATGAGCGCAATTCGTTCAGTGTAGCTGAACAGCGTAGCGAGATAATCAAGTGCTCTGGTTTGGAGCCCAGTTACCTGCAACCATGGATTCTCTCCTCGTGCGTGTCTCATACTGCACAATGCATTTAAATGAAGCTAAAATTAATGTTGTCACTCTGTTAATTGTCCGCTCGCACAGACGACACAACAACACTTCATCATGCAATTACAGTGTCGCCACTTCTGGGTTCCTGAGGGTGGCGGCGATCCGAAACAGAGAAGTGTCGACAGGGAGCGTTCTGAACGGTGTCCACTTTTAACGATCAGTACTTGCGAGTCGGCGACCAACATACCACACACCTTACTACAGTAGTCATTCGGCCTGAGATTACGACCCCCCCCCCTCAAATGTCAGTATTTGGTCTTAAGCAAAATAGTTTGACGACCACGTGTCTGGAGGCTTTGGTTGAGGCAGCTGGACGCTTGACACAACGTGATGTTCAGTAATCTTAATCATAAGTATAGTGAATGTGTTGACATGCTTCAGTTTTAATGAATTTTAGAATACAAGCTGCCTTGTAATCTACTCCACTGTATCTGTATGCTATTGAAAATATACACACGCTGCAACGTATGTTTGCTATTAAATTATATACTATTATTCTTAAACTAACGATAAGTTGAACACTTAGTACTATTTCTACATTAGAAGTACATATACAATTGTTCCACATTGACCAAAAGCTCTAACTGTGCTCAATGGAAAAGTGGATGGACTGGCGTTTTAATTTTGTTCTCCTTGTAGATGCACCTGTTCATCTCCTAGAAGTAACCTGCAATCGTAAGAGAAAGTTGTCAACTCTCCGCGATCATTTTTATTGGATGAAAAGTAAAAGGTGACGCGATGTACACTTGCTTCGCATGTGAGTCAGCTGAACACAAAAGCTGACTGCAAAACATATCACTAATTTCTACGGTCTGTACGCAGCGCACTAACGAAGCAAAAGAACTACCCGAAAGAGCTACTAGGTAACCCTGGATGACAATCTGCCGCTGATCCTTTACCTGAGTCCACCAGAAAGTGAGCTGTACATGTATCAAACAGGCGGTGTTTCTCCTTCCCAAACTTAGAAACGTACACGATAAAAGCTAGTAGCTAATAACTATAAACAAATTAGTAAGGAAATATAATTGAGCCTTCACGGCAGGTGAAATTCAGAAAAATTATATTGACTAAACGAAGTGATTCACAATACTTTCGTCACAAATCGTTTTCATTTAGTCCCAGTTATTCCTGACAACCATAGCACTTATTTAATCTAGAACTATCACAAGTAATCTTTTTGTAAAATAAGTGAACAAGAGGACTTACAAATGTGAAAAAAACTAAACATTTCTTTATGTAAGTCACGAATACTCATATATTTGTGAGTGTAAGATTTCTTTCCAGTTACCATCCGTAAAAGAAAGATGAGGTAGGCAATATGATCGTCTAATTAACTGAACATAAATGTACTTTGAACGATATACGTCAAGCGAAGATATTGTATCATAAAGTTGTAGGAGCAGTGGGGATCTTCTTTCTTCTGTGCCCACAAGTAAATAGCTGTACTGCTCCGCTGCAGCTTGATGTGTGTATATTACAGTGCAGAAGGTCATGCTATAGTACACAATACAGAGTTTGCATGACATACCCACAGCTGTAAACAGAGTAGGTCACGTAAGTGTCTAGCTGATAACCAGACCATCAGATAAGAATTGGGGAGGGTGAACCAAGGTGAACTCCTATAACGATGGAAAAAAGTAGAACAACAAAGAGTAGTTTATAGACACCACTAAAGTGAAATTACGGAGAACTTGATTTACTGTATAAGTCAAGACCAGAAATATACCGAAAGAATGCACGCTTGGCTCGCAATCGTGAAAGTCTATTCAAATTCACGGATAGCTGCTACTGTTTTCTTCCTCGTCGTAGTTATTTTTGAATTAGTCCTGTTTCTCCGTTCGTGATCACTAAAAGGAAAATTAATGTAGAAAGTATTAAAATTGTGTTACCTGTTGCTGTACTATTCAAGTGACTATCTCACAAGAGACAATACGAGTTCGTCTTCTGTAAACAATGTTGTTCCATTGGTTCATTTATTTTATCATAAACAGTTACTTGGAACGCATACTGCCTGACGCAAAGGAAACTTTTAATGGTGTTCCAGAGCGATAGACAACAGAAGAGTTTTATGACAGCAGGGCATCAGTAACTAGGTGAAATTTTCCGAACGGTGGAAAAGGAAGAAAACCCACAGCGCTGTTCGTTAAAGTATTTTGTTTTTGCGAAAGAGAGTTTACAGTATTGTGGATCGTAATTATTGAAGTTTTAGATTTTATATAAGTTGTAACCATGAAGTACGCGTCAGGATACAGGTCCCAGATGTGATACTGTCCGTCTTAATTAAGCGCCAGTTGTCGCTGTAGTAAATAATCAGTTCTTCTTCGTAAACAGAAATTTTAATTCTCTTAGACAATATCTCTGCCCTTAAAAATGTTATCACTAAAGAAAATTTTTTAGCTAATTACACATATCCTACTAGTAGCAAAGTAGAGCTCTGACTTTTTTTAATAACATTATGAAGTAACTGGTTGTTATAGTTGTGACGATAGGTAGTTGATTTCAATAAAGCAAGCTACTTATGTGCTTCAGTCGAATAACTAAACCGTTATCTAATATTTACAAAATAAAATAATGGCACATAAAATGAATTGATTATTTTGTCGCTTCTAATGAGCTGAAGAAAAGTGTATAAGGCTTACTGTCTAAAAGCAAATGGGAGATTCATCTCATTACGCATCGTAAGACGCAAAAATACACGTATGTACAATGCGAGAGAGGGAGACAGAAAGAGAGAGAGAGAGAGAGAGAGAGAGAGAGAGAGAGAGAGAAAGCATACTTGGAATCTTAAAAGATCACTTATATTTGACTTAATCACTGGATGTTCCTAATCCAGACAAGATATTCAGCAATAGCCCAACTGATCTCTATTTGCTGGGCGAAACTTGGGTCTCAAGGACATAGCAGTGTACTCGGTGAGATGAGTTATCAGACTGAGCTATTACTTTTCACGACTTCTGAAAATACAACATTCCAGTTTTTACTACCTGTGTCAATTACCTTCTCTTTTGTGACACCATAAAGGTATAACAAAATTTATAGCCGCGTCTGGATTCTGTTCTCATGTGCTGTTTCCTTCTCTCGAATATGTCACGAGAACTGAAGGCAATAAAGTAAAGAATTTTCACGACTATCCGTCTAGTAATCCAGTCATAAACCTTATTCGTCTCAAAATGTCGCTGTCTTAACGAGACAATATAATTTAGCGACCTCGCACCCTCATTGTAGGAACATGGAGTGGAACCTGTTTTACATCTTTCATGTAGCGTGACTCGTGTTTAAACAGCTATGCAAAATTCCGTGATAAAGTGAATGGAAAAATATATCCAGATAATGTCGAATTCTTTGGTATTCGTAATAGAAACTTACTTTGTGTAGTCTGTGAGCTAAAATATAATTCACGAAAGGCAACTAAGTTAAAGACAAGTTCCATATTTTCTTCGAAACTTAATGCCAGTCATACAGTAAATAATTCCTGACGAGAATTTCTTGTTATTCACATAAATAATACATATGTAACTTCTCAGTTAGGGATGTGAATTCCGGATTTCAAAAATGAAAGTTTTGCTCAACTGCAACTTGCAGCTCATGAATTAATTTTTCCTTTGTTTTGTAGGCGCCCACACACTCGTACATAGCCTTGCAGTGAGATAGGTTTCTCATGTTCAGGGAGAAACTGCTACCTACTTCCTTTTTACATCCCTTGTTAAATACACTTAATTCCAAGTGATATTGTGACTGGGTCTTGGAATATCCCGTTAAATTAATTTAATAATAATAGTAATGACAGACTAGATTAGACAATATTTTCAAATGATTGGTAATGGTAGGAAGTGATGAAGTTAACTGTCAGGGAGTAAGAAGTCGTAACTCTATCGTTGGTGATTCATTCACTCGATGTATACTTACTCTGTATCGTTGTCATAATCGACAAATGCAGTGCTACATAACCTGCCTCTGAAGGCAAATGAGTCATCAGTAATATATGGTAAGAAACAGAAAGCAATTGACACTAGGGAATTAAAGACACAAAAGTTTATCCACCAGAGAAGAGGCTTTTCTGTTATTTTAATGTACATTACTTCTTCAAGAAAAGATATCACTAACGTTCTATGATCAGAGTGTGGAGTGTTATAAATCTGATTGTTGTGTGCAAACAGGAAAAAAAAAGAGGTGGGCAGGCTGTGGTTAAATTAGTTAAGTGAAATGCAAACAAGAGAGCGAGAGATTTCCGGTAAGCTGGTAACTGGGCAGTACCAGCATCAGCGAATGGTATTACAGATGTTGGGCTTGCCATGAGGAGAACGTTACGAGGTTAGTGACCAGATTATCCTGCTGAGCATCGAGCCAAGGCCATAACAAGTAAGAATCGTATAGAGATGACAATAGCAAAACTCGATGGGCCATACAGGAACGTTAAACATAACCTCGAACAAGTATAAACTTAAGGTATCAATCCACGAGGCAAGGATAAGAGAGCTCTGTTAACTGTACGAATTAGGACATGTAAATCGTCTGAGTACATCAGTACATTCGGAACTGTAACGAAAGACAAGAATGAGGGTGATGCGAGAGAAATACAGGATGTGATAACGTAAGTGAAACACTGACATGAACACAATTTGGTAGAGTGCTGAGTGATATGTGTTCATACAAACCAGCAGAAGTCGATGATACACCCAAGAGGCAGCGGAACTTGTGGGAGACAGAGGAATTATAAAGTGACTCTACTAGAGCAAAAAACCAGTGAAAGGAAGGTTTCAGTATCTCGCTACTGAAGAGAGCACAAGTGGATTAATATGAAAAGTACAAGATTCACATGATGCCTCTAAAGTCTAAACGCTATATATAACGTCAGAAAGAATAAGTGGAGAGATAATGGAGGAAGATGAGCTTCATTTCTTAAAAGGTAAACGTGCCTACAGAAAAGTCTCTTTGTACTTGATAATGGAAAGAACCTTAAAAAAAAGAGAGGGAATGACGGTCGCGCGGAATTTGCCGAGCGGTCTGAGGCGCTGAAGTCATGGACTGTGCGGCTGGTCCCGGCGGAGGTTCGAGTCCTCCCTCGGGCATGGGTGTGTGTGTGTTTGACCTTAGGATAATTAAGGTTAATTAGTGTGTAAGCTTAGGGACTGATGACCTTAGCTGTTAAGTCCCATAAGATTTCACACACATTTGAACATTTTTTTGCCTGGTTATTTACGTTCTCGCACAGGATAAACATTCATCCTTGGAAAAAAAGGGGGGGAATGACGTGGTTGTAATTTAATTTAAAGTGAGTAGAGATGGAGATGTGTTATCTACTGCATACCTCAATGGACTTGCACGTTCAGAAGAAAGCATAGCATTTGAAAAATGGCATCGTAATGACCTAGGCGCGGTATTCAAAATGGAAACGATTATTCTGTTAGTTTTTAGGATGATAGGCGTTGTTCTGGAAGATTGTGTACAGTGTTCGTTTGGAGTAGTCCTGTTATTGAGTCATATATGCAGTACCATTAATAATCAGCGACTGAGGCTGTTTCTCGTTGTGTTTAGTGCGTTTTGTGACTGCTACTACACATACGTGAACACGAAACTGACAAATTAATACTATACACATTCGAGCTGTGTACAATTTTTAATCTAGTCTTTAACATATCATCTGCATGTGGGAAAGAATCCAAAAAGAAAATGTGGGCAGCCATTGTGACCAAGCGGTTCTAGGCGCTTCAGTCTGGAGACACGCGACCGCTACGGTCGCAGGTTCGAATCCTGACTCGGGCATGGATGTGTGTGATGTCCATAGGTTAGTTAGGTTTAAGTAGTTCTGTGTTCTATGGGACTCATGACCTCAGATGTTTAGTCCCATAATGCTCAGAGCCCTTTGAACCAAAGAAAATGTAGTTAGTGAGCAATTACATATTAAAGTATATCGAAATAGGCGAATCAAATGGTTCAAATGGCTCTGAGCACTATGGGACTTAACATCTGAGGTCATCAGTCCCCTAGAACCTAAAACTACTGAAACCTAACTAACCTAAGAACATCACACACATCCTTGCCCGAGGCAGTCGCGCGCTTCCAGACTGACGCGCCTAGAACCGCTCGGCCACACCGGTCTGCGAAATAGGCGAATCGTTCGTTGTAGTCATATCTTGCTAGAATTCAGTAATACTCGCGTAATCATAAGTAATGTCAGTACTCACGCTACCGCATTTAGACAGTCTACACCCTTCTGGTGTACTGTCATGGTGTTAGTAAATATTATACAAAACTGTCTGCACTGCATGGAAACACTTTTATTCATGAGCGGTGATTGGTTTCGATCTGATGTTGATCATCTTCGGACCATACTCCGGTGAAGTTACATAAGCAAGCGGTATCAAAAGTTCATGCTCCATGCTATCGTCTCCACACGTCGTCAGTGGAGTATGGTACTGACGATAATCCACATTGGATATAAACCTCACGCCATTTCTGAAAAGACTGTTCTACATAATATATTAGTACTGCTCATTGTGACTGTTCCTATGCTCAGCTGTCCTAGTATTAATTTATTATTACGGGCGCTGATGACCTCGATGTTGAGCGCCCATACACCCCAACACACACACTTTATTATTACTTTATTTTATCATAACTTTGCGCAGATGTGAGAGTCATCCCATATGGATCAGCTTACAGCAAATATTACCGCCAGTTGCACCTCAATTGACCCTCAAGATTTGCACACAAAAAATAAGGGAAAAAAAACTGTTGCAACTTAACACGAAATCGAACATCTGACCCCTTATATAGAAAGCGTATTGACTGACCATTCAACTAAGTGAGAGTAATATCTCTCCAGTTACGGGTGTATCCTTTCTATGTATAATGAATAACAGCGTATTTTATTTGCATGAAAGGCCTCGTGCAGCTTTGCATTTGTAATGCAAATACTAGCAAACTCTACTGACATGAGTACACGAAAAATATCATATCATAGTTATTTTGAATCTGTCAGTAGGTATGGTATCATTTTCTGGGGAAATTCAAGTAGTGTATCTCGAATACTGCAACTGCAAACGAAAATTATGAGATACATGTGTAGTGCACAACTAACAGAATCTTGTCGCCCATTATTTCGGAACCTGCAAATCCTAACAGTTCCCTCCATATACATTTATGAAATCATAATCTTTGTACACAGCATAAAAAAATTATTTGAGGAAAATCATTTTAACCACACATACAACACACGAAATAAAAATAATTTTATGTTATCCACACACCATTTGAAATTATATACACGAACTCCAGAATATATGGGGATGACAATATATAACAAGCTAATGGGCAAAAATATATTTAATATGAAGCCAGAGAGTCTAAAAATAAGGCTATAGCAGATTCTGTTGGAGAAATGGTACTATTCAGTAGAAGAATTCATAGAGGATGACATGATAATCTGAGCAAGGGGTAATTAATTGTTAGTCTTTCATTGTATGTGTAACAAAATTGTATTATTATTATGATACCATTTGTTAAAATCAGTTGTTGTAATTAATTGTTTGTTTTTTATTGTATGTGTATATTTATATTGTATTATAGTTATGTTACCATTTTTTAAAATCAGGTGTTGTATGTATATGGTAAAACTGTACCAAAATTTTGACTTGTCTCCTGAACCTGAATGAAATGATCTAGATTATGTACGTTATGAGACTAATAAACCACAATTCACAATTCACAATTCTCCTTGGAATAGGTCTACATTACAGGCAGGACAGTTTTTGTATAATACTTCGAGTAATAATTCCTCTTCTATGTCTTACCAGTGTAATCCTAAGAAATTGTGTGTTGAATGTGATTTATGTGCTGCACTCTAAATCTGGCTGTGGCTTTTCACCCCCTTATTTTTGTTTTCTCAGGCACTACATACATCCTAGCTGTGTGCTATATGTCCGCCACCTTAGCTGAGTGGTAACGTGCTTGCCTACCATGCAACGCCCCAGGGCCGATTCCCGGCCGAGCTGCAGGTTTTCCCCGCTCGTGGACTGGGTGTTGTGTTGTCCTTATCATCATTTCATCCTCATCACTAGAAAGCAAGTCGGGCAATGTGGAGTCGACTGAAATGAGACCTGCACTCGGCGGCCGAACTTTCCCAGATCGGGCCTCCCGGCCAACAGTGCCACACGATCAATTCATTTTGTGTGACAGGCACTGTGTGCTGTGCTGTTGTTCACTTGTGAGAGGCGCTATGTGATTGTCTGTGCCATGATTCTGTCTACCTGTCAGAGACACTGTGCTGTGGTGTATTTGTGAGAGGAATTGTGTACTGTGCAGTTTCGTGATTTTCCCTGTGACATGGTACTGTGATTTTTGCTATGGTGTCATGCGTTGTACCTGTGAAGGGCACTGTATGCCGTGGTGTACCTGTGAGAGGCATCGTGGGCTATGGTGTGATGTGGGTATTTACGAGAGGAACTTGGTGCTATTATGTGATGTGCCAGTGAGGCACTATGCAGTGTATCTGTGAGAGGCACTGTGTGCTGTGCTCTATCGTGATTCACCTGTGAGAGGCGCTGTGTGGTTTGCTGTGGTGTGATGCAGTGCACCAGTGAGAGGGAGTGCGTGCTGTGGCATACCTGTGAGAGGCACTGTATGCTGACGTGCTGGTTGTTGGTGCCGCGCAGCGCGCAGTCGCAGTGTAGCAGCACCTCCCCAGCCGCACCCCAGACAGCCACCGTCAACAGCAGCAGCGACCACGTCCACATCTCCACCTATCCGCTTCTGCAACTCTTTATAACATTTACACTCTTTAGCAGCCAGAAAGCGCAAGCTAAGGCTTCACAGCTCTAAACGTGACACAAATGAACGATTACAGTTTCACTTTAATATACACTCCTGGAAATGGAAAAAAGAACACATTGACACCGGGGTGTCAGACCCACCATACTTGCTCCGGACACTGCGAGAGGGCTGTACAAGCAATGATCACACGCACGGCACAGCGGACACACCAGGAACCGCGGTGTTGGCCGTCGAATGGCGCTAGCTGCGCAGCATTTGTGCACCGCCGCCGTCAGTGTCAGCCAGTTTGCCGTGGCATACGGAGCTCCATCGCAGTCTTTAACACTGGTAGCATGCCGCGACAGCGTGGACGTGAACCGTATGTGCAGTTGACGGACTTTGAGCGAGGGCGTATAGTGGGCATGCGGGAGGCCGGGTGGACGTACCGCCGAATTGCTCAACACGTGGGGCGTGAGGTCTCCACAGTACATCGATGTTGTCGCCAGTGGTCGGCGGAAGGTGCACGTGCCCGTCGACCTGGGACCGGACCGCAGCGACGCACGGATGCACGCCAAGACCGTAGGATCCTACGCAGTGCCGTAGGGGACCGCACCGCCACTTCCCAGCAAATTAGGGACACTGTTGCTCCTGGGGTATCGGCGAGGACCATTCGCAACCGTCTCCATGAAGCTGGGCTACGGTCCCGCACACCGTTAGGCCGTCTTCCGCTCACGCCCCAACATCGTGCAGCCCGCCTCCAGTGGTGTCGCGAATGGAGGGACGAATGGAGACGTGTCGTCTTCAGCGATGAGAGTCGCTTCTGCCTTGGTGCCAATGATGGTCGTATGCGTGTTTGGCGCCGTGCAGGTGAGCGCTACAATCAGAACTGCATACGACCGAGGCACACAGGGCCAACACCCGGCATCATGGTGTAGGGAGCGATCTCCTACACTGGCCGTACACCACTGGTGATCGTCGAGGGGACACCGAATAGTTCACGGTACATCCAAACCGTCATCGAACCCATCGTTCTACCATTCCTAGACCGGCAAGGGAACTTGCTGTTCCAACAGGACAATGTACGTCCGCATGTATCCCGTGCCACCCAACGTGCTGTAGAAGGTGTAAGTCAACTACCCTGGCCAGCAAGATCTCCGGATCTGTCCCCCATTGAGCATGTTTGGGACTGGATGAAGCGTCGTCTCACGCGGTCTGCACGTCCAGCACGAACGCTGGTCCAACTGAGGCGCCAGGTGGAAATGGCATGGCAAGCCGTTCCACAGGACTACATCCAGCATCTCTACGATCGTCTCCATGGGAGAACAGCAGCCTGCATTGCTGCGAAAGGTGGATATACACTGTACTAGTGCCGACATTGTGCATGCTCTGTTGCCTGTGTCTATGTGCCTGTGGTTCTGTCAGTGTGATCATGTGATGTATCTGACCCCAGGAATGTGTCAATAAAGTTTCCCCTTCCTGGGACAATGAATTCACGGTGTTCTTATTTCAATTTCCAGGAGTGTAGTTACATTCCTGTCTATTGGAGCTTCTGTACTATTTGTTTTCTGTCATGGTACCATAGAGAAACGTGACATTTTTCTGAGTTACTGCCTGTCACAGTCTTTAAATTCGGGTACGCCACCCACTGTTACTAGAATTTTCTGGATAATTTTATTTAGCTCATCAACATTTTGACGCATTGGTTATGGTATGTCAGACACCTAGGATAGAACAGAGACCTTCAGCGTTATTGGGTACAAATAATAGCTTTGAATCGTGCATTTTATCTTTACTGGATTGTACTTACATGTAACAAGAACGAGTGATAAAATATTCGATAAAAAAGGGCTAAGTCGTTTAACTATGAACTTCAGAACAGGTAAAGAAATAAGAATAACAACAGAACAACAACGATCACTACAGTAATACTAATGAGCGTCCAAATAGTTAGTTATTTTATAAATCTAAATAATTGGAAGCTAAGGTGAAAGGTGATCGTCAGGGACTCGTACAAAGAACCATTACAGTACTACTTATGAAGTATCTGGGAAAACCACGAAAATCCCACATCTAGCTGAATGGGACGGAAAACAATAACCCTTTTTACATTTACTTTTTGATTAATCTTAATGAGCAAAATGACTATGGAAGCACTAAACGAACTCAAAATACTAATACATCAACAGTATAGTCTACTCTTCTATTTACCACATTACCGTAAAATAACTAAATATTCTTGCAGGGAACACAATAAATTTCCCGGTTAGATGCCTTTTAAATGTGTTTGAAGTAGTCGTGTTTGACACTGACGGCGATTAACTTTATGGGGAACACATCGAAAATGTATGTCGCTAAGTGCAACATATTTCATTGAACATTTTATCAACTAGTGCTTCACCTATTGCACGCTGAATAGAAGTTACAGTTACTATTAAACAAGTATTTCTTGTCCCCCACGAACGAGCAGTTGTGTTACACCGTTACTATAAGAAACGCCAGCGTTCGGGTAAGAAACTATATCAGGTTAGGGAACTAAAGCCATCTGCGGCCCAGATGGCTCGTCAAAACAGTAGTGAACACAAGCGACCATCGTGTGTAAAAGTATTTGAAGTAAACCATGTCAAATGTAGCATCAGTGATTCAATGAGGACAATATTCAACTCGTGTAGGGGCCGACATCTTACTTTCGAAACTGATCATGAATATGTGACCTCCATATAATCTTCCCATCTGATTTTCAGTCTCAGAATCTGTCTTCTGCTTCAGCAGTCGTCTCACCATTAGACTACAGCTACCAAAGACAGTAAAAATATGTATTAATGAACCTGACCCAATCCGTTTGATAGTGGTTTTATTAGTTACGAACCAGTATTTGAAGAAGAATACTGAACCGAAAGTTTCTCATTTTTTGTATGAAGTCTAAGGCAGATCATTGCATTGTAGAATACCCACAATTAATTTCACTCTATACTAACTACGACTTTAAATGGACAGCATATCACAATTGTCATTTATATGACAGCACGCTCAAAAGTGAAATCAAGAACACAGAAGTTAAATGGTGCTAAACAAAGTGAGATTTTCGCTTATTCCACTAAAAGCTTGGGGAGATGTGTTCAGGAGTGGGGGTTGGTGGTTGGGGAGGGGGTAATAATTCCTTAATTACTCTTGATGATGATTAATGGAGCCACTCAGGTTAGACTTCCACTCCATGCAGTTCTTAGAATCCATTAAGTAACAATGCTACTGGATCAGTTTACGTGGAGGAGATATGAATTAGTTGCACTTCCACCTGTATCGAAGAAGCGAGGTGTTAACTAAGTTCAATACAATCTTCACGAAACGCGTTACTTGGGACAGAAATACTGAGCAACTGTTAAATGACGATTCTCACTGGTGACTGGAGGGCTGAGCAGTCACGTGATCAGGATGCAGGTCGCTGGTCGTGTTTCTGAAGCACCCAGATGCGAGCAGCGAGTTCTGTAAGGCTTGTTCAGTTAGGATTCAGCGCTGTTCACGTACCGTTGACAGTCATGAGGTCTTGACAGTCTAGTTTACCATAGGTAGGGACTAGCACCTGAAAATGTCTGGAGCGTAATTATTCCGGATCGAGAGAAAAACTGTGAGAGAAATGGAGTTGCTTGAGTGCCCTAAAACTCAGTCAGTGTCTTAAAGCTGCGAAGAAAGACTACCTACTTCTGCACAAACACCTTGCTGTACAAACTGTGCAAAAATAATAATATGGGCCTCAGGAACCTAAGTGCATGCCACATATTTTATTCGAGGACAATACATTGAAGAGTATCGGTTCTGAAGATAGATAAGAGTACATGGAAAAGGAATTAAGGACATCAGATAGAATATAATGGATTTCTGTGAAAAGAGCAGGGAAACCAATGACGAAAGTAAATTGGGAGCTGTAGCGCAAATAAGAAAATCAGGTATACGTTTTATTTAAGGAAAGTATTTGTCAAACAAGAAAAGATGTTATTGGTACGTAGAGGCCAAAAGAAAAATTCCCAAGTGGAAGATGTTAATTGGAAACCATGGGTTTCAAGGGAACTATCACAAATATTTGATACAGATTCGTGATTTCAACAAAACTATTAGGGTATGTTTCCTAGGGGCTGGTAGTGAATATAATAAAAGAAACAATTGAATACTGTTTGTGATTGGATTCAGTACCTGCTAGCAAATAAAACTCAAAATCTCGCCCTTAATAGGACTCAATCCGAACTTGTTTCAGTAATTTCAGTGGCACCCAAGGAGAGCGTTATTGGATCCTTTGTGTTTACAATATACTAGGTACGTTCTTAATGTAAATTTCATACGTATTTGTTCCCACAGATGCGCCAAAATTGCAGTTTGTCTCTTTTAGTCAAAGAGAAGGAGTAGCTAACATTTTGAGTACTCTGTGTCCTGTTTATTCTGTATAGCGCTTGTTTAGAATGGCGAAGATGACTGAAAATGCCACTGCTTGTGACATTTGACCTGTAATTCGTTTTCTGAATGTGAAGAACACTAATGTAATCTGCATTAATCGACAATTTTGCAAGATGTACGGAGAAAGTTCAGTGAGTGATTCTGTGTTAAGGAGATGTGTCCAGCAATTTAATGAGGTCCGTGATCAAGCGCGCAATTGTGACCGAAGTTGGTGTTCATGGTTCTTTAATGAGAATAGGTTCATGCAGTCAAACAACTCGCAGAGATAAACTTTAAACTTATAGTATCCGATCTTTCTAAGAAATTTCTGAGATTTTCATGTTGACATCTGCTGAATTGTCAAGAAATGTGTGCCTATTGTGTGGAAGAAAGGCTTATAGAGCAACGCAAAAACAGCGCCTGGCAGTGCACTGGACTTTTTGACATATTACAACAAAGGTGCAAGATACTGATCTGGGGGTGAAATTTGATATGATAATGAAACGCCTCACTCGAAAAGACAATCAGTGGAGTAAAGACACACTACGTCACCTTCAGACTATCGACAAGCATCTCTTGGCACCGCAAAGAGCCATGTGCGCAATAGTTTAGCACATACATCTCATTCTTCTGGTGCAATTTCTACCGTGGTGTGAAACAGTCAACTCAAACATTTGATAGGCTTATGGAACTGCGTCGCACAATACAGAATAAGCATTGCCGACAAACCTACATAGGGTACAGCGTTGATACAGGTCAATACCCGACCACCCACTGTGAACACGATATGATAATTTTTACATGACTTTGGCTGGAGCCAACATGACGACATTCAATACAACCCTGACCTCACCTATAGCGACATCTTTTCTTTTTGCACCTGAAAACCTGCCTTCAACATAAATCGATGACGAACTCGAAGAACATGTTACCACATGATTTACAACGCAGGCGGTGGCGTTTTGTGAGTAAAGCGTACAAAAACGTTTTAATTGTTTTACTTTTATTTATTTACACGTCTAGTTCCATGGGTCCAAATTGAGGAGCAAATCTCCAAGGTTATGGAACGTGTCAGTAAATGAAATTACAACATAAAAAGTAATCAGAGATAAAATTAAAATGTTTATGAACCCAAAAAACCAAGCCATAAGTTTAAATAAATGCAATGAACAATATAACAGAAGAATCCGCTTAATTTTTCAAGGAACTCAACAGAATAGGAGTGACCGATTTGAAAGCACGTGCACTATTGCTAAGATTTTGAAATCTTGTGGTAGCTAATCGAAAATGGTTGCAGCAGTATACTGCACACATTTACTACCTGGACAGTTAGAAATTTTAACTGTTCAGTTTCACTAATCATATACCCATTCTGTGAAATTAAAACGTCGGGTTTTGTTGAATTGTGTGTTACAAAATGGAAAAACTGGGTCTTACTGTGATTTAGCGTTAGTTTATTTTCTACAAGCTATGAACTTATCTCATGAACTGCACTATTTGACACCTAGCCAATGCTGCACACAACATCCTTTACTACCAAGCTAGTGTCATCAGCAAACAAAAATATTTTATAATTACCCTTAATACTAGAGGGCGTATCATTTATATAAATAAGGAACAGGGTGGCTCCAACACTGATCCCTTGGGCACCCCTAATTTGATCATACCACACTCAGAGCCCACATCACAGCCATTCTCAACACTGTGAATAACGGCCTTATGCTATCTGTTGCAAAAGAAACAGATGAACCAGTTGTGAGCTACTCCTCGTATTCCGTAGTGGTCCTTCTGGAGCAATATTTTGTGATCAACACAATCAAAGCCTTAGTTAAATCGAAAACTATGCCTATCTTTCGAAACTTTTTGTTTAACCCATCCAGTACCGCACAGAGAAAAGAGAATATAGCATTTTCAATTGTTAAACGATTTCTATATCCAAACTATATATTTAATAGCAAGTTATGTGTTTTAAAATGATCACTTGTCCTTGTATACACAGCTTTTTCAATAACTTTAGCAAACATTGATGGCATAGAAATAGGTCTAAAATTGTCTACATTTTCTCGCTTTTTATAAAGCGGCTTTACTGCTATTTTAACCGTTCAGGGAACTTACCATTCTTAATGGAAAAATTACAAATATGGCTAAGTACAGGGCTAAAATGTGCAGTACAGTACTACAATATTCTGCTAGGCACTCCACCATATCAATGAGAGTCCTTAGCCTTCAGTGATTTAATTACTGTCTCAATCTCCCTCTTGTCAGTATCATAGTGGAGTATTTCAGACATCGATTTCGATTTGCCAAGAGAGTTGTATGATTCCCTGAAGAAACTAAATTTTTATTTAATTCACCAGTAATGCTGTGATAATGATTGCTAAACACTGTACATATTTCTGACTATATCTGACTTATCAGTAACAGAAATATATATTGTGCTGCTGACCAGACACTTCATTCACAACTGACCATAAGGTTTTAATTCTGTCCTGTGAATTACCTATTCTGTTTGTGTACCACATACTCTTTGCCTTCCAAATAACATTTTTAAGTAGCTTACAATACTCTTTGTAATGGGGTACTGTAGTTTTATTATGACTTCTTCTAACATGTTGATATGATTCCCGCTTACTAATCCCATTAGTAAGCCACCCAGGCTGCCTTTTACTGCTAGTACCACGTTTAGAACGTTCTAATGGAAATCAACTCTCAAAGAGCAAAAAAAAAAAAATGTGCTAAGGAAAGCATTATAATTGTCATCTACGTTATCGGCACTATAAACATCCTACCACTCTTGTTCCTTAACGAGGTTTAAGAAACTCTCTATTGCCGTTGGATTAGTTTTCCTACATAGTTTGTAATTATATGTGGCGCTATTACAAAAGTTTATAAAATAGTAGGATTTACGTATAAAGATAGTATAGGCCTTTATACTTTAATTACTAATTCAGATTTTCTGGACAAACGATGTACATAAATGATCTGGGATATCACATTGACAGCTCCGTGAATCTGTTGCGGACAGTACTGTTTTCTGTAGGGAAGATTCAACGACAGAAGACTGCAGAGGAAAAAAAAAGACCTGTAGGGATCGATGACTGGTGCAGGAATTGGAGGTTGACCCTGAACGTAAACAAATGTGACTTATTGTGCGAAAATAGGTGAAAAGATCCAGTCCTGTTTCATAAAATTATTGACACTAAATGACTGGAAACACAAACAAGCGATAGCGTCAGAAACAAATTTTCACCATTCGCATTCACCACATAACTTAAAAAAAGAAAACGTCAGTTTGTATTCAGGCAAAGAAACAAGTATGCATTGTAAATGTATATGGCACATTGAACCACTTAAAAGTCGCAGTAAGAGTATGAATTATCTGGATATGAATCATCTGATGACTCCTTTCGCGTAAGACTGAATTAGAGTTCCCATTTTATTGTGAATCGTTGACTGGTCATGGTAATATTGCAGCCTGTATCTTGTGTCATACAGGACAGTTAACACCATTAGTTTTGCCGAGCGCCGTTGTTTTAAAGTTCTCTACAGGAGCGTATCTGGAGCTGTATTTAGAGCACACAGTGAGAGGCACAGGTTCATCACTATGTTTCGTACATTGACTGAATATCTAGATATACATGTGATTTGATTGTTTAGTGTCACTTACTAAATGGAATAAGAGATGAATCGGAGAAGCCTGAGAGTTATTTCTATAGGAACACATCAGGGGTATCTGGAATTTGACTCAACGTATATGCTAACTTCTGTGTTTGTTTATGCTCCTTATAGGTTGCGGAAGGGATGTACACGATATCCTACATTACTATATAGTTAGTTATTAGTGGCATAAACTGCATCTCTCTCTTCTGATAATTTTGTATGCCACTTGCCGTAAGTCAGTTTCGAAAATTCACAGTTCATTAAAACATGGGACTTTTACAATACTTATATCCAGAAAATACAATAATGATCCTAAGTTCCAGTATAATTATTGTTGTTTCCGATAGACTGTAAACTCGTTTACTTTTCCAGTGCAATTGTTGTGTCACTTTCCGCAACAAGGGTCAGTTTAGCTCATCATTCCACCAAATTTATAAGAAGAGATACTGTGAACAAGGAAAAAGTTTCCAGTATAAGAAACCATTTTTCTACAGATTTGCTGATTAATCGATACATAAAAACTTAAAAAAGTGTTCGAGAGAGGTATGTTATTTGATATGATTGCGGACTAATTGATTGCAGTTGATTAGACTTTCATTAAAAGAATTTTATTCGGCAAAAATAGCATACAAGCATATAACTTGCGTGAAAAATGTTGAGAGGCAAACTTTAGCATCACTGTACACCATAACCGAAGCTTAAATCCCTGTTACTAGAACGTAACCGATAGTCGCTGTCACACACGGTATGGATAACGGCAACTACGTGATCTGTGTATACAATAATTAAGAGTACTATAGCGCTCCACGTCACTATAACCGTTACACCACAGGTTATTTCATTTCTAAAATAAATTGCTCTTGGTTTTGTATCGTTCCTAGGAAACTGTGTCGTGGTACTACCAATACTTTCAGAATAAATGATTTTTCACTTCTGTTAGTTCTGAATCATCCGATATTGTCACAAACCCATGTTCAGTTTCTGCTACGTCTTCTGTCTGCAAGGGGTCCTATGTGCTGATTCGCCACCTGAAATGTGTTCCTTTTTGTAATACTCTGCCTGCAGTTGTTGAAATTTGTTCTACAGTCTCTTAACTGAAAACCAACAAAGCTTTAATTTATGGTGATTTTAACTCTTCCACTCTTATTTTTCACAACCTTAAGCTAAAAAAAAAGAAAATCCAGAGATCGAAAAGTGACAACAGTATAACCCGTGTATAATTCTACATTCTGTCTTGCCGGTTAATCTATCGTCTATACATTCCTGCCAATATCAATACGGACAGATCACTGTATATTCACCAAGTCACTAAAAAAAAGAAATAACTAACGAATTGCACCTTCTTGTTTAATCTTCATACCTAACTCTAGAACTCCACACATTCATTAGCTGTCTTTCTACAGGTACTACTAGTAATCTTTTCATCCTATTGCAAGCGAACGTCTTTCGATGTTTAGTTTTTCTGTGAAAAAGAATCTACTAATTTGGCAATAACCACCAACTGCACAACTGCAGTTATAATCATTTCTTATTTACGTAAGGTTATTTTGAACCAATATGAATTATATATTTAATCACGTGAACAGCTTGAAGTGTTGAAGCGATATTAGGTCAATATTTTTAATAAACTATTTGCGACTGTTACTGCGCCCTTCGATGTCACTATACCCGGCGTCGGGTAACATAGTGATTAAAAAAAACCTGCCTCTGGAGAACTGTCTGCAGTGTATAACGAAGAGATGGTCCCAGTCCCTATGAAAATTCAAAGGATGATAGTCCAAATTCAGTTCGGTTGAGCCGGCCGGAGTGGCCGTGAGGTTCTAGGCGGTACAGTCTGGACCCGCGAGACCGCTACGTTCGCAGGTTCGAATCCTGCCTCGGGCGTGGATGTGTGTGATGTCCTTAGGTTAGTTATGCTTAAGTAGTTCTAAGTTCTAGGGGACTGATGACCTCAGAAATTGAGTCCCATAGTGCTCAGATCCAATTCGGTTGTCTATTACAGTAGTGAAGAAAAATAATTCAACTGACGTAATAATGACCGTTACATACAAGTACAAAAGATGCAGGCACTTACGTATAGGAGGTGAGAGCGGACGATAGGGACAGCGAGCGTAAAGATCTTTGTCCGCTGCTCTGCTTCCCGTTGCGTATGTCGCCTTGCCCAGAACTGACTGCGCTACTGCCGCTAGGTGCTAACTGTACAACCCCTCACGCAGGGACGCTGCGGGCCATTTTCAGAGTGTGACTCAGACCGAATTCCAGTACCTGACTCTGCCTTTCAAACAGTACACCTTTACGGTTGTCCCTGCGCCCCTGCAACTACTGAAAAGACTAGTTCTTCAACAAACGGACGTTTGTCTATCATCTCGGCATACACCTCCCCGATGTGGTTGAACCTACATTTCGGCTATCTGTATCACTGAGGCACGCAAGCCATCAAGCCACCGCACTAAAACAGTCTTGCTGTGCTGCTACTGCGAACGACTGAAAGCAAGGGGAAACTACAGCCGTAATTTTTACCGAGGGCGTGCTGCTCTGCTGTGCAGTTAAATGATGATGGCATCCTCTTTGGTAAAACGTTCCGGAGATGAAATAATCTCCCATTCGGATCTCAGGACGAGGCTACTCAGGAGTATGTCGTAATCAAGAGAAAGAAAAAACTGACAGTCTCCGGATCGGACTGTGGTAGGTTAAGCCCCTTCATCGTCATGCTTCATGCCGAGGGGGTGGGGGGGGGGAGGTGGGGAGAGGCGGCGCAAAATATATTTCTAAAACCATTTATTGCAGAGTCTGTCAAATTGAAAAGCAAAAATGGTACACGAACCGCGGCAAAACGCTTTATAGATGAAAGGCTGCATCGTTAGTGATAATAACATGACTTTAATATTACAAGCTAAACTCTGCGATGAGGCCCACATGACCACGTGTTGCCAACCGACCGCCGTGCTGTCCTCTAGCATACGGATTCGTTAACACGTGGCATGGGCAGGCGTGGACTCAGGATACCACTGTCTCAGCCGTTATTGGTTTGGAGCCACTGCTTCTCGTTCAAGTAGGTCCTCAGGTGGCATCACGATACTGAGTTCACACTATGCCAGTTATCTTACTGAGGGAAAATGTCTGGAACTACGATGATCTGAAACTTCGGCCTCTACATGGCAGGCCCACATCTCGTGGTCGTGCGGTAGCGTTCTCGCTTCCCACGCCCGGGTTCCCGGGTTCGATTCCCGGCGGGGTCAGGGATTTTCTCTGCCTCGTGATGGCTGGGTGTTGTGTGCTGTCCTTAGGTTAGTTAGGTTTAGGTAGTTCTAAGTTCTAGGGGACTGATGACCATAGATGTTAAGTCCCATAGTGCTCAGAGCCATTTTTTTTTCTACATGGCAGACGCACTAACAGCTCATCTACGAAAGCGGACTGACTGCTTTGTATCAAGAAACTTTATACGTGGACGTAATTGCATTAGGATTGCAGGGCAACCAGACATCGGTTTATTTTTTAACTATCTGAGAAACCCAGCGCGGCCGGTTATTTATTTATAGCTGTGCTCGCCTTGAATTTTTGACTTTTAAAGCCTCATTATATACAACGTTTGATCTAGTACAACTGGCAGCATGAACAAAGATCTTTTTTGCTTCACTAACATGGGAGAGAGTCATGTTGATCTAGCCGTGAAAAACCAACTCCCAACAACCAGCGTCAGCTCTTGTGCTTTCTTTAGAGTCATGACATAAGTCTCCTTCACCGGTAACTGTATACAATTAAAACGACATGGTAAACTGTCAGGAATAAAAGTGATACGGGGTATAACTCTAAACCTCGCTCGCCTGCACCACTTCCTGTCAAAATTTTCGCTTCTGTGATGTTACGTGGAAGAGAAATAAATTAAAGCCTCGTTCGATCATACAGATTTCACAACAGAATAATGAGGACACCATTTCTCAAATTAATTTTGTGTGATGAAAGACCAGGTGCACTAAAAGAGTTTAAACATTCGCCTGGATAGTTGTACACCCATCTTGCTCCATAACTTTGTCAGATAAAACAATTTCGACGAAATAAAGCCTATATGCTGTCCCAAGCTACGCTTAGTTTACCAGTGAAAGCCTCTTGAAAATTCGTCTGGTAGTTTAAGAGATTGGCGTTATCAAACAGACAGACAGACACGAAGGTTTTACAGATTTATGGTTACAGCGCGGAAGTGCTGCATCAAATATGTCTGAAAAGGACACGTGTAGGAGGTTATTGGTACTCGGTTCCTATTTGACCTACGAGTGTGGGATGCTATGTTTCTTGTTTACCCCGGACCAGCGGCCATTTGTATAGCCACTCGACAATTCGTCTTACTGTAGCTATGTTACAGTATATAAAGCAATGTTTGTACGACGAACCGGAGCTGACGACCAGGCAAATTGTGCAAATCGATTAATTCCTTCTACAAAAGATTTAATATCACAAGCTGCGATATAGTCGCGAAAAAGCTGTGAACCGTACATATAATAAGTTTCCTTTAATTTACGTCTATGATCACAAACTTTTTGTTAACAGATTACCGGTTTCGGTTTTGGTCTTTAATGACCATCATCAGATCTGTTTCATAAAACCAAAGTCCTAATGTACTGCAGCCATAGGCCTGAAATTAGAGCTATATTTCACTTTTTCCCTGCAAAACACTTTTTTATGGGAGTTTTCTGAAGCGCACAGTTTCTATTCTTTAAATTTGTACAAATTGACTCAAACTTTGCACGGAGGTAGATAAATGTGTAAAGTCATAGTGACCTGTCTGTCATCGAATAATCTTTACCCGTTGTTGAGATACGACGGTTTAAAGTCTAGCTAAATGTAGCACGAAAGATTAGTTCTTCCGTGAATTGAATGCGCGGTAACGGTGAGTCAAACAAATAAATAATGCATTATTATTACGATAAAATTAAAAACTAGATTTCAAAAATCTTGCTTCATTCGGATCTTACGTGCCAAAAGCAAATTTTTAATTTTTTTTTTATATACGCCTGATTTTACGCGCGTTTCTCTGGGCGCTTTTGAAGTACGCCACTTTTGTACTTCAAACTTGTACGATTCGGTTCAAAGTTAGCACGAACGTAGAAAAATGGATAAAGTCAAAACGATTTTTTAATACTCTAATATATCCATTGTGTAAATAAGATGTGTTAAGTCGCGTGCACAAGTAAAATTCCTTCTTACTTCGACTGAATTTGTGGAATTGAATGAGACAAATAAAAAACTCTTTCTTGCGATAAAATGGAAAACTTTCTTTCAAAACTCTAGTTTCATTCGGAGTTTAAGCACAAAAGCATGTTTTTGCGATTTTTTCGCGCACGTCGCTTCTGTACTTCAAATTTGTGGGAATCGGTTAAAATTTTGTTAGAAGGTAGACAAATGGTCTTCTTGTTGTTTTGTAAAAGGTTTATCGTTTGCTACGATATAAGCAACATGTTTGAAAGACAGAAAAAAACACATACCGATCTGTGGTCATCCAAATAATAATAATTTTAATAATAACCATAATTTAAAAAAAACTTTAAAGTGGTTGCCAGGCTGTGGCGGCCTAATGTCAAACTTATGGTAGATTTAAAATCAGGAATCATAATGAAAAACGTTTCTGTCGTAGCACAAGAAAGGCGATAAACATGCAATAGCTAAAAAAGTTATTTCTGTGCGCTAAAGTTTCGTGGGTGGATTTTTTCCTCAGGGGGACGCTAACACAAATTTTTGATATCTGGAGGGGGGCGGTGTGGCGGGTTATTTTCTCCGGGAGTGAGAGTGGGGGAAAGATTTTTGCCCCAAATCCTCCTCCTGTTACATGTGTGGTGAGCGGTGTAAGAACAAACAGTCACATATTTATGTGCTTTTAGAGAGTGGGATACATCCACAATAAGAAGTATGAGAGACGCGGGGGGGGGGGGGGGTTCTGGGGGGGGTGGAGGGGGGAATTGATTCTATATTCCATAATAGGGAGTACCTTAAGTCAGGATGCTGCCATCCTAAACTTTAATGACACGTTGTGTCATATTGCACGACATGACAAATGGCGTGTTGGATGACATGAGGGGATGTGCCATGTCATTCGAAATGACACCATGTGCTATGTTACCTTGCTTGACAGGATGCATTGTATACATGACAATGGTACGAGTACTAACAAGTAAAAAAGCGCTAATACGACAAATGGTGCTTTGAAGCTACTAGATAAATCGGAAAGCTAGCTTCTGTTACATCATTACTCTTCCGAATAGATATTCACCTTTTTTATGCTACGATACGAGCATTTCTCATTCTGTTATTGGTGTAGGCTAGCTAACACTAACTATGCCATGAAAGCGGCCTACGGATACAAGTAGATAAATTACGACTGACAAGGTGCAACCATAAAAGACATTCCACGGTTCCGATGGATGGTTAATTAAGTTCACTGCAGCACCTGACATTAATGTTATAAATATTTCTTAGTTGCAAGTGCAGACCTCAGTAAGGTCAAGATTTCATTGTAATGATTACAACTTGGCAGATATTGGATTCCTCATTTCCAGCTATTTTCATGATGCGTAATCAGTAATATTCTAGGGAGTAATACCCGTATCACCGCAGCTGTTACCGGGAAACGTTCTATCTGGTACTAACAATACCATGCGACCAGCAAAATCTTAATCCAGCCGGAAACTATCAAATGGTTCAAATGGCTCTGAGCACTATGGGACTTAACATCTGAGGTCATCAGTCCCCTAGAACTTAGAACTACTTAAACCTAACTAACCTAAGGACATCACACACATCCATGCCCGAGGCAGGATTCGAACCTGCGACCGTAGCGGTCGCGCGGTTCCAGACTGAAGCGCCTAGAATCGCTCGGCCACAACGGCCGGCGAAACTATCAAAAATACGAAAGGAACTGTTCAATTTTCATTTGTAATGACTCTACAAGCAAACATCAAAAGTCGTTCAGTGATATTTGGCGATAAATTTTCCTATTCATGGCACTATCGAACATCTCTGTGACGTACTGAAAATGACGTAGATCCTAAGGAAACCATAAGTGACTGTCACCATTATTATTAGGACCTCAGCTGCCCTGTTACTTGTTACTTTGTGGAGAAACAGGCTGTGTGATTAAAGGTATCCGGACACCCTCAAAAGCATCCTTTTTTTATGCAAAGGTGAATTGTGCTGTCACCTACTACCTGATACTCCATATCAGCGACCTCAGTAGTCATTAAACATCGTGATAGAGCAGAATGGTGTCCTCCGCGGAACTCATGGATTTCGAACGTGGTCAGGTGACTGGGTGTCAGTTGT
Organism: Schistocerca cancellata; assembly: GCF_023864275.1. NCBI lineage: Eukaryota > Metazoa > Arthropoda > Insecta > Orthoptera > Acrididae > Schistocerca > Schistocerca cancellata. The sequence continues at coordinate 726,696,009 of NC_064627.1, forward strand.
GTCATACGTCTGTACACGAGATTTCACACTCCTAAACATCCCTAGATCCACCGTTTCCGATGTGATAGTGAAGTGGAAACGTAAAGGGACACGTACAGCAGAAAAGCGTACAGGCCGACCTCGTCTGTTGACTGACAGAGACCGCCGATAGTTGGCGAGGGTCGAAATGTCTAATAGGCAGACATCTATCCAGACCATTACACAGGAATTCCAAACTACATCAGGATCCACTGCAGGTACTCTGACAGTTAGGTGGGAGACGAGAAAACTTGGATTTCATGGTCAAGCGGCTGCTCATAAGTCACACATCACGCCGGTAAAGGCCAAACGACGCCTCACTTGGTGTAATGAGCGTAAACATTGTACGATTGAACAGTGAGGAAACGTTGTGTGGAGTGACGAATCGCGGTACACAATGTAGCGATCCGGTGGCAGTGTGTGAATATGCCGACTGCCCGGTGAACGTCATCTGCCAGCGTTTGTAGTGCCAACAGTAAAATTCAGAGGCGGTGGTGTTATGGTGTGGTCGTGTTTCTCATGGAGGAGGCTTGCACCCCTGTTGTTTTACGTGGCACTGTCACAGCACAGCCCTACATTAATGTTTTAAGCACCTTCTTGCTTCCCACTGTTGAAGAGAAATTCGGTGATGGCAATCGTATCTTGCAACACGATCGAGCACTTGTCCATAATGCACGAACTGTGGTCTAGAGGTTACACGACAATAAAATCCCCTTAATGGAGTGGCCTGCACAGAGTCTTGACCTGAATCCTATAGAACACTTTTGGGATGTTTTGGAATGCCGACTTCGTACCAGGCCTCACCGACCGACATCGATACCTCTTCTCAGTGCAGCACTCCGTAAAGAATGGGCTTTCGTTCCCCAAGAAAACTTCCAGCACCTGAGAGGAAGCTGTCACAAAGGCTAAGGGTGGGCCAAAACCATACTGAATCCCAACGTTACCGATGGAGGGCTCCATGAACTTGTAAGTCGTTTCAAGCCAGGTGTCCGGATACTTTTTATCACATAATGTATACTATGATGCGACGGGCGTTCAGTGAGTAATGCAGCATATTTGTTTTCTAAAAGGAGGTCGGTTTTTTGCAGGATTCCAACACACCATATAATTCCCCACTCTTCTGGCTAAAAAGCTTTATTTTTCAACATAATCTCCGTTTAACGCGTCGGCCTAACGACACCTTATTGAGGGGCTTGTGTGCCAGCATGGTACCACTCTAGTGGTCTAGTCTGCCCCATCATCTTGCTGCTTCAATCCACCTATTGCTTCCGTGGAGTGCATCCTTCAGTGGGCTAAACACATGGACGTCGGAATGTGTTAGATCCTAGCCGTAGGATGGATGAGAAAGAACTGCCCAATGAAGTTTTGTGAGCTTCTCTCCGATGCTCAGAATTGTGTGAGGCCTTACGTTGTCATGGCAAAGTTCGTTTGCATTTTTGCGGCGTCGATCACCGCGAATGAGAGTGTTCGCATGTTCCAACATTGCTGGAGTCACAGCTGTGTGAGACCGGCCGGAACGTGGAAGGTACGAAATGTTTGCACGACCTTGTTGCGATGATGACAAGACGCCCCGCTCAATGACTGTCCATGCTTCTGCCAGGTCTTCTAAGACATTCTGCAAGCGCCAATGAATATCTGCAGTGCCCTGGTTTTCTGCCAAGAGAATCTCAACGACATCTCTCTGTTTGGAAAGCAATTCTGTTACATATGCCATTTAGAACACTAAATATAGCACCGCCATCTACCGGAACTTCATGAAACCATAGGGGCTGAAGCAGGAATATTCCACGATGTCCCAATACAATTTCGTGTTTTTTCAACAGAAACTGGCTAAGAAAAAAGAAGTTTTGCATTACTTACTAAAAGTACCTCGTAGAATAAAATAAAGTGATTTGATTCTGATCTTATAGATCACTCTGTTATCGAAGAAACGTAAGTGGCTGCCAGCATATAGGCGCTCGCTCCTTCGTATGGTAATAAATAGTCGGCACCGAAGTGATTTTCAAGCACTAGAAAATTTACTACTAATAAAATAACTGGTATACGTAAATAAGACTATTTACAATAAAAACTGATTGTTAGATGTGTTTGTAATTATTATAAAGTAAGGAGCTGCAAACCAAAATTCCTTGGCAATACATACGGAGTTATATGCAAAATTTACTGCATGATCTGATAAAAAATTAATTGTCTCAAATAACTAATGTCAGTATGGGTGTGGATTCTGTGAGAATTTTTGTGAATCCATTTATCTTCAGTGCCCAGTGTCTGTCTGCTTTAATGAAACTGAAGTGTTAGTGGAATGGAGACATGGTAGCTAAATGTTGACACATGGCATTCTAAATTACTTTGATAATGTAACGCATTGAAGACATACAGGGCACTCCATTTATCAATCAGCTCCTGATCAGACAGAGTGGCTCATTGTGCTGTGAGTAAGTGAGAGGTATAATCTGAATAATGGGTTATCTTAGGCAGAGGGAGATGGTACTATGGCTATCCAATTCGGGATAAAGAAGGTTTAAATACGATTTACATATTGCATGGTTTCCCTAAGTGAAAACCTGAAAATACGTCCATGCGTTCTTCAAATGGAAAACGACTTTCTTCATTCCCCAGTTCCTGTCCAGCTAAACCAGGACTCCAAACCCAATGATACTGATGTCTATGTTAAACAGTGCAGTCGCACTGAATACGAATTGGTTTTATATTTCACGATTCTCAACAATATACACTCCTGGAAATGGAAAAAAGAACACATTGACACCGGTGTGTCAGACCCACCATACTTGCTCCGGACACTGCGAGAGGGCTGTACAAGCAATGATCACACGCACGGCACAGCGGACACACCAGGAACCGCGGTGTTGGCCGTCGAATGGCGCTAGCTGCGCAGCATTTGTGCACCGCCGCCGTCAGTGTCAGCAGTTTGCCGTGGCATACGGAGCTCCATCGCAGTCTTTAACACTGGTAGCATGCCGCGACAGCGTGGACGTGAACCGTATGTGCAGTTGACGGACTTTGAGCGAGGGCGTATAGTGGGCATGCGGGAGGCCGGGTGGACGTACCGCCGAATTGCTCAACACGTGGGACGTGAGGTCTCCACAGTACATCGATGTTGTCGCCAGTGGTCGGCGGAAGGTGCACGTGCCCGTCGACCTGGGACCGGACCGCAGCGACGCACGGATGCACGCCAAGACCGTAGGATCCTACGCAGTGCCGTAGGGGACCGCACCGCCACTTCCCAGCAAATTAGGGACACTGTTGCTCCTGGGGTATCGGCGAGGACCATTCGCAACCGTCTCCATGAAGCTGGGCTACGGTCCCGCACACCGTTAGGCCGTCTTCCGCTCACACCCCAACATCGTGCAGCCCGCCTCCAGTGGTGCCGCGACAGGCGTGAATGGAGGGACGAATGGAGACGTGTCGTCTTCAGCGATGAGAGTCGCTTCTGCCTTAGTGCCAATGATGGTCGTATGCGTGTTTGGCGCCGTGCAAGTGAGCGCCACAATCAGGACTGCATACGACCGAGGCACACAGGGCCAACACCCGGCATCATGGTGTGGGGAGCGATCTCCTACACTGGCCGTACACCACTGGTGATCGTCGAGGGGACACTGAATAGTGCACGGTACATCCAAACCGTCATCGAACCCATCGTTCTACCATTCCTAGACCGGCAAGGGAACTTGCTGTTCCAACAGGACAATGCACGTCCGCGTGTATCCCGTGCCACCCAACGTGCTCTAGAAGGTGTAAGTCAACTACCCTGACCAGCAAGATCTCCGGATCTGTCCCCCATTGAGCATGTTTGGGACTGGATGAAGCGTCGTCTCACGCGGTCTGCACGTCCAGCACGAACGCTGGTCCAACTGAGGCGCCAGGTGGAAATGGCATGGCAAGCCGTTCCACAGGACTACATCCAGCATCTCTACGATCGTCTCCATGGGAGAATAGCAGCCTGCATTGCTGCGAAAGGTGGATATACACTGTACTAGTGCCGACATTGTGCATGCTCTGTTGCCTGTGTCTATGTGCCTGTGGTTCTGTCCGTGTGATCATGTGATGTATCTGACCCCAGGAATGTGTCAATAAAGTTTCCCCTTCCAGGGACAATGAATTCACGGTGATCTTATTTCAATTTCCAGGAGTGTATATTCCACACACCAAAGTGAAAAGTTTTTTTGCTATTCCCCCAATGATTATAGAAATTCTGATGAAATGTTATCTATCCCTTCTGCCTTATTTGGTCTTAAGTCCTCCAAAGCTCTCTTAAATTCTGATTCTAATACCGGAGCCTGTCTTCTACTTCTTCTATTACATTAGATCATACTTCCACCTTCAATGTACTCTTTCCACTTGTCCACTCTCTCCTCTACGCGTGACACTGGAATTCCGGTTGCACTCTTAATGTTATCACTCTTGCTTTCAATTTCACCGAAGGTTGTTTTGACTTTCCTGTATGCTGAGTCAGTCCTTCTGACAAACATTTATTTTTCGATTTCTTCACATTTTTCTTGCAGCCATTTCATTTTAGCTTTCCTGCACTTCCTATTTATTTCATTCCTCAGCGAATTGTATTCCTCCTGACTTTCTCTGAACATTTTTGTACTTCCTTCCTTCATCGATCACTTGAAATGGCGCTCTCTAGAACTTAATTTAATAACTCTCTGTTTTAAGAGAAGTGTAATTTCGCGATTTGTGGCTTATGTTCACCTCCTAATGGTTCTGTTCGTTTATTCATGATGATTTTGTGATGCCCCTCTCGTACCTAACTGTAATTATAGCAATCATAATCATGGGTAGCAACTGACAGTGAAAGAAGGAAAAGAGAAGAGATATAATTTTATAATTGAGCGCCTCTGTTTTAAATTATGTCTGTGGATAAATTTTTACTATTTTGAAGTAACTTCCGCACGTTCTCGTCGTAATACGCGTATTAATATTAGGCTTGCTTACATCTCGTACATATTTGGTAAAGATTATAATCCGGCCACCATTTCGATTGGTGATGCTACTTTTCTGTCAGATTAGTAGTGCTCAAAGATGAGCACAGGGTGTATTTGTTCCTCTTCTGATTTCTGGAAGTGAACTGTCTCGAAATTGTTGTGAGGGATCCCCTAAAACTGATGCTCCCTAGCTAGTCAGCAGAATATCTTCATTGGGAAGTTTCTTGTTACGTGTCTATTAATTAAAATGTTTTCTAGTTAAAAAATTCATAGAACATTTTTTAAACTGCCAGACATTGTAAATAATGTGTGAAAAATTTGTATGTTCGTTTAACTAAATGGTATCTCTGCTGCACTTCGTTCTGATATTGAAACAGCATGCTAACCATCACGTCGGTTGTGTAAAGTGTCACAGGGATATTATACTTTGGTTTTGTCTTAGGATTGGCGATTATTACCACGATAGTTGATAACGAGTATTACACTTTCATTTTTGCCTTGTAACCGTTGATTATCATGACAGTTGATTACAAATAAAATAATTATTCACAATAAATTAGTGTCATCTACATCTTTGGAGAGTGGAACACACAGTGAAAATTGCAGCCTCTATGAGTTACATTTACTCGCTGCCTGCTACAATATCTCTAATTAATGAGAATTTAATAACATCATGTTGTTCAAAATGCGTGGCGGAAGTCCGCCATAACAAAGCAGATGTGAGTTTTATTCCCAATATGGAGAAAACCTCCTACGAATGTTCTTAGTGCCTCATGAAATGGGATAATGGTACACTCTGTCATGTTTTAAACATGGACATCATACTTACTGAAGACTATTCTCATACTCCTCTTTCTTATATCACTATCATCAACAATCAAATTAAACCGTGTCATCAGTCATCTTATATGGCCAATGTAACTATATAATGGGCATTGTTGCTGCATTCAATTGATTTTTCTGACACCTTGTAGGAGACAATCCACAAACGTACGTGGATCGGTCGTCTCCACTGTGACTTTGAACGTAACGACTTATCAGACAACGAGAAACAAAATTTAGTGGAATCAATATTTGATGTATGTAACACAACATGTGGGAGGTTCGCTGACTCCTATATTATGTTTTGGTCTCCTTCAACTGTTTAGTGCATGTAGAGTTTTGGTGAAATTGGAAGGGTTGCGCGTTGTCTGGGTGATACAGTGTAGACTTGGTGTTTATGGGTATAAAGGGAGTAAACATCTCGGTTTTCTGTTCTTCCCTTCACTGGTAATTCAAGTAAAACAACGTGAAATGTTACAAGGAGAACTGACAGCTCTATGCTTTGTGATCTTGTTGTCGTGGATGAAACTTTGCGTGACAGTATTGTAAGTTAGATGGTTAAAATGAACTAAATCCCAGGCAGCTAAATACTGAAAGAGGAGTCATGATAGTACTTCTAAAGCAGGGTTAGAGAAAGACGACTCTATGGAAACTGCTAAAAAAATAGAGTAGGTACAGAAAAAATTTAAAACTGCATAACAATGCAGAAACAAAAAGGACATGGACGCCACTCGGGACACATGCCACTATGAGAGGTGTCCGCAGCAACCCCCCTCCCCGCCTACCGCATCCACCTTAGACACTTGTTCCAGTGACAGAGTTTGTGAGGCCATTTGGTTGTGCCACATTATATGGTGGAGATGGTGATTGTTACCAGCATAGTATGTGAGAATTTCCCTAAGGTAGGTGACGCTACACAATCTTTCGATGGGATATAGAAGGTTTTAGTGTGCAAAATGCGTTTAATTTCTACTTCTTCTTCATTCGAATGGGCCAGCTAAGGACCACGATATTCAATTTTTCAGCCTGGAGAGGGACTTGGTGTTTGCCCAGTAATCCCGCATTCTCTGGCTATGTTTCTCCTTTTTCTCCTTTGTCCAAAGGGAGCCAGTCTTTTCACGGGGTGATCTGTCATGAAACCTCTTTTCTTTTAGTATCCTTATGAGAAGTTCTCAGTTTCCAATGTCACTTTCAGTTATGTTCAGTTCCTGGATGTCTTTCTTGACTTCTATCAGCCATGGCGTCACGGTCTTCATGCTCTTCCAGTAGTTGAGAAGTTGGCTGATCAGTCTTGTTTGGTCCATCCTTGTGATATGTCCAAAGAAAGCGAGACGTTTCTTCCTGGCTATATCTGTGATTTTCTCATTATGACTGTATAGCTCATGGTTTGATTGTCTTCTGTACTCACCATCTGTTTTGCCCGGTCCCAGAAATTTTCTCAGGATCTTCCTGTCCTGAATCTCTAGTTTATCTGTCAAGCATTTCTTGTTCAGATTCAAGCATTCTGAGGTATACAGGGCTTCAGTTTTGAATTGCGACATAGGTATTTCTTATTATAGAAGTTCTTCGGTTAGTCCGAGTTGTTACTGCTGCTCCTTCTGATAGTTTAGATTCCAACCGTTCTCCTAGATACATGAATCTGTCAACCTTTTCAATTTGACCTTGTTGCAGCTGTAGTTCACTGAGAGTATCACTGATGTTGGGGAGGTATTTCGTATTATCTAGTCAATTGAAGTCCTACCTTGGCAGCCTGGAGTTTGAGCATATTGAGCTGCCTTACTGCTACTTACACTGAGCTTCCTATAAGTGCCAGATCATCTGCGAAAGCTAAACAGTCTACTACTAGTCCCTTCCGTTTGTGTCCCAGGTAAATACCGCTCGGTATAGTTTGTACTTCCATTTCTTTTCACCATTCTCCTTGTCGAGTGCACAATTGAAGAGAAGAGGTGAAAGTCCATCACCCTGTCTTTATCTCAAAGCTTTCTGAAAGTGTTCCCCTGAACTTTACTCAGGGTCTTTTGGATAAGGCTGTGGGTTTTCTGGTCCAGGTCCATTTCCTGCAAAATTCTCATAAGAGCATGTCTGTCGATTGAATCGTATGCTTTCTTAAAGTCAACGAAAGTAACTACGTACTGCTTATTCACTAGTTTAGTTTGACTTAATACTGACTTCAAGTTAAGGATTTGTTCAGCACAGGAACGTCCTTTTCTAAACCACCCTGATAGTCTCCTAGTTTAGGGTCCAATATAGGGGCGGCTCTGTTCAATAATGCCTTAAATAATATCTAATAGGTGACTGGTATCAATGAGATCCCTCTATAATTGTTGATGTCGGTCAAATCACCCTTCTTGTGTAAGGGGTGTATAAGAGCAGATGTCCAGCCATCGGGTAACTTCACAGTATCCCAAATGTTCTGTAGGATCTCGGTCAAGTTGCTGATTGCTTTGTCTCCAGCCTGCTTCAACATCTCTGCAATTATAGCGTCTTCTCCTGCTGCTCTGTTATTCTTTAGGGACTGAATGATGGTTTTAGATTCTGTTGGGGAGAGAGAGTTTGGTTGTCTGGGATTGTCTTTGTAGATAAAGGACGTTTTAGGGGATTCACAGTTGATGAGATTCTCAAAATATTTGTGCAATATGTGGTAGTTGTCTTTGTCATCATGGTCTATGTTTCCATCTGTTCCTCTGAAGAATAAGCTGGGTGGGGGCTTCTAAGGTTTCGCTCGAAAGTTTGGTAAAAGTTTCTAGTGTTATTCTTCTTGAAATCTTCTTCTAATTTAGTCAATTGGTTCTGAGTGTACTGACGTTTAACCTGCCTTATGGTTTTGGCAGTTAGCCATTGCTCACTTCTGTGAGCTGCATCTTAGCCAAGCTGCTTGTGTCTTTGCGATCGCTTGATCGCAGGTACTTCAATTTATTGTTATTGTTTCCTTACATGTACTTGCAAATAAAATAACTAACATTTCTGCTAACGGCATATATATCCCATGTATTAGGGAACAATTATTCTGCACATGTCAAGTACGCTTGAAATGGCTCGAATACTTTAAGCCACGAAATTAATTGACCCATCACAGACAAGCTGGCCTTCAAATGGGTATGACACCCATGTATGTTGAGTTTCTGGATAGTTTTGAGCTATTAATATTCACTAATAACGTCAGTGTTGAAGATTATTGTCGGCCGGTGTGGCCGAGCGGTTCTAGGCGCTTCAGTCTGGAACCGCGCGACAGCTACGGTCGCAGGTTCGAATCCTGCCCCGCGCATGGATGTGTCTGATGTCCTTAGGTTAGTTACGTTTAAGTAGTTCCAAGTTCTAGGGGATTGATGACCTCAGCTGTTAAGTCCCAGATTGCTCAGAGCCATTTCAACTATTTGAAGATTATTTGTACCAAACTTATTCGAATAATCCATTGTCATTGTGTGTTTTCTCCAATTATAATGCTGAGTGTTGCTGAAGAAAACGTTCAGTAGAGTTAGCCACTGCTTTAAACAGGACATAATGATTTGAGAACGAGATATTTATCTTACGGAATCCATACGGAGTCAATTGCCGCAGGGGTCTTCAAAGCTAATACACAATACGTCCTATCACTGTGGTTACAAATCATTATACAAAATAATTATTAATTTATGGATAGTTTTTGCGAATCAGCCAAGCATGCCGACCCCCTGGATTGGCGTTTTGTTGGACATACACTTCATCTGAGATCATTATGAAAGGAAAGTACTGCACAGGATACATACTCGAAGAAGGAATCTATTCAAATAATGTAAGGAGAAAGAATCATTTCATAACTGCATGTCTATTTATTTACTGATTTATGTTCCATCGATCCTGAAATTATTATTTTATTCACTAAATTTAAAAATGCACACCAATTTAAGCAACTATTGGGTAATGGTTATCTTGAAAGCCCCATCACTGAGTCGACACGTGTGTATAAGCGTATCCAGATGAGCGACGTACTCAGCAGCTCTCAAGCGAAGCGCCTTTCGCAGACGTAGCTGACCTTGGACTCGCAGGGCTCCGGGTACATCATGAAGCTACGATCAGCCACGTAGCAGACGTCGAAATCCGGCGAGGGTGGCTGTACAATCAAAGTGCTGTCGACATCTACTGGAGAGCCTGCAGACAGAGGAAATAACACAGTCACATTTGACGGCAGTTGATATCGATTTAATTTCCTTATTCACACTTTTGACTACTACATAATGTTTCAGAAGCTCTTCGAAAAACTTTGAGGAAAGGTAGGTCACATACAAGCCATTTTCTGTTATGGAAGACATTTTATCTAATGCTTATATGAGATGCCCATAATCCTCTGACCATGATTAACAATAATGCCATTCAAACTGTATTGTATGTCATGAGACTGCCACCATAGACGAATGGTTATCACCGGAAGGGCACCCTGAGTTTGGTTTTATTCGGTTTTATATTATTTGCAAAGAAAATACAGGGCTGTCACACGGTTTTCATTTTGTATTGCAATTTATTATGTTCAGTATCTTAATCACATCGTCAGGACACTGACTTATATAAATAAATAAATAAAATCAGAAAAATTGTAGTGTCGCATAAGGAAAAACTACAGTGACATTTTTCCTGTTCAAGTTGTACAGTACATTTTCCACTTTGTCATTAGCGTAGCATTTATGTATAATTTTTAAATCTAGACAAAGGCGGTGGTTAATGCGACCGCTCACGTAAAATGAAAAATAATAATAACAATAATAATAACTGTTAGGGTCATCTGACTTCGATGCTGGATGACACACCTTTGGCTCCTGGTTCCTTCTACGACTTTTCTGTGGGAGGGCAGTATGGAACGAGGTCCACTCAGCCTCGTGAAGTCAAATAATAAAGTACTTGAATAATGAAGCAGCGACATCGTCAGGATTCATCTACTGGTAATAACGACGTGAGGGATTGGCTATATGCTGATCACATGCCCCACTATCATAGATCGCTCCATATAGTGCCTTGTACGTTGCAGTCTGCTAGTCGAAAGAGGCCTGTGGCCTAATCCGTGAGTGATTTTTATTTCGTGAAGGTCATGTTCGAATAAATTTATAACTTATTGTAACGGTGAACTGTAGTTTGTTGTGCGATTTCTCTTTCTGTACTACACAACGCTTCATTCTATTTAAAAGCACAGGCCACCAAAATCTTGGTGCAAAGTTGCGACACTGGCCGCAGATGGAGAAATGCACTGACGGAAGAAACTTTTACAAAATACTGATTCTTATGGCCCGAGGCCTTGGAACGAGCATCCCGGAAATGGCGATGCAGTTTGACCTTTCTTGTTCTGCTGTACCATGCATCAAAGGAAAGTGGCTGAAGGATGATGGAACCAAGACTTCATTGGCAATGTGTTTGACATCCATACCTCTTCACAGAACATGACAGTCGACGGTTTGCGCATTCTGTGTTGAAGAATGCACACGAACTGACGTTATCGAGAGCACATTGGAGATCGATAAGCAGGTCTGGAGATCGCCGGATTCCACGGGTCAGCGGCTGCCCGTGAAGTCACAGCCGCCAACCGACGCCAGTGCTCTGCTGCTGACGAGGTACCACTCCGTACCTCCTGGCTGAGACAGGGCGCTTCGAAAGACAATCCTGTATTTCTGCCTAATAGATGTATTGTTGTCAATGATGTTTTCTTGGTTCTGTTGAACGTAATTAGGACCTCACCATCGCATCCCTCCCTACTCTCTCCTGACGACCTTACGAGTCTGGGACCAGACCTCTATAAATGTGACATTGCCCCCTTCTGGCCTGCTTGCATGTGCTGATTGGTTTGGGAAAGGTGTCATGGGATCGTAGTACACTCTCTATAGGAACGATGACAACTGCTGCCAGTGATCCTTGGCATCTTAGATATTGGCATTGGGGCAGACATTATGATATATGTAAAACATATGCTATTGGGGACTATTTTGGGAGTATGTCAACTTTTCGTTCGCAGTTCACAGAGACACAAGACATTTGTAGTCCTGTTTAAAAATGGCCTACGTTTCTGTCAGATAACATGTAACACATGAAGTCATAGAACGTCAGTTACATATCGTATTGCCGACCGAGTTTCCTTAATCACTATCAGTCGTGACTTTAAGACATACGAGATGGCTCTTCTCACCGCCATGACAGGATTAATCCCACTATGCCCCTCCAAAACGGCGAAAGAATAGGGTTCCCCCAGGTCGCTAATATACTCGCTGACAGTGGTCATTCGGAAAAATGCTGAACGCAAATTAATCGCTGAACACGATGTGATGCATTTTATCGGCAGTCAGTACTTTCAGCCACAGCCCACTCTAAACACAATTGTGTTTTCGTGTTAACGATAGCCTGCGTTTGGGGCACCAGTTCCCCAGTCTGGCTGCTGCTGTCACCAGCTGATGGTGCAGGATAACACATTTGTTCTCAGTTGACTGACACAGATGTGAACAAGCCACAATGCGGTTGGTGCACAGTACGTCGAACCTCCCATGTAGTGGTCATATGTGGTCTGCTGCAACCTTGACGGCCAGTACGCCTGTCCCCACATCCTCATCCAGGTCACTATCATCTCTGAATACGCCACAAATCTGGATACAGCTTGATTCAAGCATCCACTCGAGGTTCACACTTTCACGTACTGATAACGCCGTCTCACACGAGAATGCATCCTCTTGATCAGTGATTTGGCGCTAATCACGGCTCTTTTATATCCTAGCAGGCCTGATAACAACACTGAACACGAACAACACTAATGCACTCTGGTAATCGTTCTACCTCCAATGGAGAATTGTAACTCTGATCATTTAGATATCCGTCGATGACGTGCATGTGTACTATATGAAACGCTTTTTTTATACGCTGAGATGACAAAAGACATGGAATAGTGGTGTGCACATATGCAGATGGCCGTAGATCACATACACAAAGTATAAAACTGCAATGCAGTGTCAGAGCAGTCATTTGTTCTTGGGTGGTTCATGTAAAAGATGACTGACGTGTCTATGGCCACACAACAGCAATTAACAGACTCTGAATACGGACGCCTGGGGTGTTCCGTTTCGGAAATCGTTAGGGAATTCAATATTCCGAGATCTACAGTGTCGAAAGTGTGCCGAGAATACCAAGTCTCAGGCATTACCGCTCACCATGGACAACGCAGTGCCCATATTTCCAGTTAACATCCAAGGGATGGAGTAAGGTCCCACAATGGAATTTCTTACGATGCCGCACCAAAGGATTACGATTTACAGTCGTTGCTGGTCGTTGTTGTTGTAGTACCTGTCGAAGCCAGCGTGGATTTTCAGTAGCGCAGTAGCACATGTTACGTAAATTTACATAACCGTGGTTCGTAAACGTTGGTTCGACGGTACAGAGAACACATTGGGAAAACGTAGTATTGTCCGACAAGGAATATAGAAACGGAAATGACCTGCCGATAGACGACATATTTTCTGCTAGTTCTGCAGTGCAGACAATAAACAGTCGAAAGGCTTGATACAACTATGTAGCCCTGGCATGAGCGTGTTTACAACGCAATAGGCGATTCCGGCTGACTTGCCTTTGATTCTCTTGCGAAGAGTTACAGCCTAACATTAAAAAGACTATATCACTGTACTCGCCTTTTCAAGCAATTTCGGATAACACTGAATAAAATATATAATTTTTATAAAAAATTATGGTAGCTCCAATGTCTTAATCGATACAAGAGTTCAGACACTTGATGACCTAACAAAATACGTTTTACATGCCTCTGTCATTACGATCGCTTGCCGAAAACCACATTTCGATATTTACAAGCGTTCAAGAAGTGAAAGGGGTATTCCGTCTCACGTCATTCAGCCTCGCTCACTCGTGAGAGAGTGAAAAAAACCCTTGTGATCACATTGCACTTTTTTGTGATGCCTGTATGCTAAGCAATGAGGTGGTACCGATATTTTCATCTTGAACTTTCTATAGTTAAAACTAGAAAATTTCAAGACGCGAATGGTGCAATTAAATTGCACTGCTATGTGAATCTATACGTGTATGTCGTATTAGAAAGCAGTCTTTGAAGAGACAAAACTTTTCGATGATACCTCCGTGAATCATTTAAGACCAGGTTCTAATTCAAAATTGTCGAAAATTTCGAATTTTTATTGCATTTTTGAAGGCTATATATGCTTAGAATGCTGGGTCGAAAACGTTTTTTAACAACTTGTGCAGGTTCCCGAATGCAGCATATCCAGCTAAGCAGATCGGCTTTTCTCGCCAAGGAGAAAGAGGGAATTTCGCTTCAGGAACAATTATATATACGGTCCTGGTATCGCAGGCTAAACCTAAGTAACCCAAACAATTTTTTTGGTCAAAATTTGATCAAAACATAATTTTAGTCCGCCACATTCGATTAGCCATTTTGAGATTTGAAAATGTACCTTCAGATTTGTGTTCAGCGACACGTAGTTTTTATGCAGACAGAACTAATAATATACATTAAAGTTTTCCCTACATTTTAAACAGGTTTTTCTCGAGAAACGATGTGCCTGCGTGCAGCATGAAATAAAAGCTGTTCAGTCTATTAACTTCTACCTTTGACTCCTAAAAAACAAGTTTTTCTTGGGACTTATTCCTATAATGTATGAAATTTGTTAATGTTTACAACTTTTTGTAGAGCTGTAAAGAGCGAACACAAACTAAAGAAATCGAGTTACCAGCAAACCTTTAAATTAAAGGTTATTTCATTGACTGATGTTATCTATTTTTTTTACTTCAGATAACTGCTGAGGGGCTACACTGCACGCAGTATGCGTACTTCAGACTCGCAGGTCCTTGATCAGACCATAATTACGGGCACGATGTTGTTCTTTTGTATTGCAAATATAAAATCATATTACGATCAATCATAATCCCCGATTAGATCCTTTGTAGATCTCTTCATTGTCTCAAGAAAATTTGCTCATTTGAATGAGAACTTGGCCTTATTGTAATACTCGAAGAGTCAGGCATTCTCGTAAATCAGCCGGCCGAAGTGGCCGTGCGGTTAAAGGCGTTGCAGTCTGGAACCGCAAGACCGCTACGGTCGCAGGTTCGAATCCTGCCTCGGGCATGGATGTTTGTGATGTCCTTAGGTTAGTTAGGTTTAACTAGTTCTAAGTTCTAGGGGACTAATGACCTCAGAAGTTGAGTCCCATAGTGCTCAGAACCATTTGAACCATTTCAGTCTCGTAAATCGACGTTAGGTTTTTCAAGTGGTTAGGAAATGAATTTGTATTTCCATATTTGAACCTCATATGTTCTAATAAATTCATCTCGTTTCTAAGTTAACCCATTTTATTTAACACTTGATAGACAACTAGAGTGGTAGCCACCGGCAAGTATTTACAGAGTGAAGTTTGATGGTTACTTAAAACGCTCTGCTGTTGTCTCAGTCAATCGTCAGCATCTAATATTCAATGCTGTAGATGAATGAATACTTCATTTCCTCCCAACGAATACTAGGTCACATCCTCACCGTATTGTACATGTTCATCGAAACACTAACCCACTGTTTCTCTTGCGTTCCACTCTCTAAAACGATGCAGGAAAAAAGAACTCTTAAATTTTGGAGTGCGACCTCTGATTTCTATTGTTTCATTACAATGATGATTTCTTCCTATGCAGGTAGATGTCAACAAAGGAAGCTGCAGTGTTATAACTTGTACTGTGAATCGTGGAGCGACATATAAACATTCATCACGAGCATTTTCCACTTTGTTAAAGCCGAGAGATTTCACCCGGCTACACTCCCGCAAGTTTTGTGAATATTTTATGCACCGGGATAAACTCAGTGTTCACATTTCCAATTTTAATTACACAGTTTGCTCGGCTATACCAAAAAATTTCCAATTTACAATAATGCTATCCTTGATTAAGAGCGTCTTAAAAATCACTACACTTTATTACGGCATGCAAATGGTAAAACTTTGATCTCCGTGCTTCTCTCGTTCACACCCGACGCATTGATTCCTGTTCATACAGGGTATTTCAGATGTGTTTCTCTGTAACTGACAAAATAGTAAATGAAAAAATGAAAAGAATATTTATCTGGATAGGTAAACATGAGAAAGGTCTCACGTTCTACGGTGTTATGAAAGTAGTTTACTTTGTTACTTTCCAGAGAGGTATAGCGTCACGTAATATTTTTTTAAGTAGAACATTATTTTTTCTACCAAATATCTGATGTATTTAAACCAGATGTGAAAAATGAACTTAAATTTCTGTCACTTTTACCTGGGGAGCTAGAAACGTTCAGAGTTTTTGGGGCAAACATGCTAAACAAATCTGGCTGTTTCCAAATGGATTTTAACTTAAGTGATGTGTTCAAACAAGTGCGCCTGTTGCTGAATGCACACTTCAGTGATACTTCTAAACGACCTGTGGACGAGGTGCAAAATTGCTGGTGTCAAGCAGCAATAAGCTTCCTCTATGCGCTGTTTGCAGTTATTTTGGGTTATGGATTCTGTGACATAAACACGATTTTTAGAATACCCCACAAAAAAGAATCGACAGGTGTGAAATCGGATGAGCGTGCGTGCCACTCCTGAGGATCATGGTGTCCTAGTCATCCTCCAGGATATCCGTAGTCCTGTTCTAGCCCTACATCACCCAAAAAATGGTCTGGGTGACAATTGTGTTGCATCCACATAATCCACATACAGCCTCTAATGTCTGGACGTAACTTTCAAAGAGAGCACCTAAACAGTAGATGGTGAGAGGTCGATTTATCACACGTGTCAGAATGTATGAGAGGTAGTGTGGATCGATGGTTTCATCTCCAAGGTTTCCACATCTCACATTAAGGGGGCAACCTCACTTGACGATTTACATGACATATCCACTTCTGATAATTTGTGGACCAGTAATATGTATCATTACGGTCCACTTCACCACATTTTGTGAACGTGGATTCATCAGAGAACAAAAAAAGTTCAGAGTGAAACTATTCGTGGCCCATTCGCGGGAAATAAATCCCACATTGAAATCGTTCCCACTCAGCTCCTGCATGAATGCCAGCGTGGTACCGGGGAACATTGTGACAGTGTACTATTCAACACTCGAATTACGGATGACCGTAGAAACTTCTCTTGAGCTGACATTAACATCTTGGTCAATTTCGACTAAAACGAACACTTTCATAACCACGCTTCACACTGATCTACGTCTATTTCCGCTACGGCTTCTGAAACTAATTATCCCCCAAAGTAGTTGTTCCGCACTTGAGAACGTAATGGTTCCTGGAGCTCTTGCACAAGGATGACTCACGGTATACGCCGTGGCTACTTCATTGGCATCGAGTCGAGATTCACCGACCACCGCCAAATGTTGCCGTATTCGCTGGGTAAATACGCTTTATTGTGAGTCAATATCCGTGTCACGCCGTATCTAGTTTGTTTGTGCATTCCGACCAGCTTTGTATGCGGCAGTACAACGATTCCTTCCCAAATCTAACCGAACATGTCTACAGAGCATCCACTTACCACGGATCAGAGGAAAACACCCTTATCTAAAACACCCTAAAGTAAACTCGTGTGGCACGATTGGCTGGGAGTCCATAAAGAGGGATTTTCAGTCACCTATTTGCAAGTTCTTTCAACTGGACGCCACTTCGACGTCTTTAAGATATTCCAGCAATCCTGCTGGGGAAAGGAGACCTTTAGTTTTATGTGAAACTGGAACTACGTATCGTTCCTGACATACATTCACAGCAATAAAGGGTAAAGACTAACGCAAAGGCAGAATGGAAAATTTAAATGTCAAACCGGGCGATCTTATAGTCTCCAGGATCGCAGATGAAATCAGCAACCCCAAATGAAACACCCGGAATATCGATTCCTCGGCCATTTGCCTCCCCACACACTTATCCACAGCATAGCACACGTCAAGGCTAAAATTTATATTCAGTGCATTGCAAGATGCGCACGCACATTTACGCTAAAATGTGCTTTTCTTTGCCTTGCGCAGGTAGTGAAAGGTGGCCAATACTGATATATGTGTGATATGCGGGAACTGGCAACATGCTGCTCCAGTTAAGTACAAAGGCATAATTAAGAGTTCTGGGGGGAAATCAGTGACTATAAACATTTGTTGATGAGAATAGCATTTACAAGTTGTCAAACAGAAACCTTCTAAATGCTTGTCTGAGCTTGGTGAATGTGGAATGGAGATAGTGTGACTGTGTGTGTTAGGAAACCCACTGACCCTTGCCTCACCTTATTGTATAATAATGTGAGTTCCCTCAGTCCACAACATATTTAACAACTCGTAAGATGTACTGGAAGCTAGGAAGCATGCATATAATTACGAGGTTACCCTCGTGGAACTGTCGTTACACTCTCAAGAGTCATAGTAGCCAAGTCGCTTACCCATGTAAGTCTGACGTTACCCTATCCACTGGTACTCTCTCGGGTACACAGTTTTGACGGGTATGCACCAGGGAATGACCTTAGTACCATGCTTGCTAGATTAAATAATAGCGTGAAAATAAATAAGCTTACTGGCTTCCGTGGCCTTTGTCACTGATGGTAAAACGTTAGGCAAGTCATTTCTTTTCCAACTACTGCAATACTCGACATTCCGATCCCTCTGCTGGGATATTTTTCAGGATTTTACTGGTCTTCCTAGATGGCTGCTGTCCAAAAACAGTTTCGCTTTCCCTCGTAAAAGGCGGCTTTCCCAACGCTTTTGCGGATGAGTTGCTGGGTAAAATCTTCAGGCTGCTTTCGGTGTGCCGTCGTCAATCGGTAAGTGCTGACGGCAGACACAGAGAATGAATCTGAAATATTATTGTTGTTGTGCAGCGTCAGTAATCGCTTATGTTCCTCTCTCGCCGTGTCTGGCTACTTATTTCCGTAATAGTAAGTAACAACGAAGACAGAAGCCTGTAGCCGTCATCTCTATTGAAATAGTACTCATTCTTCGATAGTTCAACTGTCTCAGACTTTCCTTCTGTAAATATTACTTTCCCTGCCTGGCACTCGTATGTTCTCCAAATGCACAACCTGGCCATACCCCTCTCTATGCTCTGTTACCGCTGATTTGACATTTTGTGGCGTTCGTGCTCTTTAACGCGTTGTCTTCTAGTCTACATCTACATCTACATCCATACTCCGCAAGCCACCAGACGGTGTGTGGCGGAGGGTACCTTCAGTACCTCTATCGGTTCTCCCTTCTATTCCAGTCTCGTATTGTTCGTGGAAAGAAGGATTGTCGGTATGCCTCTGTGTGGGCTCTAATCTCTCTGATTTTATCCTCATGGTCTCTTCGCGAGATATACGTAGGAGGGAGCAATATACTGCTTGACTCTTCGGTGAAGGTATGTTCTCGAAACTTTGACAAAAGCCCCTACCGAGCTACTGAGCGTCTCTCCTGCAGAGTCTTCCACTGGAGTTTATCTATCATCTCCGTAACGCTTTCGCGATTACTAAATGATCCTGTAACGAAGCGCGCTGCTCCCCGTTGGATCTTCTCTATGTCTTGTATCAACCCTATCTGGTACGGATCCCACACTGCTGAGCAGTATTCAAGCAGTGGGCGAACAAGCGTGCTGTAACCTACTTTCTTTGTTTTCGGATTGCATTTCCTTAGGATTCTTCCAATGAATCTCAGTCTGGCATCTGCTTTACCGACGATCAACATTATATGATCATTCCATTTTAAATCACTCCTAATGCGTACTCCCAGATAATTTATGGTATTAGCTGCTTCCAGTTGCTGACCTGCTATTTTGTTGCTAAATGTTTCGTCGATATGTACGAGGTCTGTTCGGAAAGTAAGGTTCGATCAATCGCAAAATGGAAACCACTCTGAAAATCCGATGAAGCTTTGCATATACACTCCTGGAAATTGAAATAAGAACACCGTGAATTCATTGTCCCAGGAAGGGGAAACTTTATTGACACATTCCTGGGGTCATCACATGATCACACTGCCAGAACCACAGGCACATAGGCACAGGCAACAGAGCATGCACAATGTCGGCACTAGTACAGTGTATATCCACCTTTCGCAGCAATGCAGGCTGCTATTCTCCCATGGAGACGTCCTGTGGAACGGCTTGCCATGCCATTTCCACCTGGCGCCTCAGTTGGACCAGCGTTCGTGCTGGACGTGCAGACCGCGTGAGACGACGCTTCACCCAGTCCCAAACATGCTCAATGGGGGACAGATCCGGAGATCTTGCTGGCCAGGGTAGTTGACTTACACCTTCTAGAGCATGTTGGGTGGCACGGGATACATGCGGACGTGCATTGTCCTGTTGGAACAGCAAGTTCCCTTGCCTGTCTAGGAATGGTAGAACTATGGGTTCGATGACGGTTTGGATGTACCGTGCACTATTCAGTGTCCCCTCGACGATCACCAGTGGTGTACGGCCAGTGTAGGAGATCGCTCCCCACACCATGATGCCGGGTGTTGGCCCTGTGTGCCTCGGTCGTATGCAGTCCTGATTGTGGCGCTCACCTGCACGGCGCCAAACACGCATACGACCATCATTGGCACCAAGGCAGAAGCGACTCTCATCGCTGAAGACGACACGTCTCCATTCGTCCCTCCATTCACGCCTGTCGCGACACCACTGGAGGCGGGCTGCACGATGTTGGGGCGTGAGCGGAAGACGGCCTAACGGTGTGCGGGACCGTAGCCCAGCTTCATGGAGACGGTTGCGAATGGTCCTCGCCGATACCCCAGGAGCAACAGTGTCCCTAATTTGCTGGGAAGTGGCGGTGCGGTCCCCTACGGCACTGCGTAGGATCCTACGGTCTTGGCGTGCATCCGTGCGTCGCTGCGGTCCGGTCCCAGGTCGACGGGCACGTGCACCTTCCGCCGACCACTGGCGACAACATCGATGTACTGTGGAGACCTCACGCCCCACGTGTTGAGCAATTCGGCGGTACGTCCACCCGGCCTCCCGCATGCCCACTATACGCCCTCGCTCAAAGTCCGTCAACTGCACATACGGTTCACGTCCACGCTGTCGCGGCATGCTACCAGTGTTAAAGACTGCGATGGAGCTCCGTATGTCACGGCAAACTGGCTGACACTGACGGCGGCGGTGCACAAATGCTGCGCAGCTAGCGCCATTCGACGGCCAACACCGCGGTTCCTGGTGTGTCCGCTGTGCCGTGCGTGTGATCATTGCTTGTACAGCCCTCTCGCAGTGTCCGGAGCAAGTATGGTGGGTCTGACACACCGGTGTCAATGTGTTCTTTTTTCCATTTCCAGGAGTGTCTGAGTAGTACGGTGTGCCTATCACGCCCGTCGACGCGTCACGCCGCTCTTTTCACATCGGAGCCCACTGTTAACACGTAAAGATGCGTAGAAGATAGTGTCTCCCGCCGAGTGTGAGTGCCTTTGAGTAATTTCGCCCGATTTTACGCAACCCACACAGTGTAACTGCCATGCATTTCCTTCTTCATGACAATTCTCGACCGCCGGACACTGCAGTGGCAATGAACACGCTGCTGCAGCGTTTTCGATTAGAAGTGTTTAATAACCCAGCATACAGCCTGGTCTTGGCTTCCTCAGAGTTTCGTCTCCATTCACATGGACCGCTGGTTATGAAGACAACATTTTGGCACAGACAGCACGCTCTACAGATCAGAGTATTGGTAGAAAGCAGCAACATTCTGTGACGAGATCTTTGGAAAGTTGGTATAATACTACGACACATGTCTCAGCCGGAGCAGCGACTGTATGTATTAGCTGCAAGGTGTATCTAACTGTTCAAATAAAACATTTTTCATTTCGCGACAGATCGAATCTTACTTTTTAAATAGAACTCTCACTTTGTCACAGCCACACGTCAGTTCGTTAGCCAAAGCAGTGTGGAGGCAGTCAGGCACTCCTTTTGCAATTCAGAAATATTTTTTAAGCACTTACAAAATTTGATATTACTATGGAACAGAAATAAGTTAAAAATAATGTGCTAGCTGTTCTATGTTAGTCTTGATAGTGCTATAGTCGAAAGTCGTTATTAATGACATGAGTTGATTTATCACTGATTTTATTAGCATTTATAATGACGCAGGGCTACAGTAACGTTATTTTTAATTTATTTATGTCCCATAGTATAGTATCAAATTTTGTAAATAAGTCAAAAAGATAAATGAACAAACAAACTCAAGTAAAACAAACAAATAAGTAAAGGACTGAATGTGTTCAGTTGACTTTCTTTCGGCAGTGGTCAGTCATCCAGTCGAAACGTGAAGGAAATAGCAGAGTTCGAAATGTTGAGTATTGAAATAGTTGGAACAGAATACTGACGCGGACTGAGAACTCACAAGATTTTACCATTACACGTACAGGAGGATGAAAAAAAGTGTTGAAACAACATATTACCATTCCTAATACGGCACAGGAAACCTGTTGACATCAAAACTACTTCCAGTTTTCTCTCAATGGATAAATAAAGGCCTTTTATGGTTTTCAAGGAATATTACACCATTCCTTCTGCAAAATAGACGGAATTTCAGGCGAGACCACAATGTGACAATTCATCCTCGTGTTCACAAAACCAGAACCTGGACAATTCGAACTGCGTGAACTGGAAACTTGTCGTCTTGGAACGCAGCATCACCACTGGGAACTAAGCAGTGTCCCATGGGACGGATCTCATGTGCTTAAGTGATCGCATAATCCTCGGCATTACGGCTACCTTGCAGAGTAATCGCGTGGAAGTGCAACAAGATTTATTTGACGAAATGGCTTTCTTCAATTGCTCCATAATCCAGATTTTATGGCCTCGGCACCATGTTTTCCTGTTACAAGTATTTGAATATTTTCATCACTAATGAGTTATTTTGGAATTCCAGCTCTGCTTGCACCTTCAGGATGTTTTGTTGTTGACAGCGTTAGCGAGTGGGACATTCAGTTCTGCAGTGACCTACAGCTGTCCTCCTCTTATTTTTCGTCATAATACTCTCCAATAAGCGCCTGTCACAATCACTCAGTAAACACTTCCGACCCCCTAGTGACTTAATGGATGGTACTTTTTTCGGTTTTTCTGTATGCGGTATAAAACTTCGATAGGGTGCCTTTAGAGGCGTGAAACACCTCGCGTGAAACTATTACGGAAGGACTTACTATAATAGCATGAATAATTTTTCCACACTCGAATTCACTTAGCTGTGATACACAGAACGTTGTTCTGAACGCGACTGACACTAATTGCGACGCAATGAGAACACTGCACAAGTGGTGCAGTTCTAGGTCAAATCAAAACCGTATCGTGCAGGCTTGGCTATCATATGTATCTACGTATGTTCAAGCATGCATTTATCGCGGTATTTCCTTATTTTTGTCCATTCCCTGTACGTTACTTGATGTCTTATTTTTCTCAGTCTCGATGTAAAAGGCGATGCCCTCACTGACTGACTGACTCATCATTGCCCAGGCAGACACTTAAGGACAGGAACTTGAAATTTGGAGAAGGGATGGATCTTATACTGTAAGCGTCGTTTAAAAAGGTTTTTTCATAATTCCAACCCTAAGAGGGTGCAATAGGGGATCAAGCGTTTTTTGAAAAATGTCGCAATTAATTTTGGAGCTGGACCTATGAAAATTTGTATTTGGTTTCCCGGTCAGAAATAAACAAATCCATGTTTCAGCGTTTTTGGAAATTCAACCACTAAGGGGTAAAATAGTGAATGAAAGTTGTTTTTAAGACAAATACTTACTAAAGAACTACTAAAGGATTTTTAGGGCTACATCTTTGATAATTGATATTTGACTCCCCGGTTAGAAATCAGAAAAAAAGGAATGAGTTTCAGTGTTTCTGGAAATTCAGCCTTTAAGGGAGTACAACAGGAGATGAAAATTTTTAAGAAAATATTTTTTTTTTGGTCATCAGTCTACTGACTGGTTTGATGCGGCCCGCCACGAATTCCTTCCCTGTGCTAACCTCTTCATCTCAGAGTAGCACTTGCAGCCTACGTCCTCAATTATTTGCTTGACGTATTCCAATCTCTGTCTTCCTCTACAGTTTTTGCCCTCTACAGCTCCCACTGGTACCATGGAAGTCATTCCCTCATGTCTTAGCAGATGTCCTATCATCCTGTCCCTTCTCCTTATCAGTGTTTTCCACATATTCCTTTCATCTCCGATTCTCCGTAGAACCTCCTCATGCCTTACCTTATCAGTCCACCTAATTTTCAACATTCGTCTACAGCACCACATCTCAAATGCTTCGATTCTCTTCTGTTCCGGTTACATTAAAAAATTTAAAGCTAAATTTAAGAAAACTGGTATTTCACTTCTTGGTTTGATATAACGAAATTTTTGTTAGGAGATGAAAGTTGCTATGGAAATAGAAGTTCATTCAGAAGAGACCATGCTTACATGACCTTAATTAGCTTGAAAAGCTCAGACGTTGTAGCAACTTGTGAACAATATAAAAAATCACAAGCTGCGACATCGTCGAGAAAAAAACAGTGACGTCCGTATATCTAATAAGTTTCCTTTAATTTACGTCTATGGCCACAAACGTTTTTTTAATAGATTACCGGTTTCGGTCTTTAATGACCATCATCATATCTGTATCATAAAAACAAAGTCCTAATGTACTGCAGCCATACATCGTCAAATACATATAAATAACATCACATGCACGAGTCATGTTGTCAGTCACGTGATGTCATTTATATGTATTTGACGATGCTGGTGCTGATTCCGCATTTAACATTTGACGATACCACAATGGCAGCAGTACATTAGGACTTTGTTTTTATGATACAGATCTGATGATTGTCATTAAAGACCGAAACCCGTAATCTGTTAACAAAATCTTTTTGGCCATAGACGTAAAGTAAAGGAAAGGTATATAAAAAATCGACCATAAAAAACAAAATCTCTGTAGGCCATTACAGTCTACGCGCGTGTAGCAACGGGCGGTAAGGTAGTCGTTACAGTAAGAGCTGTGCGGAGCATAGAACTGAAAGTGCTGGAAGGTTACCGTATTGATCGATGAGGGCTCCCTTGTGGTTTCGAATTCCGATGTAGGCCCTCGACCGGTGGTCGAGAGAGCCGGTGAGCGCGGCGAGGTCCTCCATGGTGTTGACGACCGCCAGGTGGGACCGCCGCTGTCGGCAGAGGCGCGCCGCGTCCTGCCACGACGCCGTCTCGTTGCCGCTGCCCCCTAAGGCGGAGTCGTGTCTGGCCGGTATTCTGAACATGGGGTACTCGTCACGCGGCGTCGGGTCTCCCGGACCTACGGAAGAAAATTACATCTCAACTTGGAAAACAACGCGGCAAGCACGACGATGAGACATCCAAGCTGCTGCGTTTGCCGCTACTTTGTGACCGGAGTTGATGAGGTATGCCAATGAAATTCTGACCTACCTTTGCTCACGGGCATCTTAGGAGCGTCGGAATCCAAACCACAGACTTATCATTCGTCTCAAAATGCGCAGGAGTTTCTAACAATACACGGGCTAAACCCATTTTGAAATTACACTGGTGAGCCTGAACGAAAACACTGGTTATAACGATAGCTACGGAAACTAACTTGGTCTGCAAAATATTCCGTTTCCTACTGCTCGTCACTGGTTTTGGTACAGACCTACAGTGAAGACGGAAGCGAACCATTGCAGGAAAGCGCCAAAACACAACCTTCAGGACAAAACTGAGACGTTTTAATTATGCTTCTCAATTTCTCAATATTAGAAAAGTTGAGACGCGGAAGTTATGCACAGAATATAATTATAACAGCAGACACGAATTTTTATAATAAAACAAACCGTTTTACATGGCCTGGGTGGGGGATATAAATTCCGTGTAAATACATGTTGTTGAGGAAGGTACTTCTTATGACGATAGGTTGTAGTTACTATAAACCAAGCTACTATAAACCTCATTCTGCCAGAGACCATATCAAAGAGGGCGGTGAAGCAGGCAGAGGTTCAGAGCACTCTCCTGTCCTAAGGGCGGAAGAATCAGCAAAGATCAACGGCCTGAGGATGTGGAAGGCAATAGAAGCCACTGCCTTAGAGACACATAACGTGCGTCCACAGCACATGTGACCTGTAATTGAAAAGTATCATGATGATCTCTCAATTCGTAAAAGACTCCGGAATAGTTCCCCATTCGGATCTCCGGAAGGGGAAAGTAATCATGAGAGAAAGATTTAATAATCAACGAAAGGATAACGTCCTGCGAGTCGAGGCTTGGTATGTCAGAAGATTTAACGTGGTAGGGGAGCTAGAAAATGCAAAGGCTCAATCTAGATATAGTAAGGATCAGTGAAGGGAAATGGAAAGAAGACAAGGATTTCTGGTCATCTGAGTATAGGGTGATATAAAAAGCGGCAGAAAATTGTATAATGAGAGTAGAATTCGTCATGAATAAGAAAGTACGGCTGAGAGTATGTTGCTATGACCAGTTCTTATCAGAATCGATAGCAAACCAACACCGACAGTTCAGCTACACATGTCGACGTCGCAAGCTGAAGGCGAAGAGATAAAGAGGAACGTGTACGAGGATATTGAAAAGGTGATACAGTAAGTAAAGGCAGATTACAGTCTTGTAGTCATGGTGGACTGGAATACAGATGTAGGGGAAGGAGCAGAAGAAAAGGTTACGGGAGAATATGGGCTTGGGAAAGGGGATGAGATAGGAGAAAAATAAATGTGGTCTGTAATAAATTTCAGCTAGAAACTGCGAATACTCTGTTCATGAATCATAATACTTGTAAAAAACCGTGTATGGGAAGATTTCAGTTAGATTACATCGTGGTAGGACAAAGATACAAAATCAGATATTGGACTGTAAGGCGTACCCAGGAGCGGATATAGTAGCAGATCACTTTTTAGTAGTGATAAAGAGGTTAGTCAGCAAGAATCAATACGGCAAACAAGTAGGATGCGGAAGCACTAAGGAATGGTGAGATACACTTGAAGTTCTCTAAGGTTATAGAAAGAACAGTAAGGAATAGCTCAGCAGGAAGTACAGTTGAAGAGGTCTGGACATCCCCAAGAAGGCAATCATAGAAGTTGCAAATAAGAACGTAGGTACAAAGATGGTAACTGCTAGGCAGCCATGGGAAACACAAGAAATACTTCAGGCGATCGATCAAAGAAGGCAGCTCAAATGTGTTCACGGAAATTCAGGAACGTAGAGGTACAAGTTGCTGAGGAATGACATAAATAGAAAGTGCAGACAAGCTAAGACTAAATGGCTGCATGAAAAACGTGAAGAAGTCGAAAAAGGAGTGGTTGTCGGAAGGACAGTCTCACCATACAGTAAAAGTCAAAACAACCTTCGATGAAATTAAAAGAAAGGGTGGTAACAGTAATAGCGCAAAGGGAATTCCACTGTCAAATACAGCGGAGCGAGTGGATAGGAGGAAAGAGTGCAATGAAGGCCTCCGTGAGGGGAAAGGTTTGTCTGATGTGATAGAAGGGCAAATAGAAGTTGATTTAGAAGAGATAGGGGATCCAGTATTAGAATCCGAATTTAAAAGAGCTTTGAAGGACTTAAGATGAAGTAAGGCAGAAGGATAGATAACATTGCATCAGAATTTCTAAAACCAATGGCGGAAGTGAAAACAAATCGACTATTCACGTTGGTGTGTAGAATGTATGAGTCTGGCAACACACCATCTGACTTTCGGAAAAGTATCATCCACACAATTCCGAAGACTGCAATAGTTGACAAGTGCGAGAATTATCGCACAATCGCCTTATCAGCTCACGCATCCAAGTTGCTGACAAGAATAATATATAGAAGAATGGAACAAAAATTGAAGATATGTTAGATGATGAATTTGGCTTTAGGAAAGGTAGAGACACCAGAGAGGCAATTATGATGTTGCAGTTGATAATAGAAGCAAGACCAAAGAAAAATCAAGACACGTTCATAGGCTTTGTTGACCTGGAAAAAGCGTTAGACAATGTAATACGTTGAAAGATATTTGAAATTCTAAGAAAAATAGGCGCAAGTTGTATGAAGAGACGGGTAATATACAATATGTGCAAGAGCCAAGACGGAATAATAAGAGTGGACAACCAAGATCGAAGAGCTCGGATTATAATGGATATAAGAAAGGGATGTAGTCTTTCGCCCTTACTGTTCAATCTTTACATCGAAGAAGCAACGATCGAAATAAAAGAAAGGTTCAAGAATGGAGTTAAAATTGAAGGCGAAAGGATATCAATGATGATTCACTGATAACATTGCTATTCTCAGTGAAAGTGTAGAAGAATTACGTGGTATGTTGAGTGGAATGAACAATTTAATGAATACAGAATATGGACTTAGAGTAAAGCGAAGAACAACGAAAGTAATGAGGAGTAACAGAAACGAGAACAGCGAGCAACTTACCAGGACTGATGGTCACGCAGTAGATGAAGTTAAGGAATTCTGATACCTAGGCAGCAAAATAACCAGTGACGGAAGTGTCAAACATTGGCTTAATTTGAGAAAGATATTTCTGAGAATGTACGTCTGGAGCACAGCATTGTATGGTAGTGAAATATGGATTGTGGGTAAACCGGAACAGAAGAGAATCGATGCATTTACGATGTGGTGCTACACACGAATGTTGAAAATTAAGTGGACTGATAAGGTAAGGAATGAGGAGGTTCTGCGCAGAATCGGAGAGAAAAGTAGTATGTGGAAAATACTGACAAGGAGAAGGGCCGGATGATTAGGACATCTATTAAGAAATGAAGGAATCACTTCCATGCTACTAGAGGAACCTGTAGAAGGCAAAAAACTGTAGAGGAAGGCAGAGTCTGGAATACATCGAACAAATAATTGAGGACGTATGTTGAAAGTGTTACTCTCAGATGAAGAGATTGGCACAGGAGAGGAAAACGTGGCGGGCTGCATCAAACCAGTCAGAAGACTGAAGACTTAAAAAAAAAGTATGCCAACCTTCCGAGATAATAGAAATTAGCGGTAAAAACTTGCATTTCTGTTATGCTTAGTCTGATTTTCGCCTGAAAACTACGCAATTCGTTTTCTATCTTTCTAAATTTATCAATAACGTAATAATATTATACATATTTCCGTGAGTTAAGCTTGACCTAAGGAAGTTAGTTATCCTGTAGGGTCCTCTTCATGAGTTACCAAAAATGCCACATATACGAGATATTTGCCAAAATATTATTTACCTTCTTGTTTACGGAAATTACTTATTCAATAAATAGAAAATTATTGTCTTTTTCAAAATCATACATAACTTTTCGTAAATACATTGAAATGATTATCAAAGCTAAATACACACTTCCTTATACAAGTGGCATAATTAAAAATTTAAAATGTTGTATTTCATTATTGTTTAAAACAATTTATGTCACTAATTTTGTCATTACTTTTTTTAAACTTTAAAAGCTGTAGCTTTGTTTAAATTATTCGCTACTGAACAGCAGGAAAGCAATTCAAATATTAATTTGAACCATAACCTTTTGTAGAAGATCGTTTAAAATATACAGAAATAAAATTACCGCCAATTCAGTCGATTTACAGTTGTGGTTGAGTCGACATCTAGCATATAACTTGTGTGCCATGCGCGGGTTCTTTGCACAGGTCAGTAGCTGGCAACATGTATGTGTGAAGGAACATCGTTCCTTGTCTTGATATCGTGCTCTGTAATTTGTGGTCATCATGAGAGAGCCGTACTTATAGACAAGTAGGAAAAGAGTTTTCGCTGTGATATTTTGTTGTTCTAACATGAAACAAAAGTGTGAAATAAACAATCGTACACCGTCATTTTGAAAAACTTCTTTTCTTTACTGTGAAATATAAATCCCAGGATCTCTATTTCATCCACAGACAAGGAAGATATAAGAGTCGAATATTGTGCTACTATATACATGTGTAAAAAATTTACGGAAGCTATAATTCTTTTATAAACTTTACCTAATATCATCCTTTCTTATAGTATTAAACTTGTACTGAAGTGTCAGTCTCAGTGCTAGAAGATTAACAGCTGCAAAGTGACAATTTCGTAAATTAAGAAGGAGTGGGTGACATAATGGACCAAAGCAAGAAAATATTTTCAATGTACATGGATCCTAAAACGTGTACCTTATCAGCTATGACCACTTGTTCCTCCTTGCCACGAAATGAAAACACATCTATCTGTTTAGAGGTGCTCAATATGGTGTCAATGCTTTCGACCGACATATTAGGGAATCGTGCACTCTCTGAAAACACCAGACTGATCACGAATGCGTTAGCAAGCGCTGATGACCCGTTCCTGTGTGATTGGTACCTTGCTCGCACCAAAGATTTCGAATGTCCCCACAGCCAAGAAACCAAGGAATTAAGGTCGGAGGGACGAAATGAGCACTGTACTGGATCTCCTCGACTTACCCATTGTCCATTAAATATCTAGGTGATGTGTCCACGACTATTTCGAAAAAAAAAAAGAAAAAATGAGCTGGTGCTCCATCATGCATGAACGACATTATTTCCAGGCATCGTTGTAAAGGTGCCTCCTCCTCTGGCAGGCGATACCTTGCACCAGTTAACCTGGTTGGTATCTTGTAAGGTCCTACTCACTTATGGCAATAGCGAAGATGAACATGTATTTATTGTTCTTAGTGTGTGCATTTTAGAGTACAAGTTTACTCACCATTTTTGCCTTGTTTCGGTCGAAACTACCACCATTAAAAGTGTGGAATACATATTTTAACACTATGTACATTTCAGAAATGTGCACTGGCGGTTTAGGACTTGCGTCTTTGTGTGGTAATCGAAACATTCTCGCTGCCGGGTTAACTTCAACAGTGCTTAAATTTTAAATAGAAATCACCAGTAATGGCCGCTGATGACTTCCGGCATAAATTGTCATCCTCGCTCTGCCAGCGGCCTTGTCAAACAGGGCGAAAGAGCGGACAGAGATTCAGGGCACTCACATGTCATTGAGGTGGTGGGGAATAGTTCCTAGAAGGTGGAAGAACCAGAAATGGTCAACGGCATGAGAATGCAGAAGGCAATGGAAAATAGTGCGTTAAGGAGACGATTTGTATGTACAGTACATGTTGCCTGTAACTGAAAAAAGTGTAATGACAATCTCTGCACTGGCAAAAGATTCCAGAGTATTCCCTCATTCGGATCTCCGGAAGGGGATTACCAGGGTTAGGTGACCATGAGAGAAAGACTGAATGACCAACGAAAGGTGGGGATACTGAACGGATAATTCAGTACGTAAAGGGAAATGAAAATCTAATAGTCATGGGGGACTGAGATGCGGTTTTAAGACTAGGAGTGAAAGAAAGGGTTACGGGAGAATATGGACTTGGTTAGTAATAGTGAATACTCTGTTCAGTGGTTACAAGAGGAGGCCAGAGGATACGGGGTGAGGCAGAAATTCAGAAATCAGATATTGGATTGTAAGGATAGATATAGACTTAGATCACAATTTAGTAGTGATGAACATTAAGAGTGCAATGAGAATCACGCTGTTTAATGCAGGAGAGAGGTAAGATAGATGGCAAGATTGCACTGAAGGCCACTCCGACAAGGAAAAAGTGTCTGATGACGTGACAAAAGAAACAGGAGTCATCAGGGAAGTGTCACCTAAACGGCTATTCACTTTAATGTGTGGAATGTATGAGACTATTGACATCATCAAACTTTCGGAAAAACATCACCCACACAATTCCGAATATAGCAAGAGGCTACAAGGGCTAGAAGTATCGCTTAATCAGTTTAAAAGCTCATGCATTCAAGTTGTACGCAGAAGAATGGAAAAGAAAATTGATTTTAGATGACGATCAGTTTGGCTTTAAGAAAGTGAAATGCGCCAAAGAGGCAGTCCTGACGTTGCGTTTGATATTAGAAGCAACACTGAAGAAAAATCAAGAAACGCCCGTTGGATTTCTCGACTAGGAAAAATCGTTCGACAATGCAAAATGGTGTAAGATGTTCGAAATTCTGAGAAAAATATGGATGAGCTGTAGGAAAAGACAGGTATATACATTATGTACAAGGACCAAGATGGAAGAATAAAACCAGAAGGCCGAGAACGAGGTGCTCGGATTAAAAAGAATGGAAGGCAGAGGTGAGATCTTTAGCCGCTACTGTTCAATCTATACGTCGGAGAAGAAGTGACGGAAATAAAGGAATATTTCAGAAATTGGATTAAAATTGAGGAAGAAAGAATATCAACGATAAGATTCGCGGACGACGTTGCTATGCTTAGTGAAAGTGAAGAAGAGTTACAGGATGTGATGAATGGAATGTCTAGTGCGTACAGAATGTGTAATGACAGCAAATAGAAGAAAGACGAACGCGATGAGACGTAGCAGAAATGAGCACTCTAAGAAACTTACCATCAGAATACAAAATCACTAAGTAGACAAAGTTAAGGAATTCTGTTACCTTACTTAGAAAAATAACCCATGACGGAAAGAGCATCGAGGTCATAAAAAGCCGACTAGCACTGGCAAAAAGATTATTCCTGGCCAATAGAGGTTTGCTAGTATCTAACATAAGTCTTAAGGTGAGGAAGGAATTTCTGAGAATGTTCTGCATTGTATGGTAGAGAGAGATGGACTGTGGGAAAATGGGAGCACAAGAGAATCGGAGTCTTTGGGATGTGGTGCATAGAAGAAAGCTGAAAATTAGGTGGACTGATAAGGTAAGGAAAGAAAAGGTTCTCCACAGAATAGGAGAGAAAATACAGAAAATATGGAAAACTCTGACGAGATTAAGGGACAGGATGGTAGGACATCTGTTAAGACATCAGGGAATGACTTCCACTGTGCTAAATGGAGCTGTGGTGGGTAAAAACTGAAGAGAGAGACAGAAATACGAATACATCCATTACATACAGTAACTGAGGAGGTAGTTTGCAAATTTAACTCTGAGATTAATTTCGCGATTCGTGCCTGGCCGTATCAAACCAGTCAGATGTCTGATGACTCATTTATTTCTGAGTGGCGAAGGAAAATTCATTTTTCTATATTCACAAGTCAGATACTGACAGCAAAATATTCCGTATCTGTCGCTCACGAGCATCTACGTGGCCCCACAGTTTGCTGTATGCTCCGTTCGAAAGTACTTTAATATGGACAGCTACGATGGAAGTAGTGGTGTGAGGCCCATGATGAAGACATGTAGACAAACCAACCACCCACATTTACGAAACCTTGCCTGTCACCACTACAGCACTTAGCGCTTTCTCTGTGCTCAAGACAGCTTCTTATCCTCTACGATCGTTCCCTAGGCCCCGTAATTTTTTTTATTTTTTCTTACAGTTTCGGAAGTTGTTATATTTCAAGACACAAAGGAATTAATAACATTTAGCTGCTAGTGAGCATTGAATTACATAATTGGGGAAAGTTGGAAATTTATGTCGGACCCGGATTCGAACCGAACCCAGGTTTCCTGCTTACTATACAGATGCCCTGACGACTAAGCCATCCCGACGTAGTGATCATCGTAACTGCACGGACTAACCTACCACGTCTCCCGTCGTATGTAGACTCTCAACTTACCCACACACTACTGACGTGATACTCCTGCCCATTATCCTCATTACTCGTGGCGTTTCGCCGACTACCGTAAGAATTCGAGTGTGGTGTGCATCTGCACTGAAGGGATGAGTGGCCAGCCTCGTCTGATGTAAATTAATGCCCACTAGCAGCTAAATGCCATTAAATCCTTTGTGTCTTGATTCATAACGGCTGCAAGATCCAAATGGTATCTGTTATTTCGGACATTTCCGGAAGAACAGGCGGCACGTATCTTAATATATTTGTTGTTATTGTTTTTGTTGTGTGATGCTGAACAATGTCAAAAGGATGTTCTCAAAGGTTATGGTGAGTAACCTCGTAGTCGTTCTTTTGTCCAGTGGATTACCATAAAGGTCAGGCGGCAGAAAGATGTGTGTACCACACCCCGTTGTAAGGAGGACGGATTCAGCTACAATAATGGAGAGAAACCTAGAGACAGTGATGCACCCTTCAGGAATCCGCAGGAAACAGTGTACTTTCACGTATGCTATAAATGTAATCAAGCAGTTTCTCGTTGATTTTGAAGCATAGATAATACAAAGAATTATGTACTGTATTTGCATACATCAACGTCTAATAATCTATGCGGAGCACTTCGTGCAATTATTACCTTTTGATTGCTTGTTATTTCGTTTCGTTACTCAAAAAGAACTTATAAAATTTCCGTGGTATACCAAAATCATGGTATTTTTCTGATTGAGAACAAAACCTCCCTTTTCTCAGTATGTCAGTTCACAGTTTCAGAAGTGTGATACAGTCGTTACTTGTTTTAAGGTAGCGTACCTTTGAAGTGGATTGTGATATCGAATAGTTCGCCTTTCCTGCAGGTCCTGACGGCTACGTCCACGGCAGCTTCGAACGCCTCGTTTACTTGCCAGCCCACGCCGTACGAGTGATCCATGTCCATCTGAAACACACAAAGCTCAGCAGCAGCCGCTGAGGAAAAAGTTCGTATTGATAATAAGAGGCGTTATGGCTTAAAAACCCAATGCAAGTGGTGCACCGAAAAGCGTCGGGGAGAACATGAGAAAAATGATAACTGAGGTTTTGAGCGGCACAACTTAGGAAAATTGAATTTATGGGCTTAGAACAATGATTTTGATGTAAAAGAGAGCCCAAAATTTTATCGTATTGACAGATCACCCTCCTGACCCCCACCCCCCACCCCTCCCTCTCCCGAGCGACAGATAGTTGGCAAAGCCATGCTATGTGTCAAACGGAATTAACCTCTTCATTCGTTCTTCATGCGTCCAGATCAATTAACGCATGTCCACTGCGTTGCATCAACAGGCTTTGAAAGTATTGACACCATCACTCGGACACCAGGTTAATGCATCAGCCTTCTAACGGCAGGATCGTTCTACTTCCGTAAAAGCAGCACACTAATTTCTTCCAATACGTTTACTGTAATGTATTAATAATACTGACGCGTGGTCAGATCCATTTCACCGACCGTTTACATGTAAAACTCACAGAGATTGATTATAACAAAGTAGAAGGACAGTTTTCCAGTGCTACAGAATTCGTAGGCAGATTGCATTGGCCCATTACAAGTGATATAAATAAACGTTCGATCCCTCGTCCACTAAGAGATAGGCTACGTCATAATAAGGACTATTTAGTCAGAGAAAAGATCTCTCGCTTAACAGACTGTCTCAAACCACGCTGTATTAAACATTGCGGAAGCAGTCTTACCGACAAACAGAAATACGATTTTTTTTTTGCTGTAATCAATCGATCCAGATAGATGTAGAAGCACTGTTTTGTCTGTAAAAGTGTTGTAAATACATATATATCGTATGTACAAACGCATAAATGATGAAAAATGTAATGAAATTGATCAAGGCGATCAGGTCCTAAAGACCAAGCTGTTGCGGCAAGCCGGCCGAAGTGGCCGCGCGGTTCTGGCGCTGCAGTCTGGAACCGCGAGACCGCTACGGTCGCAGGTTGGAATCCTGCCTCGGGCATGGATATGTGTGATGTCCTTAGGTTAGTTAGGTTTAACTAGTTCTAAGTTCTAGGGGACTAATAACCTCAGCAGTTGAGTCCCATAGTGCTCAGAGCCATTTGAACCATTTTGTTGTGGCAAGCAACGTGCCCTCCGCTGAGTTTAACTTAGACGTTTGTTCTTATGTATTCAGACCCCTACTAGTTTGAGAAGCGACACCAACTGTCCATCGTGTCCTGCCATGCGGATGCAATATGGAAGATGATGGGTTCAGGATACAGCTGTCCCAGCGGTCGTCAACCTTGGAGCCGCTACTTCTCAGTCAAGCAGCTTCTCAGTTGAAATTACGAAACTGTTGCAGTTCTCCCACAGTGGAAAAGTACTGCCAGTACCAGGAACTGAGGTCGTGTTCCCCGCATAGGAGTCAGATGCGCTGACCCGTCGGCTATGGAGCCGGATAAAGTCTAATTTTAAGTGTTTTGAAAATTTTTATGCAGAGTGACCTGAGAATAATGGTCACTTTAGCAAATGAAGGCACAAAGTCCGTACATGTGTCTGCGATTACGTTATGTCACTTTATTTGTAAAGGTTCGTCTTGATCACATAAATTGTACAATTCACAATTATCGATTTTGGCCATCCCCATCATCAGACAGTTACAAACGGAAACACGGTGGTGTAACCAACTAGATCCAGTTAGCACAGGCTTAGTGATACATAAGAAGAATAAAAATTTTAACATGATTAACAGCCACGCTTTCCAGCCATATACAGGATAAAAATACTGTGATGTAGGTATAATCGTCAAAATCTATAGATCTGGGTACACGATACGCGCTGGTGATGGCATGGATATGCCCCGTATTTATACAAATAACTGAGGACAATAGAGGGCTCTATTAATAGAGTACACTGGTAACCAGTACCGTAAATTCAGTAGCTAAAATCCAGTATGCGTAGTCAGGAATTAAAATAACTTCATATGGCAAAGTGAGCATCTGACAATAAAACATCAACTGCCATGAAATATGTGGAAATAAAACCCATACTTAAAATCTACATAACACATGTGAAGACTAATAATAGAAGTCTACTAACCTGGAAAAGTAGATAACATATAATCGTGTCAAAATCAGAATAGAAAGTTTGCAAGTGACATGACATTCATAAATCCAAACCTTTCTGCGTGACAAAACAATTAAACATCCGTGAGTGTAAGACAGTTAACAAGACAGTGACTGTTAACTAAAATCTCGATAGTCGATGACACAATCTTAGCGGAAATACAGTGGCACTGACTCGTGGCTTCTCGTTAAGAAGTTTTTGTTTTCCTATGGCGTAGCTGATGAAAAAGTTCCAGCCTTTTCGCACCTGGTAGCAGTAATCCCAGTTGCCGTTTTCTGTATACGTAAAATTCCATTTCTCCAGTACATTCAATAACTGTCCTTGTGATGCCTTATGCAACACTGCCATATTATATTCTATATTTCCTGACATATACTTTTCTTTATCCAAATGTGTACTGAATACGCTCTTAGTTTGGTTGTATATAAGCTCTCTGAAACGAGTCTTGAAAGTTCTTCCCGTCGCACCGATATATATCTTTTCGCAGTCTTGGCAGTTAATCTTCTAGATACCAGATTCTAAATCTTTGTCGCTTTTGTTGCCAAATTTGTGGTGTAGCTTAGAAAAAACGGTGCCTTTCACCTGAATTCCAATTTTTCTCTCGTTTTTCTGGAGGCTTGTGCTATTCTCTCGGCAACTGCACCATTGTATGACCTAGCAACATACGACTTCTTACCCTTTGGATTTGCTGTCTCTTTCCTGTCAAGTATTTTTTACAGTAATGTAATTAACCTTTATGAGAAACTAAAGTCGAAAATACATGACAGGAGTCAGAAGGTGCAGAGGAAAGAAGTTTTTTATTGCTTTATCATACAATGCTGCACAATCCTTCAGAAAAAAACGAGAGTAAAAATTGGGTTTAAAACGAAAGGTACTGTTGTTTCTGAGCGACACCACAAAGTTCGCAATAACACTAACAAATATTTAGAATCTAACGTCTACAGGATCAAATGCCAACACGCGAAATGTTTTATATTGATCAGACGGGAAGAAATTTCAAGACTCGTTCTACATCATATGCATATAGCCTAAATAAAACCGTATTCGATACATATTTGGATGAAGTAAAACATGTGGAAAGTTATTTAGAGGCTATTATGGCTGAACTGAGTAAGGCATCAAAACGAGAAATTGAAATTTCAAAGAAAATGGCTACTGGGATTACTGTTGAATGAACAGAATGAATTTAACATGACTGATTATTTTGATACATTCAGTTTTTATATATATTCAGTTTTGATATATTCAGTTTTAGAAGCGTCGAGTGCCGCAGCAAACTGGTGTGTGGTCGTGTGCGCCAGCCACCACCTGCTTTGTTCGCAAGCTCCTTCGCTGCAAAACGAAAACTTCCTACCGAGAAAGCACGAGGAGGTGCCACAGAGATTCCGCTCCGAATGTGTCATCAGCTATCGAGATTTTAATCAACAGTCACTGTCTTGTTAACTGTCTTACATTTTCGTTTACGTTTAAATGTTTTGTGTTGCAGAAACAATAAAATATTTTGATCTGACTTTTACGCAATTATGTATTTTTATTTTACCAGGCTAGTAGCTTTCTGTTATTAGTCTTTACACGTTTTATGTGGATTTTAAGCATGATTTTTATTTCCACATTTTTTATGTCTGAATAAAATCTTCTCGGTTTCCAAGCAGCGTTTATTCGAATAAAATTCTAGAACTACCGAAAATTTTATTCGAATTGATGCGGCGTGAAAACCGAAAAGATTTTAGTTAGAAATGCCGGCCGGAAAGACGCTCATTTTCCTCTATGAAGAAATTTTAATAAGTGCCCACGCATACAGGATCTCAGCTACAGAATTAACGATACTGGTTACTTACGTACACTGATATTAGCACCCTCTACTGGCCTCATGTATTTTTTTAAGTACTGGACGTATCCAGGCCATCACCAGCACCTTCTGTGTACCTACATCTATAGATTTTGATGTTGACACCTGCATCAGAATATTCTTATGCTACGTATGGGTGGTAAGTGTGGTTGTTTATCATGTTAATAGTTCGAAACTTTCTGGCAGATTAAAACTGTGTGCCCGACCGAGACTCGAACTCGGAACCTTTGCCTTTCGCGGGCAAGTGCTCTACCAACTGAGCTACCCAAGCACGACTCACGCCCCGTCCTCACAGCTTTACTTCTGCCAGTATCTCGTATCCTACCTGGTAGAACACTTGCCCGAGAAAGGCAAAGGTCCCGAGTTCGAGTCTCGGTCCGGCGCACAGTTTTAATCTGCCAGGAAGTTTCATATCAGCGCACACTTAGCTGCAGAGTGAAAATGTCACTCTGGAAACATTCCCCAGGCTGTGGTTAAGCCATGTCTCCGCAATATCCTTTCTTCCAGGAGTGCTAGTTCTGAAAGGTTAGCAGGAGAGCTACTGTGAAGTCTGGAAGGTAGGAGACGAGGTACTGCCAGAAGTATAGCTGTGAAGGCGGGGTGCGAGTCGAGCTTGAGTGGCTCAGTTGGTAGAGCACTTGCCCGCGGAAAGCAAAGGTCCCGAGTTCCAGTCTCGGTCCGGCATACAGTTTTAATCTGCCAGGAAGTTTCATATCAGCGCACACTCCACTGCAGATTGAAAATCTCATTCTGGCATGTTAATAGTTTCATTTTTCTTACGAATCGCTAGACCAGATGTAGATTTTGGTTCAGCTAATTGAACCTAGTAGGTTACACCACTTATCTATTTGTAACAGTTCTGTAGATGGCAACGGCCGAAACCAGTAATTATGAATTGTACAGTGTATGCGATCAAAACGGACATTTATAAACAAAAGAATATTGAATATTCAGGGATATGAGAGGAATAATCATTCGAAACCAAAATTTCCGGTAAATATGGGCTCTAAAATTCATGCCTTAACAGCGATCTACATCCACATGGATACTCTGCGTATCAAATGTAATTGCCTGGCAAAGGGTTCATCGAACCACACTCACCGTAATTCTCTATTATTCCACTCTCGAACTGCACGTAGATAAAACGAACAACTCTATCTTTCCGTGCGAGCTCTGATTTCCCTTAGTTTATTATGATGATCGTTTCTCGGCATGTACGTTGGCGTCAAAGAAGTATTTTTGCATTTAGAGGAGCAAGATGGCGATTGAAATTTCGTGAGAAGATTCCGCCGCAACGATAAACGCCTTTGTCTTAATGGTGTCCATCCCAAATCCTGTATCATGATGGTGACACTGTCTCCACTATTTCGCGATAATACAAAACGTGCTGCTCTTCGTTGAACTTTCTCGATTTACTCCGTTAATCCTATCTGGTAAGGACCCCTGACCGAGCAACAGCACTCCAAAAGAGGAAGGACTAGCGTAGTGTAGGCACTCTCTTTAGTAGATGATACTGTGAAACAAATCTCTTCCA
Organism: Schistocerca cancellata; assembly: GCF_023864275.1. NCBI lineage: Eukaryota > Metazoa > Arthropoda > Insecta > Orthoptera > Acrididae > Schistocerca > Schistocerca cancellata. Next base: position 726,735,736 of record NC_064627.1, read on the forward strand.
CTGCAGGATGTTTGCTTTTCATACGTTGAAATGTGGTAGTATGGTTGAAAACAAAACAAAAATGTGCAATAAACATGGACTCTACAACGTATACCTTAAGAGCAATGAGCATTTGATCATTTTCGCTGCTGTGTAACAGATCTCTGGTACTGAAGCGCTTAAGGTATACGTTGTAGAGTCTCCGTTTACTGAGCAATATTTTCTTGTTTGTGTCTGTACTACCTCCTTCCAAAATCTGGAAAGCAAAGAGGTTTCAGTAAAAGTGATTTGTGTCATAGTACCTTAGCTGAAGTGTTCAGATCTCTTAAGTCATGCGCTTTGGAGTCCATGTTTACCAGACGTTTTTGTTTTGAATAATCGTTCCTATCATATTGACCATTGTATTGTATCGTATTGTATTGTATGTTAACCAGGGGCCGTCCCCGCTGCAGCAGCAGTGGTCCACAATCCCACGAAGACTGCCGTAGTCCACCCCTCCGCCGCTCCACATCGAACCACTCTTTCAGGGTTATCGAGTAGTTCGGCCCCCGGTGCACACCCCCAGGGAACGTCTTACACCAGACGAGTGTAACCCCTATGTTGGCGTGGTAGAGTAATGGTGGTGTACGCGTAAGTGGAGAACTTGTTTGTGCAGCAATCTCCGACATAGTGTAACTTTGGCCGAATAAGAGGAGCCAGCCCGCATTCGCCGTGGCACATGGAAAACCGCTTAAAAACCATCCACAGTCTGGCCGGCTCACCGGACCTCGACACAAGTCCGCCGGGTGGGTTCGTGCCGGGGACCAGGCGCTCCTTCCCGACCGGAAAGCCGTGGGCTAGACCGCACGGCTAACAGGGCGGGCCACATTGACCATTCCTGGTGGAACACTCTGCAACCCTAAAATTTGTTCCATTCTGTCACGATACTTGTTGTCTGGCAGTATTAACGCCCACTTTTTGTCCTGGAGCTTGCATTCAGCACTCATCAGTTCTGCCTCGGATTTGTGTTTTCGATTGTGTCAGTTGCACGTGATCAGTGGCATGTAGTGTGGACAGGTTTACTGACCAAGAGTCAGCCTTTACACGCCTCGTTTCTTGGTACAATGAATGCAACGGAAGAGCGGCCCAACGGCGCCACCGATATTCTGAACTGACACGACACCAGTGGCAATGACATTACAGTTCTTTTGTATCTATACTCTGAGTTAGACATTTTAATGATTCCATATTGCAAGCTGTTCATTGGTATGAAAATATTTTCTGGGGAACAAAAGTAATTTGGGTAGCAAACAGAATAAATCGTAAAAACAAAATTACTCTGTACAGCAACCGGAGGCCGCAGGTCCCTGATACCACACCACTCAGGAAGTATCCCTGAACCACCTCCGAAAATCTGTCGGTGGAGTTTATTTTCACCTAGTATACATGTATAAAAAGCCGTGTATGAAATTTTGTCGGTGGAGTTCGTGCTCACCTTGTATGCACGTATTAAACGTTGGTTACTGCCAAAGCGAAAAAAAAGTTGTATGAAATAAGCTAAGGAAAGGACAGTATTGGTAGCAATAACGGCAAAAAACTGGGCTGGATGATGATCTCAATGCATTCCGGACTCTCATTGTTCACCGAAGTCACTCGTTTGCTGTCACTAGTATCAGCACAGACTTCGGTGACCAAAGTTGTCGCAGTCGGTGTTGCACGATTCCAGTAGCTAACACTCTTTAGGTCAACTGGGTACCCTTAAACAGCCGAAAGAGTCAGCAAGACAGGAAATAAACCCATCGGTTAACAAATATTTGCAATATTCGTCCCCTCACTCGAGTGTGTCGCTGCCAAGCGGCACGGTGATAACGCGTGGGGGGAAACTTTGCTAGCAGCACACTTGCCGTTGCTCATTCCCTAGCAAACAAACTTCTGGCAGGCTGTGTTCACAACTGACTGTAATTTGTGTTTTGGTCGCCATTCGATCAGTACCGTCTGCTCATCAGATGCGACTAGCTAGAAGTGAATTATTATCGTCGAATTGAATCTGTTTGTCTATGCTGTCCGGAAAAATAAATTGCTATTTCGGAAATTCTAATTTAGTGGCTAGGTCCTCAATTTTATTTCTGTTCTTTTAACAATACGACAGTTTGAATCATTTGCTATACAAACACCTGTCAGCGACGCACACAAGTTAATTCTTGGCTTCAAATGGCTCTGAGCACTATGGGACTTAATATCTGAGGTCAGTAGTCCCCTAAACTTATAACTACTTAAACCTAACTAATCTAAGGACATCACACACATGCACGCCCGAGGCAGGATTCGAAACAGCGACCGTAGCTGTCGCGCGGTTCGAGACTGAAGTGCCTAGAACTGCTCGGTCAGCGCGACCGGCAATTAATTCTTCTTCACTTCGTAGTTAAGGGTGCTCACTCTTCATTACCACCAATGTTTTTTGAGGTAGAGTAAATTTGGGGAAAAAACCCGAATTAAAATGTTAGGGAGGTTAGGGACTGATGTATGTACCAAAATATCGGCTGCTCAGATTTTATATTGTTCCCACTTATAAACCTGCCGTTACGTATATAAGACGGCTTTAAGGACTATTATTTTAACTTTTTAAGAGCATTCGGATACAACGGTTTAGAAATTTCGTCGCAGATTGAATGCCTAATATTGTATTTTCTCACTAGAAGTTTACTCACTAGTTATTCGCACCTCTCTTGCGAACAATTTAAGATGGCGCATTACTGGCGTATTCAGCTTGTTTGAAGGCCATGTTTCTGGTGTTTTTAAAGGCATTTAAATGTTCACCAGAATATTTTGATTCATAGATCCCTCAAGCATCACTCCAAGGAGTACCTAATAAAATCTCAAGACGAAACCAGTTCAGTTACCTTACATCAAGTGGATTTTAATGAACCTGAGATAGTTGTAGATGTTCCACCGAAGTAATCAAGGGAAACACAATTTGAAGCATTAATGTTAATACATTATTGTTGGAAAAATCAATAATTTAGTTTTGGTGTTGACGTCTACCATCGCTTCGAACTCTGTTTAGCAAACTGCAGGAAAGAATTTCCTAAGAGGAATCTAAAACTGGTATTCTGCCTGTCACATATTGCGCGTGTTGCAGTGTTATGGAGCGTGATCGCTGCAAAATGTTACTGTGATATTGATATGTAACCGTTAAGCAATAAGGTAACTTCCACAGTAGCATGTGAGAATGAAAACAATATAATTTTTCACGTATGTAAACTTCAAATGGAGGAGGTGAAAACCCACAATCAAATAGCTGAAGAAAGATATGTATTTATGCATATTCACAGTAGATATAAAAAAACCAGTGAATTACATACCTTCACAATCCAGTACCCGGACGAGTTGCGCTTAGCAGAGAATGCGAGGTACATAGGATAATGATCTGCATGTGTAGTAACAGCAAGCGCCCAGAATACGAAGACACCGCAACAGATCCCCGTAGAGAACATTCTAATCGTCACTTGTTGGTCACAGATATCGTTCCTTAATTCCTATAACATATAAAAACAGCATTCAGTGTCTATACCATTACCCCCCAAATCATTTGCAGATTCTTGAGAAACTAGTGCAGCCTATGTTCACCGATAACGTTAGGAATAAAAACATTAACATCCCTTCTACTATTGATGGTAAACAACATGATTTTACTCGTGCCTTATGTAGCTCTTGAAATAGAATACAGTATATCATGTGTATTTTCGTAGATAATGAATTTCTTTGTTGGGCAAAGAAATCTAAGCTCCTTTTCGTACTCCAGTTATGAACCTTCTCAAAATATACTGTGATTCCTTAAAATTGCAACATAGTAGTGGATAGAGAATAATCATGTTTTACAAATACAGCCAGAGCCGTACCAAACGCATGGCGAGATGGGCTCCCGTCAAGGGAGCAGACATAGAGGTGGCGCAAAAAATGTCCAGAAAAGAAAAGAAAATGCAAGTACTAAGGATGATTTGAGTATTAACCAGGAGAAGTACGTTGGTTCTCGTACCCCTCTTGCTCCTACCCTCTGCTTAGAAGATGCCTTTTCCCATGACTGTACACACACGCCGTTTCCACCGTGTAATTTCGAGCAATTGTAAGGATACGACTATAAGTCGCTGTCACGAAAGTGGACTGCTCGATATCGTCCCTTACGTGTCAACCAAGTCCACTCCTCGCCCTGCAGTGTTTCCGTGTCAGGTGCAGCCTAGCTTGTCGTCATAATTAGCTGCTTCCGTGTGTTTGTTTACCTCTCTCATGTGAATTTGTTCTGCTTTACATTCAGTTATGAGTTATATTGTATGTTCTGTGTTTAGAATACCTGCTATCCCACATGTTCTTGGTGTAAATCTATACCGAATAGACATTAGGTATTAACTATGTAATGGAGACTCCATCAGGATTTGCGTGCACCACGACCGCTACAACAGTACTATCAACAAAAGAAGAGTCAGCATAGGTCGTTGAAGTAGAAATTTTTATTTCTGCAGCAAATCCGTTTCAATCACTGCATAACCATCGTCAGTGCCAGTATTAATGCCCTGTGGCAGTTGCATTTGTACCTTCTGTCTGACAATTACTCTTCGTGGATAAGTGTAGATATTGCAGTTTCACTGCTTGTATTTGTGAGTCCTCAGGTCTTTAATATTAGCACTGATGACGGTCAGGCAGAGACTGAAATTGATTTGCAACAGAAATAACTATTTCTACTTCAACGATCGATACCGACCCACCTTTTGTTATTAACCATGTAACATCTAACGGCTTAAAGTTTTTCAACCAACTTGCTCGTGACGAGTGAGCTAGGTGGAACGTTAATTTTTCGAAGCACATTAATTGACGGCAGAAAGGTTGGTAGTCACAGAAAGAGCAGTGTAATATGTTAGCAGCATCGTAGCTTCTTCATAGGCTGTAGGTGTTAATGTTGTGTTCAATTCGCCACGAATAGAATGTAAAAAGATTTATTCATACTGAACATTTTAATAAAGAAGTGGTCTGTAGGACAATGCTAAGATACTACAATAGACAATGGCCACTACGGGCTGCAATACAATACAAAACTGAGTTTGAGATCTCGGAAAGGTTCCTTTTTCCTATTTAAGTTGCAATGAGCTTAAGTCCAGATAATTTGACGACAGACGCAAATTTCTTATGGAATGAACGTATATTCCCGCCTGTACAGCTACATTTTTGATGACCATGCACTTATTGCATACGGAGGACAATAGCCCTATAATTTATCTGGACAAAATTTGGATTTCGCAGAACCATACGAACAAATGCATTTGGCACATTTGCAAGGAAAATGTCCTGAAAATATCTACAGGACCTTTGGTATAGAGAATATCAGTGGTATGGGTAAGGGGTGTAGTGATGAATTGTATGCAATAACTGCAAATATAATCCCCTCTCCCGTTGGGAAATACTTTATTTTATTTTTTTATTTACACGCCTATTTCCGTAGGAGCAAATTGAGGAGCAAATCTCAAAGGTGATGGAACGTGTCAGTGCATGAAATTACGACATAAAAGTACTAACACTTAAAATAAAATGCTTATGAACCCAAAATAGTCAAGCCATAAGTTTAAGTAAACGCAAAATATAGTCAAGCCATAAGTTTAAGTAAACGCAAACAACAATATAACATAACAATCAGATTAATTTTTCAAAGAACTCCCCAACAGAATAGTAGTGACCCATGAGGAAACTCTTCAGTTTCGATCTGAAAGTGCTTGGATTACTGCTAAGAGTTTTGAATTATTGTGGTAGCTTATTGAAAATCGATTCAGCAGAACACTGCACAGCTTTCTGCACAAGAGTTAAGGAAGTGCAATCCAAATGCAGATTGTACTTCTGCCGAGTATTAACTGAGTGAAAGCTGCTAATTCTGGAGAATAAGCTGATATTGTTAACAAAAACGACATTAAAAGATGTATATACTGAGAGGCCAATTGAATAATACCCAGACTAGTGAACTGGGGTCGACAATAAGTTCACAAACTTACCTATTGCCCGAACTGCCCATTTATAAACCAAAAACATTCTTTCAGAATGGAAATAGATACTGCAAAATATAATATCATACGACATAAGCGAATGAAAATAAGCAGAGAAGACTAATTTTCGTGTCGAACGATCACTTACTTCAGATACCGTTCGAAGAGTAAAAATGGCACCATTAAGTCCGTGAACAAGATCGTGAACGTGGGCTTTCCACGCCAGTTTACTATCTATCTGAACATCTATAAATCTGAACTGTTCAGTTTTACTAATAATATGCCCATTTTGTGAAATTAGAACGTCGGGTTTTGTTGAAATGTCTCTCTTACTGTGATTTAGTGTTACTTTATTTTCTGCAAGTCATGAAATTATGTCATGAACTGCACTGTTTGAAACAGTGCCAATGTTTCCTTTACTAACAAGCTTTCCTAACAAGCTAGTGGCATCAGAAAACAGAAATATTTTAGAATGACCCGCAATACTAGACACGTTCAGAGTACCAGGTAGAAGGACTGGTGGCGCGGTTAGACACGTTTAGAGCACACAGGGACAGGTACAAAGGTGCGCACGTTAACACGTCCAGAGCCGTTAAATGGTGAAGTTAGTGTAAGTTTAAAGACCGATGCCCTCAGCAGTTTGAATTTCATAATCAGTCTTTTCTATGGCAATTTCCTAATTGATTTCACAAAATTTTTAGAACTGAGAAAGTCTCTCGATTTGCTAGTATTTAGATTTTTGGAATTGTGGGTGCCAGGTAGTTGCATGTAATTTTTTAAATACATTTATTTATTTGTTATGAGCAATACTGTAAAATCGTTAAATTTCATTTCAGTATTCGTTTTTGTTTCATTTATCTATTTAACATGATCTGATTATGGTCATGAGGTCCTCTCTGACATCTGACCACGGTTTCACATCTACAGTACCTTTTATACGTCATATTTACCTAAGGAATAACAATTTTAAGTATTTTATTAATAGTTATTCTCTGGGAGCAAACTAGCAATAGCCTGATTAGACCCAAATGGGAATACACTGGAAGATACAAGTACGTCATTCCTCGCTGCTTCACTCTATGACAGAGTTCATCGATCGTAATGGCTGGCGCTTGGTACTGTGCCAGTATCTCCGCAACCCATGGCTAGACATTTTCCGTCCTCTGTATCGAGGTAGGTCAGAGCAGTACGGTAACTTGTGGTCTCGCGTTATCTCGTTGAAGTTAGGAAACAGCCGCCTCTAAGATAGGACTCAGCCACTGGCTTTGAGATATCAGGAATGTAACGCCTGCTGTTCAAATTACGGGTGATGTATTGTGTACCCTGCACCATTACGCCAAGTGCTGGGTACACGTATGAAGAATGCAGTCTGGCAATGTGTGGTGCCATTCCTGCTGACTGAGCTGTCACTTGGCGCACCACTGTCGAGCGCTTCCGTCTGCTTCGTCAAGGAAAACAGCGCCAGTGGTCGCTGTGTTGAGCTGTGTTGATAGAACATGATGCTCCAAACACGATCGGGTATCCCGTTCGAGTGTTCTTTGCAAATAAAGACTAAAGGTGGTTGACGTGTCTGTACAACCTTCATGACCGATCGAACAGTGTTTTGTCTCTCTGGCGCTAGTCGCGCCTACTCTCTGAGATCCTCTCATGAACTCACGGATTCCATATTTGTATGGCCTCATTGTATCAATTAGCAATATCGCTGAACGATAAAACGCAATCGCGATTGGCCACATTTCTGCCACTGTCGAATTCCGATAGCCGCTGGCCGCGCGGGATTAGCAGAGCGGTCTCAGGCGCTGCAGTCATGGACTGTGCGGCTGGTCCCGGTGGAAGTTTGAGTCCTCCCTCGGGCATGGGTGTGTGTGTGCGTCCTTAGGATAATTTAGGTTAAGTAGTGTGTAAGCTTAGGGATTGATGACCTTAGCAGTTAAGTCCCATAAGGTTTCACAAACGTTCACGATAGCCACTGGTAGACGAGGCGTAACAGGAACTTCTCACAAAAAAGCAACGTTCAATTATTTCTGAATGAGAAACCTGTAAGTTATACCTTCCTTACTCAGGATGCCTTAAACCTTTTGCGCCGACAATGGAATGGTAGGAAATACGTATTTATTGTGTTTTGGAAATACACAGCGTACACAGTATAACAAAAATGTAGCTCATAGTAATTGGTCAAAGCAGCAACCAGCGGTTAGTCCCTAATTAACAGACACTACAACGGCGGTTCTGTTCAATACTTAGGAACCTTTTGCTTTGTTAATATTAAAGACACATACCTAACAGTAGGAAAGCACTGAAAGAAATGTTTATGCGTAAACTGTCATATACAAACTAAACGAATGAGCGTAGAACAAAAACGGCTATGGCATCTCATGTGTATGTCTCGACGTCAGTATGACTTTGCTACTGTCGTCTTTTGTGGTCTTTTACACATGGCTTTCACATTGAATCTCCTATGTACGTTAATAAAGTTGTTGAATTTGCTCAATGGTACATTGATCTGGGCAACCATATGGACGCCTGAGACTGCAGTTGTGTAACTCCGAAATCGATAACATACTAAATAAGCACACCGCACTACACATAGATGAGTAGGATATTTGAAACATACATCACCATCAAACACAGTTGGATGGCCAAGCAGCTTCTCTGGAAAAATGGATCACAAAGAAATATGTCTGTTACCAACGTATTGTTCGCAGCGTTTAATATCACTATCAATAGTTTCTGGGTAAAAGCAAGTAAACCCGAACCAATGGAAGTCCATATAAATGTAAAAACCGCCATAGAGATGTATTACGAATGTTACTTGAGCCCTGTTTAGTGCTTCGTCTTTATAGTGGGGGTAGAAATCTCGAATTAACTAAGATATTTTCGGTTTCGATTCTGTAATGTATTGGTGTAGACCGCGCAAACACGGAACTTCGTAGGTCTCAAGTTATTGATGAAAATTGATTTTATGGTTCACAATGTTAAGATGTTGTCTGCACTGTGTTATCGATTCAACGGCAATAAATCAATATAGGGGGATACCCTCTAGATATTTTTGACGGTGTTAGAGAAGCTCGAAAACTGTATTCGGCAGTGGGTGTCTGTCGTTTCCGATTATCGTTCTGTGTTTTGTTATCCTTATCAGTATAGGGAATAGACTTAAATTTATTCTTCGCCCTTGATTCAAATGGTTCAAATGGCTCTGAGCACTAGGAGACTTAACTTCTGAGGTCATCAGTGGCCTAGAACTTAGAACTAATTAAACCTAACTAACCTAAGGACATCACACACATCCATGCCCGAGGCAGGATTCGAACCTGCGACCGTATCCGTCGTTCGGTTCCAGACTGTAGCGCGTAGAACCGCACGGCCACTACGGCCGGCTTCAAATGGTTCAAATGGCTTTAAGCACTTATGGAACTTAACATCTGAGGTCATCAGTCCCCTAGACTTAGAACTCCTTAAAGCTAATTAACCTAAAGGCATCACACACATCCATGCCCGAGGCTGTATTCTAACCTGTTGGGACTTAACATCTGAGGTCATCAGTCCCCTAGACTTAGAACTCCTTAAAGCTAACTAACCTAAAGGCATCACACACATCCATGCCCGAGGCTGTATTCTAACCTGTGACTGTAGCAGCAGCGCGGTTACGGAGTGAAGCGACTGAAGCGCCCGCTCGGCCACACAACCGGCAGCCCGTGATTCATTAGGTACTCATGAAGGGAAAAAAATTCTTATCTTTTCTTTTCGTCAACTCTATTGTAGAATGAACTAGTAGTAGAATGCAGAATAGCTAACGGAGCTACATTTGATGAATGTAAAACGGCCGCAATAGCTTCGTAACCCCGACGATTATACTGGCAGAGTTGTGAAGAACAAAGTAGGGAAGGGTTCCACCGGAAAGAAGACTTTGTGAGAGGTGTCCTTTACGCACAAAGCTCGGTGAGAGAGATGACCTGTTGACGAGGTGTGGACAGATGTTTCCGGAACCAGTTGGAAACTAGAGTTGGGAGATTGTGAAGCGACGACAGAATTAACAATTACAACAAATGGCCCCAGGATATTTGTATTTTAACTGTTCCCCCTTTGCTTGCCGGGGTGGCCGAGCGGTTCTAGGCGCTTCAGTCTGGAACCGCGCGACCGCTACGGTCGCAGGTTCGAATCCTGCCTCAAGCATGGACGTGTGTGTTGTTCTTAGGTTAGTTAGGTTTAAGTAGTTCTAAGTTCTAGGGAACTGATGACCACAGCTGTTAAGTCCCATAGTGCTCAGAGCCATTTGAATTTTGTTCCCCCTTTAAGGTCCATGAACTGTTAGAATGTATTGATTTCTTTAAATTTAAATCCTGTTGGTGTATGCTATTATCCCTTTTGTCCAGTCCATGTTCTTTATCGTTGCTGCCCTTAAATTTCTTAAAGAAAAAAAAAGTGTTACACACTAGAAAAGTATCAGAAATTTGATGTATTATTCATTTAAGTAACTGTTTGAGGTCCATGAATGACATTTTTGTATGTTTCTAAGTTATATTCTTTGGAACATTGTACTAATGTGATATTATGAGAACAGCTGCCAACGATTTAAAATTATATCAGGTTACTTTTGGTAACTCAATTCTAGTACCCACTGTCGCCTTGTCGGCCACTTATGCAGTTTTATTAAAGAGTAATTTTTAATAAGGAGTGCATTGTATGTAACCTGGAAAGCCTGTGGTAGTATACGATAATTTGTATTGGAGAGGTACGGTGTCTCAATTTCTTTCGTTATTGTGAAAGTTCACTATGCTCAGGATTTGTCAATTTACTTATCTCTATTACTTTTCTGTGAGTTTCATATAACTGAAAGTTACACACAACCTTGTTCACTTGCTAAAGGAAGTCCACTCAAACTCTCTTTGTCAATGAATGTGTGAGACTTTCGCTCGAACATGAAGCATTAACAAAAACAAAGAACGCTATTAGAGAAGTCCGTCCCGACAAACTACTTTTCCCGGTTGTTTTGTTGACAGCGATATGTTTACGTGTATCCCAGCTTTACAGCTTACGTTCATTTACACACTTCTCTGCTAACACAGTACCTAAATACCTACACAAAATATAAATACCTTATATGTGTAAGCTCTTAAATCTTTCAGTCACAACACACTGGACTCGCATTCGGGAGGACGACGGTTCAATCCCGCGTCCGGCCATCCTGATTTAGGTTTTTCGTGATTTCCCTAAATCGCTCCAGGCAAATTCCGGGTTCGTTCCTCTGAAAGGGCACGGCCGACTTTCTTCCCAGTCCTTTCCTAATCCGATGAGACTGATAACCTCGCTGTTTGGTCTCTTCCTCCAAACAACCCAACCCTTTCAGTCACAACATAAAGCACAAATATTTAAATCTGAGCAGCACTATTGCTCTTCACAGCCTAGGCGAATAATGATGAACTAGAATATTCATATAGCCGCTGAATCATTTGGAGTAAACAGATATTCCCGTGTAAGTGGTTCCTGGTACAACACAAAACGACCAAACGTGTACGGATATGCAGTGTATTATTAAAGCAAACAGCTTGTCAGCACAGCATAGCACCGCCGTAACAAGTGAGGCGTGTAGCTTTTATAATGATGAACTGTAGCGGGTGGTGAGTCGGTGGCTACAGCTGTCGCGTGCGTCGCGTGGGGAGGCCGTGTATCTGCGGTTTCGGTTTAATTGTGAGAGCGGTCGCGCAGCCAGCAGCAGCGGCGAGCACATTACCTGATTGGCCGGCGGCCCGCGGTGTTGTCCGGCGTCCGCTGTCGGAACGGCTCACCGCGGCACGCAGGGGCCCCGCCAGCTGGCTGCAACCTAGCTTAGCCCAGCCATCTGCGGTCGTTGATTAGCTCGCCTGTATTACCAGCAGGTGCAGCTTAACGGTGTCACAAAGGACGAACGCTGTTTGTGCCAACACACATATTCTGAGAAATTGCGACGCCTGTATGCATTCCTAGATGATACATTTCAGTATCCTTCCTGCAGTTTTAATCCGCTTCCATTGCCCAATCGTCGCGGATGCTGAAACATCTTATGCTAAGACGCAACATGCAAGCTCACCAGACAGACCCCGTCGAATCTTCGAGGCGGATACCGACAGTTGCTGTGGCAGACTGGGTGGCGCTATAATCTAATTTCATATTATTTTCCAGGCTAATAACGGGCTTTTTCCCATCTCCACCTTACAAATAAAGTACACAAAAATGCAGAACCAATGACCACGATTCTCAGACGAAATGGCTTCTTGCCCCATTTAATTCCAAATTAAGTTGCGACAGAAAGCACATGTAGTAAGTTTGAAAGTGATGTACCAAGAGTATTCGGGAAGTGAGATCCGGATAAGCTCGAAATGGAAACCACTGTGAAAATCCGATGACACTTTGCACAGATGTGTTGTCCAGTGTCTTTAGTCTGCCTGTCGATCGATTCGTGTCGCTCTTTTCAGTCCTGAGCGCAGAGTGATCACGAAGAAATGCCTAAAACAACAGTGTCTCTCGCCAAGTATCTGAATCTGGTGACATATTTCGCCTGAAACTATGCAGCCCACACAACATAAATGTCATGTGTTTCTTTGTTCAAGACATTTTTCAGCCGCATTTTGCAGGTGCAATGAAGACGCTCCTGCATCGCTTACGAAGGGAAGTGTTTGATCACCCACAATACTCCCTTAATTGGCTCCCTCTCTCTGCTCACATGAATCGCTGGCTAAGAAGACAACATTTTGGCACAAACAAAGAAAGGCAGTCCTACATACAGAATTGGCGGAAAGCACAGGCGGCTGCTTTCTGCGACGAGGGTACAGGAAAGTTTGTACAAAGCCACGATAAACGTCTAAGTCGGAGTGGCGACTATTGGAGAGATAGATAGAAGGAGTGGCTGTTGCAGATAAAACTTTTTTGATTTTTACTACGGTTTTCATTTAGTGACCGATCGGACCTTACTTTCCGAATACGCCTCGTAATGGATGCTGGTTGTTACGTAATGGAACTCCAGGTTGTGAAAACTCGATAAACTTTAATCATCAGTTTCAAACAACGCGCGTGATATTATTAGCACATGGATCCACAGTCTCGATGTATTTTTCAAATGGAAACATTGCCCGTTACCAGGTGCACAATTTTCATATTTATGTGCTATTGGCCAATTTAGAGTTTATTGTTACCATCAAGCAATCTATAAAGATATCAACGGACTGTCAGAAAAAAAAACATTTAAGGTACATAATAAAACACCAAGGAGTTACGTTGTCAATTTGAAATAGGACATGAGCCAGTACTTATAGTCAAATGAGTTGTCCCATGCAAATCAATTTACGATTCCACATGTTGGCGAACCTTAAGTGCTGTGTATTAAATTGGGACAGAGTGTTCACAGTACATGTTGGCGTTTATTTCCTTAGTTACTCGACATTGATGATATATATGGGGCTTTATACGTGGTTTTTATATTCCTTGCTGTTTGTAACACAGTTGCTGGCACCCTGTGGTTAAGTTTATTTAACCACGGCTTTGTAACCAGTGTCATGTACACTCCTGGAAATTGAAATAAGAACACCGTGAATTCATTGTCCCAGGAAGGGGAAACTTTATTGACACATTCCTGGGGTCAGATACATCACATGATCACACTGACAGAACCACAGGCACATAGACACAGGCAACAGAGCATGCACAATGTCGGCACTAGTACAGTGTATATCCACCTTTCGCAGCAATGCAGGCTGCTATTCTCCCATGGAGACGATCGTAGAGATGCTGGATATAGTCCTGTGGAACGGCTTGCCATGCCATTTCCACCTGGCGCCTCAGTTGGACCAGCGTTCGTGCTGGACGTGCAGACCGCGTGAGACGACGCTTCATCCAGTCCCAAACATGCTCAATGGCGGACAGATCCGGAGATCTTGCTGGCCAGGGTAGTTGACTTACACCTTCTAGAGCACGTTGGGTGGCACGGGATACATGTGGACGTGCATTGTCCTGTTGGAACAGCAAGGTCCCTTGCCGGTCTAGGAATGGTAGAACGATGGGTTCGATGACGGTTTGGATGTACCGTGCACTATTCAGTGTCCCCTCGACGATCACCAGTGGTGTACGGCCAGTGTAGGAGATCGCTCCCCACACCATGATGCCGGGTGTTGGCCCTGTGTGCCTCGGTCGTATGCAGTCCTGATTGTGGCGCTCACCTGCACGGCGCCAAACACGCATACGACCATCATTGGCACCAAGGCAGAAGCGACTCTCATCGCTGAAGACGACACGTCTCCATTCGTCCCTCCATTCACGCCTGTCGCGACACCACTGGAGGCGGGCTGCACGATGTTGAGGCTTGAGCGGAAGACGGCCTAACGGTGTGCGGGACCGTAGCCCAGCTTCATGGAGACGGTTGCGAATGGTCCTCGCCGATGCCCCAGGAGCAACAGTGTCCCTAATTTGCTGGGAAGTGGCGGTGCGGTCCCCTACGGCACTGCGTAGGATCCTACGGTCTTGGCGTGCATCCGCGCGTCGCTGCGGTCCGGTCCCAGGTCGACGGGCACGTGCACCTTCCGCCGACCACTGGCGACAACATCGATGTACTGTGGAGACCTCACGCCCCACGTGTTGAGCAATTCGGCGGTACGTCCACCCGGCCTCCCGCATGCCCACTATACGCCCTCGCTCAAAGTCCGTCAACTGCACATACGGTTCACGTCCACGCTGTCGCGGCATGCTACCAGTGTTAAAGACTGCGATGGAGCTCCGTATGCCACGGCAAACTGGCTGACACTGACGGCGGCGGTGCACAAATGCTGCGCAGCTAGCGCCATTCGACGGCCAACACCGCGGTTCCTGGTGTGTCTGCTGTGCCGTGCGTGTGATCATTGCTTGTACAGCCCTCTCGCAGTGTCCGGAGCAAGTATGGTGGGTCTGACACACCGGTGTCAATGTGTTCTTTTTTTCATTTCCAGGAGTGTATATTGTACGAGGGTAAGTCAATTATTATCCGCATAGTAGTTATAAAATTTTATTGTAATCAAATAGGAATCTTACAAGAACATAATTTTCCCTGCGTTCCAACGCACTTAGTTCATCGTTGTACAATTTTCCTGATGCCCTAATAAAAGAAGGTTCTCGGTTGAGCTGAGAGCCAGGAATGCACTGCCTCTTTCACTGCTTCGACCGAGGCAAAATGCCTGTTTGAGTGGATCAAACAAGTGACATTCAGAAGGGGAAAGATCGGAACTATATAGAGGATGATCCAGTACTTCAGATCTGAGTTTCTGGAGCGTTTCAACAGTGTGGGCACCAGTAAGCGGACGGGCAACAACGCAACACCTTTTGACAGCAATCCTCGGCGTTTGCTTCGAATTGCAGGCTTTAGCCTGGCAGTAAGCATCTCACTGTAAAGTATACTGTTCGGTTATTGTGCCCCTTTCCCCATAATGTTCCAGTACTCGACCTTGTGGCTCCCAAAAAACCGTAAGCATCAGTTTTGCTGCGGACGGTTGGCTCTTGAACTTTTTCTTGCACGGCGAATTTAAATGTTTCCATTCCATACTCTGTCGTTTACTCTCCGGCTAGTAATGATGGATCCATGTTATGTCACCAGTAATGATACGGTCTAAGAAGTTGTACCCTTCGGCTCCATAGCGATCCAAATGATTTTTTGCAGATATCCAAGCGCGTTTGTTTATGTATCTGTGTGAGTTGTTTTGGGACCCATCTTGCACAACTTTATGAAACCCAAGTCTTGATCTCGTACGCAGAACCGCGATTAATTTTTCAGACGATGTGACACTTCGTGAATAGTTAATCGTCTGTCTAAGAGAATCATTTCACGTGAAAGCGTTTCTTCGTGCGTAACACTTGTGCGACCATTTCGGAATTTTTCAATCCATTCCTAGACACTCCGTTGTGGGAAAACACTGTTCCTGTACTGTACCGAAAGTCTTTGATGAATTTCGTCCGCTGATACGCCTTCCGACGACAAATGCGGATCACTGAACATTGCTCTTCTTTGATGCAAATAGACAGCGGAGCAGCCATGATTAACAGCACTGCAGCGATAACGAAACTAAGCTAGCAGCTTGGAAATTGCAAAGATATAACAACAAATAAACGAATCATTCGTTATAAACGTAAAACGACAGTACTACCAAAATAAACAAAAATATAACTAAATTGTGGATAATAATTGGGTTATTCACGTATGTAGGTAATGGAGCATGAGACTATCCCAGTTCCTTACCGCACAGAGACACAGCAATGTTGAACGCATGCTCTCAACGAGGTATACAATATCCAATAAAACCCGTAGTCCGATAAATATATCTGCTATATGCTGGAATAGCTGTTTTATATTTTATTTTGCATGTGGACACACCACGATAGTGAAGTTGAATTTGGTGCATGAAATGACTCGGGTTCTCAATGATTTGTTGTTCAACTTCGATGTGTATTGTAAACTTTTCGCTCCTATCTGATACAGAGCACATTAGGGTTTTATAAGTCACTCCACGAGTGGACTGTATGGGTTGATTTGAGTGCTAGACGTGTTACAGAGGGCGTCATTGCAGTGTATTAGGCTGTGTCCTATGTTAAATTGACAAATCTGCCACTTGTTATTTTTATATACGTTACACACGTAACATAGCCGCGTCAGAAGCCGAAGGGCTTTATTGTCCAGAAAAAGACTTCATTTTCGTTTCAAACGTCAACATATACATTTTGTTTCACCAAAATACTGCGTGCGTACATGCAGTTCATCATTTTCTACTAAACGTGCTTTATTATTTTATGAAGCTGAAAGAAAGACAATATGTTCTTATTTCATATTTCCAGCAGCAGCAAGTTGAAGGCTTCGACTTTAATAAGATTCTACGTCTTTAGCTCTGTACGAGGAAAAAAATAGAAATATTAAATAAAAAAAAAACAAAAAAATTGTTAACGAGAGGAAAAATTGGATCTGAGGGACCTGTGTTGGATTCCCTGTATCTCTTCAGATTCTTTCTGTGGTTCGCAGGTCTGGAAAGTGATCCTCTCAGCCTCGTGAGGCTTACTGACGAAATGTTTGAATGCAGAATCAGACTTCGTCTACTGGGAATAACGGCTGTAGGTGATCACGTGCCCGACGAACACGGGTCGCGCCTCCTGTTGCCTGGCATAAAGGTGTAATCCATTTATGGTGTCTGCGTTCGCATATGTTCATTCTAAGTGTGTTTCAAAAATTTTATAGGTTGGCTGATAATGACTAAAAACTCGAAATTTGACAATAGTAAAAATTTGAAAATTTTACAGGTCGTAACGGGCAGTTTCCTTTTGAAAGATGCATATCAATTAGTCTTTACTCCAACTTGTACTGGACGTTATAGAAACGCATGGGGTTTATTCCTGAAAAATGACTTAACAGTAACATGAAGTTAATGTCTTTGAATTACACCCTAACTGCAACGGAGGCTGTATGTACAAGCCGTTGACACATCGAACGGCATATTACCTCCTACTCAGAAATAAAATTCACTCATGTGTCAGTATGTCGTGAGCTGTGGCTGGCTCGAGTCATGCTTGTGTCAGGTTAAACCTTGGTTGCAATCCTGGGGTTATATTTCTCCTGCGGTTATCGCGATAATGTTGCCGTCCTCAGCGTGTATCGATACTAGTAGTGCTGTACTGTCTTTGGAGTGGGAGATATAGCTTCCGGCTGGGCGGTGTGTGACGAGTCTGTCGGTTGGAGTGGAGCAGCAGGCAAGTCTCCGTCGCGCGTACTTTGGCCGGGGCCGCTGCAGGTGTGCACGCGCGGTTGGAGTGTGAGTTGCTGATTACAAGTGCTACGAAATTCGTCGCCCACCGATCTTGGACATGAAAGTTGAGTCCTCACTTAACCTACTATCAAGCGTTAACTGTTTACACTTCTTCGTTTGATGCTGGTTGTCGCTTTTGGGACATTTCCGCAAGCAACAACGTGTGTGTATTCAAGCCGGCTTAGATTTCAGCGATCTTCCTGTGGCGTTTAACTTAATTTATTCCCTGTTATAGAAGTTGACCAGCGGTATCTTCTGCCTTGTGCCCGTTGACGTTCCGGTTACCTGCCCTGGTAGTTGACGTAATTTTCGGCAGTGTATTTTCCTCGTAGATTAAAACTGAAGAAACTGCAAAAAGGTGGGAATTTAAGGAGATGGGACCTGGATAAACTGAAAGAACCAGAGGTTGTACAGAGTTTCAGGGAGAGCATAAGGGAACAATTGACAGGAATGGGGGAAAGAAATACAGTAGAAGAATAATGGGCAGCTCTGAGGGATGAAGTAGTGAAGGCAGCAGAGGATCATGTAGGTAAAAAGACGAGGGCTAGTAGAAATCCTTAGGTAACAGAAGAAATATTGAACTTAATTGACGAAAGGAGAAAATATAAAAATGCAGTAAATGAAGCAGGGAAAAAGGAATACAGACATCTCAAAACTGAGATCGACAGGAAATGCAAAATGGCTAAGCAGGGATGGCTAGAGGACAAATGTAAGGATGTCGAGGCTTATCTCATTAGGGGTAAGATAGATACTGCCTTCAGGAAAGTTAAAGAGACCTTTGGAGAAAAGAGAACCACTTGTATGAATATCAAGAGCTCAGATGAAAACATCTACATCTACATTTATACTCCGCAAGCCACCCAACGGTGTGTGGCGGAGGGCACTTTACGTGCCACTGTCATTACCTACCTTTTCTGTTCCAGTCGAATATGGTTCGCGGGAAGAACGACTGTCTGAAAGCCTCCGTGCGCGCTCGAATCTCTCTAATTTTACATTCGTGATCTCCTCGGGAGTTATAAGTAGGGGGAAGCAATATATTCGATACCTCATCCAGAAACGCACCCTTTCGAAACCTGGACAGCAAGCTACACCATGATGCAGAGCGCCTCTCTTGCAGAGTCTTCCACTTGAGTTTGCTAAACATCTCCGTAACGCTATCACGCTTACCAAATAACCCTGTGACGAAACGAGCCACTCTTCTTTGGATCTTCTCTATCGCCTCCATCAACCCCATCTGGTACGGATCCCACATATATGAGCAATACTCAAGTATAGGTCGAACGAGTGTTTTGTAAACCACCTGTGACGAAACGAGCCACTCTTCTTTGGATCTTCTCTATCGCCTCCATCAACCCCATCTGGTACGGATCCCACATATATGAGCAATACTCAAGTATAGGTCGAACGAGTGTTTTGATGGACTACATTTTCTAAGGACTCACCCAATGAATCTCAACCTGGTACCCGCCTTACCAACAATTAATTTTATGTGACCATTCCACTTCAAATCGTTCAGCACGCATACTCCCAGATATTTTACAGAAGTAACTGCTACCAGTGTTTGTTCCGCTCATATAATCATACAATAAAGGATCCTTCTTTCTATGTATACATTACATTTATCAACGTTAAGGGTCAGTTGCCACTCCCTGCACCAAGTGCCTATCCGCTGCAGATCTTCCTGCATTTCGCTACAATTTCCTAATGTTGCAACATCTCTGTATACTACAGCATCATCCTCGAAAAGCCGCATGGAACTTCCGACACTATCTACTAGGTCATTTATATATATTGTGAAAAGCATTGGTCCAATAACACTCCCCTGTGGCACGCCAGAGATTACCTTAACGTCTGTAGACGTCTCTCCATTGATGCTGTGTTCTGTTTGCTAAAAAATCTTCAATCCAGCCACACAGCTGGTCTGATATTCCGTAAGCTCTTACTTTGTTTATCAGGCGACAATGCGGAACTGTATCGAATGCCTTCCGGAAGTCAAGGAAAATAGCATCTAACTGGGAGCCTGTATCTAATATTTTCTGGGTCTCATGAACAAATAAAGCGAGTTGGGTCTCACACGACCGCTGTTTCCGGAATTCATGTAGATTCCTACAGAGTAGATTCTGGGTTTACAAAAACGATATGATACGCGAGCAAAAAACATTTTCTAAAATTCTACAACAGATCGACGTCAGAGATATAGGTCTATAGTTTTGCGCATCTGCTCGACGACCCTTCTTGAAGACTGGGACTACCTATGCTCTTTTCCAATCATTTGGAACCTTCGGTTCCTCTAGAGACTTTCGGTACACGGCTGTTAGGAGGGGGGCAAGTTCTTTTACGTACTCTGTGTAGAATCGAATTGATATCCCATCAGGTCCAGTGGACTTTCCTCTGTTGAGTGATTCCAGTTACTTTTCTATTCCTTGGACACTTATTTCGATGTCAGCCATTTTTTCGTTTATGCGAGGATTTAGAGACGGAGGTGCAGTGCGGTCTTCCTCTGTGAAACAGCTTTGGAAAAAGGTGTTTAGTATTTCAGCTTTACGCGTGTCATCCTCTGTTTCAACGCCATCATCATCCCGGAGTGTCTGGATATGCTGTTTCGAGCCACTTACTGACTTAACGTAAGACCAGAACTTCCTAGGATTTTCTGTCAAGTCGGTACATAGAATTTTACTTTCGAATTCACTGAACGCTTCACGCATAGCCCTCCTTACGCCAAGTTTGACATCGATTAGCTTCTGTTTGTATGAGTGGTTTTGGCTGCGTTTAAACTTGGAGTTAAGCTCTCTTTGCTTCCGCAGTAGTTTCCTAACTTTGTTGTTGAACCACGATGGGTTCTAAGCAAAGAAGGGAAAGCAGAAAGGTGGAAGGAGTATATAGAGGGTCTATACAAGGGGGATGTACTTGAGGACAATATTATGGAAATGGAAGGGGACGTAGATGAAGATGAAATGGGAGCTACGATACTGCGTGAAGAGTTTGACACAGCACTGAAAGACCTGAGTCGAAACAAGGCCCCGGGAGTAGACAACATTCCATTAGAACTACTGATGGCCTTGGGAGGGCCAGTCCTGACAAAAACTCTACCATCTGGTGAGGAAGATGTATGAGACAGGCGAAATACCCTCAGACTTCAAGAAGAATATAATAATTCAATCCCAAAGAAAGCAGGTGTTGACAGATGTGAAAATCACCGAACTATCAGTTTCATGATTCACAGCTGCAAAATACTAATGCGAATTCTTTACAGACGTATGGAAAAACTAGTAGAAGCCGACCTCGGGGAAGATCAGTTTGTATTCCGAAGAAATATTGGAATACGTGAGGCAATACTGACCCTACGACTTATTTTAGAAGCTAGGTTAAGGAAAGGCAAACCTACGTTTCCAGCATTTGTAGATTAAGAGAAAGCTTTTGACAATGTAGTCTGGAATACTCCCTTTCAAATTCTGAAGTTGGCAGGGGTAAAATACAGGGAGCGAAAGGCTATTTACAATTTGTGCAGAAACCAGATGGCAGTTATAAGAGTCGAGGGACATGAAAGGGAAGCAGTGGTTGGGAAGGGAGTGAGACAGGGTTGTAGCCTCTCCCCGACGTTATTCAATCTGTAAATTGAGTAAGCAGTAAAGAAAACAAAAGAAAAAATCGGAGTAGGCATTAAAATCCATGGAGAAGAAATAAAAGCTTTGAGGTTCGCCGATGACATTGTAATTCTATCAGAGACGGCAAAGGACTTGGAAGAGCAGTTGAACGGAATGGACAGTGTCTTGAAAGGAGGATATAAGATGAACATCAACAACAGCAAAACTAGTATAATGGAATGTAGTCGAATGAAGTCGGGTGATGCTGAGGGAATTAGATTAGGAAATGAGGCACTTAAAGTAGTAAAGGAGTTTTGCTATTTGGGGAGCAAAATAACTGATGATGGTCAAAGTAGAGAAGATTTAAATGTAGACTGGCAATGGCAAGGAAAGCGTTTCTGAAGAAGAGAAATTTGTTAACCTCGAGTACAGATTTAAGTGTCAGGAAGTCGTTTCTGAAAGTATTTGTATGGAGTGTAGCCATGTATGGAAGTGAAACGTGGACGATAAATAGTTTGGACAAGAAGAGAATAGAAGCTTTCGAAATGTGGTGCTACAGAAGAATGCTGAAGATTAGATGGGTAGATCACATAACTAATGATGTATTGAATATAATTGGGGAGGAGTATGTGGCACAACTTGACAAAAAGAAGGGACCGGTTAGTAGGACATGTTCTGAGGCATCAAGGGATCACAAATTTGGCATTGGAGGGCAGCGTGGAGGGTAAAAATCGTAGAGGGAGACCAAGAGACGTATACACTAAGTAGATTCAGAAGGATGTAGGTTGCAGTAAGTACTGGGACATAAGAAGCTTGCACAGAATAGGGTAGCATGGAGAGCTGCATCAAACCAGTCTCAGGACTGAAGACCACAACAACAACAATTTTCCTCGCCGTGTTGTTGCTGTCCAGTGCGGCGTGTAGTTCGACAGCTGAGGTGTTGTGGGTCGTTGTTGGCGCCAATATTCTGTCTGTCGTTGTACTGAGATCTTGTGGTCGTTTTGCTGATTGCGTGGAGTGGAACTGATCTTGTTGATTAGTCAGTCGGCTGACTGTTGGTTGGGTTGCCTTCAGATTAAGAAGTCGTTGGACAGGCTGCCTGTCTCACCTAAACTGGCGTTAGAGTTACAATCTCAGTCCGACCCTTAGAAACTTCTGAGCGCCGTTCATTGTCTGTTACATAGTAATTTCCCTAGGTGGGTTTATTTGGCTAATGTGTGGCCTTCAGCCGAGTATCAATATCTCTTAAATTAATGTTCTTTCTTGTCCTGCCCTTAAGGCATTATACTGTTATTCTCTTATATCGGCCCTTGAGCCGAACGTTACATGGAATGTTTTAAGATAAGGCCTTCTGCCATTTGATTCAAGCTCTTCTTATTGCTTAACAGGCGGCTTCCAGCCAAGTTCCATTAGAATTAAATTGCTAAGGCCTTCAGCCTGTTTAGATTGAAGATTTAGAAACTTTTTTGGGTGAAACCTCCATAACAATCTTGTATTTCAATTTCTTGCTTAGGCCTTTTGTCTTGGATTTTGAGTGTGGCTGTAGTTAATCAAAGGAGGTCGATTAGAGTTTTGAGTGTTTTGAATCCTTGTTGGAATATTGTGTGTTGATAAATAAAGTTTGTGTGTTGAGTGCAACTGACAGCAACTTATGTTGGCCCCTTTCCACAACCTAAACCGCTCTGTCCTGCTAGCCCAGGCATTTCATGTGGATTATACAAAGATTCACATGTTATACAGTAGAAAGATGAGATGGCGACTTTGGGAACGATAGGTTGGGAACTAAGTACAATCATGCTACGTGTGTGTGTGTGTGCAAAAACATACCAACTACTATAATTAAACGCAAGTATTAAGTTGAAAAAATAGTAAAAACAACGGGGTTTCAGTCACAAATGTTAATATAGCATACGTCGTCAACAGGCAAACAGCGTGTGACAACATGGCACTGAAGTACAAACTAGAAAATGTGGTATATTAATAATTATTGAAAACGCTCTGAGAAAATTAAATGTGGAAAAATGTAAGATACGAAGAAAGAACACGAGATACAAGCATATAAATCTCGAAAATGCGTCGCTGAACACCAGGTGACCGTAATACAAGTTACAATTCAAGTTTAGTACCTGCGAATGCCAGATAATTGTAAATCTATAACTATAATTCAGTGAAACACTGAATATAGTTTCTCTCAGTAATAACCACAGAGAATAACTAGGGGAAGATATTCAGCACTCGAAAAATACACTGATGGGGAAAAAATCGCAACACGAAAAAATAATTAATGTAGAGTAACGAAATTTCGGAAATAAATTTGTCGAGATTAACACTGTAACATCACATGGTGCTGTAAGTGCGAGATAACCCATTGCAAATGTGAAAAGCTAGTACATTAACAACCGTCATAAGCGCCAGAATGTTGAATACAAGCGTGCAAACGTGCTTGCATTATGTTGTGCAGGTCTCGGATGTCAGTTTGTGGGATGGAGATCCATTCCTGACGCACTTGGTCGGTCAGTATAGGAACGGTTATTGCTTTTTTGGATAACGCTGGACTTGTCCGATGATGTCCCATATATGCCCGACTGGAAACATATCTGTTGATGTAGCAGGCCAAGGCCTGTCGATCGATTAGCATTTTGGTATACAACAGCAGTATGTGGGCGGGCGTTAGTTTGTTGGAAAACAGCCCCTGGATGGTTCAAATGGCTCTGAGCACTATGGGACTTAACATCTATGGTCATCAGTCCCCTAGAACTTAGAACTACTTAAACCTAACTAACCTAAGGACAGCACACAACACCCTGTCATCAAGAGGCAGAGAAAATCCCTGACACCGCCGGGAATCGAACTCGGGCGTGGGAAGCGAGAACGCTACCGCACGACCACGAGCTGCGGACGAGCCCCTGGAATGCTGTTCATAAATGGCATCCCAACTGGTCGAATCACCAGATGGTATATATTTACAATCAGTGTGCGTGGCATAACCACAACATTGCTCCTTGTCTCATACGAAACCGCACCCCAGACCATAATTCCAGAATACACAACAGACCTCGCCCCTGCCCTCCAATGAGTTCTCGCTTGGCACCGCTGAAGCCGTAAATTGTGGTAGCTTTGGGGTTCGTGGAATGTACGCTACAGGGCGTCTCGCTCGGAGCACCCATTGAGGTAACTAATTTGTAACAGTTGGATGTGTCGCTGTGATCCCAATTGCTGCTCAAATTGCTGCTGCGTATCAGTACGAGCCTGACGCCAAACATGATGATCTTTCCATTCGGTAGAGCCACCTGGCTATCCGAAGCCTGGTCTTTTTGGGTCCGTACATCCTCGTGACTACCGCTGCCAACAGTTATGTGCGATGGCTACATTCCTGCCAAGTCTTCCCACAGTATCGCAGAAGGAACACGCAGCTTGTCGTCGTCCTGTTAACAGGATCCCACTGAGTCTCAGTGACGTGTTTACAGTGGTATCTCTGTCGCCTTAAAGGCGTTCTTGATTAACATCTCGTCACCACGTCCGGTATCGAAGGTAACTAACACGTGTATTTAAAACAAATTTGATTTGGATCCTCATAGTGGCGTTACTAGCGCCACTCTTATACGACTGGCGCGAAATTTGATATGTCAGACGCAGAAACACGCCCACCAGCTTCGGTTTATGTCGCACAACTCCTTCTTTGTGTAGCGATTTTTTCCGTCTGTGAATAACAGTTTCGAAACACTGATCACGTTCTTGCCATGAAAAGGCTGAGATAAGTCTTTAATAGATACAGGTTCCTATTGCGTTTTATCTCTACTGTTAAATGAGAAGTACGAATATTTTCGTTAGCAACTCCAATCTGCACAATACGGTCCATCTAATGCGACCGAGATAGTTGCTCGCACTGCAGCGGCCACCGAAAGAATCCTTGTTCACACAATTTCGTTAAACGTTAAATGCCATTATTATGGCTATATTGAGATGCAAACAGATATTTTGCATGAGCAAAAGTTTGCTTCTCTTAGGTAGCTTTCATGCATTTTTTGCGTTGACATTCAATGTAGTTTCACTTGAAAGTTCTTATGGCTGCTGTAACTGGTTGTATTCCTCTCACTTCTCAGTTTAATTTCTTGTAACTATATTGTTTTCGTTTTCTTTGTTTTAAGTCACATTTTCTAGCACACAGCCTGAAACTTCAGGTGAACTGAGGGCTGATTTTCACGAAGAACAGAAACAACGTTAACCAACTCTTCGTCCGTGCTCTTAATAGAAAATCTCATTTTCTTGCTACCTAAAGTAAATGGATTCTTCACGTATTAGTCAAGTAGTCTACATTCTGATTCACAAACCTGATATTTTGGAAGTTTCTTCACCGAAGAAACTAAATACTTGTCTGTCTGCTAATGAAAAGAAGCTTGGGAGCTTACACGTACAACACATGTAATTTGTTAATATTAACTATCTCTTCTAAAGTTATAAAGAATGAAAAATCCCCAAAAATCGAACTCGAAGTTCGAATTGGCACCATATCGCTAAATTTATTGTTATTTCATTGTAATTAGGTATAAGCTCCCATAAATTGAGTGTAATATCGACTGACGTAATTCCAGGTAAATCCTGAGGGATACATTGCACGCAATTTGCGTACTTCAAACTGGCAGTCCCTTAAACAAATCACAATTACAGGCAAAACTTTTTTTTACTTAAAATCTAAAATCGTTCAAAGTATGTTCAGTCATAATAACCAAATAGACCCCTTGTACGTTTTATCATCGTCTCAAAACAAAAATTTCCAAACTTTGCCTATTTTTTGCTCATTTTAACTCATTGTGTGGGTACTCTTTTGGAAACAACAAGTGAGAGGCTGTATTAACTTACCTACACAGCTGTCAATGAACTGGGAGTGTCCGTATAATCAGCCACGGAAAAGTTTAGACCCTGCGAGTATGGCAGGTGGCTTTATTTCTTCAACAGAAATGCCAGCAACACGAGATCATACGCGTGGGTGGCCACTCCGAGGGTATGAAGGACGGACGCAAATTACACAGCACTCGAGATGAAAAAACGCAAGCATAATGTTTAATGTATGTATTTTAAGTTAAAGCAATTACAGCCCTGGTAGCAAAAAT
Source organism: Schistocerca cancellata (assembly GCF_023864275.1). Taxonomy (NCBI): domain Eukaryota; kingdom Metazoa; phylum Arthropoda; class Insecta; order Orthoptera; family Acrididae; genus Schistocerca; species Schistocerca cancellata. The sequence goes on from NC_064627.1 coordinate 726,762,195, forward strand.
TAAGTCTTTTGACCTGGTTTCGACACTTCTGTGAGTGCCTTCATCGGAAACTACATTCAAATTGGCCTATAACATAAGTACAATAGTCTGGGAAATTTTTTTATACAAAAATGTAAGTACTGACTAACAGTACAAAAAAGAAACTGTACTTGTCTCGTATAAAATATTAACTTTAAGTATATATTTTATTTAATTTTTTAAATAATACTCCCTTCATTGTAAGAGAACTTAATTTTGTGTACATAGTAAATGATAGTGCATTCATACAAATTTCATAAAAAATCTTACCTCTTCCACTGTAAATGGATTTAAATATCGTCGTTACATAACAGTCAAAACTGAGAGTTGTTGCTAATATTTATAGCTTACGGCTTTCTATACGGCTATAAAACCCGAAACACAATAAATAAAAAGAAATAAAATGGTCATTCATCGCATAGAGATTTTTTTTCACTTGGTTTTTTAATATGAAGAAAAGGAAAACCCCATAACCACGTTTCATACTTACAGCTTGATTTTTCAAGATGACAACCAAACATAAATAGTTGTTACGGCAAGGTTGCATTACAAGAAGAGCTGTAGAAGAAAAATCGAAATACTTTTATGGAAAGCCCTTGATTTGACGAAAGGGAAAACAGAGAAAGAGGCAAATCCTGATGAACCGTTGTCTTACAGTGAGAAATTTCTCTTTTCAGTAGATGCAAATGTGATTCACTTCCACATCCTTCACATTAATTGAAAGAATAGATTAGTAAATACCTTTCGGTAGTGATAGAATCGTCAAAATGTTTGTGCACGTACGCCGCTTGACCGGTATACAGTGTACGTATATCAGTGAGTGGATGTTGGCAGCAGCGGCTGGGAGCGGCCGGTAGGGCTGCCGCATCCGCGGCAGACCGCACCGCGGGCGCCGCGGTCCCAGGGGTACCAACCACACTGTTGTCCGCCAAGTCCCACAACGCGCCGAACCCTGCAAACAAAAGAGCGATGCTCGCGGCCATCCCATGGGCCGCCACACGGCTGACGCGTCTGCTCCGACACTTCGAAAGCGGCGGAATGTCCCAACTACAAGCATCCCCCTGGTGTATAAAAGTATATTCGCTCCATGTAACTGCTCTCCAAAACTACATGGACACGCTCTAACTCATTCCTGACTTCTGTCACTGAGTTGTTAACTTGCGAGGCAAAACGAGAAGAAAAGGTAGAATGGCGTGTAACACCACTTTGTCTGCCTTTAATTTTGCCAAATTTCAGGCCTTCGGGCAAATTACTAACGGCGGTCTATCAGCGAATACACGAGCGTGTGCTCAAAAGTAATGCCTCTGATCTTTTTGTGTGAATAATGTTGAAGCGTTTTAAATAAAACATTCGTTATGCATCCTTATTCTCCATGTCTACATACTTATTTCTCAACATAGTCACCCTGGCGACGAACGCATTTCTCCCAAAACTGTATTCCGAGCGAGGTGGTGCAGTAGTTAGCACACTGGACTCGTATTTGACAGGTCGACAGTTCAATCCCGCGTCCAGCCATCCTGTTTTAGGTTTCCCATGATTTCCCTAATTCGCTTCAGGCAAACTGCGGGATGGTTCCATTGAAAGGACACGGCCGATTTCCTTCCCCATGCTTCCCAAATCCGATGGGACCGATGACCTCGCTGTTTGGTCCCCTCCCCCAAACCAACCAACCAACCCAACAAGAGATCAGTTTGTAGATAACGTCACCGAAGAATGTTTGACTTTGTTGAAGGAGCCACAACCAGAGTTTTCGAAGGTGTTGTTTTAGAAACAAATGAAAATCGGACGGGGCCTCGTTGGGACTGGAGGATGATAGAGTACAACGAAGCCAAGGCGTCAGTTTGTTGCAGATATCGCAGCCCTCGTGTGTTGTCTGGCATTGTCATGCTTAAGAACTCGAAATCGAATTCGAAGCTCGATTGCCACAACCGTGTCCCACGCAACGACACAGCTTCATTACACACCGCCACGTTAGACGTTACAGTTCGCAGCCGGCTAGAGTCTAGCGGGAGAAGGCTGCAAATATACAGCCATCAGGAATAAAGATGTAGAATGTGAATAAAGTTCGTTTTATTTAAAAATATTTAAGAGCTTTCATATAAAAATTCGGAATATATACTGTTCAGCGCGTCGCTATATATTGTGTAATTAACTTTACGCTGTTGCTTAACCGAGAGGCATTTCGTAATTTGTAATATTAAACGTTCGTTGCAAGTGTTACGCACTTACATAGGAATGTAACCAGATATTTTCAGGCTTATAAATAAGTCTCAAGAGTGTACCCACCTACTAGAAACGATTTATTCCTTTTAAAAAACTTGCATCAGCTGGCTGAATATCCCTTAAGGGGTATCACGGCCAACAATACGATACGATTATTTCAATTAGTAGTTCTTTGTTTTCCAAGATACTACATATAAAAATAGGATTGCTGCATAACTCACGGAGTTTGCTTGATCCTGTCAGTTGACAATACGAGTGGAGGGTCTTAACAAAGTGGCGTCAAAGCAAGATAAGAGCTTTCATTTGTCGGAATATGCGAAATGTTTATCCGTTACAACAGTGCAGCGTGCCCTCAGAAGGCATTAGGAAGAAGAAACGCCATGTAAACAGAGTATTGTGCGTTTATTTCGGCGTTTATCGATTCTGGTGTCTCTTGAAACAAAAACACAAAAACGTCCCGGACGATCCAGTGTGCCAGATGCAAGCGTGGAGAGACTGAGGTTAAGTTTCGTATGCTGTCCAACAAAAAGCAACACTCCACGCAAGTCACGGATGGTCCCCATTACGAAAAGATCGCTTTAACCTAGGAAACACCTGGAAAATCATGTTAAAGGTCACGACCATTAGTAGCAATGCGTGATCCACTTTGCCAGCAATAACTTTTATCTTAAACATTTTGCTGTAACTCATCTCTGTCCCGAGCTATTGCCCATTATGGACTAAAATGGTCCATCCTGCTTGAACAAGATTTTCGCTGCTACCACCGCCTGAAGCAGTGAGCCACATTTTTATTCTTAGACTAATGTTTACTTAAGACTTCTAAACTTTTTTAATCTTCGTCACATATGTTTCTGCTTTCATCTGCAGCAACTTGCCAAATACATCTTTTTATTACAATCATTGTATACAGTACTTTTCAACTCCCATAAGTCCGCATTTACGTGTTCTCGCATTGTGCTGGTGATCTGCAATGAAGTATAAATATAAATATTTGATTGTTGTCTGAAATTACTTTCATAAATCCTTCGAAACCTTCCACCGAAGGTGTCAGATAGCTGTTAAAAGAGCCATATCTACGAGAAGAATAGTTTATATACGCATTACTTTATGTATGGATCAGTGGCAGCGAAGGGTGATGACCAACCTGGTTTCAACTGGTATACAGTCTTTCGTATTTGTATTGACTTTACGATTCTTGGACGAATTGCTTTTAAATGATATGTTGTTGTGCAGAAGAATATTTTTATTCTAATCTTTAATCTACATGTTGAAATGTTTTAAAGTTTTACCAGGTAGAAATGATAGCTCTGGGCTGGTGTGCCGATCGGAATGTCAACAAGATGTACCGCCTATGTAACTGAAGTCAGAGCCCAAGGCGAGTGAGGAAAGCAGAAACTCAAACGTCGCAGTGCTGCATAACAGAGCAGTGTCACGTGACACTTCGTAACTTCAGCGTCAGAGCGCCACCGCAAAGTGAATCGTAGACCGAAAGTCCCAAGCTCGACGACCCAAATTGTTACTGTATTGCCGCACAGAGGCCAGGAGCACTGGAGGGACGGCCAAACAAGGGCAAATGCGCTCGCAGAGCCAGAGCCACTAGGTCACAGGCGCGGCTTGGCCTTTAAATACCGAGGCTTTCGGAGACCAAACACACGTTAAATCGTACCACCACTCTGCGTCGCTAGAGCCAGTGAGAATGGCAGTATATTGAGTTTCAGCGAAACCACGGCAAGCTGATCGATGATGGTCTATGTTCTGTCTGCTTGCTGACATCGAAACACAGCCAAACTGAAGCACATCGCAACCGTTGTCTGCTGCTGCCGTATACCAGGAAATGCCGGTCGGGTAGAAGGCGACGAGCTGCCAGCATCGAGTATCGAGTATGATCTCCGTACCGACCAGGCGTGGCTCGTTCGCACAGCACGCTGACCGACTCGTGAACATCTGCTGCAGTCTCTATCGATCAGTGGTGGATGACAAAGACCAGTCTTCGAGACAAGCAACACCCTGGACCCCAGTTAGCTGTCCTCGTCGGAATGCGCGACAGGTTGTCTTCGAGAGCGCTGAGGCGGTTGTCGCACTGTACCACAGAATTTCTGGGCAGGCGGCACCTTCTCATCCCCACGCTGCCTACATCACAGAACGTGGCCGTGGCTTACGGTCTAGAACTACGGTTGAGACTGCTGCCACTTTGACGAAGCAGGTACAAGTACTGTCACTGTTAAATTCCCAGCAACAGCAGGAGGAAAGAGGAGCTACGTGCGCAGGTAGAAATTTTACAAGCTGTAGTTCAGTAATTTAATAACGCCTTCTTCTGGCAAATCAACAGAGGACGTAACTGTGATCAATGACCATGTTAAAGCTACCATCGCAATGCAGGGTTGATCAGACGAGATCACTCTCCGTGTGGCTAATGTACAATTGACAGGCAAAGTAGACATACCTCTTGTACCGCCATAATCACAGAAAGGCGAAAACATTCCACTTTATTGACGGTTTACGAAAACATTATCGGAAATCAAATAGCACGAGGGTTTTTTTTTCTGAGAAGAGGAAGCGTAATCAGTGGAAACCTTTTCAGATAGGATATTGAGGATCCATGCGCAGTCATTGCAGCTGATGCAAAACGCAGAAGCGGATTGGCTCTTGCTGTGGGAAGCCGATAATAAGGCAGTGGATGCTTTTCTATCTGGTATACCCGCCGAGATGTCACGTAGCGTAAGAATGATAATTACTGGGGACTTGGCTGCAGCACTTAGGGTTGCGAGGCAATTGGTGGAGATTGAAATCGCTACAAATATACGTAAGGACCACTATGTTCTTTCTGCAGAAAGAAAGTGTTACATAGTGAAACGTCCCCTTAGAAAAATTATGAATGACTGTGTTAGAAAACTTCTACGTTATTTGATACAAAGACAACTGAGTCAAACTGAACGTACTCAGACAGTTCTCACTTTACTTATTCTGATCATCACTAAACTGACACACAATATTTTTTGTGCAACGCAATCTGAGTTTCAAAAAACCCTACAAAAGAATGACTCTGACTAACAATAACCTAAATCTTTCATGAATCACTTACCTCACAAAAATCTTCGTTACACGAACTACTGCAATACGGCGAGCTCCAGTACTGCCAGCTAAATAAAAGATTCTAACTACTGAAGGCACTAACTACGGATAGGCATACTTAGCAAATGAAAGATTTTGATAAAGAACAAACATTGTATTTACCTTAATAGTGTTCAAAAGTCATCATATATATGTCAATTCATGACATCCATCTTTACAAATTACCTTTTTCTGGAGGACACACGTCCAGATCGTCCGCTTATAGCAACGTCTCAAAACTCTGGCATCTCTCTCTCCACATCCACCACTGCTGGCGGCTCACCTCCCACTGCCCAACGCTAACCGCTGTTCCCATCCAACTGCCCAACACCACACTAGTGAATATTTCAACAATGAGTCCAACCTGCCACAGACTGCACACAGCGCAGTCAGTGATTTTCATACAGAGCGCTACGTGGCGTTACCAACATATAAACCTAAACAGCCTACTTACTATAGGTTTGAGCGTATAGGTCACCTACTGAAGTAGTGTCAACAGCCTGAATGCAGCAAGCGTGGCCAAGATGGACACAGAGCACAAAATTGTGGGAAGCGAATGGAGGGAAAACAGCGTAAGCAGAAGCATCCGTTAAATGCAAATGAAGCATTCTCAGTACGACGCAACGTCGCACAGATACACTCCTGCAGATGGAAAAAAGAACACATTGACACCGGTGTGTCAGACCCACCATACTTGCTCCGGACACTGCGAGACGGCTGTACAAGCAATGATCACACGCACGGCACAGCGGACACACCAGCCGTCGAATGGCGCTAGCTGCGCAGCATTTGTGCACCGCCGCCGTCAGTGTCAGCCAGTTTGCCGTGGCATACGGAGCTCCATCGCAGTCTTTAACACTGGTAGCATGCCGCGACAGCGTGGACGTGAACCGTATGTGCAGTCGACGGACTTTGAGCGAGGGCGTATAGTGGGCATGCGGGAGGCCGGGTGGACGTACCGCCGAATTGCTCAACACGTGGGGCGTGAGGTCTCCACAGTACATCGATGTTGTCGCCAGTGGTCGGCGGAAGGTGCACGTGCCCGTCGACCTGGGACCGGACCGCAGCGACGCACGGATGCACGCCATGACCGTAGGATCGCAGTGCCGTAGGGGACCGCACCGCCACTTCCCAGCAAATCAGGGACACTGTTGCTCCTGGGGTATCGGCGAGGACCATTTGCAACCGTCTCCATGAAGCTGGGCTACGGTCCCGCACACCGTTAGGCCGTCTTCCGCTCACGCCCCAACATCGTGCAGCCCGCCTCCAGTGGTGTCGCGACAGGCGTGAATGGAGGGACGAATGGAGACGTGTCGTCTTCAGCGATGAGAGTCGCTTCTGCCTTGGTGCCAATGATGGTCGTATGCGTGTTTGGCGCCGTGCAGGTGAGCGCCACAATCAGGACTGCATACGACCGAGGCACACAGGGCCAACACCCGGCATCATGGTGTTGGGAGCGATCTCCTACACTGGCCGTACACCACTGGTGATAGTCGAGGGGACACTGAGTAGTGCACGGTACATCCAAACCGTCATCGAACCCATCGTTCTACCATTCCTAGACCGGCAAGGGAACTTGCTGTTCCAACAGGACAATGCACGTCCGCATGTATCCCGTGCCACCCAACGTGCTCTAGAAGGTGTAAGTCAACTACCCTGGCCAGCAAGATCTCCGGATCTGTCCCCCATTGAGCATGTTTGGGACTGGATGAAGCGTCGTCTCACGCGGTCTGCACGTCCAGCACGAACGCTGGTCCAACTGAGGCGCCAGGTGGAAATGGCATGGCAAGCCGTTCCACAGGACTACATCCAGCATCTCTACGATCGTCTCCATGGGAGAATAGCAGCCTGCATTGCTGCGAAAGGTGGATATACACTGTACTAGTGCCGACATTGTGCATGCTCTGTTGCCTGTGTCTATGTGCCTGTGGTTCTGTCAGTGTGATCATGTGATGTATCTGACCCCAGGAATGTGTCAATAAAGTTTCCCCTTCCTGGGACAATGAATTCACGGTGTTCTTATTTCAATTTCCAGGAGTGTATATGCACAGACGGAACGCTGCTTGTCAGTCTTTGTCCGAAGTAGTAATAAAAATTTCTGGTCCATATAGGTCCGCACGTGTCAGTCGTCAGTCTGGACCGCTTAGTCAGGAGGAGACTGGGGCGAACATATATACAAAAGATTGGTTACCATGGTAAAATACCAACAGGTACGGGGAAGGTAGTGTGGATACCGACATACCACATGAAGCATTATATGTGGTGGATGCATCAAGGGAAAGTGAATAATCAGACGAAATGCATTGCTTGGCGCAAAAAGGACAGCGCGCGAAAGTAATATTAATGGCGAATTTAGGTTTCCTGCAAACTCGGTTAACTTCAGCGTGCTTAAGGTTAGTCGGTCGAAGGGCTTGGTAACCACCACATTAGGGGTGTTATATGGAGAAGATATTGGTAGGTCATGTGATGTAGAGGGCCACAAGCAAACTGTCGATGCAGCAACAGTTTTACGTGAAAATGTGGGTCACTTCCGAGGTAGTGTTCGGCAGGCAGTGGAAGCTGTGTTACTACGATTTATGGATTTATTTAAGTCAGTCCTTTAACAGATACAACATTCAGATTCGTGGGTCAGCATTCTGGAAAAATGCATCCAGCATTTGTTCACGAGTTCACGTTTCGAAAGCGTACTTAAAAAAGAACTCATACATAAACCCTAATTTCTCTTTTTCTTGCTAAATTTTTGCCTTGTGGAATACAAATGGAAGAGAGCAGCACCATTTTTTTGTATGACCTATCTGTGTGAAAGAAATATTCCAACATATATCTGTGAAGCTCTTTATTGTCTGTAGAACTAGCAGACAGAAGGTTCTACTGAATAAAAACAAATAAAACTACACCAGTCAGTAACTACTGGCCTTATGCAGCTTGGTAATTATCAACGTTGTTCATTTTGATTTGGGTTTTACTATTGTTTTAGCATCTCACGCGGGTATGTGCCGAGTAAAGTTGTGAGAATGAGGAAAGACATACCATTATTCAAGAGCCGTGTTACAAAATTGTTAGAAAAGTGAAGAGGGCTATGTCACAGGATTAAGCAAATTCAAAGTGTAGTTTACAAACAAAAACTGAAGCAAAAATGAGTACGAGAAAAGCAATGCCAGAAGTGTGTAATAAATTGGAAAGTAAAATTTTGTCAACCGATCTGACTCACGTTTAGCTCTAACCTAAAGTCAGTAAGCGGATCATTATCATCTACTCGGGCGCTAAATGACGGCACTGCCACAGAAACTGAAGTCGAGACAGATAGAAGGCGTAAATACTGATTCGATCAGCTGACACTGTTTAACCACCAAAGATCGTAATGCGGTTGCTAACTTGCCAAAATGGCAGACATTGAGGAAAGTGGAAAAGAAATGGAAACTCAACTAATACTGTCAAGCTGTGGAAAGTTATCTGGAACTGTGAGAGTCTACAGAGATTACAGGAAAGAAGTTGCTCCCCTTACAGCAGTATTTACAGTTGGAACAACAAAGAAATATAGGCGTTGCAAAAGAGCGCAGATTATTTGAGATTGCAAGAAGGGTCGTCAGTCACAAGGATTCGACAAAGATCTTGCAAAACAGCTCGCTCTGTCCTTCTTTGAGATCTAGAGCTCTGCAAACAACGACACGAGTGCTACTGGTCGGTGTGTAACCTCCCCCTCACTTATCGACCTTAATGACAGTGAAAAATTAAACCGCGTGTACCTAATGGAAATTTGGGAAAAGCAATCGTCACCGAGGTTAATCTGTCGGTAAAGAGGGAGGAAAGGGTTACATCTAAATGAAAGGAAAAATGCTAATGAAACTGGTGGAAATTAATTTTGAAATAGGGGTAAAGTTAATAAAGAAAGTAAATGTGCGGCCGATACGTTAACAATCAACTAGCGGTAATTAGATATTTGAGATTTGGGGGGAATTACGGTCGCCAGTCCTAAGGACAATTACTATAGTAACTGAAAAAGATAGATTATTAGACATATAATTAGCACTAGAAGTGTGGCAACTGAAGGTTGACAAGTGTAGTGTGAAAACTGAAAGATTGTCAGAAGTAATAAATTTCGCTACACTCTGACTTAATTTAGCAAAAGAATTAATAAAACCGGAAAATCGAAAGTTATTTTAGTGACTGAAGTTAATAGTGAGCTTTCTTTCTGAAGCACATCGAAATTCAGTAAAATACGGGTAGTCTTGGACTACCTCAACAATCATTTCAAAAGCTACTTGAATTAACGCAATTTAGAAATAAGAGATTTAACTTTGAACTTGAATTAAATGATTCTGAACAATTAACAATAGTAAAATTTAGTACGTACCAAGCTGAGCTGCAGTCACCGGTAACTAAAATACGGTAACAAAACTCGCACTCTTAATTTGTGCTTGTGTAATCTGAATATTGTAGCCAGCTATGAATACTTTAACTGAACTTTGAAATTAAAGTCGTGAAGTGGAATGATGCTGGCGTTTGAATTTCAACGACACTCGGGTTCATTCCGGAAAAGGAAGGGACCCTGCTTGGCAATGCAAATGGGACAATGAGCAACAAAGGTTCATGCTAAGTTGCTGTAGTTTTGCGATGCAACAATTTTAAAAGTTTGAAAAGCTGAGGTCTGCATACAGTTCTAAAACTTTACGTGCTTCCAGTCTTCCTTGTTGGTTGATTGAAGGTTTGAAGCCGTCGATCGAGGAGGTGGCGACAGTCACTCATTGTCGGCCGTCGCTGTTGCAGAAGCTGGATGTTGGCGCGCCTTCTTCTCGACACGGTCACCAGACGAAACGGGCTCTTGATGTGCGCCAGCTAATGCTTCCCGTCCGCGACACCATGTCAGAAACTATCATCGCAAGTCGAGCACAATTACATGCTGCCAAACCCCGAAAGCGCGGCAACTCGCGGGAGCTTCACACAACACCCCTGCTCCACTCGCTATTCCAGCCAGACTCCCTCTGCCCGCGCTCCACGCGGCAGAGTTAACACTACCAAAGATCCTACACACTTTGATTCTTCACACGACCTATCGATGTAATCGTTTGATAGCAGTTTTCTCTAGGCAAGACCCAGCGTAAAAATACAAATAATATTTACTAAACAAACCAATTATACATCGACATAAATGCATAAATATGTATATACAAATAGTAAAACAATAACAATATGTAAAGACACAGAAATGTCATATATTCAGGTAACAAAAATAAGGGTAACAAATTTATAGTACAATAGATGGAAATAGGAGGATATGCATTTCCGGCGTTACAGGTGCTCTAATTTCCTGAAGGCATTCGATGAAGTTACGTAGTTGAGTAGTATTCAACCGATCAACAGGGGCTTACATGCTTTGAGCGAAAATAATAGTGCTTTGAGAATGGCTAGCTTCTAGCTGTAATCTAGATCTGCATTATAAAATTCAAGCCAGGATGAACGATTGCTGCAATCTATAATTTACAAGTTCCGTAGTCTTGTTTGGCGAAAAAAGGACATGCTCACTGCGCATCGAACCTTATCTGTGACGGGATTCTGGACATCCTAGAGATAGAATTCTGTACGTTGCTCTTAATGTAATGTACTTACATGTTTTGAGCGAAAATAATAGTGCTTTGAGAATGGCTAGCTTCTAGCTGTAATCTAGATCTGCATAATAAAATTCAAGCCAGGACGAATGATTGCTGCAATCTATAATTTACAAGTTCCGTAGTCTTGTTTGGCGAAAAAAGGACATGCTCACTGCGCATCGAACCTTATCTGTGACGGGATTCTGGACATCCTAGAGATAGAATTCTGTACGTTGCTCTTAATGTAAGGAGAGTGGTAGACGTAATTAGTCTCTTATTCCATGGATAGTTTTCCTTATAACTCGTAATGGTGTGGCAAGAGTAATTCATTTGTAAATATGGCTACATACTGGACATTTATAAGGGGCGGTAAATAATTTTCCCTCTGAGAGCGTTTGCTGCAGCGTATATGCAACGTAGCACGACCTCGATGCGGGTGTAGAAGTACCGACATGTAGGCAAGGGATCTGTGTGTCACTCGTGCCCCACGTGCATGCGGTAAATGCGGAAGCCTCAACTATGGCGCAGTTATTACCAAGTGCGTCCAAACAGGATAAACAGGCCGTTATACTTTTATTAGCTGCGGAGGAACAAGCACCGCCGGCCTGGGTGGCCAAGGCCGAGAGGTTCTAGGCGCTGCGGTCTGGAACCGTGCGACCGCTACGGACGCTGGTTCGACTCCTGCCTCGGGCTTGGATGTGCGTGATGTCCTTAGGTTAGTTAGGTTTCAGTAGTTCTAAGTTCTGGGGGACTGATAGCCTCTGAAGTTAAGTCCCATATGCTCAGAGCCATTTGAACCGTCTGAATAAGCACTGATAGACATCCACTGGAGAGTAAAAATGTCTATTGAGCAGCATGTCTGTCGAAAACCAACGTTATTGAAAGGTGCACCAAATTCCGTATTAGTCGCGATTCAACTCACGACGCCGGTCGATCTGGGAGGCCAACCTCATTAAGTTACATCAAGAAGGGATACTCGAGCACCGCCCTATACTCCTCATCTCTCCCCGTGCGATCACCACTCCTTCAATCCCTTACAAAAGGCTTTGGAGCGTCGACGATTTCCGTCGGACGAGGACGTGCAGCAAGCAGTTACGGGCTTCCCACAACAGGACTCGGTGTTTTACCAAATGGATATCTTCAACCTGGGCCGTCGGTAGGATGATTGTTTCAATGCTCACGACGATTTTGTCTGATTGGCATACCGATTCTAGATTGTACAGCCTCCGAATGGAAACTTTTTTGTCGGCTCTTGTACAAGGGATATTTTTATTTTTTAATTTTTTAAGTATACAAATACGAGTTAGTGACTCGAACCCACCGCGGTATACACATTACAATAATACAAATTCTTCTACTGAAACGAAGGTCCGGGAGGAACTCTTTCAGTTTTTCTTAAAATTTTATTTTTCCGTCTGTCAGACGCTTTATATCACTGAGTACGTGATCAAAAACTTTTGGTATAGTCATGTGCTGTATGAAGAGTGATCTATGAGGAGTAATTAATGTAATTTTTTCTCCTGTTGCTGCATTTATGGACATCATTGCTCCTTTTCAACTGCAATGGATTCTTATAAATAAACATTTATTGGTCAAGATCGAAAATATTATTTAAAATTATTGATAACTAGATTCGGCTAAAGCCACGCGGGATTAGCTGAGCGGTCTCACGCGCTGCAGTCATGGACTCCGCGGCTAGTCCCGGCGGAGGTTCGAGTCCTCCCTCGGGCATGGATGTGTGTGTTTGTCCTTAGGATAATTTAGGTTAAGTAGTGTGAAAGCTTAGGGACTGATGACCTTGGCAGTTAAGTCCCATAAGATTTCACACACAGATCCGGCTAAAACATCTAACTAGGCCGGCCGCGGTGGTCTCGCGGTTCTAGGCGCGCAGTCCGGAACCGCGCGACTGCTACGGTCGCAGGTTCGAATCCTGACTCGGGCATGGATGTGTGTGATGTCCTTAGGTTAGTTAGGTTTAAGTAGTTCTAAGTTCTAGCGGACTGATGACCACAGCTGTTAAGTCCCATAGTGCTCAGAGCCATTTGAACCATTTGAACCAACTAACTAGCTTCCGATCTGAAGTTTTATAGAAAACTGCATATGAAGGAGAGTAGTGAAACAGAAACTGTCATTGTGAAAAGTAATAGGCAAATTTCAGTCTTGTGTATTACGTGATAATTGCGAAGTTAAATCTGTTATGTTTTCACGACTAAATCGCCAAATTGGTGTCCATGAATCTTGGTAGGGAGATAACTGCAACACTGACTAGGGACATATGGAATGTAGGCTACCTTACAAAGAAAAATAATATCCATACGACGGGGAAATGGGAGTGGAACATCATTTTTACATCAGTGAACATGATCCATGTTAAAAAAAAATTAAATTTGTTGAAAAATATATGTATACTGTATGAAGATGGTATCTGTTCCCGAAAGAACAGATACCATTGATGACCGTGAAGCTCCTTTAGAATGAAAAGATAAAGATGACAATACTTAACTTTGCGATTACACAGATGTGTCGCAAGCAAAGGGTGACATACGAGATAATCAAGTTTCTTCAGTGTAAACAATCCTATGACGCAGCTATGCAAGTGCCCAATGTTGAAGCTACTATTCAACTAGGCCGAGACCAGTCGGGCGTGGCACTTATCTCCTCTTCACACAGTGACCGCTGCTGTCGCGTTGTCGTCCTGGAGAGGGATCGTTCACCGTGCGATTGGCTGACATCTCACAGACATCTGTTCTCTATCGTTCCCGACTGGCTTGCAGGCGCTTAATTTTACACTTCTGGGCAGTGCGACTGTGCATGCCAACGCACCGTGCGGTGTAGGAGGGTGGGGGGGCACATCACGAGCTATGCGCCCAAACAGGCAGAAACTTGAGGGCAGCCGACATTATTGCATGTACAATAGCTTTCTTACCCACTATCACTCATCATTACGAAATACTGATACGCGAACATAAATGCTGATAACTGCCAGCACCAAAAACCACAAACACTGCTGTGTCTCACCAGGACGGTAGAAGACTGTCTGTCATCAATAAAATACATAGTTCTGCCTAGCAGAATTCATAGCCCAAACCTTTTGTATATATACCGTTCGATGAACATTTACGTAAGTATCGCCCAAAAATCCCAATCTGATTGCTAAGTTTGAAACCACATCATTCTTACCCAAATTTGCGAGACTGTGGTGAGCAGTGCAAAATAGCATTGCATCTATTACTATCCACTTGTCACAATTATCAGGACACATTAACCCCTGTCACTTCACACCAGTCCATGACAGAGTAACATGCCAGTGTCAGGATAGGCCGAACACTGACTGACGTTACGTTCTGCGTATTATGGGAAAACTATTTGCCACCGGCTGGCATTGCTGTTACAATCTACCAGATAAAACAGAACAATAATTGTAGCAAGTAATATGTGATATACACAGAACGTAATAATAATAATGAAAGTAATAATCTACCAACTATATTCCAGATAACAACAAACAGCGTAACGTATATTCATATTTCAAATAGATAAAATGCCACTAGAGGAAGCACAATTTCAAACACATATTCAAGCAGAAAATTACATAAAGGGCGTAACATGCAATATTTCAAAGTACTTCACAGATTGCTCAAAATAATTAAAAGTTATGAATTTTTCTTTGTGCCATACTGAACCGAAAATTGTGTAGTGGATGTAACGTGCAATATATCAAAATACTTTACAGGTTGCGCAAAAGTATCCGGCACACTGACTTTTTTTGCGTCGTATTCGCACAAGAAAAGAATGTAGCCTGCAGTCTTTGAAAGTACTTAACAGGTCGGATTAAGGAAGCTGCTAGATGTGTTAGTGGTAGGTTCGGTCAACACACGAGCTCTACGGTAATGCTCCATGAACTCAAACAGAAATCTCCAGAGGAAAACTACTTTCCTTTTGAGAAACACTACTAAGAAAGATTGGAGAGCGTCATACTACATTGCATAAAGAACGTTAATTTTTAACTTTTTATGGGAGGGGATACGTTTTATACACATTCTCAAATAAGTGAAATAAAAATAACGAACTTTGCTATATCCTTTTAATGATAACTGAAATTCATCACAGAACATATACGGTTTCGAGCAGTTAATAAATTTTGCTGTCTATCTTGAATGATGGATAGCCCCTAGAGCACGAACTTGTGCTTCAGCAATAAAGATATCAGTTAATTCAGAAAATGGTGCATAACTCTCTGGTGGCCACTGTTCTCGCCAAGTATCTGGAACAAAGTCGAGGTATTAACGCTCAGTAACTTGATTCTTGTGTTCCTTGACCTTTCTGTTCTGAATTCAACTTTACAGTTTGTTATCATCAATCCCACACAAAACCTTTTCAGTTGGTATAGTCAGATCTGAGTTTCTATAGCTCATCTTTTCCTGAATAAAAAAGTTGTGTCTATCTGTTTGGGAACCAACCCTGTGATGTGCCTCCATTCCTCCTACACTTCATGACGCAGCAGCATGCGCAGTCGCAATGCCGAGCAGTGCATGCAGAAGGACAGAGGCAGGAGCATGCATCCATGTACTGTCCTGCTGAAGTAGCTATACATTATACAATATGTACATTATACAACAGTTTAATAGTTTTTTAATGTAGTTCATGTTCGCTGATGTAAAAAATGACGTTCTATTGCTCATTTACCTCTCTTATGGGTCTTTTTTTTCTTTGTAATGTAGCCTATATTCCTTATGTTCCTTGTCAGTATTCCAGTTATCTCCATACCAAGTTTGTTCAACATCAGTCCAGCGATTTAGTCGAGAAAACGTAAGAGATTTAACTACGCAGATGTATGAAATTTGCATAACCTTTTTTCCAATGACAGTTTGTATTTCACTACTCTCCCTCACTTGCAGTTTTCTATTAATTTCAGATCCGAGGCTAGTTAGCTGTTTCAGCCGAATCTAGTTACGAATGATTATAAATAATAGGCATATGTTGATGAAATGGGAAAAACGTTGTGTATCCCTCGTCGACAAGTTCTCCTGAAGCCTTAACTTAGTTCAGCAGTACTGTCCTCATGTGTTTTGCAATGTGGCGTGGGTATTACGCTGAACTAAGAGAATAGGGTCGAATGCATTGGAAGACAGCAAGAAAAGACTTATCGGGATAAGCAAAATGCCCGGATTTCAGTCTCGCTGACGCCCGCCTGCCTAACTTGCGACACCTTAGAAAAATTTTGTTAAGTGCTTTGTAGTACTGCAAGTTGCATCCATTACGTAATTTTTTATCAGTAAGGCACAGAAAAGTGCTTTCGCATGGTTCTTAAGTACTTTTAAATACTGAAAGTTTCACACTTCAAGTAATTTTTTAAATAAATGCTTTTGAAAATGGGGCCAACATGATAATAATGCTGGGATTCCTTTCTTCGCAGCCAAAGACGACTGTATTATGATTGGCTGTTTGATTGTATCGGGATGTAAACTACTAGGCTCTGTTTGGAGGACTAGTGATGGGAGGGGACAGGAAAGTATTACAAAGCACAACTTGGCTTGTTTCGCTGTCTTGCACATTCTTAAAAAAAATTTTATCCCCCACCATCCGTTATCTTTAATTTTTAAATTTAACGCCATCCATTATCTGTAATTTTTGAATTTCCAGCATTTTGTCTTCATGTAGAAGTCGTTGAAAAAGGGGCGTGATTGTTGACGTCATAGTTGCTGAGGCATAGCTCGTGACATCATGCATAGTTGGGCTACGGAGTTTCTAGACCATCCTTGGCAGCTCTGTCTCTGCAGGTAGGCAACGCAGGCCTTTAGGGATTTGTTTTCAAGGTTGGTAGTATACTTTGTTTGGTTCAGCAAGCCACAAAATGCCTACTGGTAACTTTCGGAGCATTGTTGTGCATATCGATGTTTACTGAACACGTATCCACTAATTCATCTTGTTATTTGCTACAGAAATTCTTAAATCAGCCACATCAGTCATACCCACAGGTTCTATAAAAATGCTTTTAATCTCTTTGTACATTACCGTCCCACTGTTGTCTGCATAAACTTTATCAATGCAATATGACTGCGCTGTACGTAACATTCCTTTTAGAGCTCTTTCATGAACCACTGAGATTGGATAAAGTTTCCATCTGTTATCTCACTCTTATTCAAAGTTTGTTCGTAAGCTCCTATGTTTCATCTGTACTGACGCCATGCTGAAGTAATATATATATATATATATATATATAGTTGTTGTGGTCTTCAGTCCTGAGACTGGTTTGATGCAGCTCTCCATGCTACTCTATCCTGTGCAAGCTTCTTCATCTCCCAGTACCTACTGCAACCTACATCTTTCTGAATCTGCTTAGTGTATTCATCTCTTGGTCTCCCCCTACGATTTTTACCCTCCACGCTGCCCTCCAATACTAAATTGGTGATCCCTTGATGCCTCAGAACATGTCCTACCAACCGATCCCTTCTTCTGGTCAAGTTGTGCCACAAACTTTTCTTCTCCCCAATCCTATTCAATACTTCCTCATTAGTTATGTGATCTGCCCATCTAATCTTCAGCATTCTTCTGTAGCACCACATTTCGAAAGCTTCTATTCTCTTCTTGTCCAAACTATTTACCGTCCATGTTTCGCTTCCATACATGGCTACACTCCATACAAATACTTTCAGAAATGACTTCCTGACACTTAAATCTATACTCGATGTTAACAAATTTCTCTTCTTCAGAAACGCTTTCCTTGCCATTGCAAGTCTACATTTTATATCCTCTCTACTTCGACCATCATCAGTTATTTTGCTCCCCAAATAGCAAAACTCCTTTACTACTTTAAGTGTCTCATTTCCTAATGTAATACCCTCAACATCACCCGACTTCAATTCGACTACATTCCATTATCCTCGTTTTGCTTTTGTTGATGTTCATCTTATATCCTCCCTTCAAGACACTATCCATTCCGTTCAACTGCTCTTCCCAGTCCTTTGCTGTCTCTGACAGAATTACAGTGTCATCGGCGAACCTCAACGTTTTTATTTCTTCTCCATGGATTTTAATACCTACTCCGAATTTTTCTTTTGTTTCCTTTTCTGCTTGCTCAATATACAGATTGAATAACATCGGGGAGAGGCTACAACCACTGCTTCTCTTTCATGCCCCTCGACTCTTATAACTGCCATCTGGTTTCTATACAAATTGTAAACAGCCTTTCGCTCCCTGTATTTTACCCCTGCCACCTTTAGAATTTGAAAGAGAGTATTCCAATCAACATTGTCAAAAGCATTCTCTAAGTCTACAAATGCTAGGAACGTAGGTTTGCCTTTCCTTAATCTTTCTTCTAAGATAAGTCGTAAGGTCAGTATTGCCTCACGTGTTCCAGTATTTCTACGGAATCCAAACTGATCTTCCCCGAGGTCGGCTTCTACTAGTTTTTCCATTCGTCTGTAAAGAATTCGTGTTAGTATTTTGCAGCTGTGACTTATTAAACTGATTCTTCGGTAATTTTCACATCTGTCCACACCTGCTTTCTTTGGGATTGGAATTATTATATTCTTCTTGAAGTCTGAGGGTATTTCGCCTGTTTCATACATCTTGCTCACCTGATGGTAGAGTTTTGTCAGGACTGGCTCTCCCAAGGCCGTCAGTAGTTCCAATGGAATGTTGTCTACTCCGGGGGCCTTGTTTCGACTCGGGTCTTTCAGTGCTCAGTCAAACTCATCACGCAGTATCGTATCTCCCATTTAATCTTCATCTACATCCTCTTCCATTTCCATAATATTGTCCTCAAGTGCATCGCCCTTGTATAGACCCTCTATATACTCCTTCCACCTTTCTGCTTTCCCTTCTTTGCTTAGAACTGGGTTTCCATCTGAGCTCTTGATGTTCATACAAGTGGTTCTCTTCTCTCCAAAGGTCTCTTTAATTTTCCTGTAGGCAGTATCTATCTTACCCCTAGTGAGATAAGCCTCCACATCCTTACATTTGTCCTCTAGCCATGCCTGCTTAGCCATTTTGCACTTCCTGTCGATCTCATTTTTGAGACGTTTGTATTCCTTTTTGCCTGCTTCACTTACTGCATTTTTATATTTTCTCCTTTCATCAATTAAATTCAATATTTCTTCTGTTACCCAAGGATTTCTACTAGCCCTCTTCTTTTTACCTACTTGATCCTCTGCTGCCTTTACTACTTCATCCCTCAAAGCTACCCATTCTTCTTCTACTGTATTTCTTTCCCCCATTCCTGTCAATTGTTCCCTTATGCTCTCCCTGAAACTCTCTACAACCTCTGGTTCTTTCAGTTTATCCAGGTCCCATCTCCTTAAAGTCCCACCTTTTTGCAGTTTCTTCAGTTTTAATCTACAGGTCATAACCAAGAAATTGTGGTCAGAGTCCACATCTGCCCCTGGAAATGTCTTACAATTTAAAACCTGGTTCCTAAATCTCTGTCTTACCATTATATAATCTATCTGATACCTTTTAGCATCTCCAGGGTTCTTCCATGTATACAACCTTCTATCATGATTCTTAAACCAAGTGTTAGCTATGATTAAGTTGTGCTCTGTGCAAAATTCTACCAGGCGGCTTCCTCTTTCATTTCTTAGCCCCAATCCATATTCACCTACTACGTTTCCTTCTCTCCCTTTTCCTACACTCGAATTCCAGTCACCCATGACTATTAAATTTTCGTCTCCCTACACTATCTGAATAATTTCTTTTATTTCATCATACATTTCTTCAATTTCTTCGTCATCTGCAGAGCTAGTTGGCATATAAACTTGTACTACTGTAGTAGGTGTGGGCTTCGTATCTATCTTGGCCACAATAATGCGTTCACTATGCTGTTTGTAGTAGCTTACCCGCATTCCTAATTTCCTATTCATTATTAAACCTACTCCTGCATTACCCCTATTTGACTTTGTGTTTATAACCCTGTAGTCACCTGACCAGAAGTCTTGTTCCTCCTGCCACCGAACTTCACTTATTCCCACTATATCTAACTTTAACCTATCCATTTCCCTTTTTAAATTTTCTAACCTACCTGCCCGATTAAGGGATCTGACATTCCACACTCCGATCCATAGAACGCCAGTTTTCTTTCTCCTGATAACGACATCCTCTTGAGTAGTCCCCGCCCGGAGATCCGAATGGGGGACTATTTTACC
Organism: Schistocerca cancellata; assembly: GCF_023864275.1. Lineage (NCBI taxonomy): Eukaryota > Metazoa > Arthropoda > Insecta > Orthoptera > Acrididae > Schistocerca > Schistocerca cancellata. The sequence continues at coordinate 726,782,278 of NC_064627.1, forward strand.
TCCGGAGTATTTTACCCAAGAGGACGCCATCATCATTTAATCATACGGTAAAGCTGCATGCCCTCGGCAAAAATTACGGCCGTAGTTTCCCCTTGCTTTCAGCCGTTCGCAGTACCAGCACAGCAAGGCCGTTTTGGTTATTGTTAAAAGGCCAGATCAGTCAATCATCCAGACTGTTGCCCTTGCAACTACTGAAAAGGCTGCTGCCCCTCTTCAGGAACCACACGTTTGTCTGGCCTCTCAACAGATACCCCTCCGTTGTGGTTGTACCTACGGTACGGCTATCTGTATCGCTGAGGCACACAAGCCTCCCCACCAACGGCAAGGTCCATGGTTCATGTGCTATATATATATATATATATATATATATATATATATATATATATATATATATATATATATATATATATATATATATATACTTTAGCCGGTCGAAGTGGCCGCGCGGTTCTGGCGCTGCAGTCTGGAACCGCGAGACCGCTACGGTCGCAGGTTCGAATCCTGCCTTGGGCATGGATGTGTGTGATGTCCTTAGGTTAGTTAGGTTTAACTAGTTCTCAGTTCTAGGGGACTAATGACCTCAGCAGTTGAGTCCCATAGTGCTCAGAGCCATTTGAACCATATAAATACTTTCATGTGTCTTCAGAACATTAATGTATGCACTGAAGACGGTCAGGCAATGACTGAAATAGATTTAGTCTAATAAATTATTTCAAATCTTTTAGATCGACGATGCCAGTTTTCTTGTTTACTATTCCGTTTCTCTATTTGTGTACTATGACAGACATGTCACACTCACGAGGATTAGGCAGAGGAAATGTATGTACCGCTACATATGGTTCTCCAAAGTCTTTAATACCTCTTTGTAGGTGCGTCAGCGATACTGAATTCCTGACGCAAGGAAATTAAACGATAATGACCATGGCTTTGATTACATTTGATCTCATATGTGGTAACATTTCCTTAAAGCCTATCACATCGTTTAAATATTTGGAGACAATACAGTGAAGGGAAGAGATGTAATCAATACGAGTGCTATGGAAGGGTAATGGAAGAGAGAAACGTAGACACATTCCTAGGATTTTGGTCTCAGCATTATTTAATAACTTATCTCGGTGTCTTCATTGTAGTCTCTATGGCTTTGTATGAATTTTTTAATCTTGTCTTTTTTACACCAGTTCTTGAGCTCAGTTAGGGCCGATTGTAGTCGATGTAGGTTTCCAGTAAGGTGTAAGGGGGATGGCCATTTTAATCCGTTTAGTACCAAATAAATTTTCTATCAGTTTTTTATGTCTTCTCAGTTTGAGGTAATTTTTTATTATTTTGCTGAAATTGTTTGGAGCTGGAACGACAAATTTTGGTCCGTTAAGAAAGTTCTCCCGTCAATCCGTATGATTTTTCTATGTTCTGAAAAAGTGCATTCGCGTCTTTGCGATATTGAAGTTCTTAAGGAAAGGCTCGCTGACATACTGTTTACTGAGTTGTCCTTAATAAATCGTTTTGTCATCCGAGATCTGTTGTAAAACTATCCATACAAGCATTTTTTCCGAACGTGGTTGTCAAGTTTTTTCATATGAAAAATTCGTCCTGGTTCTGATTACTACGTGAACCGTATTTGTTTTTCATTGCCAGCTGACGACTGTGCTAAGGATACTGACAGTTTTGACAGTTTCACTGCACTATAATACCGGAAGAAAGTCAGATTGCTGTCTCTTAGCAATGAAGTCTTCTGAGCTGACGCGACAGACTTAGAAGAATGTGAAGGAGAAATGTATAAATTTCTTAGAGAATGTAGTTCCCTTCTTCTCTCACTCGGCTTCATAAATGCCTCAGTGAAACTGAAATTATGGTCGTAGGAACTATGAGAATTACCACATTAAGATGATAATTTCACCCTATGTATGGGTCAAATGGTTGAAATGGATCTGAGCACTATGGGACTTAACTTCTGAGGTCATCAGTCCCCTAGAACATAGAACTACTTAAACCTAACTAACCTAAGGATATCACACACACCCATGACCAAGACAGGATTCGAATCTGCGACCGTAGCAGTCGCGCGGTTCCAGACTGAAGTGCCTAGAACCGCTCGGGCGGTTAAGTATGTGTCAACAAAATATTTTCACAGTTTTGTGTTTTGGAGGTTAGCAAGAAGGTTTTGCTCAACAGCTGGGTGGCATGCTGGGGTGGTACCCAGGGCCTACTAGGCGGTCTCCGAAGTTGCGGTTTCTGATAGCTAATCACTGAAGCATAGCCACATCGGCGCCTTAGCCCCTCGTCCCCCCCCCCCCCACCCCCTCACCCCACCTCATCGCAAGAGTAGTCTCAAGTATCTACTCAACATGTATGTCAACAAGAAACATGCGTTTACATTCCGATGAGATGTGAGAAATTTAGCAACTTCTCAGCATTATTATCTGTTTGCTTTCCCTTGCAGACGCTTTGTATGATTCTCTACCAACAGCAAAACACCGTTCAAACTCAGTACCAACCTCGAATGTGTATTTGTACACCATATCAGGGAAACCTTAGTAGTGTTCCACTCTGTTATAATGCTCTAGGCATATTTACATTTCTCACGTTACCTACAAGCTTGCTGCAACCCGTCCCCAGAGAGTGTGGCCCGAGTACAGAGAGCTTGGCATTCTCATCATTCGACGCTGTGCCAATTATCATTTACTTTACGGCAGTCATCCCATTGTGAATGTGCTGTTTGAAGATGTTAGTGTCGCTTTTTCTGTAGTATGAGATGTCAGATCCACATCACAGAGTCGGTACTTTGAACAGTCCCCATTTGCATCGTTGTTAGTGTATACTGGATGCGGAGTTCATTGGTTTATATCTCTAGTTTATTTGAAACTCCAACTTCTCTGATGAGGAACTCTAATTTTGTTCTTTTATCAGGTTTCCTAACGAAATCCCATAAAATTATCTTCAGTGTTTCGTGTTAGTTTTCTGTGTTTCTTTGACAAGAGTCACGATGCAATGAGATTCCACGTTGCTATTGAGTTTAAATAATTATTTCTGTGATATCGACCTACATTTGTGAACAGTACTTCTTACAAGTTTTCTCTTCATTAAGTGACCCTTATTTAACAACTAAAACCAGTGGGATGATGTTTTCGTTGTGTAAAGTGGCTAAATTACTAACTGAATGTTGCATAACATGCAAGGCCGTTACTAATGCACATTACTAGGCGTGCTGCGAAGTAATACCTCCGAATTGTAAAAGACTTTTAAATAAAAAACTTTATTACCATTCTGAAACTTTATTCCTCATGTATACACATTTGTTTCTCTACATAGTCACCCTGGTGATGAACAAAAATGGTTCAAATGGCTCTGAGCACTATGGGACTCAACATCTTAGGTCATAAGTCCCCTAGAACTTAGAACTAATTAAACCTAACTAACCTAAGAACATCACACACACCCATGCCCGAGGCAGGATTCGAACCTGCAACGGTAGCAGTCCCGCGGTGCCGGACTGCAGCGCCAGAACCGCTAGACCAGGTGATGAGCACCTATCTCTCAACAAGAGACGAGTTTTTTACACGGTCACTGAAGAATATTTGACTTTGATGATGGAGCCACAACCTCACCTCTGCTTGCACCGCTTCATCACTATTAAAGTCCTCGAAGATGTTCTTTAAGTTTTGGAAGCAGATGAAATCAGATGTGGCTCCATCGTATGTGGGATGATCGATGGAAAATCTCGCAACGGTCGTATGCGATCTGGTGTTGTCATTCTGAAGGAGAGGGTGTTCCAAGAGTGGACGAAATCTTCGAATTCGTGTTTTTAGTTTTCTGTTTGCCTTTCATGCAGCAACATTTACGATCTATGATGATGGACTCAGCTAAGATGGCAACAATAACTGTTATTTCTCTTCTCTGCTTTACCTAAGAAGACTCTTTGGCAGTTCCGTATCGAATAGGTACCTACTGGCATCTCAATTTTTTTTCCTACTTGTGAGTTACATTTAGCTACCCTGGATACAGCTCTTAATGCTAGTGACATTCGAACACTCATGGTTGATTAAAGGAGTTTGTTTTGTACCATATTTTATGAATATATCTTAAAAATTCTGTCAGTAACATTCCATTTTTACTAAATTTTGGCTTGTTCATCGCTATGGTGGAACTGTTTTGTACTGTACTCCAGGTGAAATCTCTTGTTAATATTGATCTCTGCGTTCCACTGATTGCTCCTTGTATTCCGTGTGCTTTGCTCACGCTACTATTCAAGTGACCAGCTTATACAATACATCATCTATACATATGCAGCTCTTCTTGTCGCTTTCTAGTAGCATGTAAAGTTATTTTTCAACTTGAAACTCTTTGACGTACTTTTTGTCAATGAATGTGTCAATAGCTTCATTCTTATGTTTACATTTTCGTAATATTTAAGGTGTTCTTACTCGATTTTCGGAAGCACTACAGTTTAATACTTCTATTTATTTTTGTGGTTATAGTTACATTTGCAGCTTTGTGTTCCAATTACGATGATACACGTAACAGATGATGGTTTGTAACCGAAACTGGTTGTAAAATAAAAGAACCACATACAGTTTTGTGTCATAAATATTGTGACAGATTTCTGCTCTTGACAACTGCCCAAAGAAAATGTTCAATACTTACGTTATACACGGCCTCAATTCGGAGGCCCCCAGTGGCAATGTGTTGCAACTTGCGTCAGCGAAGCAGGACAATCGACCGTGTAACAAGCCATATTGAGAACAATATAAAAAGTTCTGAGGCATTACTTTTCGGTACGTCCTCGTAGTTTCAAATTAATTTTACGGTTATTCTTCGTGAAGAGCCAAGCGGGGTGGTACTTTTTTCAGAAAAAATATATCGAGGTTTTGGCGACTATATGCATAGATGAAAGTAATTGAGTCGGACATGCCCGAAGGAGCAGATACCACTGGAATACGAGGGTTGGAACTTAAATAGTGACAACTATTTATTCCCAACCGATACAAAAGAGTTACAGGTTTGCACTAGTTACTGTCCTTCAAAGTAGTCACCAGTGTTGTGAAGAACCGTTTCCAGCGATGTGGAAGGCGTAGTATACCTTTAGCAGAGTCTGTTCTATTGATGTGCGAATGGAACGGTCTACCGCCTGTCGAACCTCTGGAACAGTTCTGAAGCGAATGCCACGAATTGGTTCCTTCATCTCCAGAATCAAATCAAAGTCAGAAGGACTGAAGTTCGGGGAGTAGGTGGATGGTACAGTACTTCCCATTCCCATAGACAGAACAGAGCAGCCACAGCTTGCGCTTTAAGCGCCCGCGCTTGTCGCAGGTGTTGCTCCAAAAACGTACAGTAATACTGTGCATTGACGGACTTCCGTGGAGGAACGTAATGCGTTAGGATAACACCATCACAGTCGTACACGAGAATCACCATAACTTCGGCTGTGAATAAATAGTTGCCACTATTATTTAAGTTCGAACCCTCGTATACAGATTTTTGGAGGAAAGGAAGACAGCTCTTCAATGTTTGTTTCGGTGCAGGAATCAGGATTTGTGAGTAGTGAGTTTAGTGGGCGAGGGACGCTGCTTTGCAGATTGCCATAAGTTTGAAATTTCAGTCGGTCAGGGATCGTGTCCAGAGGGCCGAAGCGGTTAAGGCAACCGCTCACGTTGAAAGCAGTAAATCCAGGTTTGATTCCCGGTCCGCAGAATATTTCAATACATGCGGTTAGTTGTCACGATTACCCAACCACCCTGTCCACTTCCTACATTTCTTGTTTACAGGTAAGTCCAGTGAATTGATCTCTATGCACATGCTGCTGCTTTTCTGCACTATAATATTGAAACTAAATTCAGACAAGTTTGCAAGAGAAAAATCTTGGTAGCTGTTAGGAAGCAACGAAAGTGTTGTCTGTGATGACCCCAAAGACGTAGAACAATGCGGAAGAGAATCGTCGGAGAAGAAAGGTGTGATGCGAAATTTTAAGTAAGAGGCCGAGAGGAGGCAGTCAGTTAATTAAGTCGGGCGCGGGATAGGATGGGGGTGGGCGAAAAAGGCGATGAGAGGGGGGTGGGGGGTGGAAAGGGGGCGCGACTTCATTAGCGGCGCGACCCGTCTGCGTCTGCGTCTCGCGCGCCGTACCGCGCCGTGGCGTGGCGTCTGATCAGCGGCGGGTCGATTCTGTTAACGAGCAGCTCGCGGCGTGCTGCGGCTGCTGGCCTTGCCTACCGTCGGGCGCTCCGGGGCACAAGAGCAGAGCAGGGCAGAGCAGAGGAGGGCAGGCGGCGGCGCTAACGACTGGCCGGCCGGCTCCACGTCGCCAACCACCTGCCGCCGCGCCGGCTGACGTCACACGACGTCGCCTTCCCGTCTCCTCGTTCGCCTAACTTTCAGTTTCATTTCTCGTATCACGTCACTTTGCCAGCCTTGATTTGGCAGTCGGTTGAAGTGGTTTTATTTCTTAATGGCTTTATCTTTCACAGAGCTTTTAATGTAGTCAGATTTGGAGTTCGGTCAGCACACATTGGTTGCTGAGTTGGTCACTCTCATGTTCCGTTGATAAGTATTGCGACCTTTCTGTATGGTATGGAACGTCTCAGTTTTAGCATCACAGTACATGGTACCAGTTCACTCTGAGGCGATATAATATGCGTTATGATGCAGAAGCAACCCGCATCGGCGGAGCGCATAGAAACATCATGGTAGAGACTTAACTGGTTCACACTGAGATGATAGTGGTATGACACAGACATGTATCTCCACCGTACTGCCCTGCGCAAAACGGTGTGCTGCTCTTTTCACGCAACTCCTGTCGTACGATGCGTGTAGAATGAAATTTAAAGTTATTCAATTTGCTTTAAAAAAATTGTTTTATATAGATGCAGCTAACTACGAGCGTTTCTGTAGTTAGTTTTTCAGCAAACTTTTATTTTTTATGTAAAAAACAACTATTTTTGCGATTCGAGCGTCTTCTCCGCTACACTGTCTTTCACATTCGATCCCGAGAAAAATACGCAGTACGAGGTGCGGCTAGAAAAAAACCGGAACATTTATTTACAATTATTTACAATTTCATGTTATCTCCATCAATGTACTCTCCTCCTCGGTCTCTACACCGCTCCATACGAATTTTCCAGTGTTCATAGCAATGCTGAAGATCATTTTCGGTAAGTCCATACATTACTTCCGTCGCTTTTTCTTTTACTGCTTCAACAGTCTCAAATCTAGTTCCTTTCAAAGCTGACTTGACTTTAGGGAAAAGAAAAAAGTCACAGGGGGCCAAATCAGGTGAGTAGGGTGGATGATCTAAGATGGGAATGTTGTGTTTTGCCAAAAACGTCTTCACTGACAACGCACTGTGAGCTGGGGCATTGTCTTGGTGAAGGATCCATGACTTTTTTCTCCACAAATCGTTCCGTTTTCTCCGTACTCGCTCACGTAGGGTAGCCAGGACGCTAATGTAGTAATGCTGATTCACTGTTTGTCCCTCTGGTACCCAATCAATGTGCACAATCCCTTTGATGTCAAAAAAAAAAAAAACAATCATCATTGCCTTGAATTTCGATTTTGACATTCGTGCTTTTTTTTGTCGTGGAGAATCAGGAGTTTTCCAATGCATCGATTGGCGTTTAGTTTCGGGATCGTAAGTAAAAAACCACGATTCATCGCAAGTAATAACATTTTGTAAGAAGGTGGGATCACTTTCAATGTTTTCCAGGATGTCAGAACGAATCATTCTTCGGCGTTCCTTCTGTTCAATTGCGAGACACTTTGGAACCATTTTTTAACACACTTTGTTCATGTTTAAACTTTCATGAAGAATCTGCCTAACACTTTCCTTGTCAACTCCTGTTGACTCAGACACTGCTCTGATTGTTAAACGGCGATCTTGTCGAACAAGTTTACCGATTTTTTCAATGTTTGCATCAGTTTTTGCTGACAATGGTCTGCCAGTGCGAGTGTCATCACAGGTGTCTTCGCGGCCATCTTTAAATCGTTTAAACCACTCAAACACTTGTGTTCGCGATAAACAATCATCGCCGTACACTTGTTGTAACATTACAAACGTTTCACTTGCAGATTTTCCTAGTTTGAAACAAAATTTGATGTTAACACGCTGTTCTTTCTGTACACTCAACATTTTCCGACGCACAGACAAAACGTCAACTACTTAAAACAGACGCCACAGGCAGACTGAGTGCAGGAGGCAGATGAAACTCGAGCAGTAGGCGGAGCGAGAGTCACGTGACAGGCCACGCGACTTTCAGCCTTATTGCATTCGTTTTATTGTTTCACCACTACTAGTCCGATTTTTTTCTAGCCACACCTCGTATATACACTACTGGCCATTAAAATTGCTACACCAAGAAGAAATGAAAAATGATAAAAAGGTATTCATTGCACAAATATATTATACTAGAACTGACATGTGATTACATTTTCACGCAATTTGGATGCATAGATCCTGAGAAATCAGTGCCCAGAACAACCACCACTGACCCTAATAACGGCCTTCATACGCCTGGGCATTGAGTTAAACAGAGCTTGGATGGCGTGTACAGGTACAGCTGCCTATGCAGCTTCAACACGATACCACAGTTCATCGAGAGTAGTGACTGGCGTATTGTGAATTACGGTAGGCATCCCTGCACACGTCTATGTTTAATGTGTAACTATCGGATGTTTCGTTGTTATATGTTAGTTACCGTTCAATGCTGTATTGAGTAGAACGTTGTGTCGCGCAGTCTGCTAATTTAGAGGTGGTAGAGTTACAGGAGCAATGCGTCTGCGTTAAATTTTGGGTGAAACTCAAGAAAACCTTTACACAGACACACTAAATGGTTTAGGAAGCCTATGGTGATGAGGGCTGAACCGTACTCGGTGTTACTAATGCTCCACATTGTTTAAAAACGGCTGGACGGAAGTTAAAGCTGACCCTCGTTCAGGACGCCCTTCAACGTCTACCGACGAAGCTCATGTCACGAACATTAACGAGGCTGTGCGTGCCAATTGAAGACTGACTGTCTGAGAGATTGCCAAAGAATTTCAATTTGATCATGTCAGGAAATCCTGATATAGCATCTTTGCGTGCATCGTATTGCCGCCAAGTTCGTCCCGCGCGTCATGAGTGAACTCCAGAGAGACCTTCGCCTCGCAATCTGTGAAAAGCTTTTGGATCGTGCAAATGAGAACGAGATACTCCTTAGGAAAATAATACGACCAATATGGACTTCTCTTTAATCCCAAAGTCGAAAACCCCGTTGAAAGGACAAATATTTGTAACGATGGACGACATAAAAGAAAATTCGCATACGAGGCTTCGCGCGATCCAGCAAGAGGCGTGCCAAAACTGCTTCCGGAAGTGGAAACAGTGTTGGCAGTGGTGTATCACTTGTGGAGGAGAGCATCTCGAAGGAGACCATGCACAGTAAGTAAACGGCAAGGGAAAAAATATTTTGTGGACAAAGTTTCGGATTTTTTTGAACAGACCTCGTACTTCTGTGCAACAAACCCTTTTTTCCTCAATGGCAAATTACCCCCGAATATGATACCATGACGCATTAGTGAATGAAGGTATGAAAACAGTCGCATTTTAAAATTTTTATCTCCATAATGTGCTTCATAAGGCCGAAGTTGCAGACCTAAGACGATGAGAAGATCTGTAACTTGTGAGTCTTAGGTCTCCTTCCGATCCAAAAGAACACCAAAGACTTTGAATAATTTGTCTCATTTGTTGAATTAACCTGATGAATCATTTCTAATGAGGTTGTCAATCCGTGTTGACTTACTCAAACTCCTAGTAGATATGATTTTTCATTGCCTTTCAGCGACTGTTACCTGCGTCGGTTGGTGCACAGTGAGGCAAATGCCTGCATGTAGTAACAAGGCGTATATCATGGTTTAAGAACAGTTCACTGGCTTGTCCTCACAGCGTCTGATGATACCGAAAGCTATGCCACTGCAGCAAACTGCTCCCACTGTAGGAAAAAAAATCTGGTACCTGTATTCGCACCTGATATCTAAGAGGAGTTCCCAGAAATTAACCCACCGCTTTCTTTTTCTCAGCTGAAAATAATGCTACAAATACGAATCGTTACTTATGTACTCGTTTTATCTGAAGTCTTCTGAGTGTGTGCGACAAGTTTCCGTCACTAGCTACAGGTAGCGTAGCTGCAGGACAGTTTCAAAATGGTGTTTGTAGGTGATACACGTTACGAGCAACGCGCCGTCATTGAATTTTTCACCGCATAGAAAGAAACTTTGGGGAATATTCACAGACGCTTGTGCGAAGTCTATGGAGCATCTGTTGTTGACAGAAGTACAGTTAGTCGCTGGGTACGGAGATTGAGGTCATCAGTAGGTGGTTCTGCGGAGCTCCACGATTTGCAGCGGTCGGGGAGACAATCCACAGCTATCACACCTGACAACCATGACACAGCCCCCCTCTACTTCCACTTGTTTGGACCATTAAAGAATGTCATTTGTTGAAGACATTTAGGGGACGGTGAGAAGGTGATTCAACAGAATTGGATTTATAGATTCGAGCCATACAGAACCTAACTTTCATAACTTGGCAGGATTTAAGGTTTCCCAAGTAATGTAGGCATCCTTAATTTTGTGGCTAGCTGCACGTGGAAGGGTGATTATTTACTGTAATTTAAGGTGTGTTAAATTTCTACGAGGCCCATTCATAAATTAACCTCTGATTGGTTATTTAAAATAAACAAGTTCTTGCAGTTTCGTAGTACTTGCGTGGTTATAAAAGGATACTTTGTAGACCCGTTACATCAGTCAACTCTGTTGCGTTGGATACGTAACAAGCGAGTGAAATAGACTGCCAGCTGCGAGATAGGTTCTGTCATTCGCTCATAAGGAGTCAATATGGCCGAGAGTCATCGTAGGTTGTGTCGTATGGGCTGGGGTTAAAAGTGATGGTGTTTTAAGAGAGCGGTGCAGAAACTGATAGCTGCCCGCTCAGATGTGCGTGATGAAAGTGGCCGAGGAAGACCCTCTGATGTGTCTGGGAACTTGTGCAGCAAATTGACGAAATGTGCCTCTGTGACATCATTTCACGATTACGAAACTTTCTAATGCTCCTCACATGACAAGGCCAACCATTTTAACACTGTTAAAGAGAGCTAAGGCTACCATAAGTTTCGTGCATGGTTGGTGCCAAAATACGTTACTGGTGTTAACAAAACTGAAATACTGCACTCGTCGTTGAGATTCCTGCAGCGGTACCATAAAGAGGGGCTGGAATGTCCGAACAAAAACGTAACAGAGGACGAGATGCGGGTGCAGCGTGTCGAAATCTGAAACTAATGAACATTCTTCCAATAAGACCAAAAATTCTGCCAGACGCTGTAAAAGCGCAAAATAATTGTTATAGTTTTTTGAAAACGCAAATAAATTTTTACACCAAATTTCATGAGAATAACGCGTGAGAAAATTATGACAAAACAGGTTTATTGTGAGACTCCTACGAAACTCCGAAGAACAGTCCAAAACGAACGGCGCAGGAAAATGCGCGACCCTACATGAAGAACTGAAGGAGAAGCTCAGACTTTCCGGCTGGGAGATTTTCAACAGCCGCCCTGTAGTCTGGATTTGACTTTTATCTCTTTCTCAAGATGGAAGTCTCGCTGGCCGTCAGCACTTCACGATCGACGCTAAGCTCAAGTATGCTGTCAACAACTGGCTCGTGTCCGAAGGGACGCCATTCATTGTGAAACGTCCCCTTAGAAAAATAATGAATTATTGTGCTGATAAACCTCTTACATTATTTCATTTTCAAACAGCTGAGCAGAACTGGACTTACTCAGACATTTTGCTCTTTACCTATTCTGATCAACACTAAACTGACAGGCAGTATTTTTAGCGCAACGCTACCCCAGCGCTGTTAACAGCCAACTGCCCAACACTACAATAGCATATACTCCAACAATGCAAACCAACCACAGCCTTCACACAGCACAGTCAAGAGATTTTCATATAGAGCGCTACGTGGCATTACCAGCATAAAAACCTAAACAGCCTAATTACAATTGATAATGGGATAAAGAAGCTGGTGCCATGGTACGATAAATGTTTGAATCCTGGTGGCGAGTATGTGAAGAAGCAATTTCGATATGTGAGTACATATATAAAAAATCTATTATTTCTTGTTTAGTAGTCAATCGGAGGTTAATTTATGAATAACTCTCGCAACTATTAAGTTCCTGAAGAAACGTCAGCTGTTCACATAGGACGGTGGCGGTTCCAACGGCACTCGTTAAGTCTTAAAAAGAGGAGTGTACTGACTAATTGTTGCAGGTTTTCGGTTCAACCCTTCCTGAAAATAGCTACAAAATGTATTAAACGTGACGAGTAACGCACGGGCCTCAGACACGCATCGGTTGTTGGCATGGAATGATTGGTGAATATGCTCTATGTTTCCAGTCTTCTCCTCACATATACAACAGCTGTTCACCCTTTCTAGTGGCTAGTTGCACTGCAAGCTTTAACGAACGGCATGGCATTACATTCCACATTCACAAAAGCGCTGTTATATGTGTATGATGTGTGCCGCTGCCACTGTACACGTGTATTTTGTCCGGCGGACTTCATGCCGACTGCAAACTCTTGGCTTCTGGTGGTTGTTTTGAGCCTGACAGCGTAGTGCAGATGCAAGAGATAAGCTGTGGAGGAGGGACAATCCCGGCTTGCCAGAATGTTTTTGTTCTGTTTGCATAGGATTGACAGCGAGCGCACGCGTTTCAGTTACGTGCGTGTGAATGTACTTCGTTCATACGTGGTTCCACATTCTTGTGAAATCTGGACTCCTTCCTACAGATTACAAAGTAGTGATGCCAAAGTGTCCTCGTAGATGTTGAGAGCTACAGTTGTTACGTATTTCCTGTCAAAAAGATCTCTCTCTTTCCCATATGATTAGATTAAGTCAAACTGACCATACGCTAAAAAGTTTACTTCTTGACATAAATATACACTACTGGCCATTAAAATTGCTACGCCCTGAAGATGACGTGCTAAAGACGCAGAATTTAACCGACAGGAAGAAGTTGCTGTGATATGCAAATGATTAGCTTTTCAGAGCATTCACACAAGGTTTGCGCCGGTGGCGACACCTACAACGTGCTAAGATGAGGAAAGTTTCCTACCGATTTCTCATACACAAACATCAGTTTACCGGCGTTGCCTGGTGAAACGTTGTATTGGTGCCTCGTGTAAGGAGGAGAAATGCGTACCACCACGTTTCCGACTTAGATTGTAGCCTATCGCGATTGCAGTTTATCGTATCGCAACATCGCTGCTCGCGTTGGTCGAGATCCAATGACTGGAAGCAGAATATGGATTCGGTGGGTTCAGGAGGGTAATACGGAACGCCATGCTGGATCCCAACGGCCTCGTATCACTAGCAGTCGAGATGACAGGAATCTTATCCGCATGGCTGGAACGGAACGTGCAGCCACGTCTCGATGACTGAGTCAACAGATGGGGACGTCTGCAAGACAACAACAATCTGCACGAACAGTTCGACGACGTTTGCAGCAGCATGGACTATCAGCTCGGAGACCATGGCTGCGGTTACCCCTGACGATGCATCACAGACAAGAGTGTCTGCGATGGTGTAATCAACGAGGAACGTGGGTGCACGAATGGCAAAACGTCATTTTTTCGGAAGAATCCAGGTTATGTTTACAGCATCATGATGGTCGTATCCGTGTTTAGCGACATCGTGCTGAACGCACATTGGAAGCGTGTATTCGTCATCGCCATACTGGCGTATCACCCGACGTGATGGTATGGGTTGCCATTGGTTACACGTCTCGGCCACTTCTTGTTCGCATTGACGGCACTTTGAACAATGGACGTTACATTTCAGATTGTTACGACCCGTGGCTCTACCCTTCATTCGATCCCTGCGAAACCCTACATCTCAGTACCGGATAATGCACGACTGCATGTTGCAGGTCCTGTACGGGCCTCTATCCTGTACGGGCCTTTCTGGATACAGAAAATGTTCGACTGCTGCCCTGGCCAGCACATTCTCCAGAAACGTCTGGTCAATGGTGGTCGAGCAACTGGCTCGTCACAATACGCTAGCCACTACACTTGATGAACTCTCGTATCGTGTTGAAGCTGCATGGGCAGCTGTACCTGTACAAGCCATCCAAGATATGTTTGACTCAATGCCCAGGCGTATAAAGGCCATTATTACGGTCAGAGGTGGTTGTTGTGGGTACTGATTTCTCTGGATCTACGCACCTAACTTGCGTGAAAATGTAATCACATGTCAGTTCTAGTATAATAGGTTTCTCCAATGAATACCTGTTTATCATCTACATTTCTTCTTGGTGTAGCAATTTTAATGGCCAGTAGTGTATATTAACTCCTTTTAGGAAATAATCTGGTTCTTGTGAAATTATTTCAAATGGTTCAAATGGCTCTGAGTTTTATGGGACTTAACATCTGAGGTCATCTGTCCCGCCGGCCGGTGTGTCCGAGCGGTTCTAGGCGCTTCAGTCTGGAACCGCGCAACCGCCACGGCCGCAGGTTCGAATCCTGCCTCGGGCATGGATGTGTGTGATGTCCTTAGGTTAGTTAGGTTTAAGTATTTCTAAGTTCTAGGAGACTGATAAAGGATGCTAAATCCCGTAGTACTCAGAGCCATTTCATCAGTCCCCTAGAACTTAGAACTACTTATACCTAACTAACCTAAGGGCATCACACACACCCATGCCCGAGGCAGGATTCGAACCTGCGACCGTAGCGGTCGCGCAGACTGAAGAGCCTAGAACCGCTCGGCAACACTGACCGGCAAATGCAAAGACTCTGTCTAGATACAGTAGGGGTCAGTGAAGTGAAATTGAAAAAAGATAAGAATTTCTCGTCAGATGAGCAAGGATAACGCCAACAGCAACAGAAAATGGTATAACTGGACTCGTTCCGAACAGGAGGGTAGGAGAAAGAGCGTGTTACTGTGAACAGTTCAGTGGTAGGATGGTTCTTATCAGGATCGACAGCAAACCAACATCGACAAAAGTAGTTCAGGTACACATGCCGACGCCGCAAGCTGGAGAAAGTATATAAGGATACTGAAAGGTAATACGATACGTAAAGAGAGGTGAAAATCTAAAAGTCACTGGGGACTGGAATGCACTTGTAGGGGAAGGATTAGAAGAAAAGGTTATAGGATAATATGAGCTTGATACAAGAATGAGAGACGAGAAAGACTAACTGAGTACTGTAATACATTTCAGCTAGTAATAGCGATTACTCTGTTCAAAAACTACAACAGCAGGAAGTATACTTGGAAAAGGCAAGGGTGATACGGTAATATTTCAATTAGATTACATCATGATCAGACAGAGATTCTGAAATCACATACTGGGTTATAAGGCTACCCAGACCACAAAGTAGTAGCGGTGAGGAATAGGCTGAGGTTTAAGAGATTAGTAGGAAGAATTAACACGGAAAGAAATGGGATGTGAAGAACTGAGGAGTGACGAGACACACTTTAAGTTCTCTAAGGCTATAGATACACCAATAAGAAATAGCTCAGCAGGCAGTACAGTTGAAGATGAATGGACATCTCTGAAAAGGGTTGTCACAGAAGCTGGAAATGAAACATAAGTACAAAGAAGGTCACTGAGAAGAAACCTTTGATAACAGAAGAAATACTTAAGTTGATCGATGAAAGAAGGAAGCACAAATTTTGTGCGACCTACTCGAATGGAAGATTAGGTCGATTGGTACCTCGAAACACGTATCTTACAAAGCAACAGAAACGATCCGAGAAAGATTAACTGTAGGAAATAACAAATATTCAGTCTCTGTATTCGCTATAAGCTACATTTGTTTCACTACAGGTACATAAAAAATAGTTGTAAATGAAAATAGCTGCTCTTTCTGGCCAAAAGCATTGTTTAATTCACCAAAAATATCATAATATTATTGCGCGTAGCGGAGCAGATTTCTTCAACTCTAAGCATTCATGTCTTTGAGGGACTGTAGGGCCTCTCCAGATGGTGGATGTAGAGCAGCATCACCTGCAATCAAAAGTTCTTGTGAAGTTCTACAGTGGAAAATTAAAATTTTTGTGTTACTCACACAGGCAAAAAGTTTACATTAATTCTATTTAGAAGCCTCCAGTACTTGCTTTACGCCACACTTTAATTATTACTTATTAACGTGTACCTTTTCTGTCGTAGGAAGACGCTATGACACACGTTATTTCAAGACAGTGAATACCAGATTCCTTCTTCCACAAATTAATCGTCACAGGCGTTATCGCGGAAAACGCCCTTTAAATACTTTGGTTCCTCCTTTTTGCAGCTGATGGCAGTAGCGACAAGTAGTGGTGCAGGTGATAAGTTATAAGTGCCAGTCAATAAGCTTAGGCAGTTGTAAACATAAGGCCATCAACAAATTAGTCTATTTGTGGTTGCATCATAAAGCTGTTCTTATAACTAAGCTTACCAGCCCAATTTTAGTAATTTTGTTAAAGTTTTAATATTCTAGTTTAAGATGAAGAAATCTGCGGCCGAGGGTCACAAAATTCTGGATAAATGTTGAGGCACCTATCAGTGAAAGAACGCGCAGAGAATGGTTTCAACGCTCCAAGACCGGTGATTTTGAAGTCGAAGACCTTCACGATGGTGGAGGAGAGAGGGTTTTCGAAGCTACAGAAACCGACGGAAAGAGTCTCAGGAGATCGTTAATGAAAGCAATTGATGAGCCGACCACTGAGAGATAAACGGCCACAATACAGAAATAAACATGAAGAAGTGATTCTGCAGCATGGCAATGTCCTACCCTACGTCACAAAATTGGTCAAAATATACTCGAAAAAGTTGAAACGGGTAGTCCTACATCACCAGCCGTATTCTCCAGACACTGACCCCTCTACCACCTTTTTCGAACAATGGTACACGGCCTGGCGGAGAAGCACTTCCAGTCATATGAACAAGTGCAAAATAGGATTGGCTCATGGATCACGTCAAAAGCCGCCCAGTTCTTACAGTGTGAGATTCGTATGCTGCCCAAAAGTTTGAAGAAAGTGTTGAGCAGCGATGGAGAGTCTCTTGAACCGTATAGTTTTTGTAAGTTTGTCACACTACAGCATCTTCGGGGAAAAAAGGCGGTAACAAAGTTGTAAACCTAAACACTGATCGGCCAGAAAATTATGGCTACCTACCTAATAGCCGGTATGCCCACCTTTCACAGGAATAACAGCTTCGACGCGTCGTGTCATGGTAGCAATGAGGCCTTGGCAGGTCGATGGGGGGAGCTGGCACCACAACTGTTCACACAACTTGCCTAATTCCCGTAAATTCCGGGGAGTGGGGGATAAACTGACGCCATGTTCAATCACATCCTAGATGTGTTAGATTAGGCTCAGTACTGGCGAGCTGTGAGTCAGTTCTTCAATTAGAACTCTCCATGGTGTTCCTCGAACCATTTCTTCACACTCTAGGCCTTGCGACATGGCGCATTACCTTATTGAAAAGTGACATTGCCGTTGGGAAACATGCTCACCATGAAGGGGTGTACGTGGTGTGCGACCAGTGTACGAGTCTCCGTGGACGTCCTGGTGCCTTGCGCGAGCCTCACTGGGCCCATGAACGCCAGTGTGAATGTTCCGCGGAGCTCAAAGTAGCGGCCGCCAGCTTGTCTCAATCCCGCAATGAAGGAGCGGTTCCTTTAGAAGACAACGGATTCACGCTTTCCCTTCGGCATGGTGAGGGTATCGGGATACATCAGATCATACAACGCTGTGAAACTGCGCCAACGTCCAATGCCGATGGTCACGTGCCCATTTCAGTCGTAGATGCCGGTGTCGTGGTGTTAACAGTAATTAGCATATACAGGGCTATTACAAATGATTGAAGCGATTTCATAAATTCACTGTAGCTCCATTCATTGACATATGGTCATGACACACTACAGATACGTAGAAAAACTCATAAAGTTTTGTTCGGCTGAAGCCGCACTTCAGGTTTCTGCTGTCAGAGCGCTCGAGAGCGCAGTGAGACAAAATGGCGATAGGAGCCGAGAAAACGTATGTCGTGCTTGAAATGCACTCACATCAGTCAGTCATAACAGTGCAACGACACTTCAGGACGAAGTTCAACAAAGATCCACCAACTGCTAACTCCATTCGGCGATGGTATGCGCAGTTTAAAGCTTCCGGATGCCTCTGTAAGGGGAAATCAACGGGTCGGCCTGCAGTGAGCGAAGAAACGGTTGAACGCGTGCGGGCAAGTTTCACGCGTAGCCCGCGGAAAATTGGCTCATGCCACAACTGGAGACCGACAGCGCCGACTTCATCTTTCAACAGGATGGTGCTCCACCGCACTTCCATCATGATGTTCGGCATTTCTTAAACAGGAGATTGGAAAACCGATGGATCGATCGTGGTGGAGATCATGATCAGCAATTCATGTCATGGCCTCCACGCTCTCCCGACTTAACCCCATGCGATTTCTGTCTGTGGGGTTATGTGAAAGATTCAGTGTTTAAACCTCCTCTACCAAGAAACGTGCCAGAACTGCGGGCTCGCATCAACGATGCTTTCGAACTCATTAATGGGGACATGCTGCGCCGAGTGTGGGAGGAACTTGATTATCGGTTTGATGCCTGCTGAATCACTAAAGGGGCACATATCGAACATTTGTGATTGCCTGAAAAAAACTTTTTGAGTTTTTGTATGTGTGTGCAAAACATTGTGAAAATATCTCAAATAATAAAGTTATTGTAGAGCTGTGAAATCGCTTCAATCATTTGTAATAACCCTGTAGATGTGTCGTGGGCTGCGGAGGCCCATTATTAGGAGTGTTCGGTGCACTTTGTATTCAGACACACTTTTAATTTTCTCATTTTGAGAGTACTGAACCATTCAACAGCCAAGACCGCATAAAATATTTAAATATTTCTTTATTTAAGAGATTATCACATACATGTGTCGTCGTCTGAAGAGGCCCATTATTATAAGTATTGGGCACTGTGTATTCAGACACATGTATACACCGAATTTTCTGATTTTGAGAGTACTGAACTATTCAACAGCCAAGACCATATACAATATTTAAATATTTCTTTATTTAAGACGACCGGTTCCGAATCTTTTTGTTGTGAAACATGTTCTTTTTACGCTGAACCTCACGAACAAGATGTCGAGTGGATATAAATCAGCACTTTATATCGATTTGTTACCGCCAAAATGTTTCACGCACAAGATGCCAGGCGTTTTAAATACTTTAGCAACAACGAACATTTATAATGTGCTAATTTTTATCCACTTGAAGTGTTGGTGAGATTCAGCGTAAAATGAACATGTTTTACAACAAAAAGTTCTTAAGACCTGAAGATGACGGCAAAGTTTGTTGAAAGTGGCTGCTTTACATAAACAAATATTTTATGCGATCTAGGCTGTTGAATGGTTTTTAACACATGTACTCCACCCAGCACTAAAGTCTGATGTTAATTCTGCCACAGTTCGTCGCCTGTCGTGTTTTACCAGACTGCCCAGCCTACGACGTCCAACATCTGTAACTAGTAGTGGCCGTCCAACCTACGTGCTGAAGACACTTACCACAGCACTGCCCGAACACGCGACAAATTGTGCAGTTCCCGGAAATCTCGTGCCAAGTCTCGGGGCCACCACAATCTGCCTTCGGTCAAAATCAGATAGATCGTACGCCTTCCCCATTCTGCAAACGGACAGCGCGCCCACTGACACTACATGGGCCTTGCGTGTGTCTGACTAGCAGTCATTCCTCGGGAGGTGACGCTGCCATCGCCTGGAATCAGTCATATCGATAGCAGGTCGGTGGTCATAATGTTCTGGCTGAGCAGTGTATTTATGCCTCACGATAAAGGTGGCCATCAGAGCTTTGTTATCGTGTTGGAAATTTGGCAAAACCAAAGCAAAATCTCATAAACTACTTAATATAAATTATTTACGTCTTTCAGATCACTGGGAGAGTTATTCCCGGAATTCATATATTTTATGGTCTACTGAGAAGCATAATTACGTAGGAAAAAATATGACGTTTATGCAGTTGTGCATGTATTCGCACATTTATGGTGTGAAGTTTTTGATGGTTGCTTGCTGTATCGAAAGATTACTGCTGAACGATTTGTCACACTTATGTAAGCCGTTACACCGAATATATCGTGCTGAGTTATTGATACACTGCATGATCAAAAGTATCCGGACACCTCAAAAACATACGTTTTTGATATTAGATGCATTGTGCTGCCACTTACTGCCAGGTACTCCGTATCAGCGACCTCAGTAGTCAATAGATGTCGTGAGAGAGCATAATGAGGCGCTCCGCGGAACTCACGGATTTCAAACGTGGTCAGGCGATTGGGTGTCACTTGTGTCACACGTCTTTACGCGAGATATTCATACTCCTAAGCATCCCTAGGTCCACTGTTTCCGATGTGATAGTGAAGTGGAAACGTGAAGGGGAAGGAACACGTACAGCACAAAAGCGTACAGGTCGAACTCGTCTGTTGACTGACAGGGACCTCCGACAGTTGAAGAGGGTCGAAATGCGTAATAGGCAGACATCTATCCAGACCATCACACAGGAATTCCAAACTGCATCAGTACCCACTGCAAGTACTATTACAGTTAGGCGGGAGGGAAGAAAACTTGGATTTCATGGTCGAGGGGCTGCTCACAAGCCACACATCACGCCAGTAAATGCCAAACGACGCCTCACTTGGTGTAAGGAGCGTACGCATTGGATGATTGAACAGTGGGAAAACGTTGTGTGGAGTGACGAATCACGGTACACAACGTGGCGATCAGATGGCAGGGTATCGGTACGGCGAATGCCAAGTGAACGTCATCGGCCAGCGGGTGTAGTGCCAACAGTAAAATTCGGAGGCGGTGGAGTTAAGGTGTGGTCGTGTTTTTCATGGAGGGGACTTGCACCCCTTGTTGTTTTGCGTGGCACTATCACAGCACAGGCGTACACTGATGTTTTAAGCACCTTCTTGCTTCCCACTGTTGAAGATCAATTGGGGCATGGCGATTGCATCTTTCAACACGATCCAGCACCTGTTCATAATGCACGGCCTGTGACGGAGTGGTTACATGACAACAACATCCCTGTAATGGACTGGCCTGCACCGGGTCCTGTCATGAATCCTATACAACACGTTTGGGATGTTTTGGAACACCGACTTCGTGTCGGGCTTCACCGACCGACATCGATACCTCTCCTCAGTGCAGATTTCCGTGAAGAATGGACTGCAATTCCCCAAGAAACCACCTGATTGAACGTATGCCTGCGAGAGTGGAAAATGTCATCAAGGCTAAGGGTGGGACAGCACCATACTGAATACCAGCATTACCGATGGAGGGCGCCACGAACGTCTAAGTCATTTTCAGCCAGGGGTCCGGTTGCTTTTGACTACATAGTGTATATCCTCAAAGAAAGTTTTATTATTCCAATTCTAAAGATAGTCTAGTAATAGTTCTTTAGGTAAGATTTTATACTGTTTACTTACAGTACAGTCCGAGGTGTGATTGAGAGTGTATATAAAATGTTGGTAAATAAACTTAGAAAATAAAGAGAAGTGAAAATATGTTTTGCAAGTGCTCTACTACTTACCTTCAACCTCTTCTTATAGTTTTCCAATACTTGGAAGCGGCAACACAGGAGCTGTGGGCATGAGAAAATGTTAAAATTAATGTCTTTTTCTCATACTACGATGATGTAACAGTTCGTTTCACCTCAAAGCTTATCTCTCACTAGTTGTTGTCGGGTGCAAAGATCGATGATATTACAAATGATTCGGTATCTACTAGTTATGCAGACAATTTGTTTTCCATAGAAAGTTTTTTTTTCGAAAACCTAAATTGAACTACCACGTTTACGTATAGCTTGTCAGCACAGAAAATTAAAAACAAGGAAAGGAGTAAATCACCACGTGAATCTGAAATCCGACGAAAAGAACGTAAGAGATGTCTCAGGTTTGTTGTAGCAAATCCAGGATCTCAGTTGACTCCTTAGGGAGTCAATGAATTCATATGTCCATAAAATTAAAGAGGTACGGTCTCAATAAAACTCTTAAATAGGTTATCCTATGTTACAAGAAGTTATTCCACAGATAACTGGCATGAAAGAAATTCTCAAATAGGAAACACTTTGTATCTATGGCTATACTTCCCACTGTTGTTTACAGTGGTGTTATTCAGCAAGGTCCCTCTCAGGAAAGCACACGGCGCCTGTAATTTGCTGTGAACGCTTCTGTTCGATACATGTGTGACGTTCGACTCTTCGGTCATCTTTGACATCATACGCTCAGCATCGTGGCTGCGAGCAGACAGACGCAGAGACTTCCATACACTGTATACTGTCCCCCATATATTGCTCTTGTAAGAATAACAAGAGAAAAATCCTTTCTGATACGCTCCATCACTCAGCTCCAAGTAGTTTTTACCAGCAGGAACTTGAATTCGTTATGACCTCTGTTATTACACCAGAAAACCGAACAACATATCCTATCCCAAAAGACTGTTAACGACAAATATTATGAAGAAACAGTAATGTTTACCTTTGTGCCTGTAGCATTCCTTATATCTTTACATACTTATTTCCAAGTAGATCTTCCTCGTTTTCGGATTCTCTTAGCTAGTTCAGTCTACGTAAATCTGCCTGCCTCAGGACTCGCTATGTTAAAATATATAAATTTTCTACATGTATAAACACTTTTTGTATTGACACTCTGTTATTACTACAACAACAACAACTACTACGATTATTATTATTAACCCATCAAGAAAAGTTTTGCATTACCTTGGTTCTGCGAGTTCTGGAACCTATACAGAAAATTGGAGTATAGATAAACGTAAACATCATTTCCGCCCTTTTTATTGTTCATGAAAACCACACATTGCATGTTGTACCACCATACGGCGGGACCTTCAGAGGCGGTGGTCCAGATTGCTGTACACACCGGTACCTCTAATACCCAGTAGCACGTCCTCTTCAATTGATGCATGCCTGTATTCGTCGTGGCATACTATCCACAAGTTCATCAAAACACTGTTGGGCCAAATTGTCCCACTCCTCAACAGCGATTCGACGTAGATCCCTCAGAGTGGTTGATGGGTCACGTCGTCCAAAAACAGCCCTTTTCAGTCTATCCCAGGCATGTTCGATAGCGTTCATATCTGGAGAGCATGCCTGCCACTCAAGCCGAGCGATTTCGTAATCCTGATGGAAGTCATTCGCAAAATGTGCACGATGGGGGTGCGAATTGTCTTTCATGAAGACGAATGCCTCGCCAGTATGCTGCCGATATGCTTGCACTATCGGTTGGACGATGGCATTCATGTATCGTACAGCCGTTACAACGCCTTCCATGACCACCAGCAGCGTACGTCGGCCCCATGTGCCACCCCAAAACAGTAGGGAACCTCTTCCTTGCTGCACTCTCTGGACAGTGTGTCTAAGGCGTTAGCCTGACCGGGTTGCCTCCTAACACGTCTCCGACGATTGTCTGATTGAAGGCATATGCGACACTCTTTGGTGAAGAGAACGTTATGCCAGTCCTGAGCGGTCGAGCATGGCGTCGTGGTTGCAAAGATAGATCTCGTCATGGTCGTCGGGAGTGAAGTTACGCATCATGCAGCCTATTGCGCACAGTTTGAGTCGTAACACGACGTCCTGTGGCAGCACGAAAAGCGTTATTCATTATGGTGGCGTTGCTGTCAGGGTTCCTCCTAGCCATAATCCGTAGGTAGCGGTCGTCCACTGCAGTAGTAGCCTTTGGGTGGCCTGAGCGAGGCATGTCATCGACAGTTACAGTCTCTCTGTATCTCATCCGTGTCCGAACAATATCGCTTAGGTTCACTCCGAGTCGCCTGGACACTTCCCTTGTTGAGGGCCCTTCCTGGCCCAAAGTAACAATGCGGACGCGATCGAACAGCGGTATTGACCGTCTAGTCATGGTTGAACTACAGACAACATGAGCTGTGCACCTCCTTCCTGGTCGAATAACTGGAACTGACGGGCTGTCGGACCCCCTCCTTGTAATAAGCGCTGTTCGTGCATGGTTGTTTACATCTTTCGGCGGGTTTAGTGGCATCTCTGAACAGTCAAAGGGACTGTGTCTGTGATACAGTGTCCACAGTCAACGTCTATCTTCATAAGTTCTGGGAACCGGGGTGACGCAAAACTATTTTTGATGTGTGTTTTAGTGGAGCAGCAAGTTCAGCGGTAGTGGAACTACTGCCAATAGTAACTTTATTAATCTTGAGTCAGTACTGTTTATTCACATTGTCTCCACATACATCGAGAACATTTTCATTTCTTTTAATCCTCTTTTATTACTATCTCCCACATCAAAATTTGTATAATATCTTAGGTAAATCTGGTGTCAAACCCTGGTCCGATGTAATCCAATGAGGTAAAATGAATAAATAAATAAAATAAATATTGTTCCCATATACGTTCATTAGTCGTTCCTCTAAGAAAGAACCTGCAGCTGTTAATTTGTGTTCATCGATGTGAACGTACGTGCTCATGGCTGATGAGACTATTAATATTCTAATGATTAAATGCTTCTGCAACAACGGACAAGTTTTTGAAGTGTTCATACAAGCATTAGAGTTCACGCAAATCAAGGTGCAGAAAAGTGTCTAAAACTCGAAATTGTCAGTAGTGGGATATGTGGAGAAAAACTGCAAGGGTGGGTGAATGGGAAAAGGATCTGGTATATTAGCCGTGGTAGACAAGAAACTAAAATCTACCTAGACAGAAATTGGAGCTGCGTGCGCGTTCGTCTGGACGAACCACGCTATAAGGGTGCGCATAAACTTACGTCCCTGTATCAACCAGCAGACGTAATGCTACATTTAACAAAAAATTTCAGAGAACAAAGCAGTTTGCTATTAAATATATTCCCCATTCGTACCGTTATCGCTTAGGAGACTATAATCTTAAGACAATCTACTGGTTTAATTACAATTTCGTTAGCAGTGGTCATTAGAAGACATCCTGCGCAGCAGTACTAAATGTCTTCCCGGAAAACAATTACTTTGAATAGGTCGAAAGACCATGACGGAAATCTATTACGTGCTTAGAATAAAGAGAATACTGTTTTGGAGTGATTGACTTACATTACTTTATTTCTTTCATATTTCTTGCGAAAGATCATATGCAAATTTTAAAATGTCGCAACAGGTCCCGCCCAGCCAGTGGTCATCTTCAAACAATAGATAAGAAGAAGGAACAAATAACTGTTCTGTAATCTATAAAATCTGCCAAGTAATTACATAACGATGAAAAGCAGTGAAACAATACGTGAAGCACACGCGGTTTCCGTAACGTTGTCCTCTATATTTATCGCTGCAGTGGGTAAAGGTCGAAGTTTTTGCTGGTGAAACTTCTGATAAACGTCTGCATTCGCGAGAAGAATATCATTTTCTGCGGACTTTTATAATTACGTTTATGAGAATAATCATGTATGATTTGTAAACAATCTTGAAAAACTTCATACATACACGAGAAACATTTTATGCAAATTTTAGTACGTATAATAAGGGTAGAAGCATGACTGGGGAAGGGGGGGGGGAGTAGATGATGGTTCAAAGAAACAGGTTAATGTGTGTGCACTAATCAAGGAAATTACCGAATATGAATCTTCTGCTTTCTTGTTTCGTGCCTGCGTGTCGCATCGGCGAAAGGTCCACATGGTTATTAACATATTTAGCCTGGTTAATTTAAAGGGTGGGCAGATGTCGCCACCCCCGGGACGGAATATGTGTACTCCAACTCTAGCGTATTGTATTTGCGACGTGAGAGTGAGCATAAGTTTTTGAAGCGTTTGCGGATAGTGTAACTATTCAAAATGGAATCGCTATACTATAGGTCTAAATGTAATGATTCCTGGATCCTACACGCACACTACGACAGAATATTTCAGCGGCCAAGCTGGACGATATCTTCAAGTGAGAACACCATTTGCTAATTTCGCCTGAGATTGATCTTACCCAGAACGGTGGTCCTATTATATGCCACGGAAGCCCAACAACGTGTGCGTCAGAAATCATCAACAAAAAGTGAACATACCAAGAAATAATGGTGCAAGTAATAGAAACGACGAATCGCTAGCGACTATATGGATCGATACATTCTGCCGACAGAGTAAAATCCCGTTTTCTTTTTTTAATGTTATGTAGTGTCTCTCAGTATAATGTTATCTGTCAGTCTAATTTCGAAGGATTCGAGACGCAGGGGCAACTATCGTTTCGCTGTTGGGATTGTGTGTTAAACGAAGCACTCGAAATTAGACAACCAGCTAATATTATAATGAGATTAACCATTTTTGAAAACATTGTTTAAGAATGTCAGCGATCACAATCTACTTTTTGAAATTCATTGTAAAACAGGCTAGATCTCGAGAGACATTTATTGCAAGGTGACTGGCTTCGTTCATCACATGGACATCTTCAGACCTTCAACCACATAGATGCGCGTGCGCAGCCATTGTCCATGAATGTAATGATGATCATGTGATGATCGAAACCTGTCATCTATTAAAAAAAAGTGCCTCGCAATCTAGACTGTTTTTAATTAACTGGTTTAGCGCCCGCTGCTTCGCTCGCGTAGACTGTATGGTCTCGCAGATTTTTGTTATTTCTGTTCTTCTTTGATCGAATTTTTGTGTTGCTTACAATTTGCAACACATAAACTTTTCACGCTAATTGGGGCCATAGAAGCATCTTCTTTCCCGAACGTACTTCTCACCAAAAAGGAGTCCAAGATTTTTGTTAATCATTATTTATTCGTCCTTTTGGCGGTATTTCTGTGGAAACTTTAATCCTCTAATACATATAACCTTATATCTAACCGAGGAATGCAACAGCCATTTTCATAGATATAGCTTTAAAAATCTTTTATAAGATTTTTTCTTTCATTGTCATCCCCTATTTCATACCATTTAGTGATTACATTAAAAAAAAAACAGTGAATAGCCTTCTTGTGTATTTATAACAGAGACGCCAAATACTAATTTGCATTGATTTATCTTTTAAAATGTTTTCATAATGAAATAATTTCACAAAACTTTCATTTCCTACTTCACCCCTGGGGTGAAACCTCCAAAATCATTGAAACACGTTTCTTTTTTTTCTAACAGAGAAGTAAAACACCGATTTTCAGAGCGGTAGTTTTAAAAACGCGTAAGTAGTTCTTTAATAATGATTTACTTTCAGAAAAGCTTTCAGCCTCTATTTTATCCCGTTAGTGATTGACTTAAGAAAAATGCTGAAATACGTGCTTCTTATTCCTATCTCAAAAACCGAATACAATATTCGAAGTTCTTGCTCCAAAATTGTCTTAACAGCGGCATTACAGGCATTTCATTCAATGTTTCACCCCTTTTGGAGTCAAAGTTCGAAAAGCCCTTCCTTAAACAATGCTTACAATATAAGATCCACATACTCTCCAAATTTCAAATTTGAATCCTTAGCAGTTTTGGGATGGTCGGTGACGAGTCTGTCAATCACGACATTATATATCCAGGGTGTTACAAAATGGTACGGCCAAACTTTCAGGAAACATTCCTCACACACATAGAAAGAAAATATGTTATGTGGACATGTGTCCGGAAACGCTTACTTTCCATGTTAGAGCTCATTTTATTACTTCTCTTCAAATCACATTAATCATGGAATGGAAAGACACATCAACAGAACGTACCAGCGTGACTTCGAACACTTTGTTACAGGAAATGTTCGAAATGTCCTCCGTTAGCGAGGGTACATGCATCCACCCCCCGTCGCGTAGAATCCCTGATGCGCTGATGCAGCCCTAGTCAATGGCGTATTGTATCACAGCTGTCCAAAATACGAGCACGAAGAGTCTCTACATTTGGTACCGGGGTTGCGTAGACAACAGCTTTCAAATGCCCCCATAATTGAAATTCAAGAGGGTTGAGGTCAGGAGAGCGTGCAGGCCATGGAATTGGTCTGCCTCTAACAATCCATTGGTCACCGAATCTGTTGTTGAGAAGCGTACGAACACTTCGACTGAAATGTGCAGGAGCTCCATCGTGCATGAACCACGTGTTGTGTCGTACTTGTAAAGCCACATGTTCTAGCAGCACAGGTGGAGTATCCCGTATGAAATCATGATAACGTGCACCATTGAGCGTAGGTGGAAGAACATGGGGCACAATCAAGACATCACCAACAATGCCTGCACAAAAGTTCACAGAAAATCTGTGTTGATGACGTGATTGCACAATTGCGTGCGGATTCTCGTCAGCCAACACATGTTGATTGTGAAAATTTACAATTTGATCACGTTGGAATGAAGCCTCATCCGTAGAGAGAATATTTGCACTGAAATGAGGATTGACATATTGTTGGATGAACCATTCGCTGAAGTGTACCCGTGGCGGCCAATCAGCTGCTGATAGTGCCTGCACACGCTGTACATGGTACGGAAACAACTGGTTCTCCCGTAGCACTCACCATACAGTGACGTGGTCAATGTTACCTTGTACAGCATAAACTTCTCTGACGCTGTCATTAGGGTTATCGTCAACTGCACGAAGAATTGCCTCGTCCATTGCAGGTGTCCTCGTCGTTCTAGGTCTTCCCCAGTCGCGAGTCTTAGGCTGGAATGTTCCGTGCTCCCTATGACGCTGATCTATTGCTTCGAACGTCTTCCTGTCGGGACACCTTCGATCTGGAAATCTGTCTCGATACAAACGTACCGCACCACGGCTGTTGCCCCGTGCTAATCCATACATCAAATGGGCATCTGCCAACTCCGCATTTGTAAACATTTCACTGACTACAAAACCACGTTCGTGATGAAAACTAACTTGTTGATGCCACTTACTGATGTGCTTGATACTAGTACTGTAGAGCAATGAGTCGCATGTCAACACAAGCAGCGAAGTCAACACTACCTTCCTTCAATTGGGCCAACTGGCGGTGAATCGAGGAAGTACAGTACATACTAACGAAACTAAAATGAGCTCTAACATGGAAACTAAGCGTTTCCGGACACATGTCCTCATAACATCTTTTCTTTATTTGTGTGTGAGGAATGTTTCCTGAAAGTTTGGCCGTACCTTTTTGTAACACCCTGTATACAGGGTGGTCCATTAATAGTGGCCGGGCTAAATATCGCATGAAACAAGCATCAAACGAAAAAACTACGAAGAACGAAACTTGTACAGCCTGAAGGGGTAAACCAGATGGCGCTTTGGTTGGTCCGCTAGATGGCGCTGCCATAGGTCAAACGGATATCAACTGCGTTTTTTTAAAATAGGGACTCAATTTTTTTTACATATTCGTGAAGTACGTAAAGAAATGTGAATGTTTTACTTAGACCACTTTTTTCGCTTTGTGATAGATGGGGCTGTAATAGTCACAAACGTGTAAGTACGTGGCATCACGTAACATTCCGCCAGTGCGAACGGTATTTGCTTCTTGATACAATACCCGTGTTAAAATGGACCGTTTACCAATTGATGCAACGGTCGATATCGTGTTGATGTATGGCTATTGTGATCAAAATGCCCAACGGGCATGTGCTATGTATGCTACTGGGTATCCTGGACGACATCATTCAAGAGTCCGGACCGTTCGCCAGATAGTTACGTTATTTAAGTAAACAAGATGTGTTCAGCCATATGTGAAACATCAACCACGACCTGCAAGAAATGATGATGCCCAAGTAGGTGTTTTAGCTGCTGTCGCGGCTAATCCGTACATTAGTATCAGACAAACTGCGCGAGAATCGGGAATCTGAAAAACGTCGGTGTTGAGAATGCTACATCAACATCGGTTGCACCCGTACCATATTCTATGCACCAAGAACTGCATGGCGACGACTTTGACGGTCGTGTACTGTTCTGCCACTGGGCACAAGAGAAATTACGGGACGATGACAGATTTTTTTGAAGCGTTTTATTTAGCCACGATGCGTCATTCACCAACAGCGGTAACGTAAAGCGGCATAATATGCACTACTGGGCAACGGAAAATCTACGATGGCTGCGACAAGTGGAACATCAGCTACCTTGGCGGGTTATTGTATGGTGCAGCATTGTGGGAGGAAGGATATTTGGCCCCATTTTATCGATGGCAATCTAAATGATGCAATGTATACTAATTTCCTATGTAATGTTCTACCGATGTTCCTACAAGATGTTTCACTGCATGACAGAATGACGATGTACGTCCAACATGATGGATGTCCGGCACATAGCACGCGTGCGGTTGAAGCGGTACTGAATAGCAACCGAGCGGGGTGGCGCAGTGGTTAGACTCTGGACTCGCATTCGGGAGGACGACGGTTCAATCCCGCGTCCGGCCATCCTGATTTAGGTTTTCCGTGATTTCCCTAAATCACACCAGGCAAATGCCGGGATGGTTCCTCTGAAAGGGCACGGCCGACTTCCTTCCCATTCCTTCCCTAATCCGATGAGACCGATGACCACGCTGTCTGGTCTCCTTCCCCAAACCAACCAACCAACCAATTGAATAGCATATTTCATGACAGGCGGAATGCTCGTCGAAGCACCATAGCATGGCCCGCACATTCCCCGGATCTGACGACCACGGATTTCTTTCTGTGGGGAAAGTTGAAGGATCTTTGCTATTGTGATCCACCGACAACGCCTGACAACATGCATCAACGCATTGTCAATATATGTGCGAACATAACGGATGGCGAACTACTCGCTGTAAAGAGGAATGTTGTTACACGTAACGCCAAATGTATTGAGGTTGATGGACATCATTTTGAGAATTTATTGGATTAATGTGGTATTTACAGGTAATCACGGTGTAGCAGCATGCGTTCTCAGCAATGATAAGTTCACAAAGGTACATGCATCACATTGGAATAATCGAAATAAAATGCTCAAACCTACCGACGTTCTGTATTTTAATTTAAAAAACCAACCTGTTACCAAATGTTCGTCTAAAATTGTGAGCCATATGCTTGTCACTATTACAGCGCCATCTATCACAAAGCGCAAAAGAGATCCAACTAAATCATTCATATTTCTTTACGTGCTACACGAATATGTATAAATGGGTGTTCCTATTTTGAAAAACCCAGTTGATATCCGTTTGTCATATGGCAGCGCCATCTAGCGGGCCAGCCATTGCGCCATCAGATTTCCCCCTTCAAGCTTGAAGAGTTTCCTTCTTTGTAGTTTTTTCATTTGATGCTTATTTCGTAAGATATTTGACCCGGTCACTATCAATGGACCAGCCTATATATATATATATATATATATATATATATATATATATATATATATATATATATATATATATATATATATATATATACAGGGTGTTACAAAAAGGTACGGCCAAACTTTCAGGAAACATTCCTCAAACACAAAGAAAGAAAATATGTTATGTGGACATGTGTCCGGAAACGCTTACTTTCTATGTTAGAGCTCATATAATTGCTTCTCTTCAAATCACATTAATCATGGAATGAAAACACATACCAACAGAACGTACCAGCGTGACTTCAAACACTTTGTTACAGGATACCATCCTCCGTTAGCGAGGATACATGCATCCACCCTCCGTTGCATGGAATCCTTGATGAGCTCATGCAGCCCTGGAGAATGGCGTATTGAAACACAGCCGTGCACAATACGAGCACGAAGAGTCTCTACATTTGGTACTGGGGTTGCGTAGACAAGAGCTTTCAAATGCCACCTTAAACGAAAGTCAAGAAGGCTGAGGTCAGGAGAGCGTGCAGGCCATTGAATGGATCTGCCTCTACCAATCCATCGGTCACCGAATCTGTTGTTGAGAAGCATACGAACCCTTCGACTGAAATGTGCAGGAGCTCCGTCGTGCATGAACCACACGTTGTGTCGTACTTGTAAAGCCACATGTTCTAGCTGCACAAGCAGAGTATCCCGAATGAAATCATGATAACGTGCTCCATTGAGCGTAGGTGGAAGAACATGGGACACAATCAAGACATCACCAACAATGCCTGCACAAACGTTCACAGAAAATCTGTGTTGATGACGTGATTGCACAATTGCGTGCGGATTCTCGTGAGCCCACACATGTTGATTGTGAAAATTTGCAATTTGACCACGTTGGAATGAAGCCTTATCCGTAGGAGAACATTTGCACTGAAATGAAGATTGACACATTGTTGGATGAACCATTCGCTGAAGTGTATCTGTGGCCGCCAATCAGCTGCTGATAGTGCCTGCACACGCTGTACATGGTACGGAAACAACTGGTTCTCCTGTAGCACTCTCCATACAGTGACGTGGTCAATGTTACCTTGTACAGCAGAAACTTCTCTGACGCTGACATTAGGGTTATCGTCAACTGCACGAAGAATTGCCTCGTCCATTGCAGGTGTCCTCGTCGTTCTAGGTCTTCCCCAGTCGCGAGTCATAGGCTGGAATGTTCCGTGCTCCCTATGACGCCGATCAATTGCTTCGAACGTCTTCCTGTCGGGAAACCTTCGTTCTGGAAATCTGTCTCGATACAAACGTACCGCGCCACGGCTATTGCCCCGTGCTAATCCATACATCAAATGGGCATCTGCCAACTCCGCATTTGTAAACATTGCACTGACCGCAAAACCACGTTCGTGATGAACTCTTACCTGTTGATGCTACGTACTGATGTGCTTGATGCTAGCACTGTAGAGCAATGAGTCGTATGTCAACACAAGCAGCGAAGTCAACATTACCTTCCTTTAATTGGGCCAACTGGCGGTGAATTGAGGAAATACAGTACATACTGACGAAACTAAAATGAGCTCTAACATGAAAATTAAGCGTTTCCGGACATAACATATATATATATGTTATGTTCGGAAACGCTTAATTTTCATGTTACAGCTCATTTTATATATATATATATATATATATATATATATATATATATATATATATATATATTATGTGGACATGTGTCTCTCATATATATATATATATATATATATATATATATATATATATATATATATATATATATATATGAGAGAGAGAGAGAGAGAGAGATGTATCAGATTTTATTGATCCAGATACTCACTAGCGTTTCGACCAACTTTCACCGTGGGGCTCTGTACCCTTACTTTGTGTAAGGGGCTAGCAGCAACGATTTGTGGGGCTCGCGCTGTTGGTTTTCCGTGGCGTATAAAAGGTCCGCCGTTATGTCAAGGCGCTATTAGATCCGGATGCAGACCTGACAGTAATATCGACAGTTAAAACGTCCTGAAAGTAGATAATAGTGAGTGCCACGTGACGTGGTCGATAGTTTCCACCGGTCACTCTGAAAGCGTTATAACGCCAAGTGTGTTGGGCGACATGCTGTTTGGCGACACCTGTTGCTAGCGCAACAAGTGCCTGACTGCTGTGGTCTGCGCTGCGCCGCGCCGGCCTCACCTGTGAGTGTGAGGGTGAGCGCGACGCTCTCGCCGCCGCCGCACGAGTAGCTGGCCGCGTGCTCCACGTCCAGCCGGTAGCCGCCGGGCTGCCGCTCCGAGCCCTGCTCCACCGCGTCCGCCGACTCCACCTGCTCACCACAGCGGCCCTCAGCACTGGTTTTCCGTATGTTTACTACTGCTGTTTGCGTTAGCATGCAATCATATTTATCAGCGCCAAAACTCGAATATGTATCATACAACTTATAAAGCGATAAACCCAGCAAATTAAAAAAAAGTGCACTCATGAATAACTGAACTGCGAGGGGCGTTCAGTGAGTAATGCAACCCATCTTTTTTTCTCATCCAATTTTAGTTACAAAAATGCGGAATTTGTTGTGGGGCATCGTGGAATATTTCCGCTTCAGTCCATATAGTTTCATGAAGTTCCGATCGGTGGTGGCGCTATTCGTACCCTTCAAAATGGCGCCTGTAACGGATGTGCCTTCCAAGCAGAGAGCTGTTACAGAGTTTCTATTGGCGGAAAACCAGAGCATCGCAGATATTAATAGATGCTTCCAGAAAGTATACGGAGATCTGACAGTGAACGTAAGCGCAGTGAGATGGGCGAGGCGTCTGTCATTACTGCAAGGTCTCGTAAACCTGTCCGATCTCCCGCGTGTCAGTCGGTCGCACACATTTCTTCTGCACTGCTGGAACGTGCGTACACTCTTACTCGAGGTGGTCGAAAGATCACAGTCAAACATCTCACTGCTTAGATGGACGTGTCTGTTGGTGGTGCAATCTGAGTCTTCAAGAGGCTGTGCCCGCTGAGTCCCTCGTTGCCAGGCAGCACCATCTGTGCGGAATTACCTGCGCGTTACAAGGTTTATCATGACAAATTTTTTGTCGAACATCGTCAGTGGCGATTAAAAATGCGTTTATCACTGCGAACTGGAAACAAAACGCCAATCCCTGGTGTGGCGTCACTCCACCTCTCCTCCTAAGAAAAATCTCAAAGTGGCACGCTCAGACGGTAAAGTCATGCCGACGGTCTGTTTCGTGTCCTCCCTCCTGGTGAAACGGTCGACTCTGAAGCGGATTGTCCCATACTCAGAAAACTGGAGAAATGAGAACACTGTGTTCGTCACCACAAAAAATTCAAAGGGTCTTCTCCTTTCCTATGACAACGCAAGGCCTCACGTAACTGTGCGCGCTCGAGAGGAGCTCACAAAACTTCATTGGACTGTTTTCCGTTCCGTAGTCCCGACCCCTCACCTTCCCTTTTCCATCTGTTTGGCACAGTGAGTTATGCACACCGCAGGAAGCAGTACGAAGACGATGGTGAGGTTACTGACGCAGTAATACGTTGACTCCGACGTCACCAGCAGAGTGGCAGCATACCTGGTATACAGGCGTTCCCGGTAAGGAGTTGAAGTGAGCTTATGTCGAAATATGGTTTTGTAGCCGAGAGGATGGGGAATAATATTCCGTATTGAAATCCTAAATATAGCGTACCTGTATTTCTAAAAAACGTGTTGCATTACTTGCTGAACGCCCCTCATATGTATAGCAGCTGTGACGTGAAGGCAATAGGCTTTTCCCGTGACACTTGTCGAGATTGTGCAGTGGCAACTTTGATCCGGGATACTGACAGTGCCTAGACTCGTGAGCAACATCGTGTTGATGAGAAGGCTGGCCGATGAGTTCGCAGGTTGTAACAATCCGTGCATGGAGACGATCAACACCCGGTATTGAGGCCGCTCGGTTTTATGAGTCCTGGTACATACACTTCGGGAGATGCCTGTGGCAGGCTACGAGTCAGCCAGAAACAACATGCATCCAGTTTGCAACCATCTACGTCTACATCTACATCACTATTCTGCAATTCACACTTAATTTCCTGGCAGGAGGTTCGTCGAATCACCTTCAGGATATTTCCCTACCGTTTTACTCTCGAACACCGCGCGGGGTAAAAGAACGCCCATAGCCTTTCTGGCTAGCTCTAATTTCTCTCCTTTTATTACTCACTTTCGCTATGTAGGTCTGGGTGTCAACAAAACATTTCTCTTTCGGAGAAGGAAGTTGGTGACTGAAATTTCATCGAAAGATACCGCAGTAACGGCAAATGCCTTTAATGATTGCCACCCCAACTCGGTTATGATATGCGCGGTACACACTCCCCTGTTTTGCGATAATACAAAACGAGCTGCTCTTCTTTGAACTTTCCCGATACACACCGTCAGTCCTCTCTCGTAAGGATCCAGCGCAGCGCAGCAATTCTTCAGAAGAGGACGGACAAACGTAGTGCAGGCAGTCTAGTAGATTTGTTGAATGTTCTAAGCATTCTGCCAACCAAACGCATTCTCTGGTTGGCCATTCCTACAACATTATCTACGTCGTTGTTCCAGTTCAAGTTGTCAGTAATAGTAATCCCCAAGTGTTTAGTTGAACTGACATCCTTTCGATTTCCTTTATATTTGTGCAATTTGTCGTGCAACCGAAATTCAAGTGATTCCTGTTCGTACTCATATTTCTCATTGTTTAGAGCTAATCCACATTTTCCACACTAGATATCTTGGCTAAATGTGCAGTTGGTTTTCATATACTGATGATTTTACGCGACGGTAAACGACAGCATCGGCTGCCAGACATGTAAGAGAGCTGTCAGATTGTCTCCTAAATCTTTGATATGGATTGAGAACAGCAGAGTGCCTATAACACATCCTTGAAGAAAGCCAGATTTCACTTCGCTTTTACTCGATGACTTTCCTACAGTTACTGCGAACAAGTCACCTTTCAGGCAATTAATGCATGTATTATAATTTGACTGATCTTTACGCATGTTGGAATGGAATTGTGGAAACGTCCGTCATCGCCTCACACCGCCGAACGAACTACTAACCTGTCGACCAATCTCGTACATCACTTACAGTTCCGCGCAAAAAATCTGCACCTTCGCTAAAACAATGAATCCCTCCAGATTTGTGTTAAAATGGTTCGTGGAAGGTGCCTGAACCGTTATTATTATGGTAAGAGAATTTATGACGCTATAGGGCGAGAGGCTGAAATTTAAGAGAGTAATAAGGAAGAATCAATGCACAAAGAAGGAGGATATGAAGATACTAAGGAATATAGACACACGTTTGAAGTGCTCTGAGCCTATATATTCTGCGATAATGAATAGCCCAGTAGGCTGTTCGCTTAAAGAGGAATGGACATCTGAAAAAGGGCAATCACAGAAGATGGAAAGAGTGCCGCAAGTGCAAGAAAGGAGCTGTGAAGAAACAACGCCTAACAGATGAAATACTTCAGCTAATCGACGAAAGAAGGAAGTACAAAGTTTTCACAGAAATTAAGAAATACAGAAATACAAGTCAGTTAGGAGCGAAATAAATAGGAAGTGCAGGGAAATTAAGGCAAAATCGAAGACGAAATGGTTGTCGGAAGGACTAACTCAGCATATAGAAATGTCAAAACAACCTTAAGTAAAATTTAAAGCATTAAGAGCATATGGGAATTCTATTTCGAAATGCAGAGGAGAGAGGAAAGAATGGTTCAAATGGCTCTGAGCACTATGCGACTTAACTTCTGAGGTCATCAGTCGCCTAGAACTTAGAACTAATTAAACCTAACCAACCTAAGGACATCACACACATCCATGCCCGAGGCAGGATTCGAACCTGCGACCGTAGCGGTCGCTCGGCTCAAGACTGTAGCGCCTAGAACCGCACGGCCACTCCGGCCATCAGGAGAGAGGAGATAGGTGGAAAGAGTGCATTGAAGGCCTCTATGATAGGGAAGTTTCGTCTGATGTGATAGCAGTAGTAAGGCACATAGGTGTCAAATACATAAGATACAACGCGCCTGAAGTATTTCCTTGGCTGAGATTTGAAACCACTTAAAATCGGCATTTTGCCTGACATATGCAGCAAACCAAAGGCCCTTCACGCGACTCGAGCGTACGATCCGTGTGCGGTTCACTTCCCTCCCTCGCAAATAACAGTACTACGCGTTATGAATCTATAAACCAGCAGCTTATGATACTACGTCAAATAGGAGAGATGGAAATGTAACGTGGCGGACGTGAACTGCATCCACTAAATAACGCAAACTATTCATGGATATTTTATATTTTAGTGTCAGTGATTACAATTGTCCCCGGTGGCTCGTTACTTTGATTTATGGTTGGATCTGTACTGCACTAAAGATATCTGAACATAACTAAAGAAGTCGATGGCATGAGCTAAATGTCTTATGTGGAAACAAAGTTGTTCCTTTCACTCAAGATCTTTCCTGTTGAAAACTGTTGGTCCTCAAGCCGTCCGGTTCTGCCTCGGGTTTGCAGCAGAGGTGACAAAAGTCATGCGATACCTCCTAGCACCCTGTCGGACGTACTTTCGCCCGGATTAATGCATCAGCTCGACATTGCATGGACTCAACAAACCGTTGAAACCGCTGTATAAATAGTAAGCCATGCTGCTGTCCGTAATTGCATAAAGGTTGTAAGTGCAGGATTTTGTGCATGAACTGACCTGTCGATTATGTCACATAAATGTTCGATGAGCGTCGTTTCGGGCGGTATGGAAAGCCAAATCATTCGCTCGAACTGTCAAGCAAGTTCTTCAATCGTGAACAGTTATGGTCCAGTGACATGTCGTACTGACATCAATAAAAAATTCGTCCTTTATTTTGGAATATGAAATCTGTGAACGGCTGAATATGGTCTCCTAATAGCCGAACATAACCATTTCTAGTCAATGATCCATTCGTTTTGAACAGAGGACCCGGACCATCCCATGTAGAGATAGCTTACGCCATTATGGAGTCACTACAAGTTTTCACAGTGCTTTGTTGACAACTAGTGTTCATGGATTCGCAGTTCTCGCCGCACTAACCTTACCATCCGTTCTTACCAACTGAAATCGGTAATCATCTTAACAGACCACGCCTTTCCAGTCTTCTAGTATCCAACCGACGTAGTCACGAACCCAGGAGAGGCGCTGCAGGCGGCGCCGTGCTGTTAGCAAAGGCACTCGCGTCGGTTGTCTGACGATGCAGCCCATTAACGCCAAATTTCGCAAAACTGTCCTAATGGATAGGTTTTTCGTGCGTCCCACATTGATTTCTGCGGTAATGTCGGACAGAGTTGGTTTCCTGTTAGGACTGACAACTCACGAAAACGTCGCTGCTCTCTGCATCTACATCTACATCTACATTTAAACTCCGCAAGCCACCCAACGGTGTGTGGCGGAGGGCACTTTACGTGCAACTGTCATTACCTCTCTTTCCTGTTCCAGTCGCGTATGGTTCGCGGGAAGAACGACTGCCGGAAAGCCTCCGTGAGCCCTCCAATCTCTCTAATTTTACATTCGTGATCTCCTCGGGAGGTATAAGTAGGGGGAAGCAATATATTCGATACCTCATCCAGAAACGCACCCTCTCGAAGCCTGGACAGCAAGCTACACTGCGATGCAGAGCGCCTCTCTTGCAGAGTCTGCCACTTGAGTTTGCTAAACATCTCCGTGACGCTATCACGCTTACCAAATAACCCTGCGACGAAACGCGCTGCTCTTCTTTGGATCTTCTCTATCGCCTCCGGCAACCCGACTTGGTGCAGATCCCACACTGACGAGCAATACTCTCGGTCGTTAAGTGAAGGCCGTCGCCCACTGCGTTGTCCGTGGTGAGAGGTAATGCCTGAAATTTGGTATTCTCGGCACGCTATTGACACTGTGGATCTTGGACTATTGAATTCCCTAACGATTTCGGAAACAGAACGTTTCCGAACATTGAATTGCCTAACGATTTCCGATATGGAACTTCCCAAGGGTGTAGCTCCATCTAAAATTCCGCTTTGAAAGTCTGTTAATTCCTATCGCGCGGTCATAATCACGTCGGAAAGCTTTTCTCATGAATCATCTGAGAAAAGCTCCGCCGATGGACTACCCTTTTATACCTTGTGTAAGCGATACTACCGCCATCTGTATATGTGCCAATCGCTATCCCATGGCTTTCGTCACCCGAGGTGTACGTTAAAAAGGATACAAGGCACTATGATGAGGTCTGCCAGGGAAGAGTTGGCCTACAGACATCTTGAGTATGGACTCTCCTGAAAGCAATGGTAGAGTGGCGTGCTTTCCAGAGCTGTACTCGCAAAGATGGCAAACTAAGCAGAGTGCCTTTCCTTTGAAGGTTTTGCTATAATTTATGTTCTGCGTTGAACACTTTAGTAGTCGTATATTACAGGCTTTCTTTCTGTTGAAAGATATTTTCACAGAAACAAAAGCAAATTGAGCTAACCACAGCAGTCATCATTACATAACTTGTAACTAGGTATCAGAAACCACGGGTTTCTTGTACCCAAAGACACTGAGAATGTACTTGAATAACTTCCTAAAATTTTTTGGTGGAGTTTGGGTTCACCCTGAAGCACGGAATGGGAATGATGATGCCTCATAACCAGTAGTCTTCAATGAGAGAAATATCAAGTGGATGGTTAAGCTTTTCATGGAAGAAGTGATAGCTCAAGCGACGAAAATATGACTTTGACATCCCTTGCAATATATGAGAGATTATTGTAGGATCTTACGGTTCCATGCTTCACTCGGTACAAATGCAACCCTCATAGCCAGCATGGGTAACCTTTAACTATCCGCGGGCCTCACTCACATAAATATTGACCCTCGCGGGCACACTCGTCACCTGACGGACAGCAGCGTTCGTATTGCATAAAGCCAAAACTATAGCCGCTGATGTTAATCTGTTTTCGGTGACGCATCGATGGGGGAGACACTCCTATTCCGACACTCCATGCCAGCAAACTATGCCTCGAAACAAAAGTTTTTGAGAGTACGTTTATTTTATGTTCACACCATCTTCAGATGTCTACGTGTCATGAACATTGTTTCTTGCCTTACTGCATTTTCAGCAGCTGCCTTAACCCTTCAACTTCTTAATGTTCAATTGGTATTGTTCCAAACTCCATGCCTTGTAAATACCTTAAGGCTCAAAACATAAAAAAAAAATACTTTTCTACCCCTCGCTAAAACTTCATTATTTGTTACACTTGCGTTCATAGGGCCAATATGACACGGTGGGGGGGGGGGGGGGGGGTTGAAACTTCACAGAACGTACAAATATTATAGTCAAGTATTTTTGGCTACATGACTGTTCTCTATACTTAACGATTTTTCATGACGAAGTAAATGCCTGATTTTTTATTGTTGGAATGTGCGAAGAATACGCAACAATGCAAGCCGCTGATTGCGTTCTACAATATTTGAACATTATAACTAACAGTTACATTTTATCAACTGTTAGCCGTGCGGAGTGGCCGCGTGGTTAGAGGCACAATCTCACGGATTGCGCGGCCCCTCCCTCCGGAGGTTCGAGTGCTCCCTCGGGCGTATGTGGGTGTGTGTGTTGTTCTTAGCATAAGTCAGTTTAAGTAGTTTGTAAGTCAAGGGACCGATGACCTAAGCAGTTCGGTCCCTTAGGAATTAACACTCATTTGCTCATCAGCTGCTGTGTGCAGACTCAGTTCAGGTATCTATCGTAGTAATTTCTGGATGGCTATCATGACAAAACCAGTTGTTTCTGATGAGCAATTGGAATCATTAGTAAATGCACCTGACACCGATGAGAATATTTCTGAAGGAGAAAATTACACTAGTGATGACAACATTCATTATTCGTCTGATTCAGAAAACGTTTCATATACTGAAACTCCAAATGACAATGTGCAAGCTGTTCAGCTGATTCGGTCTAAGGAGAAAAAAAAAACACGTGGAGCTCAGAAATTTTTGCGCAGACTGGTAGAACTTACATCATTGTTGAGATTGTTGGCATGTAATACAGTAAATTTTTTTTATCTTG
This sequence comes from Schistocerca cancellata, assembly GCF_023864275.1. NCBI lineage: Eukaryota > Metazoa > Arthropoda > Insecta > Orthoptera > Acrididae > Schistocerca > Schistocerca cancellata. Next base: position 726,823,548 of record NC_064627.1, read on the forward strand.
TAAAATATAAACCTGCATTTAAAAATATAATAATTTTTAATAACATACCGTGTCTTTAGATAATATGTGTATATATTTTTTAAGAGAGGTAGCAGGGTTAAGACTTCCGTTCCAATATTCTGCAACGCCATTAGTGCAGGAACGATATTCACGACACGCAAATAAATGTAACCATCTGAAGGAGGGATACCAGGCATCTTGAAATGTCATCGTGGACAAAAACACGCCTATAAAAGCGAATGATTGTAGCTAACTCACTGTAAATTACCTTCAGTTTCAACAGTTGTAGTGTCCTACACTGAAAAGCCAAAGAAACTGATACACCTGCCTTAACATCCTGAAGGGCCCCAGTAGCACGCAGAAGTGCCGCAATGTGACGTGGCGTGGACTCGACTGACGTCTGAAACAGTGCTGGAGGAAACTGACGCCATGAATCCTGCAGGGCTGGCCGTAAATCCATAGGAGTAAGAGCGGGTGGGGATGTCTCCTGAACAGCACGTTGCAAGGCATCCCAGATATGCTCAATAATGTTCATGTTTGGGGAGTCTGGTGGCCAGTGGAAGTTTTTAAATTCGAAGAGTGTTCCTGGAGTCACTCTGTAGCAATTCTGGGCGTGTGGGGTGTCGCATTGTCCTGCTGGAACTGCCCAAGTCCGACGGAATGCGCAATGAATAGATGCAAGTGATCAAACGGAATTCTTACGTACGCATCACCTGTCAGAGTCGTACCTAGATGGATCAGGGGTCCCATATCACTCCAACTGCACACGCCCCTCACGATTGCATAGCCTACACCAGTTTGAACAGTCCCCTGCTGACATGGAGGGTCCATGGGTTCATGAGGTTGTCTCCATACCCGTACACATCCATCCGCTCGATACAATCTGAAACGAGATTCGTCCGACGAGGCAACATGTTTCCAGTCATCACCAGTCCAACGTCAGTGTTGACGGGTCCAGGCGAGGGGTAAAGCTTTGTGTCGTGGAGTCAACAAGGGTACACGAGCGGCCCTTAGTCTCCGAAAACTGATATCGATGATGTTTCGTTGAATGGTTCGCACGCTGACACTTGTTGATGGCCAAGCATTGAAATCTCACTTCTGTCACATTGAACGATTCTCTTGAGTCGTCGTTGGTCCCGTTCTTGCAGGATCTTTTTTTCCGGCTGCAGGGATGTCGGAGATGTTTTCACGGATTCCTGATATTCACGATACACTCGCGTAATAGTCGCACGGGAAAATCCCCACTTCATCGTTACCTTGACTGTTAACACCACGTTGACTCGTTTAAATCTTGATAACCTGCCATTGTGGCAGCAGTAACCGATCCAACACTTGCTGTCTTATATAGGTGTTGCCGACCGCAGCGCCGTATTCTTCCTTTTTACATATCTCTGTGTTTGAATACGCATGCCTATACCAGTTTCTTTGGCCTTTCAGTGTAATAGTCCTCTCAATCCCTCCCACGAATATCTACCGCGGGGCCGCGCGGGATTAGCCGAGCGGTCTGGGGTGCTGCAGTGATGGACCGTGCGGCTGGTCCCGGCGGAGGTTAGAGTCCTCCCTCAGCATGGGTGTGTGTGTTTGACCTTAGGATAATTTAGGTTAAGTAGTGTGTAAGATTAGGAACTGATGACCTTAGCAGTTAAGTCCCATAATGTTTCACACACATTTGAACATTTTTCTAACGCGGGGACGATTGCCCCCCTCCTCCCCCCCCCCTTACCACCACTGCCCACGTTAGTTATAGGGCCACTTCATTGTCCGTCAGTCTAGTGACACTCCTCTCTCTCAGGAACCGGTAAAAAAGTATGAGGTTGAAATTCATAACAAATAATAATTGGCCGTGTAAAACATTTAAGCTTCTGAGTCAATGCAAGATACGACCATTTACGTAATATATTTTGATATTCGCGAAGTCACTCATCAAAACATATGAATGAGCTATGTATACAGATAATTAAGTCTGTAGGGAATCCTCAGATCGCTAAGTTCTACTCGCACTTGTATAACTTTTATTGTCAGTCCATCTGGAATGCTTTAAAAGATGGGTGGCACCGTGTAACGCTACATGCTATTCCTAGGGAAGATAGTGTTGCTTATCTCTCGCAAAATACTACTAGTGCAGAGACAATTTATGGAGCACCTGGTTTAACCTTTGATATTTCGTACAATGACACTAGGAATTCTAGTGTGATACTCGAGTGTGGACGCTGGCGGCTGTGTTCAGTCTCCTCCTAAAACGACTCCACCGCACTTGTGACGCGTCCCTTTGCTCTCGATTGTAGGATGAAGTTCTTTACCTCGTCCGTCCACACACCAGACGAGTTCCTCGCACTGCGCAGCGACATGGAGAAAGTGGGGACAGTGCACTCTGACAGTGGCCGCACGTCGTCAGCAGTGGTGGTGGTCGTCGTCGACTGCCTGGTCGTTGGCACGGTGTACGTTGTCAGCCTTGTCGATGTTGTCGGGGTTGCTTGCGGCGACGGCGTCTTTGGCGCTGTCGTCGATGGAGACGCATACAGTTTCTTATCCACCACCGTCGTAGAGGGGGCCACCGCAACCTGGAAGTTCATGTCAATTCAAATGTGTTATGTAAAAGCTAAAAGCACGTCAAGAGTTTTCAATGCGCGTTCAGCTTAATTTGTTTTGAAACACCTTTATCGGCGCGGAACATTTAGTGTACTTTGCAAGTGGATATCTACTGTCTGATCAAAGTATCTGGACACATATTAGGGGGCAGTAATGTAGGGTGCGTCTACCGTTAGCCTTTACGGCGGATAGAGTTCTGCTGGGGACACTTTCAGGTTATGTCTGTGAAGGATTGGCAACCAACTCTTCGAGAGCAGAAACCGGAGATGATAGGATGTAGGACTTTGGGGTCTTGAGTAAATTCCACGTTCTGATTCGTCCCAAAGAGAACCTCTGAGAAAGCCAGTCAATTTCAGGAATGTTATTGTCAATAAACTATTGCCTCGGATACTTCTTGATGGACATGGAGAATTGTGAATGTTATTGTCAATAAACTATTACCACAGATACTGCTTGATGGACATGGAGAATTGTCACGCTGACACAATAATCGTCTCTCAACTGTCCCTCTGCTGTACACTGTACGCAGTCCTGTAAATGATTTTTATACCCTTCTAAACATAGCATTTTCTTAAGCAGACAAACGGACCACATTCTAACCACGGAAGATACTCCCTACTCGGTAATATCCTCTGTACTTTACTGTAGGCACGGCACATGATGACATGCAAAGTTTTCCAGGCATTCGCCAAACCAAAAACCTTCCATCTGACTGCCACAAGATTTAGCGTGATTCATCACTTCGATGCTTCCCAGGCACCCACTGTTCAGTAACGTCCCTTTTCACACACCTGAAGCGCCACTTAGTTTTAAATACAGAAAAATGTGGCTCCTCGACAGTGGTACCCCTTTATTTCTGACTCCCTATACACTGCCATTCCTCTAACTGCACCGCTGTTAGTACTTTGGAACTCGCGACTTCATTTCATGCGTGATTATGCAATCACCCTACAGAATGCCCGTCAGTCTCTGTCCGTCATTACATGAGGTATTCCTGTTCTTGGTTCACAGGTCGTTGTTCATTCGCGTTCCCACTTGACGGCCACGTTACCCACTGTACCTGATAGATTCGTTATTTAGGTGACATTAGGTGACAAACGCAACTTCGAAGTCACTGAGCTTTCCTGGGCACCTCACTCTGCAGTTACTGCGTATCTAGTGACAATAAAATGCAATCCGCCCCCTTTCACGCTGGTGTATCGGCCCCTCGTGGTATCCAATGCTCAGTTCCACACTATACAGGAGCGTCCTGATCATACTGGTCAAATGATGCAAATACCGTGATTGGCAGTAGTGCGGACACGTAAACAGATCTCAATACGTGTAACGTTATACAGGAGGTTCATTTAATAAAAATCCGAAGTTTTAAGGAATGATTTTAATTGAATCAACTTTGGGCTTTTGGTGAAACATTCTAAATTAACTAAACAAACACTGTTTCTTGCCTTGTTTCATTATTTTATTATTAATGTTATCGCACAACCTAGGTTTCGGGTTATAAGCCCATTTTCAAGTACATTACTGATTTCCAAAGAATCAGAACGTAGTTTGGGGGGGGGGGGGGAGAAGGCAGCATAAATTTCCTGGACGTTAGCTTAAAGACAGAAGACAGTAACAATAAATGTAAAATTCACCGAAAAGATTCCTTCACTGACACTTTCATCCCGACTTCGTCTCAACATCCTAAAACCTGCAAACAGGTAATAGTACATTGAGCTACAAAGCTGAAATGATTATCTCTGCATTGTCATCATGTTTATCTGTGCATTATCATCTTTGTGAATCAGTAATGTACTTGAAAATGGGCTTATAACCCGAAACCTAGGTTGTGCAATAACATTAACAATAAAATAGTAAAACTACGCCAAAACAGTGTTTAGTTAATTATAAGGAATCTATTACGAGAATAGTACACAACATTTATTTTTCAACGTAATCCCCCTCAAATTCTGTACATTACGACAGTGCTGGATAAGCTTCTCAAATCCACGTACGAAGAATTATTGGGAGCGTGTGCATAACCAATTATGGACTTGTGCCTGGACCTCGTCATCAGCGAACCTTGGACAGTAAGAACTTCTTTCAGTGGATGAAAAATGCCATAATTTGAAGGTGCAGATCCGGGTAATACGAGGAGAGGCGCATGGAAATGAACTTCAGTTCTCCCTGCATATTTACATACATCTTTCTTACATTTCTGATGTCGAATGTTTTAGACACTTACTTGAACAGTAGTACGCCATGAATAATGTGGCGGGCTGATCCGACGCTAATGTTCATCGGTGCTGCAATATCACTTACGGCAATACGCCTATTTCCCAGTATGAACTCATCAACTCTCGCAGTGATCATCTCCGTGACAGCACAGACAGAGAGTTTTGGGCGTGGCGACTCATGAACACTTCTTACATGCCATTTGAACTTATCCGCCCACTCGTGGACTTTTGTTGGCACTGCCATCCGAAGGTGAATTTCGATTGATTCCAGCCCTTCAGTTAAAGGAAATCTAATGACACCCCGCTGATAGGGTGGCACCATCTTGTTTCACTGATTCCCAGGATCCCATTCACGCGGCAGGCTTGCCAGCTTCGTCTGATAATAGTTCTGGGACACCAGCAAAAAATAACAAAGAACTACAAACTTTGTCGAAGTTTTGTATTTCTCATTCAACTTTTTCGGTTATTCGTTGACTGGGCCATGTATGATTTAATATTATCTGCAGGGTGATTTAAAAGGTTGCTCAAAGGCTCAACTTTTTCGGTTATCTATTGAGTGGACCTTGGATCGTTTAACATTGCTGCAGCGTGATTTAGAAGGTTGCGCAAAGACGGAAGTAGTTGATACACGATTCGAAATGTAACCATCATGGAATAGGAAATTACTGCCTTGAAAGTAATCGTGATCCAGTGACAGATTTGGAATGTCAGGAACAACAACCGAAGCAGACGTGCCGCAAGTTCAGCGAAGATAAGATGTTTCTGTGTACATACAACTACTTGTGAGGACATATCGAAAGCCTCGTATACACGACACCAGTTCACGACGCAGAAACACTTCTCACCAGGATACTTGCAGCGTTTGATGATATTTACGCGATGCCTGGTATAAATGGTAGAGTGCGCCATATTTCTTTTGGAAGGTATTATGCCTATGCAGATCGTAATTGTAGTCGTTTTGGACGCCTTCTGTAATGTACTGTACTACACTGTAGAGAAAACAGTACACTATCCTTTCTGAACCTAAGGGACTTTTACATTGATTGTCGATGTTTGGGCCACTCCAGAGCTTTCACTGGCTCACGATTGCTTCCGAGGTCACAAGTTCCTGTTTGGAAGTTATTGTGTTTCGACTCCTCTATCAGCTTCTTCCATTTGTTTTCAGCCTTTTGAATCACTCTGAATAAACCAAACCTCTTACGAAAGCTCAACGGCCACTTCAGAAGTAACTGGAGATACAGAAGAACAGTCCTGTCTTACTAGTGCAAAACAGTGTAATCGTGTGATATTTTTCGACCTTTCGTTCATATAGAAAGAGAAGTAATCGTCTGAAATAAAATAAACTGTTCTGTTTTTGGAGCTGTCGTGTTGATAACCAGAATGTATTCAAAAGTAGCATCACGTATTTGTAAAAATAAAGTATTAACAAAATGTTAATTTGGTTTTCAGAAAGGATTTTCCACAGAAAATTACGTACATGGTTTCAGTGGTCAGATATTAAATGCTCTGAATAACCGAACATCACCCACTGGAATTTTCTGTGATCTCTCAACGGCTTTTGACTGTACGAGTCATGAAATTCGGCTAGATAAGCTTAAGTATTGTGGTATGAGTGGGACAGTACACAAATGATTTAATTCGTATTGAACTGGAAGAATGCTGGTTGAAATTAACAGTACAGCCACTCTGCAAAAATCAGCAGAGTCCTCTAACTTGAGAGGATCAAGAATGGTGTCTCACTGGGTTCAGCGATGGGTCCCTTATTGTTCCTAATGTGTATTAACGGCTTGCCACTCCACATTCATGAAGATGTAAAGCTAGTTATTGCTGATGATACAAATATAGTAATTACACCCAACAAACGAGAATTAGGTGAGTATAAATGATGTATTTCAGAAAATTATTATGTGGTACTCTGCAAATGGACTCTCACTAAATTTCGAAAAAAACACAGTATATACAGTACTTTGCTGTAAAAGAAATAATGCCGTAGATAAATATAGACTTTGAACAGAAGCCTGTTGTTGAAGCAGAGTATTTAAAATTTCTGGATGTGTGCATTGATGAGAAATTGAACTGGAAGGAACACATTGATCATCTACCGAAACGTTTGGGTTCAGCTACTTATGTTATTAGGGTTATTGCTAATTTTTCTGATAAACATATCCCTACAGTAGCCTACTACGCCTTTTTTAATTCACTGCTTTCATATGGCATCATATATTGGAATTCCGGCAGGGGTGGCCGAGCGGTTCTAGCCGCTACAGTCTGGAACTGTGCGACCGCTACTGTCGCAGGTTCGAATCCTGCTTCGGCCATGGATGTGTGTGCTGTCCTTAGGTTAGTTAGGTTTACGTAGTTCTAAGTTCTAGGGGACTGATGACCTCAGAAGTTAAGTCCCATAGTGCTCAGAGCCATTTGAACCATATATTGGAATAATTCATCATTCAGAGAAAAAGCATTAATTGCACAAAAGTGTGTAATGAGAATAATAGCGGGAGCCCACCCTAGATCACCTTACAGACATTTATTAAAGGAACTCGGGACATTCACAGTACCTTCGCAACACATATATTCACTTATGAAAATTGTTATTAATAACTCATCCCAGTTCAAAAATAATAGCAAAGTGCAAAAAAGAAATTTTATCGTGTAAAGATAATTTATATTAAACTGACACGTTCCACATCATTACAAAATGTCGTAGTCATGATCTATGGAACAAGTATTAATGTAATACAATATAATGTATTAATTAGTCGTGAATATGGCATACCTTGTTTCTTTGTTTTAAAGACTGCTCATTGATAAGTAAGTGAAAGGTGTGTCCTAACATTCAGTATTTCTTTTTAATCTCGCGAATCGTTCTGCCCAGCTTAATTTCACTATCTGAAGGACCAGCAAGAGTTCCAGTTGCCTTCAATATATATCATTTAGGAAAAGGTTTCGGGTGTAATTCGAGACATTTGAGCTTAGTCTAGTGGTTAGACATATAGTGCCAATAACTCTTCTATTTCCTACCGGTTACAGTTAATAAATATTTCACCTAACTGCAAGGTAAGAACTTTGATTACTGTGAACGCCATTGAGGATCGTTTGATACGGATACATAACTTGTAATGTCACGTAGGTTTACATTCCTGGACCACTTCAGTACGTGGAATTAGCCCAATCCAGCCAGTGGGCTGACTCATGTTCTAAGGATAAGCGATACACTTGATTTTGTATATGCCACTTTGTAAGACGTGATGTTTGTTATTTTGAAAGGTAAATTTATGACGCTTGGTTTGAACACTGAAGAGCATTGATCTATAACGTTTATTAGAGTGAAATTCTCGCGTAACATCTTTAACGCCTAATATGGTTTTGATTGCTATCTTATTGTAACGAGCCCGTGAATAATTCTTCACCTTAGACTGCGTTAAACCTTGCGGCAGGTTACTGTTCATCTACGGCTTCTATCTGAAGAGTCTACAGATCAGAAATAAAGACTTCCACAAATAAACGTTTCAAAAATTGCATTCAGCTATGCGGGAAGAGCATAGTACGTCTCCAACATTTAAAACTTTTTCTCCAACATTTGAAACTTTTTTGTAGTGTGTTACTGAGATAGTCGCAAAAATTTAAGAATGCTATAAAAACAACCAGTTTGATGCTAAATATGTAATGATGATTGCATTTGCCAGCGACCATGTAATTATTTCTAACAGTGATGGGGACTTATAGAGTGCCACGCACAAACATTTTTCAGCTCAACTGCACATTCATGGTATTAGAACAAACTACAATGATACTATTGCACTTAGAGAGTCAGAAGCAATTAAATGCAGAAAACTGACTGAAAAGGGGCAAACTCGTTTCATCTAGTAGGAGACATAATATCGTCTAAGCATAAGTGCACATCAGAAATTTTACGAAACGATGGCTCATCCTAATATGATGAGATTTCAGTTCTAACGAAAGAAAAAGACTCTCATAGGAACAAGAGAATACCGAAGGAGAGATTTCAAGAGAACTGTGGAAATAAGGTTCAAATGGCTCTGAGCACTATGCGATTTAACTTCTGAGGTCATCAGTCGCCTAGAACTTAGAACTAATTAAACCTAAGTAACGTGAGGACATCACACACATCCATGCCCGAGGCAGGATTCGAACCTGCGACCGTAGCGGTCGCTCGGTTCCAGACTGCAGCGCCTAGAACCGCACGCCACTCCGGCCTGCGTTGAAATAAGGGTAGAATTAGAAACAGAAAGTATACGAAATCACTTACAGGACTGCAAAAGAAAGTGGACACATCTCTTGTACAGTGTGTGTACAATGTCTGAAATGACAGTGTAACAGCATGTGGATGTGCTCGTGCTCAAGTGTCGCGAGCCCCGGTTCGTTGTCCAACGAAGCAACTGCGCTGGAGTAGTTGACTGTTCACATGACAGAAATAAAGGCCTGAACACGTCACTGTACTCCTTATCATTAACGGCCGCTGAGGCCGAGGGGTTCTAGGCGCTTCAGTCCGGAACGGTGCTGCTGCTACGGTCGCAGATTCGAATCCTGCCTCGGGCATGGAAGTGTGTGATTTCCTTAGGTTAGTTAGGTTTAAGTAGTTCTATAGGGGACTGATGACTTCAGATGTTAAGTCTCATAGTGCTTCGAGCCATTTGAACAATTAACAGCAGTAAAATACCTACCTGTGCTGGACGCCAGTTTTCAACTCTTTTTTTCCTGGAATATTAGCAATCATATAAATGTAGGTACATTTATTCAGTTCTTTCCTACATACTGAATGGTCAATAGATTTTCTCTTGTTACAGTGCTGTTACATTATAAAGGGTACTCGAAATTCGTTTACATAATGAAGAGGAGCTCGAGTTAGGGAAGCGTTATGAAGGACTTGTGTTAACACATCCGTTCAAGTATTTTGATACAGAATATATGATAGTATCTTAAGTCGCCGAAAGCTGAAGCGGGGAGTGTCGGAGTCAAATAGTTCTCACCCCCCCCCCCCCCCCCCGCCGTTCCCTCCATCCAACGAAATTAAATTGTTATTCCGCGTCCGGTGACATGGAGGGCCTTCCATCCCTTCTTGTTCTAAACCATTTCGTGAATCTGTGACTACTACCTCATCGAAAACTGTTTTTCCTACTGCAGACTGGCCGGTTAGTTTAAACGTGAATCGTATTGTGACGTAAATATTAGTCTTCGATGTAGTTTTTATTGATGTTGGGTTTATTGCGCTCAGCTGCATGGTCAGCAGCTCCCTGACTGGATGTAAACATACACACCTGGTGATGTAAAAATTATCTGTTCTCGTAAGCGAAAATTCCCAGGAACGCGCATCAAATTCCTACGGAACGTTTGTGTCAACACAAATATATGGTTCGTATATATTAATTGCCTCCATTGTTTGAAGAACCGTCTTAATGACGGACTGAATACTCAAACAAAAATCAGTGAACAGGTCACCCACTCAACAGCTACCTGATTTCCTCCTCCCCCCCTCCCCCAACACAGGTAGGAGGCCGGACGTGTCCTAAAAATTTACAGTTGTCAGTTAGGAACGTCTCTAGCCAGTCATAGTGTAGCATGTCAGAGTCTGAAGCAAATGAAATTAAGATATGTTACGTCGAAGCTGATTTTCTACTGTTCACGTATTGGTGTATCATTCCGCCGAAGAAGGGAACTGTATGTCGCTGAACGGTATCCTGTTCGTGACCTCGTGAGGATCGATGTTATTTTCGTTACAAGTCTTGACAGTAATTATATACAGATACAACAGTCCAAACTCGTTTCTATATTGGTAAGTTCTGTATTGGTGACTTACGCAAAAACTGAGCACCAACACTATGCAGAGCATTGTGCCGCTGTATAGAGACTAGCAGACGTTAAGCAGCAATACTGCTGGGTCCTGTGATTCAGATCTGAAACAAAAGAAAACCACATAAAAATATCTGTTCTTGCAGCAAAACACTGAGACAGACTCCCATATATGCAGAAAATTTTTCGTTTATCACTTTATCGGATAATATATGACAGAGAATGACAAAATATGGGTTGTCGCCATCTAATAATGTAAGGGTAAGGACAAACGAATTTACACGTCGAAAATAATCTTAAGTTACCTGGGATTCTTACAATTACAAATATATCATACATGTTGAGATTTATATATACCAGAAAAGTTGTTTATTAAAAAAAGTATCTTACGGCTATATCTGTAACACGAACAATTCTTAATACTTCAGTAGAGAGACAGAAAAACAGTCTTGGTTGTTCTACACAAATTGCTTGCACAAATGTTCAGGCATGGGAAAGTAATTATCTCACGAATTGTTCCAAAGCTCACTAACGTATTAACCTGTTTCTCAAAAATGTTGGATTTAATCTTTACATTCAAGTTATCTATCATGATTTACCTGTGAAGCAATTGTATTTTTGCATTTTCTGCGCTATGAGAATTATATGCACCGAGGTAAGATTATTCAACACAGCAGACTTACGTGCAATTACAGTGATACTTATTTGGTAGGACTTTAGACGACAACAATTAACCAGAATTCAAAGAAACTGAGGAGAAAAATCAATAGCAGCTTAATACGTACAACACAACTGAATTAGAGCCAAGTACATTTTAATTTGAGAATAAGTGGACGTAGGAAAGATCTGTGCTGAGAAATGAAAGCACAAAGTACCTTGTTGAACTGGTACATAATAGGTGTGACTGCTTATAAACATATATAAAGAGAATATTGAGCTAGGCAATCTATCTGAGCTAAATAATTTAGCACTGCATTAAATGAAATAAAAATTAAACTAACTGGAATAAGGACACATGTTGAACATAGGAAGAAAGCGAAGGAAAAAAGGTAATCAGTTATTGCATTTTATTTGACATTGCTGTGAAACTAACATTATAAAGAGCAGTTATGAGAACAGTTACTGAGAAAACGTATGTGAAAAGAGGTCGTCCTCACGTACTAAAATAATTCTATTACTTGTTTTCTCAAATCATAAAATTCAATTTAAATTCTGGATGAAACAGAAATAGTTTGTAAAGATAGCTATTTTTTATTATTTTGTAGATCAGGTAATATCACTATTAATAACAATATCACACAAATGAAAGTAGTAAATTTCTATTTTTGAGTATTTAACGTGGCTATACGCTGAACATCTTGCCAAAAATTTCAAAATTTGGGTTTAAGTGCACCAAGAAATATAATATGTACTGTAAGCCATTAGTGTGAAAATATATGTTATATGGAAGAACACATGAACAAATTCTCGTGTATCATAATCCTAGTGATATATGCTAAATATAAACATTCTTAGGAATATAGAAAAACTGTAACATAAATATAAATATCAGATTCGGAACCTTTTAATTAGGTTAAAATCACAGTGGTTTTCATGAAAGCTTAACCGAAAATAACCAAAGTTTTACCCCTAAATCTCATTATAAATTAAAACTTAAAAAAAGAATTTTTGTATAAACAATGCAGACAGTAACATTATAAAACATAAAGTATTACAAAGCGAATTGCTGCTCAAGAATATTTCCGGATATGGAAGAAATTGTTCAAATAATTTAAGGGTTTATTTCACTGCAGTGAATGTTGGTCATGTCAGGTAGAACTGTAAGGCGAATGGGTAAATTGTGGGTACAAGGGGAGCTATTTTAAATAAAATGACAAGAAAATTAAGTACAAGTTACTGGAAATGACGAAATATAAACGATAACGCTTAAAAACTATCACTAAAAGGACGACTATGCCAATATTTCAAGAAGATGACTAAAACAAAAACAAAAGCATTCATCAAGGAAGGAGCAACTTGTTGATACTTGAGTTATTGTTGAATCTTAACACAAAATACCGAAAAACGTGTCTGGGAACGGAGGTAGCGTTAGTAGCGATTAGACAGACGCTGTTAAGCCTTCATAAGCACTACCTTCAGCTAGCTACCGCTTTCGCGTGCTGTCTTCTGTTGTGACACAAGTAAATGACGTGAAAGGAGCAGTACTGATTCGAAAGTTAACGTCTTTTGACAGTCGCTTTCTTTGTAACAATTTCTCAATGTTTTGCGTACTGAAAAATAATGTTAGGGGTTCGTCACAGCTTGCGGAAACAAAACGTTTTACCACTTACCAGAAGTCTTATGAAAAGGGTCAATCCTGCCGGCGAGCTGTACCAGGATGGATGCGAGGCGCTGTCCCGGCCCGCCCCCGCACGGCACCTCACAGTTCATTAGCTCCCTCCCCCCTCCTTCTCCCTCCCCTCCTCCACCTTATCGGCTTATTGGCTCCTCTCCGGATAAGTCTGTTGCCGCCGTTCCTAAGCTCTCCACCAGAGCTTTCTGACGTCATGTCTGTTTACACGGTAACACATGCCGCGGTAGCTGTTTGTGTCCAGGTCGCAGAATACCTGTCAGATCGTAGCCATAAGTTTCCGCGTCAAGCACACTCTCGGTGGGGGAAAATAAAATGGCTAATACGCTTAACGTTACGTGCGCAGTTAGACAGGAAATGGATCTGAAACGCCTTCTGTTAAAATGAAACGTTGCGGAGCTCACGCCACGCACGTTGCGGGGCTTTAGAATACCCACATTTACCTCTATTTCATACAATTCCATATTTTAGAAAGACTCATTCACACCACTAAATTATGGAATGGCTTTAAGAAATGTGTTCCATATTCTTTCAAGAGGTACTATGTATAATATTTTTCCGGAAACAGTTACTTATTGAGATATGAAATTTTCTATTCAATGACAAGCGTCTCTCTGTTGACGCTACATGAGGTGTTCAACATGGCTACCACCCATACATACGTATCCTTGATCCTTATTCCTAAAATCATCTCGAATTGCTGCAAACTCGTTTTATCAATAGGACACACAATCCTGCAACGTGTTAAAGTTGGTTTATATGGAGTAACCAACAGCTTTTATCCCCACAGCCATGAATGTCAGGGCTTGTGTCAGCTGTACAGGAATTCCGTGCTACTACACCTCCTTGACCAATTCGTCTCTTGTCAATCGTTTAACGTTTATGTTAGGTACTATCATGCGATGTGTAGACTACGAGCTTGTGTCCCGTCTTGCATAAACTGCACTCGTCGTCTTAAAGTTCTTCAGTACGGCTGGTATTTTGCCACGCAGAAAGAAATAAACCTCGTCTCCTGATTTGTACAGTACTCTGTAGGCTCCTATGAACAGTGCCTGCCACGTATTAATACTACAGCGAACATATTACCTACATCGCCATGGCCACTCAAGGTTTTACATCTGACAGCATGCGGTTTTTGCATTAATTTATTATTCCATTCATCGGTGTATAAAATCTAAGATTTGAACTTTGGATTTTGCCGGCCGGAGTGGCCGAGCTGTTCTAGGCGCTCCAATCTGGAACCGCGTGACCGCCGCTACGGTTGCCGGTTCGAATCCTGCCTGGGGCATTGATGTGTGTGATGTCCTTACGTCAGTTAGGTTTAAGTACTTCTAAGTTATAGGGGACTGATGACCTCAGAAGTTAAGTCCCATAGTGCTCAGAGCCATTTGAACCATTTAGAGTCAATTTACAGGGCTGGAACCTGGAATCAGCGCAAGTGAAATGGCCCATATCGCAACAAGTATTTTTCCCGGACATATATCCATAGTTCTTTTTTCTAGTTTTCACTGTCACCATCTCCTGCAATAATATGGGGCTTTTTTTATCCAAGAAGCATTATCTAATGTGAGCATGATCCATAGCTCCGAGGATGGCGACGGCGAACTACATGCACTACAAGCCGTATCTCTTGCCGGCCGCTGTGGCCGAGCGGTTCTAGGCGCTTCAGTCCGGAACCGCACTGCTGCTACGGCCGCAGGTTGGAATCCTGCCTCGGTCATGGATGTGTGTAATGTCTTTAGATTAGTTAGGTTTAAGTAGTTCTAAGTTATAGGGGACTGATGACCTCACATGTTAAGTCCCATAGTGCTTAGAGCCATTTGAACCAACCGTATCTCTCATTTTTTTCGCTTCCTATCCTGATTCCTCAACTTCCCATGTTTACAGATAGTGTATGTCAGTTCTAGAGATATTATTTTAGAAAACAGTTGGAAATGCTTATTTAAAGAGAGTAATAAAAAGGGGCTGCAGGTATTAACAAGTACAGAAAATAATTTCTTATCTCTGAAGTACTATATCGTGAACCTGAAATGTGATGTACAACTAAGTTAACAGTTCAGATTCACCATGAAATATTTCAAGAAACCTTTAAAAACGCTTGTACTCCAGAAACAGTGGCATGCAGTTGTATTCTGGTTCACAAACTGTGACAGAAATGGAATTCCATCCGCTCTAACAATGCGTAATGTTCTTAAAGCGCTAGTTGGCAATTCGAAGTTGACAGCCCACAAGACAATTTGATCTTGGCCTACAAGTGTTCTGTAATAGCCTGCGAATGAAGACTGTCACCAGCTTCCAGAACTTCTTTCGCGTCCTACTCAACCCGTTATTTTAGAAGTAATACAGTAGGCGAGTGACCTGCTTTCAGAGAAAATAGCAGGAGTCGATGGCATACTTTAGTACTGATATAAACTACAGGCGAAATCTACATTCATAAAAACGATGCCTGAGGACGAGGAAAGACAAGTTCGTGCGGAAAAGGGTGTTAGTCAGGCCTGATCTTCCCCCTGTTTTAACTTGTATGTTGAAGAAGTATGACGGAAGTAATAGTTTCAAAAGAAGAATAACACTTTTAAAATGTTAAATACAGAATTAGGGTTCGAAGGTGACATAGCAGTTACGAGAAAGTGAAAGACATAAACCGCTTAAATAATATTAATAGGGAACTGTGTTCACAATATTTGTTAAGGATTAAAGATATAGGATAAAAGTGTTGTTGAGAGATTGAATAGTCTAACAACAAAGTTGATTCCAATGCTATACAGAACTTTTACCATTGAAGAAAGGTTGCTCACGATGGCAAAAGTAAGGACAATATAACAAGTACGTAGAGGCAGACGAAAGAAAAAAATCCTCAATCTAATGAAGTCCTACTGGCATTGTGTATTCATACAGAATTTTGAAAGTATGTCTTGAAATCTTCAGACTACGCAGCGTGTGGACGTGAAAGGTGAATCATGCGAAGTACAGAGAATAATAATCTAGAAACAATGGAAAGGCGTTATAATCGAAGAACGGGAAAAATTACGAACGTAGACGAAATACAAAGGGAGGAAATGTTGAAACAAAGAGCCGGGGAAAGTAGTCTATGCAGAAGAGTTAGTGGAACACGCATTGAGCTGTCCACCAATATTTAACTTGGCACTAGAAAATATGTGGAGCCAGAAAAATACTAAAATATAAGAAAGAGAGTGTTGAGTACAGTAGTTGAAAGGGTATGAAAGGACTAGCACAAAACCAGGTGTATTGGATTGTAGCATCAAGCTCAAATGATCTGAACAGAAAAATAAAGTAAAACTCGCTCGTATAAATTCGTATCACATCTGCAGTTACAGTAAAAAGTAGCTGGATCGGGGTAAACTTGAAGCCATAATGAGAAATAACAGGATTATAAATCACGCTAGTAGTGGCGGTATTAGTGTAACACTTCGCACAAATGCAAAATTCACTCCTCAAGTTGGATGGTAGCAGGGAGTTAATAGGGAAGCACTTAAACATCATATCGTCCGTTCTGAGAAACATTCGATCACGGTAGCGCAGTAGTTAAGACACTGGACTCCCATTCAGGAAGATCGTGATTCAGACCCACATTATCCCATCTTCATATACCTTTCAGCTTGGATGATGAATCACTTCTAGTGAATTATGCGATAGTTAGAAAGTTCCTCTCCGATCAAGTCCTGTGTCTTTAAGTATTCAAAGATCACTGTAGAAAGAAACAGACAAATCACTAATATAACAAACGTTAATAATTGCAAACAAACATTACTAATATAACAAAGTTTAAGGATTACAAACAAACATCAAGTCTATTAATATAATCTGTCGAGCAGGAAGTCTTCGGGGCTCCCATTATAGGCTCTTCTGGAACACTCTTCAACGATGTGGCTGATGGTCTGACTTTCTCCGCAGTCACTCTGAGGGGATAGTATTTTATCCCATTTATACAGGGAGTAAGCCCATCTGCCATGACGAGTTCTAATCCTATTTAGAGTGGACCACGTTTTGCGTGGTAGGTCAACACCAGGTGGCTTTTGTGTGATGCAAGGCATGTTATGATTTTGCCATGCGTTCCATTTTTCAGACCATGCATTTGTGATACTGAAACCTTCTTGTACACAGTTCCTTGCAGTTCTTGTTGGCGGGTTCCTAGATCGAAGCCTATTAGTGTTTGCAGCCTCAATGTCATGGTGGATTGGCAGGCTTAGATTTCCCATGATGTTTTTGTATTCACGTACAAGGGCGTCAGTACGTCGCAGATGTGGCGGCGGGATGTGGCTTAATATTGGGAGCCGTTGCGCTGGAGTGGGTTTAATTACTCCAGAAATCATTCTTAGAGTGTTATGCAACTGGACATCCACCTTTTTACATGTGGGCTGTTTAGCCAAATCGGAGCACAGTATACGGCAGCCGAGAATATAATTGCTAAAGCAGAGGTGCGGAGAGTGGAGGCCGTTGCTCCCCAGGTAGTACCACAGAGCTTTTGAATAATGTTGTTTCTTGTCTTTAATTTTTCGGCAGTCTTTGTTAGGTGCTCTTTAAAAGATAGTGTTCTGTCCAGCGTCATGCCCAAGTACTTCGGAGTTTCATTATGCCTGAGAACGGTGTTTTCAAATTGAATGTTGAGATCCTTTCCAGCGAGTTTGTTGTTGGGATGGAAGCAACTAACCTCTGTTTTGGAAGCATTTGGTTGAAGTGTCCACTTACGAAAATATTCACACACTATCTTCAGGTCTTTCGTTAGGATATCCTCAGATGCTTCAATTGTGCTACATCTTGTATCGAGGGCCCAATCGTCGGCATACCCGAACTTTCTTGATTGTGTTTCCGGCAGGTCTGCAATATAGAGGTTAAACAGCAGTGGTGCGAGCACTGATCCTTTTGGTAAGCCATTCTTAATTTTTTTGATGGAGCTGTAGTCAGTGTCCATACTTATTTGGAACACCCTATCATTGAGCATGCTGTTTATTAAGCGTGCTATAGATTTGCAAGGAATTACTCGAAGAATTTTGTACATTATGCCTTCTCTCCACACAGTGTGGTAAGCTACTGAGAGGTCAATAAAGGCGACTGATGTTTTCAAGTTCCTCTGGAATCCCGCCTCAATGTAAATAGTGAGAGACAACAACTGGTCGGTACAACTTCTTCCTGGCCGAAAGCCTGCCTGTTCAACTGGGATCGCCCTGAACAATTCTGGGCTAATTCTGTTATATATAAGCCTCTCTAGTAGTTTGTAAATTACACACAGCGTGGCAAATGGTCTGTACTTTTTTGGGTTGTCAGCTGGCCTCCCATGCTTTACAATAGCTATTACCTTAGAGCGTTTGAGTTCTTGTGGGATATTGGCAGTTTGCATGATGTTTGTGAAAAACTGAGTCAGCCATAGTTTTGTATACTTGCCACAGTTTATTATGAATTCAGGGCGAACGTTGTCGAAACCTGGTGCCTTGGTTGGTTTGACATCTTTCAGAGCTTTTTCTATGTCTTCGCTAGAGAAAGGGAGAGAGTGTTCAGTTTCTGTGGCTTAATTTTTTTTAAGATTTTGAGTTCTCGCTTCACTTGGATTGTATGTGTTTGCAGCGAACTTCCGGACTGGCATTACCAATGAATGGTTAACTGACCCGCAATTGCTACCCCCCCTCCCCCTTTTTTAATTACACAGTGTGCGTCTGAGCTTCTATGTTGCTGGAAGACGTCACATTTCCGTGTACGTATGTGGTTCCAAAATGATGGATGCCAGCTCACTTTGTGCACCATGCTCGTTATCTGGTCAGAAGACGTAGTTTTATTGATGACTGGTGTCCCTCTAGTTACTTCCAGATCTGCCTCAGACGGGGACAAGCACGTTGGAATATTTCCCACTGCATTTCCCGTAGTTTTGTAGGACGATATAGAAAATGGAGTAGGGGATCAGTTCACGAAAGACAGCGAACGAATTATTTCATTGCATATCTCAGCACGCTTTATGTGTTGCATAAACCTGTATTCTCTCTGAAAACTGCAGAAAAAGCCATTTTTGGTCACGTCATAATCGAGATTATATACGCTGTAGTTTTTATTAAAAATCAAAGATTTGAAAACTAGTTTCCTTTTGAGTTCATTTATAAGCAGGTAGTTTCGATGTAAATGATACGATAACGGTTTTTAATTATAATTTGGAACCAGTAATTGTATTCTTATTTCATATATGCCACACGTCGCCGCCTATCCTACTTTATAGCTTGGGCAAATATACGACCTTCACGTTTTGTGATGGTGCATGGACATTCAGCACCTTGTCGGCTACTGTTAATCCATGAAGAGACGCAGGTGGTCTCCAATGAAGTTCAAGTGGTTTGCAGTTTTCATGATGCCTCCGATTACTATCACACAGTTCATAGAAGCCGAATTTCTCAATACCAGGGGAAATTTTGTGATAAATACTCCCCAGAAGTAGCAATTTTAGAATTGCAATTGAATGCCTTTTATTCAGCAGTTAAGATACGTTATTTAATTATATTATGTTTAGTACAAATTTAATGGATTAATGAACTGAAAAGAAATCTATAAGGCATTCAACAAGGTTTCTAATATGTTATGAAAAACTACTAAAAAATATCATAAAAATATGCTGAGATGCATGTTCATGCAAAACTCAGGTTTTCAGTTATGAAAATTACGGGTGTAATTATAGCGACTTTAAGTTGAAATGTAGCTTATATAGGCAAACACATTAGTTTGTCGAATATAATTCTTTTGACAAATTTAAGATAAGAAAAGTCAGGTATCAATCAATCAGTACGCCTTAAATAATCTTCATGATATACGGCAAAGCAAATCGTCACAGACAGCCGTCCTTGATAAGTTGCCGATTCCGAGACGGGGAAGTGCACCGTCCT
The DNA here is from genome assembly GCF_023864275.1 of Schistocerca cancellata. Lineage (NCBI taxonomy): Eukaryota > Metazoa > Arthropoda > Insecta > Orthoptera > Acrididae > Schistocerca > Schistocerca cancellata. Next base: position 726,843,392 of record NC_064627.1, read on the forward strand.
CGGATCGAATTCGACGACCTGGGTCGATGTACTGGCCATCCTGGATGCGGTTTTTCGGTGGTTTTCCACACCCCACTAGATGAATACTCGGCTGGTACCCAAGTTCACCCTCGGTTACAAGATTCGCAAGCATTTCGAAATCGTTTTCTCACTTTCGAAAGAATTAACACTACACACAGACAAATGGGAGTAGATGTTTTCTGGGCGTAACAGTGTGTCGACAGGAAGGGCAAGCCAAATCTGTAAATACCCGTACCGACCATGCACCGATGCGGTACAAAGACACAAGCGAAGTGTGTGACCACGGAGAATTTCCTGGCGTATTTACTGATGATATGCTTGTTGGGTCTGCAGCCTGACCGTATAATCATCTGGAGACAATATTTCCGTTGTTTATTTTGTGACCATTTTAAGATGAGAACACTGTTAACTATTCTCACCGGAACTGTTTGATGTACTGAAAGGCGTCTCTTTTATACGCCGCAGAAGGCCAACAGTGCGTGTTCCAGAAACCGTCGTGGTTGGCCCTTAACGCAAGACAAGAACAGCGTTTCACCGGTGAAAGCTGACAAAAACGATGAATCGCTTTCCAGCACCAGCGTCATTTCATTGTGCTGGTCGACTCAACGACAGTTGTTTTATTATAATGTCAGATACATAAAACAGAGTTCCAAATCTTACTTAAACGGTGGCCTTTGTCTCTACTTTATAATGTTTCATGCCAATCTAATTTCAATCGATTCTTTTAAGATACAGTCCCAATTTTGAGATGCGGGTAAACCTTTTGTATCATATAATATTCGGCGGTCCTCGGTAAGAAGTGCTCTACCACCGCAGATTCATCAGTCTGCAACAATGATGTATGGCGGTGGAGTTCAGTACATTTGTCGTGAATGATGTGAATAGTTTAGCCGATAAACGAGATCCCACAGTGTCTGTAAACAACAGGCTTCCTCACTCCGAGGAATCTTTTACCGAACCAAGGTGCGCTCTAATCTCATCTGGCAGACTAAACATACCTCTCATTTTTTTTTATCCATCCTATTTTTGAATATAGGCGCCCAGCGTATCGTAGGAAGGCCACTGATCTACGTGCATTTTCTTTTGGTTCCGGCGAAGGTCCAGATTCGAAGGCACGACGGATCTGTTCGTCTACATAGCCATTCAACCTTAGAGGTTTTCAAGTCTTGAGTCAAGCTTTATGCGACTTGCATGCCGTGATCCCTGGTTGCCAACGTCTACAAGACCCCTGTGCGTTGGTACGATGAATGGCAAGTCGTATTATGTTGACCCCGAAGAAAATGAAGAAAAAGAAGTAAATCTTCATCCAGTGTCCTAATCACTGCACCACCTCGCTCGATATATAGAGATCGATCCGTGGTGGTGAGTTCCTAAGGAGCCGTGGCTAATGGACGCGCGTTTCGAGGCGTCTTGTCACGGAATGCTTGACCCCTCCCGGGGGACGTTCAAGTCCTCCCTCGGGCAACGATTTGTGTGTTGTTCTTAGCATAAGTTAGTTTAAGTAGTGTGTACGTCTAGGGACCGATGACTCAGCAGTTTGATCCCTTAGGAATTCACACACACAGTTTCTATGAGACCGAACTGCTGAGGTATCGGTCCCTAGTCTTACGCACTACTTGATCTAACAAAGTAACTTGCGCTAAGGACAACATACACACCCATGCCCGAGGGAGGACTCGAATCTCCAACGGGGGGAGCCGCGCGAACCGTGGCAAGGCGCCACAGACTACGTCGATAGATCGCGCGGCAGATCAATGCGTGTGAATCGGTTTTCCATAAATACAGTGGTTTTCCATAAACACAGAGGAATCCCATCGTTCTTGCTGTAGACCAGTACCCCTACAAACGGAATGTTTATACCTCTTTCGTTCGCCACTGGGAACTTGATGCCTGGATGATGGTATTTAAAATGATGGAGGGAACAGTTCCGTGAGCAGAATAAATTTATTTTTTTTTCCTTCAGTGACCACAAAACGTTTTTGACCTTAGACTATCTTCAGATCTGTTTTAAAACATGTCCTACTACAACGAAATCATAATGGCATTGTCAAAAAATACTCACAAAACCAGCATTTTTTGACGGTGGCATTATGGATTCATTATATTAGGATATATTGTAGAACAGCTCTGAAGATGCTCATTGGTAAATGAAACCGGTAATCTAGGGACCAAAAAGCTTTCTGATCGTAGAGGGAAATAAAGGACACTTATTCTACAATTTGAGCATCACTCTTTTATGCGCATTTATGAGGCAGCTTATGGTTGGAACACCTTGAATAATCTTATTGGCGAAGCTTGGCTTACACTTCATATCGATGAAGCTACATATGTCATTATGTTTTCGCTGTTTTAAAAATATCACTTTCAGTACCGAGCGACGCAAGAACATGCCTACCTTTGAATCTTATGGTACAAATCCTGTTTTTGATCTACTTCAGTTCTGAACTTGACCTCTCACACTGCTGTTTATGATTATAAGTTATAGGTACATTCTGTGACCGCGATGTCAGGAAAACTTCTTCGACATTCGTTTGCGTAAAGTGAGGTGTGGGATACGTTGGCTGTCAGAGGGACTGAACTTATTTTAGTCTGCCAAAATACCGTCAACTATTCTCTGAAATGTTTCAGTTGTTTTGCCAAATTGTGTGCTCGACGCGAGAGAGCACGAGATGTTGTTGTTGATGTTGACTTAATTCACACTAGCTGTCCACCGAAATATTCAGCGAAATAATCCGAGAGAAACTAATTACCCCTACGTATTTTACTGTTATAAGAGGGTACACACCGCAGTATTAAAACAAACGTTTTTATTTGGAGCTCTGATGGTACTCTCTGCCATGTGGTAGCGGTCCAAGGCGATGGCCGCGTCTGACGGTTTCGTCGTCCACGATTCGCTAAACCATAATTCTTCTCGCCGTCTTTCACCACCTGTTTCTGATGGGCGCCTATTGCTGACCTTAAAGAAATATTTGTATATACTCGCTGTTATCTACATTATGAGACGTTAAGAGCCGAATCCATAACTTGCATTTAGCTATGCTTGCCTCTAGTGACGGGACAAGAGCTTCGTGACTCTAAGAGCAACATTTACCTTAGAGAGGCACCTTTTATCACGCCGTAAAAGCTTTTTAATACCGAGTTCGTGGGACACCTGACAGCTTATTTCACGAAAAACTCCGTTGCACGGCCATCGACTAAAGCTTTAATATGACATACCAAGCAACACTCAGATTACGGGAGGTATTTTCTCAACGTCACGGGAACAAAATACAATCAGCCCCTACGCACTTACGTGTTACATTAGGTACACTTAGCACAGAGATTACAGGTACAGACCCTTTAGTAAATATCAAACAATGGACTTATAGAAACGAAGTGACTCTGCAGGAACAGAATAATCTCCGAAGCAGTGTTGACATTGTCATATTAATTACATAATCTCCTCCTATTATAAACATTTATTTGGCCAGATGCAATAAAATACATCCAAAAAAGATACATTTGAATAACAAATGGGTGTTCACCATTCTTACTAATTTTCATCAGTCTGACGTCCGAATCGTAAGGGAAAACGACTGAAAGAAACGGTATTGTCCGTCTTTTACATATGCATATAGCTATAGTGTGCAAAACTGTTTTCACAATCGTAGTGTTTAATGAAATGCTAAGAATAGTGAGGACTCACTACTATTCTATACTCCGTAAATTATAACGTTTTCGGAGTCGTGAGCGTTTTTTGACATGGCCGTTCTTAAGTAAATTGCAAGAAACATCTACGTATTGAAATTCGAGACGATTGCACATTAAATTATTATTTTTATTATTATTGTTATTGAATTAAAACATTTTATGTATGTTGTTATTTCATCGAAATACGACGCAACTGCGATACTCTAGAAATAAGAATGCAAGAACTTACATAGTGACGGGGGGAAGGGTGGGCTAGGGGAAGGCAAGAACAATAACCAGCTGTGACCTCTCATCGGGATATGTATGCAACTGTGTCAGGAAACTAAATAAATGATAAAATATTGTTCCTGGTGGTTCAGGACACGCAATGTGGGAATTAAATAAAATACATAGTTCGTGCCCCTACTCGCGCAATCGTTTCTGCTCCACGACTCATACTTGTTCACTCAGTCACCCGACCCCGAAGGCTAACAGCCTGTGCACGTTTCTCTGCAGGCGATAATAGATCACCACACTCCCTGGCAGAGGGGATACACTCACGCCACCTGTCTTAGGTCAGGCAGAGATGGGTACAGGTAAGATCCGAAACATCATAGTGGTACCGATATCTGTACACTTAAATCCGCCAGCTAAACTTCTTCCAAAATCACATGAAATGAAGTTTTTTAGAAATATAAAGAAAAGAAATCTCTCCAGTAATCATGAAAATTCCGAAACTGGACCAAAAAATCGAAAAATACAGGAAAACACTAAAAGAGACAAAACAGCAATGGTGCCCTTTGGCTCATCATGCACAGGAACTCTGAACAAATAAAAGCATTCGCACTTCCATCCAGCAATGCGTATTCATGAATATTTTACAGTATTTCTAAAGTATTCACAAGACAGTATTGTTACATATTTTCAAGGATGGCATGTAACATGTTGCTTCTTTTCCCTTTCCAAATGTCTGTATGTCAAAATAAATTTCCGAAATTTCAAGCGTGAAAAATACCAATATACTTCGGTTGTCAAAGTTCGTGTAAGATTCATAAAATCGCACAGCACGACTAATTACAAATGACGAATAAAGGGTACCACATTCATAAAGACGTCTGTTGTTCACTAGACCGAATCCTACTCTACGTTGTTAAATAATAATTGACATACACAGAAAACACACAGACAGCATCATCGCAGTTAGTTGAATAAAAATGCATATGTACTAAAGTTGAATAATCCTGTGTAATATTTTTCATGTCATGCAGTTCACGATCTCTCCTGTTGACAGCAAATGGTATGTATTAGCTGAAGTTCATATTACGTTCACCATTTGCTCTTAAACATCCCTTCTGAGGACAAGTAAGACGGGAAGGTTCTGTTTCTGAGCCCCACGTGGCTACCAAAATATATACTCATGAAGACATCAAAAATTCTCCTGCATATTAAGTGAGTTTTCGATTTGAAGACAACGTCTCCATTCATCTTATGACGTTATTCTGGGACAAGTTGGAATATGTAAACCAAGCTATGCTGGTATGTGATAATGTTTTAACTATATCATATGAAACGAGTGCGAGAAATTACTAGGAAGTACTGTTCAGAATGAAGACAACATGAAGCTGGAATGTACACGGTACTTCACAAATTCTATTACAGGCTTCTGGGAGCTGTAGAAGGGACTTAAGAAATAAAGTTAAAGTTGGTTGGTTGGTTGATTGGTTAATTTGGGCTGAGAGGAGAAAACAGGAGGTCATCGATCCCAGCGGATTAAGAAAGGATGGAGAAGGAAGTCGGTTCAAAGGAACCATTACGGAATTTGGCTGAAGCTATTTAGGGAAATCACGCAGGTTTGAGCAGCCAGTTCTGCCTGGTAATCACAGCACCACCTCGCTCGGTCGTACACAGCGAGTTCTGATCTATGGGCTACAGACGAGTACATGGCTTGGGAAATGATCCGAGTACTCGTGGTCGGATTCTCTCTTTCGTGACAAAGGACATCCTCTTCAAAGCCCGTCCGTGGACATCGGCAGTCAACCCTCTGACTTGCAGACGTACCAGTTTCTCGCAGCCATTCTTTTGGTGGAACAGACTGGTATTTGATGTCATAATTACAACAGGGACTTTGGACGGCATCCTATTCACAGTTTTTGAGCGTACCGTGAAGCGGGAGATGTGAAAATGATCATATTTTCGAACTCATTTTACTTTCAGATGTTACATTTTCGGACGTGTGTCCCATATGAGAACTTTATCTAGTAAGACCCCTCCGAAACCGTTAGAGACCTGTAATAGAAACTGTGAAATTGTGTATAATTACGGACACGATAAACGAAAAGCTTGAGCATTTGCTTCAACACGACAAACACGGTCATCATTTGAAGGAAGACTGAGGAGTCAGAATGATGGAAAGTAAATCAAGAATTTGTGAAGGAGAGCATGGTACGAAGAAAGTACAAGGGAAACAAAACATGAAAAGTTACTGATGGAAAAGAATTTGCAAGACAATTGATAAACGAATGCTGGCGTTTAAATCTTTCCAAAAATTTGTGAAACAAAAAAATAATTCAAATGGTTCTGAGCACTATGGGACTTAACTTCTGAGGTCATCAGTCCCCTAGAACTTAGAACTACTTAAACCTAACTAACCTAAGGACATCACATACATCCATGCTCGAGGCAGGATTCGAACCTGCACCCGTAGCAGTCGCGCGGTTCCGGACTGTAGCGCCTAGAACCGCTCGGCCAATCCGGCCGGCTTTGTGAAACAAAACTTGTATTTAAATCACGTCAAACTAATTCTGATACTCTGTAATTTAACACTTTTTACATTTAAAATTCAGTAGGGGACAAGACCACGCAGCTTCGAAGCCCAGTAGTGTCGACATGCTCAAAATGGCTACACGACCGCCATTTATGCAAGACAAGGCAGGTCTTGTCGTAGTTGAGGCCACGTACGCGCCCCGCCAAGTTCCGGCGAAATATCTCCAAACGACGGTTATTGACTTGGCGATGAACGGAGCTGCTGGCATGAACTTGTGCGTGTGCCCGCGGCGCTACAGTGGATAATGTCTTCTCCGTTCCACGTGATGAGGAAATTTAAGAAATATGATGAACAGTGAAAGCAGTACCTAGAGTTCACAATTCATATTGCGGATTAAAATATTGCTACAGAGAAATCAAGAACGGATTTAATGCTCATAGTGGACGTAAAGGTTCAATAATGTCAAATATCATAGTGAAAAGTGACAAGGAAAAACAGAATTGTTTGTTACATAAATTATACACTGCGTAGAAATGTAAAAGATGGAATTACATAAATGAGACAAAGATGACGAAAGTAGAACACTGTGGGCAGAAATAAAAGTTTTTCTTTATTATTAGTTCTCATCGGAGGACTGTTTTGAAGCAGCTCCACACCCTAGTGCATACTGTGCAAGTCGCTTCATATAACTACTGCAATGTACAATGCTGGGCTTTATAACTGCAATACAGGAAGAATAGAAAAAAAATTATTTTCTGAGTGTACAGCACGTTGTAGCGTCGTAACTTGGCGAGGGTTGCATTATGCTTACTTAAAAACTCACACTCAGATCTGAGTTTACTCAGGATTTAAGGCGATCCCTGAAACATATTCGCAGTTGCGACTATGGAAAACCATTAGCTATATAATGGAATGAAGACAATGAAATTTTTGTGCCATACCGGGGCTGAATCCCAGATTTCCACTTAGCGCGAGTGGTCGCCGTACGATTAGGCTATCTTAGCGCGACTGAGAGCTAGACCGAAGCCTCCGTATGTCGCTAACCACTTGTCAACAACCAGTACTCGTACATTCATTATGTGTATACCCGTACAGGAGAGACACCTTTAATTAAAAATCACCTAGCCTCCGTAGGGGGATAATTAGGTTGTCTGCATGCATGACCGAAGGAATATTGAGTCGTAATTCTGAACAACATAGCCACCAATATCTTATTAAAGTCGTCTGTTTCCTGGTAAACGAGCGGCTACGTACAGGGATGAGACAGAGACGGGTTCAAGCTGACATCTTAATGGCCTCTTTGACAGGAGAGAGAGTGACCTGGTATTAGGCTAAGAAAGCAGATGTTATGACAAGGAAACGAGATTCTGAGTTGGGTAACTGGTCTGCGTTTTATTGCTGTTTCACATGTATGCAATGAAGATGCAGAAGAGCTCACATTAATTTTATAGCTGCAGTAACTGTAAAATGGAGGTGAAGGTTATTAGATTCGTCAAGCAGCTACCAGAATGAATGGCCACCCCCGCCGATAATTTTTTAAGATTCTGGTATACACATTAACGTATCATACTATAGCTCTCCAAGTACAGGAGTGCCAGATTCTGTTGTCTTAATCGAACCATTATTTTCAAGTACCTGTCACAAGGAAAGTGGCATGCAGACATATATTCTTGTAAACAAATGTGCGATAAAAATCAGGTGCGAGATGTACACAGGGGTATGATTTCCAAGTCTTTTTTTAGTGCACAAGGATAATTGAGTACAATGTCTACCCACATACTATCTGCTGTGGGCTTGTTCATCCGAGGCTGCGTTGAGGGTCTCTATGCAAGGCATTTTGAGCTGTTGGCTTACAGATGGTACATGACTGCGTTGCTTTTTACCTCCAATTCGCTATCGGTGAGCATGAAATCAGCGGTTTCTCTAAGCGTATGACCTCTCAATGGACTGACAAAAGCGGCCTACTGTGCGCGTCTCCCTAAGTTACAAAGATTACTGCTAATATTCATGCTTAGTCGATTTTTCTTTTACTTCTGGTAACCCTTCATGATTCAGTCGTTACAACATATAGAAAACATGATTTAATTTGTATGCGATTTGGGGCTTTGCAGGGTGCAAAATTTAAAACACAGCTTGCAGCGTTGGTAGCAGCAACACCTCCAACCAAGCGGTGAGCAGATTTGATCTCTTCTTCGATACCAGATACGGATACATCGCTCCATGCTACTTCAATTGTAAACAATTCGTCTACCATAATGGCTGCCAAGTGGTGGCGTGCCAGATGTTTCCAGTTGGAGAATGTGACAGCAAGGTCAACAACCAAATACCATCTCTTTCGAAGTAGGTCAGGACATCAGGGGCAACATGGGTTCTTTTGTTATCTCAATTAAAATATAACCTCATAGAGACCTCCAAGATAGGGCACAGCAACAAGCCCTAACACACCGGCACTGTAACGGTTACAGTCCAGATTGCAAGCTATGCGGCAAAGGTGATCCTGTCTTAAACTGAATGGTAACATCCCATACCATTACGTCAGCTGTTGTGTGATATGATAACTACGAGTGCAGGCAGCAAATCTGTTCTCCTCGTAGCATCCAGCAGTGAACATGTCCATTGTGGTGCCGTGATGTCCGCGTTGTCGGTGGACACGCCATTAAAAGTGTACTTCTGCTGCCGCGTCAAAGGAACCAGCTTAATGACCACAGTGTAGTCAGTCCGTGATGCCCTATAGGTTGTCGCATTTTTCGAGTGTACCCTTGTCTACAAACGAGCTCATTTCCTGATTCAAGTTATGTGACGTGCCCATACGGTGCTGCTGGGCTGAGCGAACACTATCTCCGTCCTTTCGTGCTTTACTGAACCCATCAGTATCATATTTGTATGGCAGTCGTTGAATGCTGACGAATGAGAGCAGAAATCCTGTGGAAAAATTAACCGCAAATTCGATATGTCATGATGCTTGCTGTTGAGCTTCGACACTTGCAGGTAGATGTTGCTCCTTCTTATATTTTCAAGAAATTCTAGCAATAGAAATCAATAAATTACATTACAAAACTTAATTCACTAGAGCACATGAAAAATGAAATGCTGTTAACTACGTCTAGTAGAAACCTGTGTCGTTACAGGAACGCCTTTATGTGTCGATGCTATCTTGCTGTGTGGCTGGTATTATCTGCGGCTAAGGAGGAAGCTAAGCACCGTAGGCCAGTGTGAAGTCTTGCAAGATTCTGCCTGGGGACGAGGAAGTGAACACAGTGCCAGCTGGAGTACGTGGGGGAACAGTCAGTCTGCATATCAGTCTGCATACTGCTGTCATGTAGGAACGGCTGGAGAGTGACGAGGGCAGTGCTGAGCTACAGGCAGTGAGCGTGGGCGGTCTGCGTGTCGCTTCTCGGTGCCCGGACGGACGCTGCGGAGCTACAGGCAACGAATGAAGGTTGTCTGTCTGCTACTCATAACTCCGGCGTATGGAAGACCCTGAAATCGAAGCTATAGCCGTCACGCTTCGATAAGGTCTTTAATACCTCCAGTAATCACACGCTCCTTTCCTTGTAGTGATACACTACATACACTATCGCACTTTGTAAACAGTCATGGAAAAAAAAGGTGGCGTCTAGAAACTAATATGTACATAGAATACACAGGAAAACAAAAACACTCCTTCTGAGAGCGAAGAAGTCATAGGCAAACAAAACACTGTTTCGGAGTAAGTGTCGTGGCATTGTGGAGGTCTTTGCGCAGATCAATAGAAATATAAGCGTAACTATCTCCGATGGTAACAGTTCCTTTTTTTGTCAAATTTACATAACTTAACAAGTTTTACACATTTAAGTAATGAAAGTGACATGTTATAAACAATAGTGTAATAATCTTGTTTACAACACTCGCAAAATTTGTATACAAACAACAGCTCGTGTTACATTTATTACGTAATTTATTTTTTGTTTGTTCGCAGGTAAATGTCTGCAGTCCTACTAAAAATAAAAATCGATATCCACAGTACCGTGGCAGGCCACAAGAGGCGCCAAAATGGCACAGACCATTTCTAAAGTGGAGACTGGCTGCGCCAGTTTGTTTTGGTTCCTCTAACTGCGTGCAGCGGTATTACAACACACGGATTTCAATATGTAATAGGACTGCAAATATGTCCTACAAAAAACAAAAAATTAATTACTGAACAGTTTCTGTCGGTGGACCATTTAAAAGATTGTGACTACCCATTGTACTTTGTATTGTATATGGGCTTTCTAAAGCAGATCTTTTTACCTTCAAGTTTTTCTCAATTTTACAAAAAGTTTTCAATATCTTTATACGCGGAGTTAAACAGCCGCAGTTAGGCTGTATGGGTTATAATTTTCGTGCTGACAACACATCATGCAGTCTTGGGGGAACGGTGAGACCACAGCGAGGGGAAGCTAGCGATTGGAGTACTGAAAAGTACTGTGCTGCGCCGCCGACGGCTGCCCGCAGCGTTCTGATGCTGAGTGGGTTGCATATGCAAGCGATGTGTGGCGCAGTATCCGAAATACTGACATATATAACTCAATGCTGTAATTGTTGTATGTGTAATCTTACGCAAGTAATGGTATCTCTATGGATTACTGCACAACACATACATAGAAAAAATGATGAGACTGAAACGAAGAATTTGGTGCCGCCGAGGTGATTCGTAAGTACATTACGTTGTTTGAAACCTAAATGCAAGACGACGCTAACATTTAATGAACATCTTTTAAAATATACGTGTGTTCTTAATCACTCAGTTCTCAAAACTATTTACTTTCGAAGCAACTAGAATCTGTCACAGAAGTGAGACATGGAAAATCTTTACCGAATAATAGTTATCGCTCTAACTCTTGTTACCTAGCAATTAGTTGTAAGCCGGCCGGGGTGGCCGAGAGGTTCTAGGCACTACAGTTCGGCACCGCGCGACCGCTATGGTCGCAGGTTCGAATCCTGCCTCGGGCATGGATGTGTGTGATGTCCTTAGGTTAGTTAGGTTTAAGTAGTTCTAAGTTCTAGGGGACTGATGACCTCAGAAGTTAAGTTGTCAACTTCCAAGTATTATGTTTTTCTCGTCTATAACTCACGAGGAGTCTTTGCTGTGATACCTCTGACCACTAGCCGATATCTGTGGAATCACTCCTGGCTTCGGTACGCTGGTTTGTCTCAACTACTTCAATTTGGGCGAGCGCTGGTTCTACAGTGAGAAGTGGAGGCGGCTGAATAGGCAGCCTTGTCTATGGTATTTGAAGATGAACAAGCACAGTCCTGGCTCGCGTTTTGTCCTGTTATTGTGTGTGAGGTGGTGTCACAGGAAACGTGGCTGCTCCGAAATATACTAGAAAGAAGCAGAGTGCCGTATGACTGTAGCATGGGTCTGAAAGTGTGAAAATATAATGAAGATTGCGAAGAGCATTTTTCTGTGAACGACCGCAGAGAAACAAGGCAATGTTTATTACAAATAAGTGTTTGGCGAGCCTTGTTAATTCGGGGGCTTCTTATCTGTTCTGAAAGGTTGTGAGTAACAAGGAGGAACTTGAGATTTCGGTTATGTACGGTGCATTTGTTTCGTAACCATCCTCAGTAAATACGTTCTTCATTCACCTAACTACTTTTGCCTTTTCGTTTGTTTCACGAATACGAGTTGAATGAAGTTTTTGTCCTACTTTGGCATAGCTACCATGTGGATCTTGTAACTTAAATTATGGTCTTTGATGTAAATCATTTGTATTTTTAGGGTTTCAGTAATCATCGACTGATACGAACTCTCTTGCATTTATTCGCACACTGCCCCCTCAATAAATTGAAATTATATATTTATATGTTGCTTTTTGTCACAGTGCCATTATATTGCCATGGACTTCCATTATTCAATAATGTAATCTTACTGCGGTTTTTCGCTTTCACATAATTTATTCTCACCTTAGTCGTCAAATTACATTCATATTTGCTACTGACGAGTGTCGTTGTGAAACTTCCTTAGATGTTAATGATCAGCACATCAATTGGAACTTGCCAGAGTGTTCCCCGCACCGCTCCAAACACTACTGGACTTGTGACAAGGCGCATTATCTTGTTGAAAAATGCCACTGCCGCCAGGAAACATAATCTTCATGAGCGGGTGTACGTGATCTGTAACCAGTGTATGACACTCCTTGGCTGTCATGGTGCCTTGCACGAGCTCCACTGGACCCATGGATGCCCACGTGAATACTCCACAGAGCATAATGGAGCCGTCGCCGCGGTATTGTGGAGCGCGATTTTCATTTTTAATGGGACTGCAGACATTTACCTGCGAAAAAACAAAATATAAATTACGTAATCAATATAACATGAGCTGTTGTTTTTATACAAAATTTGCGATTGTTGTGTGCACGAGATTTACACATAATGTTTTTTACAATGTTACCCTCATTACTTAAATGTGTAAAACTTGTTAAGTTATGTAAATTTGACAAAAAATGAAACTGTTACCATCGGAGATAATGACGCTCACATTTCTATTGATCTGTCTCCGTGCCGCAGTAAAGGTGTCAAGGAGGTGTTCCCCTGGAAGACAACAGATTCACACAACCCCATCGTCATGATGAAGAGAGTATTGCGATTCATCAGACCATGCACCATGCAACGCTCTGCCACTGCGTCAATGTTCAATGCCCATGTCCACGTACCCATTTCAGTTGTAGATGCCAATGTTGTGGTGTTAACATTGGAACACGCATGGGTCGTCGGCCCCGAAGGCCCATCGTAGAAATGTTCAAACACACATGTACTCTGCCCAGCATTAAGGCCTGATGATAATTCTACCAAAGTTCGACGCTTGTTCTGTTTACTAGTCTGCTCAATCTAAGACGTCCGACATTTGTAATGAGAGGTGGCTAGGCCAACCCCCACCGTCTGGATGGTTTCACCTTGGTTTTTTCACGTGTTTAAGACTCTCACAACAGCACTCCTCGAACACTCGATAATTCGTGCAATTTTCAAACTGCTTCTGCCGAACCTCTGTGCCATCACAGTGTGCTCTCAGACAAACTCAAATAGATCGCACACCTTGCCCGTCCTACAGCAGGCTCACTGGTACTACATGCTCCATGCATGTGTATGACTAGCAGTAATTGCTCCCCAGGTGACGCTGCTATTTCCTAGATGGGCTTACATTGATAGAAGGCCAGTGGTCATAATGCACTGGCTCAATATAGGTTTAAGCTCAGAAAACTGATTCATGTTTTCAATGCAACTTCAGTAATAGCTATAAACTTTTGTGTTGCAACAAATTAAAGCGAGAAGTACAATCTGTTACTTCATTTTTCGACATATCTTCCCGCACCCACGACAGCGGCAAAGTATTATCACCACTCAGATTCAGCTTTCCTGGAAGCAAGTGCTAGGGCAGCAGCACAGTGCCACATAGCTAAAGGGTGTCGAGGATTTGCCTACCTGCAGGCGCCTAAGAAGTGGTTAAGAGTTGTCTCTGTACAGATACCTTCTTGAAATGCTCAACAGAGGTGCACAAGTGGCACAGGGAGTATTTCCAAGCTGCAGGGTCCTTGGCCATTTTATTTACGTACCGTACGTGTCAATATTGAACCCACCATCCCTCCCTCATGATCACGCTAGAAGAGGGCGCTAAACAGGAAGGCTGAAATTGTATTAAGGCCCTTTGCTGCTACAGATCATTTTCAAATTTAGTATAATGGTTTCCAGTGGTCTCTAGAGGCTCCATCCTGTGTACCAGAGCAAAATATTCCATGGAGAATAAAGTCTTCCAAGCTGCCTGTCAAAATAATTATGTTAAATAGTCATTACCAGTGTCACATCACTAGAGCTGCATCTTCAGGTGATCTGTATAAGAAATTAAAACATTAGAGAATCACAATAGTTTTGTAAGAGCCATGTACTATCACAAAGGGCCCTGTATCAATGAGAGCTGAGTACTCATAGATTGTTTAAACAATTTGCTGCCGCAAAGTGGTTGTTTAGTCCAAAATCCCATTGTTCGTCGTCAAGACAAAACCTATAGAACAATAAAAGCAGTTACTACACTTCAAAGCAGCCCCACGATGTTCTTATAGAAGGGCTGAAACATCTGGGGGTTGTCAGCAGTGTCAGAGGTTGTCAAGAAAATCATCCTGTTGCACATCGCACTCTAAAATGTCGTTTTTGGCTACGAGATTGTACATAAACGCCCCAAAAGAAGAGGCATTTTCATTAACCCTCTTTATGGCACTTCCTGAGATGCTTTCGTGTCATTTCTGAGCACCGGCGTGTCTGAAGTGTTTTCTTCATCAACCCATAGGGAAGTCAATGGTGGATGTCTCGGTTCTGATCTCAATCGCAGAGTCGTCAAGACAAGAGGTGATATGAGGGTAAAGGGAAGAGGAATGACGACCTTCTCATCGTGTGATACGTTCCTGGTGACCCTGGCTGGAATTGTGGTGATATGGGATGGACATTTTTTAACCTACCTTAATTGTCGCATAAACTTCTTCTGAAGTCTGGCGTTTCTCTCCCGTATGCAGAAACCTCGCTGTTTCCAGTACCGCCGATCCCGAGGGTGTCGTCGAGTGCACCATGCATTTGCATCATTACACTGGAAGTTTGTAGGTTCCATTGAACCAAATGTCGGCCCCCGGTAGCTGAGTGGTCAGCGCTACAGAAAGTCAATCCTAAGGGCCCGCGTTCGATACCCGGCTGGGTCGGAGATTTTCTCCGCTCAGGGACTGGGTGTTGGGTTTCCTAATCATCATCATCTCATTCCCATCGACGCACAAGTCGCCGAAGTCGCGACAAATAGAAATATTTGCACCTGGCGAACGGTCTACCCGACGGGAGATTCCCTACTCACACGACATTTATATTGAACCAAACCTCACATTTCTGCGTCGCAATGAGGGAAAATGACGAGGTTTGAAATACGTAGCCCTTTAAATCTTTCGTGCAATGCAGTTTTCATCTCTCTCAAAACACGGTACCAGAGCCTCACATTACAAATGTCAAACTGTATCGCCACATTCATCTTTAGGAGATGTCGGTGGATTTCAGTTGGTGCAATTTACTCAGAAGTGTGGAATTCAATAAGAGATTTCTGTTTTATACGCACCACATTCTCAGGCCCATTTTAGAGCGCTCCCTATCGCTGCTACTGCTGCCTGTCAGATTAAGGGGAAATTTCTGAATATGGTAATACACAAAGATAATCCGGCTCGGAAGCTAATGTTTAAAACAAACAAATAGGAGGAATCAGGTTCGGAAAGAACGCCGTATTGTACTGACGTGGCGAAAGTCATGGAACAGCTCCTAATATCGTGCCGGAAACATTGAGCCAAGCTACCTCTATAGCCATCCGTCATTGTGAAAATGTTACCGTTGCAGGATTTTGTACACAAACTGACCTCTCGATTATGTTCCACAGATGTTCAATGGGATTCATGTTCGGCGCTCTTGATGGGCCGCTCGAAATGTCCAGAATGTTCCTCAAACCAATTGCGAACAGCTGCGGCCGGGTGACAGGGTGCGTTATCATCCATAAAAATTTAATCGTTGTTTGAGAACATCAAGTCCGTGAATGGCTGTAAATGGTCTGCAAGTAGTCGAACACAACGGTTTACAGTCAATCGTGCACGTAAACACAACCCACACCATTTTGTAGCCACTACCCGCTTGCACGGTGCCTTGTTACTAACTTCGGTCCATGGCTTCGTAGGGTCTCCGCCACATTGGAACCCTACCATCATCTCTTTGTTACCAAGTGGAGTCGTGAATCATCAGACCGGATCACAGCTTTCCAGTCGTCAAGGCTCCAACCACTTTCCTGTCGTCTAGTGTCAACAACTGATATGGTGACTAGTCCAGGAGAGGCTGTAGAGGCGATGTCGTGCTGTTAGTAAAGGCACTCGCGTCATTCGTCTACGACATGGCATATTAACGCCTATTTCGCCAAACTGTTCCAACGGAAAGGTTCTTCGTGCGTCCCACATTGATTTCTGTAGTTACTTCACGTGAAGCTGCTTATCTGTTAGCTGTGGCAATTGTTCTCAGCAAACTCCAGACGCTGTGGATTTCAAAATACTGTATTACCTAATGATATCCGGAATGGAATGCCCCGTCGTGCGCCCATAATCACGTCGGACACCTTTCCACATTTTCACATGAACCACCTGGGTACGAATGACAGTTGTGTCCGCTATACTACCGCCATCTGTGTTTGCGCATATCGCTCTCCCATGACTTTTGTCACCTCAGTGTATAGCGCTGTCAGGTTTCCCTTATCCTTCTTTGTAGTTGGTACCAGTACCTAGGAGCAGTGAGAGAGCACTCTGCATGTCTGACCAGCTGGCTACACGCAGCTGCGCGTCCACCGCGCAAAGCGCACAGTGGGCGGGTGTGGGCGACGCGGCGCGGTGCCGGCTGGACAGCCCGTTGTGTGTCGCGGCCGCCTGCCGCCCACCGCCGCGGCGCGACACAATTAGCTGGTTTGAAATACGGCCGCAGTAATTGCTGGCCGCGAAATGAGCGCCACCGCCGCCAGCTAGGTGGCAATGCATCCCAGCGCTGCCGCGTCATACGCAGCTAGGCACACGTTTTCGGAATTAATTGCGACTGCCGCTGTGAGCGTATAGCCACCGCCCGCGAGTCGTCTGCGTATCTGTGTATCGCTGAACATGCGAACCCCTCGCTCACCGCGGATTTGGTAATTGTTAGACTGTGAACACGCGGCAATGGGCATTTGAGTGCTGATTACAATGAATGTAAGCACCCCCTCCCAATAGACACCACTCTAATAACCTGCAACGTCGCCTTTAGCCTCGGCAACATCTTTGTTTCGAAAAAGAAGGAAGACTCCCATTTCCTTTGTGTCTGAAATGTAGAGCTGAATCGACTGACCGATGATAAGATCCTACCAAGTTGCGAGAAATCATTGTTTGTCCATACTTGTAGCAGTTAGTTTTAGAATCTTCGAGTATTTTGTATGAAATAAAAATTAAAACACCTTTAGCTGTCTCTTTTGCATTCAGCTTTTATACAACCAGTTTCGTTGTTCCATTATATCTTCTTCAGGCCCCTTTACCATCGTAAATTGGGAGGAATCCAAATATGCGCACAACAGATTGGATTCCTCCTGATTTAAGTTGGTCAAGAAGCCTGAAGGCGGTCTAATAGAACATGGTAACTGACTGTGTAAATAAATTACACTGAGGTCAGGAAAGTCGAGTGACAGCCGTACGCAAATTTACAGACGGCGATAGTATCGTATACACAAGGTATAAAAGGACAATGCACTGGCGGACCTATGCTCTGGTAATTCACGATAAAAGCTTTCCGATGTGATTATGGCCGCGCGACGTGAATCTGAACGCGGGATGGAAATCGTTAGGGAATTCAATATTTCAACGTTTGCAGTGTCAAGAGAGTGGTGTGAATGAAAAATTTCAGGCATAACCTCTAACCACGGCCACCACAGTGATCAACAGCCTTCACATAACGAACGACAGAAGCGATGTTTGCGTTGAGTAGTCAATGCTAAGACAAGCAACGCTGTGAGAAATACACATCAATATGGGACGAACGACGAACGTATCCTTACGGACAGTGCGCGAAATTTAGCTTTAATAGGCTATGTCACCAATATCTTTGCTAACGTCATCAGTGCCTCTCCTGGGCTCGTGACCATATCGGTTGGCTCCTAGAGGACTGTAGAAAGTTGACCTTGTCATATGATTCCAGATTTCAGATGGAAAGAGCTGATGGTAGGATTCAAGTGTGATAGAGACTCCACGAAGCCACGGAACCAAGTTGTCAACAAGGCGCTGTGCAGGCTTGTGGTGGCTCGATAACGGTGCGGGCTGCGTTCACATGAAAACTGGGTACACTGCTCCAACTGAACCGATCACTGACTGAAATTGTAATTTTGGCTGGTTGGGAACCATTTCCAGCGGACAACGTTGGAAATTTTATGGATGACAATATGCCATGTAACCGACCACATTGGTTGCTGGTGGTTTGAGGAACACTCAGGACTATTCGAGCGAATGATTTGGCCACCCAGATCATCCAATATGAATCCCATAGAACATTTATTTGACATAATCGAAAGATCGGTTCGTGCAGAAGGTCTTGAAATTATGGACGCCTACAGAGGCTCAGTTAACTTTTTGTACCTGGGATTCACAGTCGTGTAGAACTTTATAAAAGACATCATATTTACGCCAGGAACTGTAACCCTTTCTTTATTTCACGATTGCAATTTCGGCCTTAGGCCACTAACAAGAGCAGATTTTTGTGGCTTTAAGCCATGTCAACTGAAAATGAGCTGACACATTTATATGTCGTTGTCATTACTATTATATGACGCTGTTGCGTATTGCGAGCACACATATCCATATGTCACAAAACAACATAGTCTGTAGACACTCATGTTCGTTAGCTCATCACTAGTCACTTACTTTTATGGAGTGAGTAGTGATGGAATAACGAACATGAGTGTCTACAAACTACTTTGTTTTATGACATATGGATATGTGTGCCCGCAGTATGTAACAGCGTCAGGAATGTATTTGATAGTAATGACAACGACATATAAATGTGTCAGCTGCGGTCTAAAGGTACGTTGTCCAAGACGCGACGCACACTAGCGACTGCGACGGGTCGCTACGTGACGTCAGAAGTTGCTTGCTGGTGCATGCGCAGTTCGAGTTTGGGATGCGACTGTTGCGGCAGCTGCCGCCGCACTGCACCAGTTAGCAGTGTTGCGACGGAACTCGCACGACACAAAGACGTACGGCTGCCAGAAAGATGTCGAGCCAGTCAAGGAAAACTGAAATGAGCCACTCATAGGATGTGATTCTCTGTGAGCTGGTCTCGCAACATCCTTGCCTTTACGATTTGAAGAACCCTAAATATAGAGACACTATGTTCAGAGACAGAATTTGGGAAGAAATTGGTGCACAGTTGAAACTGGCAGGTGAGTGAAATATATAATATTTTCCCATTAATGCAAATTTTTCAGGCCTGTTATGAAAATCAGTATAATCCATGCAGATGTAGAATTAGAATGATGAAAATGAACTTGAAGGTCAATTTTCGCATTACTCTTGTTTTGTGACGATAAAAATTGAAAACGGCAAGTACATTATAAAATGAACAATCTAAAGTACAACGAGAAGTTACATTTTACAATACCTTCACTTTGAAAGTAAACGGTAGATTGGTGTCTTGATGATACCTTCTAGTTGTGAAAAACCACCACCAGATTGTTGTACAGCTTTCTGTAATCAATAGATGCTCGTTTTTGAGGAAGGCGTTTCTTAACAGATTGCGCAAACAGTATGCTGCAATAAGTAATTTGGCACATTCACTTCAATTCATTGGTAGAAGATGGTGCTCAAAAAACTTGTGCCAAAAGTGCACTACTGTTTTACAAGGCCCTTCTGGTCTGACACAGTTCACAATTGAAATTCGTCTTTTGTAAATCCTGGAGTCATCTTTTGAGTGCAGCTTGGCAAGATTAAATGTTCATGTCATCCATAACGATGTATGCTGTCAGAATATAAGAATATGGAAGTTCATTTGGATGGGAATAAAGACTCAGTCGGCTATGAAAGTTGCCTTAGCTTGTTCCAAAAGTTTCTGCATGGGAGAAACTGACAAGTATAATTTGGGGAAATTTTGTGAACAAGCACGGACATTATTTCTTCCACATTTCTGCCAGTGTATACTGTAGACGTTCAGAATGAAAATTCTAGAGATGTTTAAGGTGTAACCCTATCTTGTTGTCAAGAACTTGAAACAATGCAGTGACGCAAGCGTGCGCTTATTCTTAATAAACTTATCTTTCATTGGAATTTTAGGTGAAATGTGCAAAAACAGATGGTGGAATATTCGGGACTCGTATCAGAGAAATAAACGAGAAAGAAAGCTTGGAACAGGTTCAGATGCCTCAGCAAAACCACGAAAATGGGTTCTGCTTGATCACTTGGGTTTAAGAAACCTACATTTCGTGGCATTTTAAATGAAATTGTCAAGAGCATATGGAGAAATATTAGTAACTCATACCGGAGAAATATGACATAAAATGGTTTCATTAGGTCCAAATGTGTCAGCGAAACAAAACAAATTCATTCTCTATCGTGTGATGACCACACGATTCTCGTTGCGCGTCGACAGAACTGGCGGCTAGTCGCGACGCTCCCGGAGATATATGGGCCCAAATCTCGGTAACGGAGTTCGATATCATTCTGATCTCAACTTTAAAAATAATTTCGATATGTTAACTTCTTTTCATCGGCAACGATGTATGACCTAACGTAAACCATACGTAAAGTAGCCAGCGACCACATTTTTCACTGTACACAATTCAAATTTTATGCAGTAGGTTACTTGTAAATTAAGTATCGGGATAACTGTAACGAATATCGGAAAAATAGACACCTCATTATCAAGCTGTGATGTGAAACTGTAAGATACGCAAACATCAATTTTTTGTGCCTTTTACTTTCCTCACAATTGATAGAGAAGTAATATACAGCGAAAAAAACACGCAAAACCGGATGAGATACTTTTCAATTTTTTAAAGTAAAAGGAGAATCTGTATCGAGAAACTAACTCTGGGAGCCGATGTAACTTTGTTGCATTAACATACAGTATTTTTTACGGCAAGAAAATCGGAATTCTTATTTTTCTTATGTATTTGAATCCGCCGCCGCCGACCGGAGCTTGGGAAACGGCGACGACTCCAGTCGTCTTGCGGCCGTGTCGCCGTCTGCCAGGGTGGGAAAAGAGGAGGGAGCAGCGTCGCAGTCGCAGCCAACTGTCGCGTCTTGCACAACGTAACTTAAGGCGTTGCAGTCATCGACTGTGCGGCTGGTCCCGGCGGAGGTTCGAGTCCTCCCTCGGGCGTGGGTGTGTGTGTTTGCACTTAGGATAATTTAGGTTAAGTAGTATGTAAGCTTAGGGAGTGATGATCTTAGCAGTTAAGTCCCATAAGATTTCACACACATTTGAACATTTTTTTCCGAGTTAAGAGGTTGTTGATTGCTACGCCTCAGTGCTGTTACATTTAGCAACGGGGATTTTATATGAAATTAATGACTTACCGGGTAATTCGAGCCAGGATAGAGTGCCTGAGTGTTCAGAAACCATGAAAATATCCATGAAGTGCTGTGAACTTGGCTGTTACTGTCCTGGAAGTTGTTAGAGTCTCCAGCACATTCTTCATGAAGCTGTAGAGGAAAGGGCAATTCTCAGTCATTGATAATGTTGAAATGAACATTCCAGTTCATATTACGGTAACCTAAATGACTGGGCCCAAGTCATGATAGGAGAAACACCCCAATCACAGAACCGTCTCGGACCTGAGCTTCAAGCCGCCCCCCCCCCCACACACACACATAGACACACAGATTACAAGTAAACTCATTATTGGGCTATCGATGCTCTCGATGCCTTGTGGCATTTGGAAGGAGGCAAAATCGTGACTCGTGAGACAACATTGCAAGCCTGCAGTCACTTAAACCATCTTGTTTTTGCGTTGTTTAGCTCAATGAAGAGGTGCGCTTTTATCTGTCGCTGTTGGCAATGGTCTTTTGCGAAGTGCCTGACGCCAAATGTCAGTTGCATCCAGGTCACGTCGCACCCAATAAAGTGTTCTCGGACCCCATCCGCATCAAGTGATTAAAATGCCACGAACTTTAGACTCAGCACTCTCTGGCCATTGTTAACGGGAATGTCTACTAATGGACTGCTGCCTCATACTCTCTAGCGGCCGGTCGTGATGTCACTGCTGCTGACGATATCGGTTCCATGCGCCTGCTTCAACTTCACGACCTGTGGATACAATGCCACGCTGAGCTGAAGGCCGCCGTCTCAATTAAGGACTTTGTCAAGAAGCATTGATAATGAGCTGTAGATCACTTTTACATTTTACTCATTATTGCCGATTATGGCTATTTGCAAATGTACTGGTTGTATTACGAGTGATGCCTACGAACAACTCGATGGTTTGATAGTGGATTCATGTCCGAAGCTATTTACCTCAAATAAAGAACTTTTTTCTCCCCACAACACTGACAGAATTACAAATAATAGTTTTCTTCTACAAAGGGCGTTGACAGTGTTTTTTCCTGATGGGTTCTTCAGTTACACAGTCCTAGAAGCTGTTGCTGCGGTCCACGACCGATCTTTCATCAGATTTGACGTGGTGACAGTCTTCTAGAGATAAAGTGGATTTTACTGTGTAGCGTGGACGATAAAGCCTGTCACGGTGCTCACCGTTTGTCCGAGGTAAAACTGGCCACACTTACGAAATATATCGTAGACCTCTTGTGTTGCAAGACCTGATCTCAGTAATTGCCGGGTTTTGGCGGCGGCCTGAAAATATATCAGATTTTGTATATTGGCAGTAGGCTGCTAGTGTCGTCCTACATGGAGCCAAAGAAGGACAAAAAGAGTTTTATTACGATTCCTGCTTGCAATGATTTCAGGTCATGGAACAGGTTATTGCCGTCTAGTGTTAATCTTTCATTACGTACGAGGGCTTGCTGAAACGTAATAACTCTGAATTTTATATTCTGCTCTCAATATTGATTGAAATTTTACATCATATTCATAGTACAGGGTCGATCTTCCGCTTCGCTGATCCAAGTTGCAACTCCCTGCCGGCAGAGGGCTCCGAATCGTAGTGGCTAACGTGGTGATATACAATGCAACTATGTCGATGCGTGAGAGATCCTCAGACAACTGAAACATGAATTCAAAGCATTCGTCCATATGTGGAGCACCTTCTCCTTCAGCATGACAAAGCGTAACCACACACGAGCGCTACGACATTTGCAACAATCCGACGCCGTGGGTTTACTTCCATCGGTCACACTCCTTACAGGTCCGACTTGGCCCCATCTGATTTTTATCTGTTTCCAAACTTAAAAAACACCTTTGAGGGCTTCACTTTGATATTTTTGAAGTGGCCACACCCTAGGTAAGGTTGTGGTTCCCTCAACAATATCAAACAATCTACAGCGACGGAGTCAACAACTGATCTCTCATTGGGAGAGATGTGTTGGTTCAAATGGTTCAAATCGCTCTGAGCGCTATGGGACTCAACTGCTGTGGTCATAAGTCCCCTAGAACTTAGAACTACTTAAACCTAACTAACCTAAGGAAATCACACACATCCATGCCCGAGGGAGGATTCGAACCTGCGAGCGTAGCGGTCGTGCGGTTCCAGACTGTAGCGCCTTTAACCGCTCGGCCACTCCGGCCGGCGATGTGTTGGTCACCAGGGAGGGTGAGAATGTTGAGAGCCTGCCGGGGTGGCCGAGCGGTTCTAGGCGCTACAGTCTGGAACCGAGCGGCCGCTACGGTCGCAGGTTCGAACCCTGCCTCGGGCATGGATGTGTGTGATGTCCTTAGGTTAGTTAGGTTTAAGTAGTTCTAAGTTCTAGGGGACTCACGACCTCAGAAGTTAAGTCCCATAGTGCTCAGAGCCATTTGAACCATTTTTGAAGTATGTTGAGAGATAAACATGTAGACAAGGATAATAAAGATATAGGATGTTAATTAAGTTCGTTTCATCTGAAAAACTTTACGTAATGTGATATAAGAAAGACAATACTTCTCAGCTTGCCTTTGTACCAATGTTTTTAGCACAGTCCGCGTCCATGCCGGGTAATGGAGGCTGAAGTGGTGCGAGTACCAATCGATGTGCGTCAATGTTCTTTTCCATTCGCACTGTTTGCTCGGAAACGGTTATTATAGACCTGCATTCGTTGACAGCACGAGATTCTGTTGGATTTGAAACAGTTATCACTGACAATTCCTTTCGTTTATTATATTTTTATGCCATGTTACTCTGCTGCAAGTGGTACAGCATTTCTTGTATACGAGTTGGACACTCCACGTTGATATACCATCAAATTGGACCATTTCATCCTTTCCGCCATTCCATCGGGTCTCCACATCGATCCGCGCTGATTCCATGTACAAGATTGGCACCACTTCACTGCCACGACTCACTTCAGCGGTGTAGGTTTACATGATCAGCGGATCAACTGTACCACACCTTCTACAGCGCTTCATAGCGAAATTGTACTCTTTTAAGGGAGTGACTAATACAATGGCATAAAGGGAAACACAACACCAAGAACTAATAACTGTACTGTAATTGCCGGCCGAAGTGCCCGTGCGGTTCTAGGCGCTGCAGTCTGGAACCGCGAGACCGCTACGGTCGCAGGTTCGAAGCCTGCCTGTGTGTGATGTCCTTAGGTTAGTAAGGTTTAACTAGTTCTAAGTTCTAGGGGACTAATGACCTCAGAAGTTGAGTCCCATAGTGCTCAGAACCATTATTTTTGTACTGTAATTAAATTTCAGGGCGGCATCTAGGTAACACTTTTAAGTACAGGGTTATTACAAATGATTGAAGCGATTTCACAGCTCTACAATAACTTTATTATTTCAGATATTTTCACAATGCTTTGCACACACGTACAAAAACTCAAAAAGATTTTTTAGGCATTCGCAAATGTTCCATATGTGCCCCTTTAGTGATTCGGCAGACATTAAGCCGATAATCAAGTTCCTCCCACACTCGGCGCAGCATGTCCCCATCAATGAGTTCGAAAGCATCGTTGATGCGAGCTCGCAGCTCTGGCACGTTTCTTCGTAGAGGAGGTTTAAACACTGAATCTTTCACATAATCCCGCAGAAAGAAATCGCATGGGGTTAAGTCGGGAGAGCTTGGAGGCCATGACATGAATTGCTGATCATGATCTCCAACACTACCGATCCATCGGTTTTCCAATCTCCTGTTTCAGAAATGCCGAACATCATGTTGGAAGTGCGGTAGAGCACCATCCTGTTGAAAGATGAAGTCGGCGCTGTCGGTCTCCAGTTCTGGCACGAGCCAATTTTCCGCGGGGTACGCCTGAAACTTGCCCGCACGCGTTCAACCGTTTCTTCGCCCACTGCAGGCCGACCCGTTGATTTCCCCTTACAGAGGCATCCAGAAGCTTTAAACTGCGCATACCATCGCCGAATGGAGTTAGCAGTTGGTGGATCTTTGTTGAACTTCGTCCTGAAGTGTCGTTGCACTGTTATGACTGACTGATGTGAGTGCATTTCAAGCACGACATACGCTTTCTCGGCTCCTGTCGCCGTTTTGTCTCACTGCGCTCTCGAGTGCTCTGACGGCAGAAACCTGAAGTGCGGCTTCAGCCGAACAAAACTTTATGAGTGTTTCTATGTATCTGTAGTGTGTCGTGACCATATGTCAATGAATGGAGCTACAGTGAATTTATGAAATCGCTTCAATCATTTGTAACAGCCCTGTAATTAACATTGCAAAACCACAGGTTAATGTCTGCGCGAGATAAGCTATTACAAATTTGAAATACTGGTAAATTAATAACCGGTGTAGCCACCAGAATGCTGAATGCAAGCATGCAAACGTGCATGAATTATTTTGTACGGGTGCCTGATATGAGGTTGTGGGATAGAGTTCTACGACTGTTGAATTTGGTCAGTCAATACAAGGACGGTTAATGCTGCTTGTAGATGAAGTTGTCGTCCGATCATGTCCCAAATGAGTTCTGTTGGAGGCAGATCTGGTGATCGAGCCGGTCAAGGCAACATGTCGGCACTCTTTTTAGCATGCTGTATTACAGCAGCGCCAGCCGCGGTGACCGAGCGGTTCTAGGTGCTTCAGGAACCGCGCGACTGCTACGGTGACAGGTTCGAATCCTGTCTCGCGCATGGATATGTGTGATGTCCTTAGGTTAGTTAAGATTAAGCAGTTCTAAGTTCTAGGGGACTGATGACCTCAGATTTAAGTCCCATAGCGCTCAGAGCCATTTGAACCATTACAGCAGCGCTATGTGGAGAGCGTTATGCTCTTGGAACAGACCCTGTAGAATGCTGTTCATGAATGCCAGCACAACAGGTTGAATCACCCGAAAAGTGGGGGGCGGGGGGGGGGGTGCTTGATATAACCATGAGAGTGTTGCGGCTGTCGTACGCAATGACAACCCGCACCGTAACTTCATGTGTTGGACCAGTGTATCTACACGCAGACAGGATGGTTGCTGGCCCTCAACTGGCCTCCTTCAAACCAACACTCCACCATCACTGGGATCGAGGCAGAAACAGCTTTGATCATAAAATACAACCAACCTCCATCCTGCCCTCCACTGAGCTCTTGTTTGACACCACTGAAGTCGCCAATGGCAGTGGTTTGAGGTCAATGGAATGCACACTACAGGGCTTCTGTAACCGATTTGTAACAGTTTGTTGTCTTTGTGGTGCCAAATGCTTCTCAATTTGGTGCTGCACAAGTAGTGAGATGCCATACGCCGAACACGATGGTCTCTCCTCTCGGCAGTTCCACGTGGCCGCCCTGAGCTCGGTCTTCTTGGGACCGTACATTC
Source organism: Schistocerca cancellata (assembly GCF_023864275.1). NCBI lineage: Eukaryota > Metazoa > Arthropoda > Insecta > Orthoptera > Acrididae > Schistocerca > Schistocerca cancellata. The sequence goes on from NC_064627.1 coordinate 726,870,266, forward strand.
TGATGATCATCGATACCAGCGGTCGCGTACAGTGGCTGCATTCCTGCCAAGTGTTTCCGCAGTATCGCAGAAGGAACAAACAGCTTGCAGTAGTCCTATTACACAAAGTCAGTGAGGTGCTGATAACGGCGTCTTTGTCACCCTGAAGGCATTCGTGCTAACATTGACTCACCACGTGCCATCTGAAAGGTAACTAACGCTACCGCCTGTTACAGCGTGTATTTAAGGCAAACCTGATTTGCATCCTTGTAGTAGAGCTCAAAGCTCTTCTCAAATACGACTAGCGCTAAATTTGAACAGATATAATATTTCCGTCAGTGCGTCTTGTCTGTTGAGATTCATAAACGCATACGTGCCTGTAGGGGAAAATGGGGACGTTTACTGCTGCATACTGAGAACCAAATGTTTATGTTACATTCACTGAGAGACTCTTCCCACAATGCAAGATTTACGCTCAAGAGAAAGGATAGGTGAAACTGACTTCACGAATGTCGCATGGTATTTGAGTGGCTACGTGGAGGAAGCCATAAGTACCTGGAAAACATACACCCTCTGCCAAAAACTTTCAAGTAGACTCCAGAGCATATACACTCCTGGAAATTGAAATAAGAACACCGTGAATTCATTGTCCCAGGAAGGGGAAACTTTATTGACACATTCCTGGGGTCAGATACATCACATGATCACACTGACAGAACCACAGGCACATAGTCACAGGCAACAGAGCATGCACAATGTCGGCACTAGTACAGTGTATATCCACCTTTCGCAGCAATGCAGGCTGCTATTCTCCCATGGAGACGATCGTAGAGATGCTGGATGTAGTCCTGTGGAACGGCTTGCCATGCCATTTCCACCTGGCGTCTCAGTTGGACCAGCGTTCGTGCTGGACGTGCAGACCGCGTGAGACGACGCTTCATCCAGTCCCAAACGTGCTCAATGGGGGACAGATCCGGAGATCTTGCTGGCCAGGGTAGTTGACTTACACCTTCTAGAGCACGTTGGGTGGCACGGGATACATGCGGACAAGCATTGTCCTGTTGGAACAGCAAGTTCCCTTGCCGGTCTAGGAATGGTAGAACGATGGGTTCGATGACGGTTTGGATGTACCGTGCACTATTCAGTGTCCCCTCGACGATCACCAGTGGTGTACGGCCAGTGTAGGAGATCGCTCCCCACACCATGATGCCGGGTGTTGGCCCTGTGTGCCTCGGTCGTATGCAGTCCTGGTTGTGGCGCTCACCTGCACGGCGCCAAACACGCATACGACCATCATTGGCACCAAGGCAGAAGCGACTCTCATCGCTGAAGACGACACGTCTCCATTCGTCCCTCCATTCACGCCTGTCGCGACACCACTGGAGGCGGGCTGCACGATGTTGGGGCGTGAGCGGAAGACGGCCTAACGGTGTGCGGGACCGCAGCCCAGCTTCATGGAGACGGTTGCGAATGGTCCTCGCCGATACCCCAGGAGCAACAGTGTCCCTAATTTGCTGGGAAGTGGCGGTGCGGTCCCCTACGGCACTGCGTAGGATCCTACGGTCTTGGCGTGCATCCGTGCGTCGCTGCGGTCCGGTCCCAGGTCGACGGGCACGTGCACCTTCCGCCGACCACTGGCGACAACATCGATGTACTGTGGAGACCTCACGCCCCACGTGTTGAGCAATTCGGCGGTACGTCCACCCGGCCTCCCGCATGCCCACTATACGCCCTCGCTCAAAGTCCGTCATCTGCACATACGGTTCACGTCCACGCTGTCGCGGCATGCTACCAGTGTTAAAGACTGCGATGGAGCTCCGTATGCCACGGCAAACTGGCTGACACTGACGGCGGCGGTGCACAAATGCTGCGCAGCTAGCGCCATACGACGGCCAACACCGCGGTTCCTCGTGTGTCCGCTGTGCCGTGCGTGTGATCATTGCTTGTACAGCCCTTGTGTCCGGAGCAAGTATGGTGGGTCTGACACTACTTTATTTATGAATGGATCACCTGTGAACTGCTGTAAGACGTATCATTTGATTACAGTATAGCAAAACAGTAACTGGAAAAAGTCTGATGGATTAAATATTAGAGAGTAAACATACAGACCTCATAAAACTAATATAGGGAAAACAGATTCCAAACTCAGATTCATTGAAAGAATCTCAGAAGATGCCTGCATATAGGAAGGACATAACTTCTATTACTCGATCGATGCTTGAGTATTGTTGCTGTGTACGGGAACTCTAGGGGTAGGGAAGACTATGAAGGTAAAATTAGAGATATTTGAACTTGTATGGAGGACTATCGACCAGTGTTCCATTAGCTGTTGGAGGAGAAAAAGAGCGCAGTTGGCAGTACCCTCTGTCGCGAACCGGACGAACGGGATGCTGGGCTGGGGAGTAAAAATTTGGATTTAGAAAATATATCAGTTGCTTAACTAGCAGCTGGCTATTTCGGTGACCGGATCCTACCAGATAACAGGTACAGATGCAGAAGACGAGTGTGTGCAGCGCAGGCTAAAGCACGTAGTGTACTGCCGAACTCTGAATTAGGTGCCGCAGACTGCTGGTAGGGCGGAGCGCTCGCGCCCAGCGCGGCCGCTTTCAATCGACTCGGCCATGTGCGGCCGGGAGGGGCTGATTCATGCTGACCGGCGTAGATGGCGCCAGCCTCCTGCCGGAGTCGGCCAAATTACGGACGAGCCGTTAAATCCGGCGAAGGGCGGCTGCGGCGGCAAACAAGTGCTCCATCTGGCGCGCCCTCAGCCCTGCAGAGTCAGCCCAGACCGCCGGCTCTCTCTAGCGCCGAGTCCGACGCGCAGCGCAAGCGCGGCGCGCGGCCTCCGATGTCGGGCCTCTGCTGTTCCGTTCGCACACCTGCTGTCCACTGTTAATGAATTTCACGCCAGCTTGAACTACTAAACGTTCTGTTCCAAAAAGTAGCTACAGTCTTGATAATTATGACATGTCTCTCTATCGCTTGAGCCTTGTCCCGCAGTTACGCAGGGTCAGCCATCGTTAATCGGATTAGGCGTGTTAATGGTTAAGGGATGGCCGGGTGCCCTTCCTGCCACCACCCCGTACCCCCCGGGAGGGAATAAGTGTACCCCAAATGTCTGATTCGAGTGTAAACCATGGAATAGTGCGAATGTGTTTAGATGTCTGCAAGCCGTGGAACTGAGGCGGAACATGGGGACCAGCCCGGTATTCACCTAGCGGAATGTTAAAAACCGCCTAAAAACCACATCGAGGCTGGCCGGCACATCGGCCCTCGTCGTTATCCGCCGGGCGGATTCAATCCGGGGGCGGCGCGCCTACCCGAGCCCAGGAAGCAGCGGGCTAGCGCTCTCGGCTACCCTCTCTCTCTCTCTCTCTCTCTCTCTCTCTCTCTCTCTGTGTCACTCAATTCTAGCGGATTTATGGTCCGCCTTTTACGCAAAACACTGTTCTCCATATTTTTAGATTTCCAGTTCGCTGAAATCTATTTTCGCAGTTCAGAGCGGATCAAGTTGTGGAAAGGAACCAAGATCAGTTACTGGTAGTTACACAAGAACACGCAACTTTATTGCTCGTAAACGCAATGCACTGTTTTCTCTTTAAAACAACAAGGATCAATTCACGGCTGAGGGCCGTAGTAACTTCTCAATAATAAGATTTAAATAATTCCTTTTAAAAGACAAGGATTTAGAGGAACGGCTGAAGGCCTCACATCAGTAAAATTAAAATATTCTTAAATATTTCCTTTTAAGGCACAACAATTTAGATAAATGGCTTAAGGCCCGAATAATATTTCAGATCAACAAAGGAAATTCTTTGAAAGGCAACCATTTACCAATTTAGGCTAAAAGCCACATTAAGGAAAGTTTGAATTACTTCCTCGGCTGAAAGCCCAATATTTCAACATAATAAAAATCAACCCTTAAAGGTTGATTTGACAAGCATTTACCTATACAACAGAAAACCAACTTAAGGAAACTTGAAATATCCTAACGGCTGAAGGCCCAAACATTCAAAATAATGAAAGACAAACCTTAAGATAAGCAATTACACAGTACGGCTTAAGGCCATTTTAAGAATTCAAGATAACTAAAGAGAAACCTTACAGACAGGAATTTACACCTTACGGCTGAAAACCACAGATTTTAAAACAAACGCGGCTGAAGGCCTAAATACAGAGCAAACAAGAATTTTAAAGGAAACACGGCTGAGGGCCAAATCTTAAAATATTTCACATAAGGTTCGGCTGAGGGCCATATACTGAACATAGACAAAATTAATACATGGCTAAAGGCCTGTTACAGTACTTGTGACCAAAGAAAATCACAATCACAAAAAAGGGTCTGTTGGTGCAGCCGACAAGACAGGAAAAGCCCAATTAAAGCCGGCAGGGGTGGCCGAGCGGTTCTAGGCACTACGGTCTGGAACCGCGCGACCGCTACGATCGCAGGATCGAATCCTGCCTCGGGCATGGATGTGTGTGATGTCCTTAGGTTAGTTAGTTTTAAGTAGTTCTAAGTTCTAGGGGACTGAAGTTAAGTCCCATAGTGCTCAGAGCCAGTTGAACCATTTTTTAACAGAGAAAGTCCAGTGGTGCTCAGAAGTGCTCCAAAGGTCGGTCTGGGGAGGAGACCCTAACAACAGTTTAGGTGAGACAGGCAGCCAAGCGTAACACCAAGTAATCGGGTGGGAGCACGACCTAGGGACGGCTGACGAACCAACCAACAACCTAATCAAATCCCCTCTCGCTACCGACCGACTGAGAACTCCAGTAGGCAGACAGCATTGATCTGCTCAGCGGAAATCACAGAAGCTACACACAGTTCCACGTAAACACTTACACCAAGAACTCCGACAATCCTAAGACCAATCAGCATGGAACAACTAGGAGATATGACAAGCCACACACAGAGAGAGTTTCCATAAGCGGTAGGAGATCAAATACACGTCGTCCGATGGGACGACCGACCGAACGACCAACCCAAGGTCGTCCCCACTCAAGTTATTAGTGTCAGCAACGGTTGGACGAGTCTTGGCTGTCCAGAGCAGACTGCAGCTCCAACCCGACTCAACTCGATGTCCGTTCGGAACTCAGAAAACCGGCGACCCAGGCACACTGGCTCGGACCCAACCTTGCAGAGGGAACACTAGCCCATTGGGCATCCGACATGTCTGTACGAGGAAGGAATCGACCCACGTCTAGCAAGATGACGAACTGACGAGGCCCAGAAACGGTCAAAATACCAAATACACGTCGCTCAATGGGACGACCAACCGACGGTCGTCTCCGCTGAAGTCTCCTTCCGTCGGACACTGCATGTGTGTCGCCAGCGGTCGGCGAGTTCTGGCTGTCTGCACCTCACTGGCGCTCCAACCCAATGAGCCCCGACAGACGACGACCCGTCGCTGCATAGACAGTAAGGCAGTGCATTTATGGATAAGCGCTGCTTCTGCCACTCATGGGCAAGCAAGCCAACAACCGATCGACGCCAGTAAATTGAATTAAAAGAAAACGAGGCGACAGAACCACAAAAACAAGATGACGAGCAATAAACGGCATGGCCGCGAGCCGCGCACGGCTCATTGGCTTTTGACACCGTTTCTCACAAGCGACTTCTAATCAAATTGTATGCCTGTGAAGTATCGACTTAATTGTGTGACTGCATTCGTCATTTAGAAGACTATTTCAGCTGTCCTCTTAGATTTATAACTGCGTAGGCTTCCGCGGCCAGAGTCAGTCGTCATAAAAGTTTTCTGGGTATGGTACCGTGTCAAATTGTATAAATCTACTGCTGGAGAAAACCAACGTTTCAGCCACTGTTGCAACGGTTTTCTTCTTGACCTACTGGTGCTTTCTAGCTATGCAGTGCCCCTTATATTTTGTTATTACTGTTCACTGTGCATGCCATTAAGTCATAATTTTTTAGGAAACTTTATTTCATTGGTCACAGACCGCACTATGAACACGAGGCGCGAGTACTACTGGTGAGTAACTGCCGCCTTGCGGCCGACGTCCAGCATTTGGTAAACAGGAACCAATTTCTCATTCGCCAGTGACCACCAATCATAATACAAGAGCCAATAGAAAACAAAGGTTACGCTGTCCCTCCACCGCAGTAACATCTTAAAATGAAGTTCCCTCTCCTTCTTCCGTAAGTGACCAATGAAATAAACTATCTTTTAAAATTATGACGTAATGGCATGGGCAGTGAACAGTAATAACAAAATGTAAGGAACACTGCATAGCTTGAACGCACCAGTAGACCCACAAGAAGGCAGCTGCAACCGTAGCCGAAAAGTTGGTTTTCTCCAGCAGTAGTTTTATACGATAAGACGCGATACCATAACCAGAAAACTTTTATATCGTCGTATTCGATTGTTTGCAGATGATGCAGCATTTATGGTCTCGTAAAGTCATTAGATGGCCTAACTGAAAAGCAAAATGTTTCGGACTGGATATTTGTATGGTGAAAACAGTGCCAATTTAATCTAAATAATGAAAAGTGTGAAGCCCTTTACATGAGGGCTAAAGGTAATTCGCTAAATCACTGGTGCACGATAAATCACACACATCTACAGGCTGTAAATTCAAATAAGTACTCATGTTTTACAATTATGAACAACTTAAACTGGAACGATAACATAGATAACGAAGTTGTGAAACCAAATCAGACACTCCGATTTATTGGCAGAGCGCTTAGAAAATATAACATGTCCGCTAAAGAGACTAGACGACTAGAGTTGTCTCTGGAGTATTGCTGTTCAGTGTGGGATTCGCATCGGGTGCGACAGATGGAGGACATCAGTCAAAGAAGGGCAGCTCCTTATGTGAAATACGAGGGCGGGTGAGGGGGGGGGGGGGAAGGAGGGAGTGACAGAAAAGCATTGTCGATCTTCCCTGCTGCAGGACCTTCTCGTGAAATTCCAATCTCCAATTTTCTCCTCAGAATGTGACTGTTTAGAGATGTCACTAAACCTGCCCAAAGATGTAAACAACCATGCATGAGTAGCGCCTTTTAGACGAAGGGCGTCCGACAGCCGATCAGTTCCAGTCATTTCTCCAGGAAGGAGGTACACGGCTCGTGTTGTCTGTAGTTCAACCATGCCTAGACGGTCAATTTCGCGGTTCGATCGCTCCGCGTTCTTACCTTGTGCCAGGAAGGGCTGCCAACAATGGAAGAGTCTAGGTGTCTCAGAGACAACCAAAGCGATATTGTTCCGACATGGAGGAGACACAGAGAGGAAGGAACTGTCGATGACATGCCTTGCTCAGGCCGCCCAAGGGCTAGTACTGCAGTGGATGATCGCTACCTACGGATTATGGATCGGAGGAACCCTGACAGCAACCCCACCATGTTGAATAATGCTTTTCGTGCAGCCACAGGACGTCGTGTTACGACTCAAACTGTGTGCAATAGGCTGCATGATGCGCAACTTCACTCCCATGGCGAGGTCCATCTTTGCAACCACAACAGCATGCAGATCGGTACAGATGGGCCCAACAACATACAGAATCGACCGCTCAGGATTGGCATCACGTTCTCTTCACCGACGAGTGTCGCATATGCCTTTAACGAGACAATCGTCGGAGACGTGTTTGGAGGCAACCTGGTCAGGCTGAACGCCTTAGACACACTGTCCAGCGAGTGCAGCAAGGTGGAGGTTCCCTGCTGTTTTTATTTTTTTTTTTGGGGGGGGGGGGCATTACGTGAGGGCGATGTACGCCGCTGATGGTCATGGAAGGCGCAGTAACGGCTGTACGATACGTGAATGCCGTCCTACGACCGATAGTGCAACCATAACGGCAGAATATTGGTGAGGCATTCGTCTTCATGGACGACAATTCGCGCCCCCATCGTGCACATCTTGTGAGTGGCTTCCTTCAGGATAAGGAAATCGCTTGACTAGAGTAGCCAGCATGTTCTCCAGACATGAACCCTATCTAACGTGTCTTGGATAGATTGAAAATTACTGTTTATGGCTGAAGTGACCCACGAAACACTCTGTGCGATCCACGCCGAATCACTGTTGAGGAGTAGGACAATGTGGACCAACAGTGCCTTGATGTACTTGTTGATAGTATTCCACGACGATTACAGCCATGCATCAATGCAAGAGGACGTGCTACTGGGTATTAGAGGTACCGATGTGTACAGAAATCTGGACCACAATCTCTGAAGGTCTCGCTGCATGGTGATACAACATGCAATGTGTGGTTTTCATGAGCAATAAAAAGGGCGGAAATGATGTTTATGTTGGTCTCTATTCCAATTTTGTGCACAGGTTCCGGAACACTCGGAACCGAGGTGATGCAAAACTTTCTTTGATCTGTGTGTTTTGTTGGCGGCCACCTACATAGGGAGATATGATCATAACAATAAGAGAAATCAGAGCTCGTACGGAACTATTTAAGTTTTCTTTTTCCCCAAGTGGGGTTCGAGAGTGTAATGGTAAAGAAGTAGCTTGAAGGTGATAAGATTAACCCTCTGCCTGGCGCTTAATTGTGAATTGAATAGTAATCATGCAGTTGTAGATGTAGATTGTAACCTGTTTCAGCACTCTTGTTCCATCGTCAGTGGGTTTCTTTCATTTACATCTTTGAAACGTGAACATATTTTAACTGGTAAGTAATGAACCAAAATTAATCCTAAAAACAGTTTTTGTTTATTGTTGTCATTACATTCAATTCATTATAGGGTTCTGCAGAGACCTCTGTACATTACTAGGTTCTGATTGATTGCCACGCAGGTCTATACGAAGAAAAAGTAATATTTTGCCTAACATTTGGATCATATACACAATATTTTTACCTGCGAACACAGCTAACACAAGAGGAGCAAATGAAACTGATAGGTTCTAGTTTAATAAATCTCAGATTCTTAGAAAGAACCTTAGGTAACGTAATTCATCCACGAAATAACTGATTTACAAAACATTTGTTCATCCGTGTATCGTGCATTGCTCATCAGGCTGGGATCCTAAGGAGGTAACATTAATGGAAGTGATAGCATCCAACGAAGAGGTGCACGTTTTGTCACAGGATCGTTTAGTCGGCACAAGATCGCTACGGAGATGTTCAGCAAACTCCAGTGTCGGTGTTATACAGGGAGCGAAATCAAGTCCTATGCATCTGGCTGGCAGCGCCTGGTGAGAATGGACCCTCAGCGTGTCAGCGGGTCACTGGAGCGTGCGGAGTGCGGCCCTATGTGGTAACAGATGATGAATGTACCAGTAGACGACGGTAGAGCTACTACGCTTCTCTTGACCGCACTGTGGTAGTCCCTTCCAGAATGGTCACCTGTCTTCTGGATGGCAGAGACTTAAAGCGCCAGTATCAGTCGTGTTCTCACGGAGGTCTCCAGGCGTCACTAGCTACCCCAGTGACAAAGCTGCTCGAGAGTCCTGCGTTTCAGTAGCACCGCAGGTTCCGCCGGAGTGATCATACCAACGAACTTCCCAATGCCAGTGGTGATGGTGAAATACTGCACCAGCTGCCCGCTGCGACTGTCAGACACAGCAGCAATGGCTTTCAAATGGCTCTAAGCACTAAGGGAGTCAACATCCGAGGTCATCACTCCCTAGCAATGGCTTGCGCCTGACAGTGTCGCTAAAATATGATCTCTTTTAAAATTTTAGAAAGCATTTTGGAATTGGAGCAAAGTAGCGATCGGTACAAAATGCAAAAAAAATCACATAAAAAAACTCTCGATCGCGTTTTCAGATTTTTATTCGAGACCGGTTTTATTTGATTTTTAAGATTTCTTTTGACTGTAGCATCTGCAGTGGATGGATATATCATCAGTCCAGTACTTTGAGTATCTACATGAATTAGTTCTGTTTAAGGTAAGAGAACCACATAAATCTACTTTTTCTGATAAGACAAGTGGCCTATCTAGAATAATAATAAGAAATGCAATTCACATATGAAAGACGTCGCTTAAAAGACAGTCTTTAGACTCATACTTGAGTGTCCGTCGTTGATCCGGGACCTCTGGAAGGTGGGATTGATAGAAAACATAGCAAATATTCAAGCAGTAGTTAAACTATTTGTTACAAGGTTGATTAGGGTTGATCAAAGCTTTTGTAAAGGTTCTTACAAAATTTACATACTCCAATTAATGTTATGATTCGGATAAAATTCACAATAAACAAGTTCTTCTTTAAAAAGTAAAGATGCAACTATATGCAGCAGTATGAATATGAATGTATAAATATTTGGTACCATACAACAAATGAAATGACTTTTTGAAGCAATTCATAATGAAAACATCATGACCGATTAAAACTTTGTGCCAGGCAATGACTCAAAAGTAACCTGGCCTATTGTATGAAATTATCTTACTTGGATTGCTCAGTCAGTAAGAGAATTGACCATAAAAGGCTCTATGGACGATTCACCGTCCGGTACACAGTTCTGATGTGTTGGGAAGTTTCAAAGCACTGTACACTCCACTGAAGAGTGAAAGACACAGTTGGTAAACAGATTTGTTTCTCTGTAAAGCCTAAAGCAGTCGATAGTTTGGCGCAGCATTCTGATGGAAGTGATATTAGACTGAGGGTTGTAGCATTACGCGTATTTAGGCGAGGTAATCAGCCATACAGAACTGCTACAAAGTAAGGTGAAACTGTCGTACAGCCGAACGCTAGTGGCCCCGGGTCTCAGGGCACGCTGCGGCATTTCTGGGTTCCTGCTGGGTGACGTGTCGCCGGAAACGGGGAAAATCCTGAAGCTAGGAATTTGGAGGGCTGTTACTCTCATGGCCTTTGTGCAGGAGATGCTCAGATAAATGGCAGAGTGTCAGAGAAACTTAAAGACGGATAAGTTATAGCGCTTTGAGACTCGACAATAAATCACATCGAGTACTAAAGCAAATCTGAATACATCGTCGATCTCAGATATATTTAAATATCCTTAAAACTAAAGAAGTTAATATTTCTCAGTGAATAAATACTGACACAATGAACCTCTCAATTAACAACTATCAAAGGCTTTATTCGATTTCAACAAACGTTATCTCAGATGATAGCACTGGACTATAGTTATCATCCCTGAAAGCTAAGTACCTGTATCTATTTTATTTATTGATTTGCGACGCCTTTTATGCGTGTTTTATTACGCAAAAGTTTGTCAGAATATCATCTCCGCCACAAATACGTAGAAAATGAATACAACATGACCACCCCATATTTTATCAAACTAGTGTATTTATTTAACGATAAGTTTACTGTTTGCCAGTAACTGTATTTAAATAATGATTACTAGTACTATTATAAAAACTGTGCTAATTTAAAAGTGGTTCATTGCTTGTGTTATTGAACACCACAACTGAAAAGGGAACCAAAAGACAGTTTTTTATTGTAAGCATTATAATTTTTTAAATCATATTTAGTGATAGTCTATAGTCATTTAATCAAGAATTGTCATTTGATCAAGAATTTTGGCTTATTTATTTATAAACAAATTATTACTTATATTTATTGTAAATAATCGGAATATAAACGAATGTTAATGACATTTATTTATTTAAACATAGTTGTAATAAATTATTTTGGTCTGGGAAGTGGTGAACATGAAACAAATGGTGTGTATAGAACGTAATAATTATGCATTTTGGTTAGGGACGGCCTTCTGCCAATGGAGAAGCACACAGCAGACAGTCAAGTGCAGACCGGGTCTTTTTGAGTGACGAGTTCAGACAGTAATTCCAGACACATTTTGTTGACTGCTGGAAGAAAGCAGACCTGCCTATGATAATGTGACTCACAGGTATAGGTGAGTGATTCTGGGTGTTGAAATGGCCTCTACAGTACTCTTAACTTTTGAAGGAATTCTATCTCACAAGCACTCTGAATGTGCTTCACTGCAGGACTCTTTAACTTTTTTCCCTTGTTTTTATGGCCCTGAGGACAGGCAGAGTGTGAGTTACTATTCTTCATATCGATTGTGTTAATTTGTGAATCATCGTGTTTATTGTGATCATGAAATGTAATTAATTTTTGCGAGTCTTTGATGACTATTTAGTTAGGAGATTTTACTACCATGCTCATAACTCACTGAATGTAACTTTGCTGCATTTAATTAGGATATATTCTGCTTGTATTTTAACTGAGTATAACAGTATCCCTTCCCATTTATTTAACATGTCCTCTCTTGAATAAACATTATTCACCATAATTCCCTTTTCTCTTCAACAATTACGGATGTTAAAATAGAATCATTTTTTTAAAATTATTCATTTATTTTTAATTTTATCTTTCTGCATATTTTAGTAATTCCCAATTCTAGCCAAAGGCTATTTAACTGCAGGATCATAGATACAGGTTATTATTTTCTGAGAATTAGCTGCCAGGCATGAAAGCAGACATGCGCATTTCGACCCTAGGTCTACGTAGAGCTGTTCTGTTTAAACAGAGACGTGCATAGCGCCAGTACCTTAAGTATGAGTAACCGCAAGCATTGACATAACTGGTTTGGTCATATCTGATGCTGTTAGAAGAACAACTACACAGCAGCAGTAGCCGCCAGGAACTGTCACAGGGTTTTATTAACAAGCCTGATAAATTAATGTCAAATAAATAATTAAAAACATATATCCTCCCAACTTAATAAAAATAACGCTTCAAATGGGGAACTAAGGACACGCAATAATAGTTAAACATACATGTATAAATATAATTCATATGAAATATGGATTTGGCGCAAAGAAAAGAATATCACATAGCGTAACGTAACAAATTATGCCTACTCTTTAGTCATTTTCAGTGAGGTAAGCAGCCTTAGAGTGTGTCTTTCCGTGTTGCCGGGAGAAGAGCAGTTTCGTTTTTCCTCATAAACGCGCATACGTCACTCTGGCCACTGCGACCAAGAGCTGACTACACTGGACAGCAGTTCGTTACGCTCACTCCTAAAATATCTAAAGAAGTGGTATTACAATTTATTAGATCTTTCCCATGTTCTATATACAGGCGTTTAATTATAAAACAACAGTACTGTAAAACTCTCAGTTCAGTAACTTCAATACCTTTCGAGGCATAAAGTTTCACCTCAAAACCCGTAATAAATTTTCTGGTGTGTAGGGACTGTAAAATGTATTTATCTTTACTACCCCACTTGAAACTGTAGTTAAAAATCTCGCTTCATGTGAATTGTTTTTCTAAACTTTGTCGTTGCTTTCATTACAATACCTGCAGATGTAATATAATAATGATTTAATTATGTTTTGTTGTGTGAATGAAGTCGAGGGAGCGAGAGAGTCTATGGAGGGTAGTAGTGGGATTAGGTGGTTTTTGTTACATCTTGCATGGTTAAGAAATTTATCACAGATGGCGGGTCCAGGATGGCGGCCATATTTGTGGCATTGTGGCATGTGGCATTAGTCCCTCCACTGACATCATGATGTAAAATTCAAATTTTGTCGATAAATAGGGTAATTGGGATACTTCCACCAACCTATCTGCCACCATCCTTTCCTCCAATCCTGTATTCCACCCTGCCCCTGGAAATGACGAGAGATGGTCAGTGCCTGTCCAACTGTTCGAGAGAAAAGTTAGGTTAGCGTGCTTCATTGATTTTGGCGGGCAATGTGTTCTTGGTAGTCTTAACCTGCTGGTGGATTGTCCATACTACACCGCATCCCCTATCTTTTCCCAGTGGCTCATATGTACATTCACCTCAGAATTTGAAGACGGACTGCCCTAGTCCATAACACCGCCACCACATAGTGCTCAAAACTATACTACAGCCATACGCCACTGTGGCCCCTCGCCCCCCCTCTCCCCCCCCCCCTCCCTGCACACACACACACTTCTCGAGTTTCAGCTGCTTGTTTGGAGCCATTGACAAAGAGAAAAAACATTTCAGAGTCCTGTAGCTACGGTGGTGTTTATCACTTTTTTTGAAAGCTGAGTGGGCTTCGTTTATTTTTGCTGCTGGAGCAATGGATTTTAAGGAACTTATTTTTTTATTTTTCCCACTTTATTCTACAATGAGAAACCCACTTTGATGTCTAAGAATAGACGAGAAAATCAGATCGATAACGTATCTAAAAGTTCACGACATATTTCGAAATCCGCAACATATTGCGAGAAAAACACAGATACACAGCTGATCGGATGTTTAAAGGATTCTTATAGAATTAGAAGTACTGTCCCACAGACAAGAAGAACTGATGGGATTTAGGTTGAATTTTCTATGTCGTACAACTGCTGCTCTGCTGCTCTGGAGATGGCAGGTGGGGCACTGCTTCCCGCACGTTCAAAACAGAGTAAGCTGCACTTGCCTCTGAACACTCGAACAAAGACGACATCACGTGACTCTCTGACATCAAGCAACTTTTTGTAAATGCCTTGATCTCCCTCTGTCTTGTTTGGACCCATTAGTAGAGACTCCCCACATAGCATGTCTTGTGACCCTCTGACGTCATGGAAATTCCTGTGAATGGAGCATCTTGATTTGTTGATTTAGCCGCTAAAATGCTGCTGCTGGTGTGGGAGCGCTGTCTACCATTTTCCACATATGCGAAAATTACGAGAATTTCACGGGAAAACAATTTTTGTATAGATGAAGAAGAAAACATACAGCAGTCGTAGCACTGACAGTTAACACAGCAAAAGTGGTCTACAGATCATGAAATACGGAAACTATTGCCAAAGACACTCAGTCAATTACAACGCTATGCTACTGTAGAGGAAAACTTGAATCTTCAGCGTGGAACTGATATCCAACTAGGCTATTTCACCACAAACGTTTGCACGACCACGCCATATCGCTGTAGCAAACACAATTCATATTCTGCACCATACAAAATCATCGTTTCTATTAATAGGTATCGACTGCCAGGCACTGCTACATACACTGTGATGATACACAGATCCCAAAAAGAGAAGCTACTAGTTTCAGTGATTCATTACACCAGAGTTGGTAACTGATGGTTGGAGACACAGCGTTGTTCTTACAGGTAGTCTGCAAAAACTACTTCATAAATCGTTAGCCACTGGTGAATCGTGTATACGACTGGAGTTAAACCTCTCAGCGTCAGTTTAGCCCTGAGGACAGTGCACTGACGCACGGAACCTGGTAGTCATAATAAACAACATCATAAGGACAGCTACTTTTGTTCCATTTTATTACGTAAGATAACGGGCGAAGGCCCTCAAACCTCCAGTCAGAACGATGGACATATAGAAACTTCTTTGTCTGTCGTTCGTTAGGTTTAGTATCACATATGTTGACAAAGCCAGCTTCGAAAAATCTGACAGGAACGCTGCATTGCTTTATACCCTAATCTACAACAATTTCACGACGAAGTTTGCTCAAAAAATCCTTCCTAAGAGCGTTTACAGATCGCGTTCAAAGACTGCACAGCGATCATGTGCGAAGATGCAGCGACCGAGTCCGCGGCAGCGGCTGGCGAGCATAGCCTGACCTGCCGGGTGAGACTTCATGTGGAGTCCTGTTATGGTTCCTATTCTGCAGGATCCAAGAACAGATATGCACTCAGTCTAAGGTTTATAGATGGATGAGACCCTACAGAAGTTGTCACTGATCTAGAACAATAGCATACTTCCACAAGACCTGTCTGCGTTTGTGTGTGTGTGTGTGTGTGTGTGTGTTTGCGTGGGGCGGGGGGGGGAGGGGGGGGCTTGCCAGCAGTACTCTCCATTCGCAGATAACAGACTGTCGATCATTTCCACAGACAAAGTGCTTCCTGAGGTATATCTCTCCAACTTCCCCATTGTCAAAAATTCCAACAGCAGACTCTAATAATACGGTTATTTTTAAGCAGTCTGCCGTTAATGCTAATAGATTTCTCAACACCTGGAGCAGAGAGAGAGAGAAAGAGAGGTTATACCTGTCGAAACCAAACAGTTATTCGTAAACAACTGTATAGTACGTGAAAATCATTTTGGTCGGACTAATTAACTTTTGGTTTCTTTAGTGCGCAGAATTCGTAGTGAAAGAGTAACGACTGTATACCATCCATTTACAACGGGTTTTGAAGACAATAAGGCCTAAGAAATTGAAAATGAAAACATTTTGAAGCAAGTTATTTAGTATCCCGAACGCCTGTAATTTTAGGAACTTTCAGATTCCGCGCCAAGCTTTTGTTATGTGGCTTGGCAGCTGCTTTTTTCGGTCTAATTGGTATCTGTAAACGCAGAGTGAAGGATAAGATGACAAAAAGTTTGCTTTAATATACCTCTATGGTCACAAACTTTTTGTTAACAGATTGCCGGGTTCGGTCTGTAATGACCATCATCAGTTCTGTTCTTAAAACGTAAATTAAAGGAAATTTATTGTATATGCGGGTCACTGTTTTATTCGCGACAATGTCGCAGCTTGTGTGGTAACAGAAGGCCCGTTGAGGTAAGTGGAATGCTAGGCTGAAGTCAGGGATAAGGAAATATGACCTGTGTAAAGGGACACAGAAATAACATTGCAGTACAATACCCAACTACAACCAACATCTTAACCTCACACCGGACAGACAAACAAATGAGCATCACAATCTACGCTTTTTTGTATTTCGACATAACTGTCACCAAGGTGTGTGACTGAATGAAATTTAAAATGTTTATGTGACACAACAAACGGTCGTCAAGCCACAGCTGCTAAAACAATGAAATTTTTAGGACTACGCTGACACAAGAAATTAACACACAGTCAAATACAAATTGCTAATACATTTACAAAAATTATCTATAATACCCGATTAGACATACCACGGCCTCACCATGCCTTATGCTAGCGTACATGCAGTTGTAGGCCCACTGAAGCGTTCAAGTCCCTGATTACTAGCACTGAGCTGCCAAAGACAAATTAAGTGCACCTGAGAACCAGCAACATCCAATGCTGACCACTGCAGTTCCACTGCCTCCATTGATCTCTCCTACTCCACGGCTCTGTCTGCTCCACCAGGATCCATCTGTTTTGCTCGCGTCATTTCTCTGTCACTCCACTACACCATCCTTGGCTGATGGCTGCTATCAATCTGCTAGGCCAGCCACAAAGATTACAGTGTTAA
The DNA here is from genome assembly GCF_023864275.1 of Schistocerca cancellata. NCBI lineage: Eukaryota > Metazoa > Arthropoda > Insecta > Orthoptera > Acrididae > Schistocerca > Schistocerca cancellata. Next base: position 726,887,268 of record NC_064627.1, read on the forward strand.
GCACATCCTACGCGCCGTACCAGGTCCAGCCCCATAACATAGGCTTGTCCACCGCTGCTCACAGCTGTTCCCAGACTGGCTCAAGTACATATGGCCCTTCCACTCCTTAACACTAACAGCAAATCCACCTGCTGTCACCTGTCCGCAACCAGCCTCTACCATCTGCTCCTCAGGTCCAACTGCTCGATGGACAGCTCCCAGAGCCAGCGGCTCAGAAAGGTAAACAAGACCCCCACACAAGGCGTTTTCTGACGCTGCTGCTGACGGACCTGGCTTCAGGTTGTTATCGCTTTCAAGTTGTGCCACCGGATCTGATGATGATAATGATGTTTAGTTTGTGGGGTGCTCAACTGCGCGGTTATCAACGCCCGTAGTAATTCCCAATATTTATTCAGACCAGTCTCGGCACTTTTATGAAGGATGTTGAAATGATGAGGACAACACAAACACACAGTCCCCGGGCGAAGAAAATCCTCAAACCGACCGGGAATCGAATCCGGGACCCCATGAGTCAGAGTCAGCAACGCTAGTGATCAGACCACGAGCTACGGACACCGTACTGGAAACCGGTGACTCGTGCTGCCACAGCAAAGCTCGGCGTGGCGCTACCTATGCCAGGTCAGCGAGACCCGCGCATTCTTTTACTATAGTGAATGCTTCAGGTCTTCCCGATCAACTGCAGACGTAGCTTGCTTTTATTGCAAATCTCTACCACAGCGATAAACCCCGAGCGATTGGAAGAAACCGCTGGTAACCCCTGTATATGAGAAGGGCAAAAGAATGAAACCGCAAAGTATCAGTCCAGTATCCTTAACATCATTTACCTGCAGAATTCTACAATATAAAATGTCCTCGGGACCGAAAAGCCAGTGGTCACGAAACAGCATGGTTTTAGAAAGCATCACTCATGTGAGACTCAGCTTGCCCTTTTCTCACATGATATACTGCAAACTGAAAATCAAGAGCAACATTCCTACATTCCCAAAAAGCATTTGATACGTTGCTCTGCTGGGTGGTTCGAAAAATTCTTAAGTCATAGAACACAGTATGTTGGGTATGTTGTCCTCGATGGCGAGCGTGCATCATTTACTAGTGTATTGTCAAGAGTGTCCCACGGAAATGTGATAGTACCGCTATTATTTTGTATATACATAAACGATGTGGCGGACAGGGCGGGCAGCAATTTGCTTTTGTTTTCTGATGATCCTGTGGTGTACGAGGAGACATCAAAGATGAGTGACTACAAGAATATACAAGATGACGTAGACAAAATTCCTAGTTTGTGTGATGGCTGGAAATTTGCTGTAAATGTAGAAAAATGTAAGTTACTGAGGATGAGTCGGAAAAACAAACCCGTAATGTTCGGATACAGAATTAGTTGTGTCCTGCTTGACACAGTCACGTCGTTTAAATAAATGAGCATAATGTTCCAAAGAGTGCGATATCAAATGGAACGAGCATGTGAGTAATGTGGTGGGAAAGACGAATGGTCGGCATTGTGAGAATTTTAAAGGAGTGTGGTTAATCTGCAAAGGAGACCGTATATAGGTTGCTAGTGCAACCTTTTCATGAGTACTGCTCGAGTGTTTGGGATCCGCACTACGTCGGGTTAAAGGAAGATATTGAAACAATTCTGAGGCGGGCTGCTAGGTTTGTTAACTATGGGGTCGAACAACACACTAGTCTTATGGAATTGCTTCAGGAGTTCAAATGGAAATCCCTGGAGGGGAGAAAACGTACTTTTCGAGGACCACTAAGGAGAAAATTTGGAGAACTGGAAATTGAAGCTGACTGCAAGGCCCCCAAAACATATTTCGCATAATAATCACAAAGGTAAGATACGAGAAGTTATGACTCGTACGGATGAATTCAGAGAGTCGTCTTTCCGTCGCTCTATCTGCGAGTGGAACAGGACAGGAAACGGTTAGCACTGTTACAGGGTGCCCTGCGCCACGCACCATACGGTTTCTTGCGGAGTATGTATGTTGATGTACCTGTAGATGCAGATGTTGAACTGAAACACTTTTGAAGATTCACATACCCGGATGCAAAGGTAATTGATGTCTCATTTCGATGACAATAGCAGATGACGATGTGGAAAATGACTTACTACTATTCTACAATCTAATCCACCATGTAATAAAGCTTACGACTAGATAACTAAGGTCAAGGACAAGGGCAAGGATGAGGAAGCCGTGAACAAATATTTTACCTCTTTCCTATATGGAACAGTTTGAACACGTTTGCACTGACCTCCCTAGGCAAAAGTCTGAAATTTCCAAATTTTTATCTTAAAAATGTCTCTCAGTCTACAGCGGAGAATGTTTTACATTGATCTAGCAATATACCTACAGAAGATTTCATAAGGCTAAGCGAGAATCTTTTTACTACACTACTTTCTACTTTTGCCACATTACAATTACAACATGGAAACAGAAATTTATCTTTGTAACAGTAAAGAAACAGAACGAAACACTTATCTCATTAAATATACTGCACAACCATACTGAGTATCGTATATATGTAGACTGAGATGAACAATGAAAATTTGTACCACTGCTGGGACTCCTGCTCTCTGGGCAGATGCGCTAACCACCATGTCGCCCTGGGAGAGTGAATTTGCACAGCTGCCCGGATTGAAGAGGGGAACCCACGCAGTTGTGCAAAGCCACTGTCATAGGGTAACGTAGCGGTTAGTGCATATGCCTAGCTAATAGAAGACAAGGGTTCGACTCCCGGCCTTGGTATAAATTTTCATTCTACGATTTAGTCTGTATATACACACATCAAAAAAAGTTCTGCAATTCCCCGGCTCCCTGAATTCCTCAAGATAGATAGACGCAACTTAACTCCCGAGGTCTATGGCAAGGTCCATCTTTGCAACCACAACAGCATGCAGCGCGGTGCAGATGGGCCCAAGAACATGCCGAAGCGACCGCTCAGGATTGGCATGCCGACGAGTGTCGCATATGTCTTTAACCAGACAATCGTCGGAGCCTTTTTTGGAGGCAATCTGGTCAGGCTGAACGCCTTAGACACACTGTCCAGCGAGTGCAGCAAGGTGGAGGTTTCCTGCTGTTTTGGGGTGGCATTATGTGGGGCCGACGTACGCCGCTGATGGTCATGGAAGACGCCGTAACGTCTGTACGTCATGCCATCCTACCACCGATAGTGCAACCATATCGGCAGCATATTGGCGAGGCATTAGTCTACATGGAAGACAATTCGTACCCCCATCATGCACATCTTCTGAATGACTTCCTTCAGGATAATGGCATCGCTCGACTAGAGTGTCCAGCATGTTCTCCATGCATGAACCCAATCGATCATGCCTGGGATAGATTCAAAAGGGCATTTTATGGACAACGTGACCCACCAACCACTCTATCTACGCCGAATTGCCGTTGAGGAGTGGGACAATCTGGACCAACAGTGCCTTGACGAATTTGTGGATGGTTTGCCACGTCGAATATAGGCATGTATCGATGCAAGAGGACGTGCTGCTGAGTATTACAAGTGCGTACAGCAGTCTTGACCACCACCTGTTAAAGTCTCTCTTTATGGTGGTATAACATGCAACGTGTGGTTTTCATGAACAATAAAAATGGAGGATATTATGTTTATGGTGATCTCTATTCCAATTTTCTGTACAGGTTCCGGAACACTCGGAACCGAGATGATGCAAAACTTTTTTTGATGTGTGTGCATACAACATGTTGGAGACTTGAAATGGCCTCTGGAACCATATAGTTTCATCATTCAGTAAGAGCATGACATGCGTGCGCTGCTCATAAAGTTACACATACAGGGAAATAGTGTGAGAGATAGAGGGTTGGCAGTGGATTCGGGGGGAGGGGGGGGGCGGAATCGAGGGATGGAGGGAGAGAGAAATTTTTGGAAAGAATGATATTTCAGTCGTGATACAGACGACAGTGACTGCTTACAAGGGAAATTCCCCATCGCAACCCCCCACCCCGACTCCTCAGATTTAGTGGTAAGGTGACCCAGTTGATAGCCCGTGAAAAACTGTACACACATCAAGCACGAAAACAGGAAGAATGTGCACTGAACAGTAAAAAAAAAAAAAATGATAGCAATAGTGAAGGGTCCAGTAACAAGAAGTGCGATAAAGAGCAACTTGAAACAGCAGTGGCGTCGTGGGTGAGTGGCAATCGTGTTGAATTGCCAAGCGGGAGAGCCATTTTCTAAATTGCCTAATGCCTTCTCTTCCCACAATCTTGAGAACTTTCCGTCTGGTCACTGAACTGTTAGTTCTCTTTCTGTAGTCTTGGAGGTTGTCATATTATACATTGGTTACTGAATATGCGTCATGTGGTAAGAATACGTTACCGTCGCAAGTAAATGTGATGAATATTGAGAGCAGGCGCTATATCTCACAGACGTCTCACACAAATCAAAACAACAAATAAACAGTTGTAAACTGTGTTACTACAAAGGAATTCAAGAGTTATGACTTACAAATCGGAGAGCTACTTTAAAAAAGTTTAAAATACTGTATATATTGTGACAGCACAGAGTAACTGTGTGCCTGTGAAACTGTTGAGTTCATTTGTTGCAGTTTATGTGGCAAACTATTATGTCTTCATCATTTACTTGGGAGTGATAACATTCACATTCATACGGACACCTATATTGGGCAAGGAGGCATAGTTCACTCACTTATCAGTGGTACAAATTAGGTGCGTAGATAAGAGATTCCTGTCGTATGACACACGCACTATCATTAATGCCATGTGTGACACACCAGACGTGTTTTCCTGTGGAGGATTCAGTTGACTTGTCATAAAACATTTGCGGTTACCACTCGATAGCCACTTCCTTTCGGCTGCTAACAGAGTAGTTGTGCAGAATGAACTGTCATTACATCTCGCTGTTGCAGGCGGACGTTAAACAACGACATAGACACAAATTTGAATAAAGCTAACAGCGAAAAAAAATTTGCGCCGTGGAGTCCCGAACACGACAGTCTGCTTCGGAGTCCATCGCCGTAACCACTTAACCACGATGCCATTCCTCTTTCCAGCTGTTCTATATTGAACATCTTATTCTTGGACCGTTCACTATTTCTATATTGCATTTTTTTCACAGCCCAGTACACCTTCTTCCTATTTTCATTCTTGATCCGTGTTCTAAGGAGGATGTGGGTGTGATGAAGAGTTTCGCTTATTAGTTTCAAAACAATTTGTTGGTCAGCACAAGCACAACAATTTCACACTGATTTGCCGGTTTCCACCGCCACTGACCATCGTCGGATCATAAGACAAATGCGATTGTTCGCTCACACCACCGCGGAAACCACTTACAGAATCTGGCAGTCCCGTATTGAAACTATTGTAATTGTGTCGGGTAATAAATTATTTTCAAGAGACATATTCCAGCTTCTGTGTAAGGTATTATTAGTCCGCTGGGGACATCGGACGCTCTTTCCTATAAAACTCATGCACGTTTGACGAGCTAAAATGGAAGTTTGAAGCACTGGTTGTTGCATGTTTCCCACAGCTTAGCACCAAGTTTTCCTGAATATTGCGAACTCTTGTGGCTTCGCACAGAATTCCCACAAGATTGTTTGCCTCTTGCTCAGCTACGCATCCGCCGCCTGTATATCGCACGAAGAAACCGATTTAGAGGGATTATGAGATAACACTAAAGAAGATATTTTAATCTCCTTCTCTCCTCTGCCTCTATCCCTCCCCCTCTATTCGTCCACCTCCTCCTCCTTCTCTATCTCTCTGTCCATCGCCTCGTCCCACCTACTTCGGTCAATTTTCTCGTTCCCCTCTCTCTGCAGCTCTCCCCTGCCCCCTCTCCCTCTGTTTCCCTGTCCACCATATCATCCTCCCTTTCTCTCTCGGTCTTCTGCTCACCTCATCGTATTTATTTTAGGTCAATTTCTTCAGACTAATAGCATGCCATTCTCCATCCTATCCTATGTTGTAGTAATCTTTTAATCTCTGTGTAACTACTGTTCCAAACATCGCTGTTCTGAAAATTGTCGATCTAATTTCTTCTCTCAGTTGTTCGCATCGATCGGGGAGCAACAGAGGTCAAGGTACTGGGCTCATATTCAAGAGCTGGAAAGTTCAAATTCCAGTCGGGCGATCTTAAGATTCACGTTGTGATTTCCCTCGATCAGTTCAGTCACATATTTGGATGTTTATCATGGTCTACGTAGGCAATTTTCTGTTTATCATCCGTGCAGTTCGCCAGTTTCAACCGTGTTTTATTTTCAAGCACAAACGACACACGATTGAAATTAGTCAATTACACGTATAATAAACACAGTACAGCCCACTTGGACCATCTTTTCATTCTCAAAACACGTTAAAAACATATATGTGTGGTTCTGTTTTAAAATCTGCTTCCGACTTCCTGTCCTATTCTTATGTGATAACAGCCAGTACTCCGCTTGACATCGAAGAACGTTAATGTATAGCCTTTCGATTTTCATCCTATTCCACCGACGTTATATCCTAGATAATGATGGTGTATCTTCATCTACATTTATACAGTACACTGCAAATCTCTGTGAAATGCACGCGTAGGGTATGTCCCGTTATACAAGTAATTAGGGCTTTTTCTGTTTCGTTCAGTTTGAAGTTTGGGAAGAATGATAGTTCGAACTACTCCGGGCACGCCAGCACGAGCTGTGGTTAAGCTAATTTTATCCTCATGATTCCGATGGGAGCGGTACCCATGCGGTTGTAGTATATTTCTGGAGCCATCATTTCCATCCGGTTCTTGAAAATTTTGTAAGCTTTTTAGGGAAATATTAAGCCTATCTTCTTTGGCATTTCTATGATACTCTCCCACGAATAAAACATTTGACCATTCACACCACCCTTTTACGTAAACGTTCAATAGATATTCTTAGTCCTATTTCGTACGCGTCCCACATTCTTGATTGATTTTCTAGGACGGGTCACACGAGTGATTTGTAAGCAGTCTCCTTTGTAAGTTGATCGCGTTTTGTCAGTGTTCCACAAATACCGAAATCTACCACCTGCTTTATCAACGACTGAGTCTAAGTAATCGCTCCATTTCATATCATTACAAAGTATTGTGTGAGTTGATTGATTGCAACTGTGGTTAACTGATATTATAATCCTAGAATATTACATTTTCTTTTTTTTTTTTCAAAACTCATAAATTTACATTTCTGAACATTTAAAGGTAGTTGTCAGTCTTTCCATCACTTTGAAATCTTCTCGAGATGTGAATGAATGTTTCTGCAACCTCTTTCATACAGTACTTTATTAAAAATAGCTGCAACACCAGGGAAAATGCTGAGGTTACTACTAACATTCAGAATGAAATTTTCACTCTGCAGTTCAGTACACGCTGCATCAAACTTCCTGGCAGATGTAACGTGCCGGGCAGAGACTTGAACTCGGGGCCGTTGCATTTTACGGGCAAGTGCTTGCAGAACTAGCTCTCCTGGAAGACTAAAAGAGCGAAAATTTCATTTTGGAAGCATCCCGCAGGCTGTGGCTAGGCCATGTCTCTGGAACATCCTTCCTTCCAGAAATGCTAGTTCTTCAAGTTTCCCGAATAATGGTGACGACAACATAAACACCCAGTCCACGGGCGGAGAAAATCCCCGTTCCGGCCGGGAATCGAACCCGGGACCCCGTGATCCAGAGGCAGCAAGGCTAGCCACTAGGCCACTAGCTGCGAATTCTAAGGTCACGTTAGAAACATGTTGCTTCGAATTCAGAAGACTTCGCTTTGTGACGGCTAATTCATTTTAAAACACGAGCTTAGGTTTAAGTTATTTGTGGATACGAATTAATGCCTGTTGTCGAGAGCACTGAATGCTCCTTGGGCGTCTGCCATGAGCATATTTAAATCAGCTTCAATGTTGCTGGGCAACAGTTATTGCAGTAATTTTTAATTAAAAATTTGACTATTGTAGTTTATTTAATTATGATACAGGTTGCGGCCTTTTATCCCATTTTCAAGTGACTGAGTTGATGTCCTTAACACTGATATCCTGCAGTATATGTTAATGACATAAAATCAATCACCTGAAAATGACCTAATAGGCCGAAACGTGGGTCTTAATCAAGGAAACAACAAAACAGTCAAATAGCGGTGTGTTCAGTTACGTATTAAAATCGTTGTGCTCTGCTGTGACAATGTCAAATTTTCAGACTTTAAGTGTCGGTTCCAAGTAAACGTAACTTTTTCGCCGGACGCAACAATAACAAGTGCTTGGAATACAGTGACACTTGGAGGCGAAAAAAATGAAAGCGAGCAAGTACGAGATGGACACATCAGTAAGTTACCTCGTGTAAAAATGGCCCGCTAGTTTACATAGCGACCACATTTTTCTGCGAGGTACCTGTCAGTAGCGGTTGCCAAGTTCTCCTCTCCAAGCAGCCGCCCGTAAGTGCCTCTGCGCGGCGCCACTCGCCCAGTTGCATGGCGAACGGCCGTCCGTTGCGGCCGACGGCGAAACCCTACGGCAGGCCTGCCGTAAATCTGCAGTCGCCCGCTGCAGCTCCTGCTGCTGCTGCTGCCTGGTCCTGCCCAGCCAAATGGCGGCGGCTGCAGGCGCGGTCCCGTATGGATTCTGTTTTAGTTTCAATTGCCAGGAGCACGTCCTAATTGAAAATTTACGGGCGTTTCGCCGGCAGACGGGAAACGCGGTCTACTGCACTGGTTGTCAGTACCACGGCCGACCATCTGCAATAAATAGCGCTCCCCTGATTAATCGCTCCAGGTATTTGATGGTACACAGTTCCAAATTAAACTACAGGACATTCACAACAAGTTAGTTTGATGATAGAAAAGTCTTGGGAGAAAAAAGTACTCCAAACCGCCGTAAACTTTGTGGCTCTTGAATCCATGATTATGGTCATTCAGTGTACTATACACAACCAAATTAACGGATGATCACTTTATCGAAACTCCTAAACTGCCTCCCACTCCGACGCAGAAATTTTAAATTAGTCTGAAGGAAACTTACAAACTCCCTGTGTAAGGGTGCAAAAGCGTGGCGCCCTGCGATGTCACTCTCAGTCTCTGCGAAGCTTCCAACAGCGGTGTGTCGACATATGGAAAGAGCAAGACCACTGTTCAGAAGTTCATGTGAACGCTAAGCTCGCTTAATGATGTCACATTGGCACCAATTTCACCTCAGTTCGGCCCAACGCCACCCTACACGGGTCACGCGATGGTATGGTCTTCACACAACTCCCCTCTTAACCACACTTCAACCCATCCTTTCACGCTGATGCGATTGACGTAAGAGCAGCGACACCCAGCTCTGAAATCAGCAACATGATACTGCAGTGCCTGTGTTATTGAAATTATAATGCAAAGTTTCTTCAGGCACGCATGAACTCTGACTACAGCCGTTATGAAATACATGAAATACACTCCTGGAAATGGAAAAAAGAACACATTGACACCGGTGTGTCAGACCCACCATACTTGCTCCGGACACTGCGAGAGGGCTGTACAAGCAATGATTACACGCACGGCACAGCGGACACACCAGGAACCGCGGTGTTGGCCGTCGAATGGCGCTAGCTGCGCAGCATTTGTGCAACGCCGCCGTCAGTGTCAGCCAGTTTGCCGTGACATACGGAGCTCCATCGCAGTCTTTAACACTGGTAGCATGCCGCGACAGCGTGGACGTGAACCGTATGTGCAGTTGACGGACTTTGAGCGAGGGCGTATAGTGGGCATGCGGGAGGCCGGGTAGACGTACCGCCGAATTGCTCAACACGTGGGGCGTGAGGTCTCCACAGTACATCGATGTTGTCGCCAGTGGTCGGCGGAAGGTGCACGTGCCCGTCGACCTGGGACCGGACCGCAGCGACGCACGGATGCACGCCAAGACCGTAGGATCCTACGCAGTGCCGTAGGGGACCGCACCGCCACTTCCCAGCAAACTAGGGACACTGTTGCTCCTGGGGTATCGGCGAGGACCATTCGCAACCGTCTCCATGAAGCTGGGCTACGGTCCCGCACACTGTTAGGCCGTCTTCCGCTCACGCCCCAACATAGTGCAGCCCGCCTCCAGTGGTGTCGCGACAGGCGTGAATGGAGGGACGAATGGAGACGTGTCGTCTTCAGCGATGAGAGTCGCTTCTGCCTTGGTGCCAATGATGGTCGTATGCGTGTTAGGCGCCGTGCAGGTGAGCGCCACAATCAGGACTGCATACGACCGAGGCACACAGGGCCAACACCCGGCATCATGGTGTGGGGAGCGATCTCCTACACTGGCCGTACACCACTGGTGATCGTCGAGGGGACACTGAATAGTGCACGGTACATCCAAACCGTCATCGAACCCATCGTTCTACCTTTCCTAGACCGGTAAGGGAACTTGCTGTTCCAACAGGACAATGCACGTCCGCATGTATCCCGTGCCACCCAACGTGCTCTAGAAGGTGTAAGTCAACTACCCTGGCCAGCAGGATCTCCGAATCTGTCCCCCATTGAGCATGTTTGGGACTGGATGAAGCGTCGTCTCACGCGGTCTGCACGTCCAGCACGAACGCTGGTCCAACTGAGGCGCCAGGTGGAAATGGCATGGCAAGCCGTTCCACAGGACTATATCCAGCATCTCTACGATCGTGTCCATGGGAAAATAGCAGCCTGCATTGCTGCGAAAGGTGGATATACACTGTACTAGTGCCGACATTGTGCATGCTCTGTTGCCTGTGTCTATGTGCCTGTGGTTCTGTCAGTGTGATCATGTGATGTATCTGACCCCAGGAATGTGTCAATAAAGTTTCCCCTTCCTGGGACAATGAATTCACGGTGTTCTTATTTCAATTTCCAGGAGTGTATATTCACAGTTGCGAATATGAACAACCATCAGCTGTGTAGTGGATTAACGACAATGAATATTTGTGCTGGACGGGGTCTCGAACAAGAATTTCCAGGTTATGGCGATCGATCGCCTTACCGTTTTTCTTTTTATTCTCTGTTGATCTCATTTTGTTCTATATTGTTCGCTGCATTTGTTCGGGGCGGATGACCCATGACATCCTATCAGGTTCTTCGTTGATCCGTTCATTCAGTTTATTTTTTATTTTTTATTTATTATTTTTTTTATTACAGAGGGTAGCTGACCCTCTGCCGAACACGCTGAGCTACCGTGTCAGCCACCGTTAGTCTATCAGCGCATGACGCACATCCAGCCCCAAACTTATATATGTCGTCAACCGTGTGTCTAGAACCTGTTCTTACATCCAATATATGTACTAATCTACGGGAGAGTCATTTTGCTTCAGAGTCACTTGTCCGTTGTCGACGGATAAATACGATTATGCAGTGCCTGTGTTATTCCAAATTACAATGCGTCGTAATTCAGATTAACACAGACCCTGCAATATCGGACTTATGCGCCGACACCGAGCAAGCTGCTTCCAAGAGCAATGTTTCTCCTGTACAGTAGTATACATAATGGATGTACGTGTACTGCTACAGACACGTGGTTGTCGACGTATGAAAATGTGGGTGCAGCCATGAGTTGTGTACAGATAACCAAATGGTAACGCGACCGCTCGCAATAAGTGGCAAGTTTGGGTTCTGGTCCCAATGCAGCATAGATTTTCACTGTCGTCATTCTGTTATACAGCTTATGGTTGTCAATGTATTTCAGAAACACCGTCGCTCCGCATAGACATAGACATAGACATCGATTTTCGCTGTCGAAAGGCAGTTCAAAATACAATGAGCAACAGGACGTTTTTGACAACGTTCGACACTGCTGGTTCCCCTTGGGCGTATTAACTCTAAGGACATCGGTGTGCTGAAATCCCCCTTAACCGTATTTGACACCTTTGGAGTGCAGTGCGACTGCAATTTTTGTTCCGAAATACAAGACAGAGCCCATAACGGCGTTGAAAACCATTCGACAAAATCTGAACATGACCCGAAGCAGAAATACGTTTTTGTACTTTCTTATCCCTCCGTTTTAGCTCCCTACTTTCGTCTGTTCACGGGGGATGGGGTAAAATATTAATATGTGGGTCAATAAAACTGCAAAGCATCCGTCTAAACGCCCCAGTTCCGCAATACCTTCGGTGCCAACCACACCCTTAGTAGAGCACGTTACACATGTACCTTTTAGAAACTTCGACACATCTTCAGTCTTACGGTTGGTTTAGCGGCTGAAGGCGTACATCCCCTTAGTTGTGTCTGTAGGGTTGCTCAAACCTCAGGCACCATCAATGCCGAAGAAAGGGGGGGGGGGGCGGGGGGAGTGTCCTAGGGAGACACTTTTCCATTTTATTGACGCGCAACCTAACACTGTACCACCAATTGCCCACGCCGAGGGCGCGAAGGAGGAAGGATGAAAATGCCTTCGCTGCTTCGTATCACGTTAAGGTTTTATCTAATGGTTTTTAACAGTCCCTAGTGATTCAAAGCTCTACAGCAGAGCAAAAATGCGGTCGCGCTACATTGCAAGGGGGTCGATCACGCCCAGTGGGATTTGAGCCCCATGATTTCCTTAGAGTAGGGTTTGACACACCCAGGGGATGGGAGCAGTGCCATTGTCACGAACGTCGCCCTGTTGCTCACTGTATTGCGAACTGTCGTCTTTGACAGAGAAATGTGTGGGAATCAATGGCCTATGGGTGGGGCTGGTTTCTGTGACACCCTTTGTGCCACTTCCTGAGGTGCTTTCATGTCAGTGCGGACAGGAGGTCTGAAGTGTCTTCTTCTTCCACCTATAAGAAAATCGCGTGATTTCACTTCCATCCCAGTGGTTTCATGAGAGGGTGTGAAATGTGTGTAAGAGGAGGTGTGACGACGTTCCCATCAAGTGACACGCTTAGGGGCATTGGGCCGAATTGTGGTGAAAGTTATTGCCAATGTGATGTGACTAACGGACCTTACATCCCACACTGGCCTCTAAACTGTAGCCTTTTTCCTCGCTTGTGTCGAAACATTTTCCGCTGGAAGCTTCGCCGAGCGCGAAGGTGACGTCGCAGGGAGCTAGGCTTTTGCGTCTTTATGGAGAACGGTTGTAGTTATGTTCGAGGCAAATTTTAAACATTTTCGTCGGAGTAGGAGACGGTTTCGGAGTTTCCAAAAAGTGATCCTTTAATTGTGCTGCGCAGTACATCTTACACGTTGTAACAGGCAGGTGAAGTCATAAGACATTACTGAAAGGAGAATGTGACTAAGGAACACTGCCATGTGTCAGCATCACCGTTCGGTGAGCTCCTTCACTTAGCTGAGACTGAAGAGGTGGAGCAATTCTGCACCCTGACTGGCTACTGTGGTACGACTTGTACACCGAAATGTGTAATATCATTACTATTTGTCAGCTCAACGTGACAGAGGAATTTGCATGAGGGTAAAACGTCTCTTACCAATGTCCTCATTAAAACGCACTTATAAAATAATCTGATTATAGCGTTTGAAAACGGGAAAAGTTGTTAACAGCCCGAATCGCTTCGTGTGTTGCTGGAATATCACAAACAGTGCCTCTAGGAAGGGATCAGCGCTGCCGGCAGTCGCAGAGCGCGAGCCTTGCTGACACCAGCGAGGTTGCTTGTCGGCGTGAGTTCGCTAGCGTAGCATAACAGTTAAACGTTAGCAGAGTTACCTATTGTTCACTTGATAATCAAAATGACGAGGGGGTGCTCCCTCCCCCCAAAAAAAGAAAAAACAAAATAACATTGCTGTGGGTGGAACTTGTGTAGTACGCATTTCTGCCTCTAGGCGTGTACCGCGCAACCCATTGCCAGTTGAGTGTCGCCTGTGTTGTTGACCCGGCTGGTTCAGTTCATCTGCAGTGATTGTTTTTGCTAGCGTGTTTTTTTCTTGTTTCGTTTCTTATAAGGGAAGTGAGACCCCTGCTATACACGCAGGACAGGACAGATAGTTTAACATGTGGAAAGGAGCCAAAATGAGTGGCTGTCAGTCGCACTTGAACATACTACTTTATTCATTTGACAAACATTACAAGAGTAAAGAAAACATTAAAAACAGAGCAAGCCAAATATTAATTTTAGAACATAATTCTTGGCTAAATGCGCCATTCAATCTCATGCCTTAATGGCCAAATAACTTTAATTTAAAACCGTCTTAAGGCCAGTCACTTAAGACTCGTAAACAAGAATTTGAATTTTAAAAGGCAGAAGGCCTTATCGTAAAACATTTGTCTAAATTACGCTGAGGGCCCAAACAATCTCATGCCTTAAGGCAAAACAACTTAAATTTAAAATCGGATAGAAGCCACACATAAACAAAAAGCAAGGACAAATAAGAAAAGGCAGTACATCAAACGGCGCTCAGAAGTTTCCAAAGGTCAGCCTTGAATTCGAACACTAACGCTCGCTTAGGTGAGACAGGCAGTCGACCCAACAATTATCAATCTGACGGCAACCCAACCGACAGACAGTCAACGGACCAAGCTACAGGATAAGTTCTGCTTCACCCGACCAGCACACAACATGGTGTTCAATGGAACACGCAGAAGGTATTGGCGTCCACAACGAATTACACATTCAGCTGTCAAACTACGTGCCGTACTGGACAACCCTAACATGATGAGGAAAATACACACTGCCTGAATTTACGTCAACGGCCAGGGCAGGTAACCGGGACATTAACGACCACAAGGTAGAAGATTCAGCTGGGCACTTCAATTAAAAAATAATCAAGTTAAGGTAAACTCCACAGGAGGGTGACTAGAATTTTGCCAACTTGAAAACACACATTGTTACTCGGGTAAATGTCCCAACAGCCCTCAACTGAATTCAAACGGCACAATGTGAACAGTTGGGGCTGGCTGGTAGATAAAGAAAAACTCAACTTTCGTGTCTGGGATATGTGAGCCATGAACCTCGTAGCAATGGGAACAGCCCCTTACACTCTGAGCACTCGTAGGCGCCACCAGTGGGCCCGGCCAGACACGCACCACGGAGACTTCCTTGCTCTTCCACGCCAACCGACCAACTGTCCAGGCCCAGAAACGGTGAAAGGACAAAATAACTTCGGCCGATGAGACGACCAACCAACGGTCGTCCCGCTCCAATCTCCCTCCAACGGACGGTTCATGAGTGTCGCCAGCGGTCGGCGAGCACTGGCTGTCGACGCCTCACCCGACTTCACTGCTGCTGCGTCCCGACAGCACTGCTGGTCCGTCTTCAGCTGACTGGCAGACACACGACGACCCAGAAATACTATCGGTGGCTCCAGAGATGGTACGACAGTGCACTTATCGATATGCGCTGCTGCTGCCACCGCTAACGGGAAAGTTAGGCAGGAAGCCAGTGACGCCAGTAAATGGAATAAGAAAACGAGGCGGCAGTAGCTTAATTGAAGACGACAAACAATAAATGGTCTGAACACGAGCTGTGCATGGCTCACGAAGGTTTCAGTAAACAATGTGCAGCTGTGAAATTTTGTTTTCTACTCGGTAAAAATGCTGCTGCAACTGCTTAAATGTTGAAAACAGCTTACCAAGATGAATCAATGGGAAAAACTCGAGCGCACGAGTGGTAGACTCGATTTAAAAATGGCGACATGTAGGCTGATGACAAACATTTTTCTGGACGTCCATCAACTACCAGAGTCGACGATAATATTGAAACAATTCGAGAGCTTGTGCCCACAGACCGTCGACAGACAACTGATCACCTGTGAGAGATCCGTGGGTTATCCTGGGGCTCGGTTCAGGAACTGGTGGCAGAAAGGGACTGGTTCTTCCACCACAACAAGGCACCTGCACACACAGCCATCTCTGTTAGACAGTTTTTGGATAAAAATGGCGTAGTTCGGCTGCCCCACGCACCTTGCTCGTCTGACCTAGTTTCGAGAGTCTTTTTCTTATTTCCACGCATAAAAAAGGGCGTGAAAGGACACCGATTTGACAACACTGAAGAAGTCAAGAAAGAACGAGGAACAGCTATCAGCCATTTCTAAAGACGACTACAAGAAATGTTTCGAACACTGGAAGCATCAGTGGGTCAAATGGTCTGTAGTAATGGAAAGATTTTGAAGTGGATAAGGTTGTTTCGTTAACGAATTGAAAGTATATTGCGTTTAAATGATAATTCCGGTTTTTTGGGTCCCCCCCGTATATGTGAAACATCGCTAGATTATTTTTCACGAGGATAGTATATCATTGACCGATGTATGTACACGACTTTGTGACAACTGTGGTTTTGCTGTTTTGTCCAATGTTTATGTCGCAGATATATGAAGTAGCATCTCTTATGAAATGTGGACTAGGTCACGTGACAGTCTACCTAAGCCTGAATATCCGAGTTACATATAGTAGCGGTCCATTTCAGCCAATTCAGCCGGATCGACCTAACACACCTAGCCTTTCCCTGCATTGGGCCTATAACTTGCAGTCACGACGCAAGTTAAGTATAATATACAGAACTTTGCGATCTTTTCCGATGCGTTAAGATCCAGCTGTGGCTCGCAGACAGACTAAAGTTTCAGCACAAAAGAGGACACCACTCTTTTAGCTCACATCTGATTTCTATACAAATTGTAAATAGCTTTTCGCTCCCTGTATATGTCAGGCTAAATATAATATCTACATTGTCTGAATTAAATTCTGTAGACAATTGTGGTACAACCAGAAAGCACAGAAACATGTCAACTGGGAAATGTAGAAGTAACAAGTGGCTTTGATAATAACTGACTTGGATATGCTATACCGAATTGAAAAAAAAAAAAAAAAAATGGAAATTTGTGGTAAGGTCTTAAGGGACCAAACTGCGGAGGTCATTGTTCCCTAAGCTTACTCACTACTTAATCCAACTTAAACTAACTTAGGCTAAGGACAACACACACACACACCCATGCCCGAGGGAGGACTCGAACCTCCGACAGAGGGAGCCGCAAGAAATGAAAAAAACTGAAAGAGAGGGACTAGTCGTAGTAATCTGGAATTAGGTAAGTAGATTCTGTTAAAACTTGGGGTTTTACATATTTTCATCTAATTCCAACAGAGGTATGAAAAACTTGACATAGGGATCAGACAGCCATTACTCTAACCAGGAAAAGATAATTAAACAATATCATTATTTACAGAGCTATTACTATTTTAAATACAATTCACAAAATGTAATGACAGATATTAAATATCTCAGTTGGAAGAAAAACTTGGCAATCCTGTTGTGGTAATGTTTTTGTAATAAATCAGGTAATTCTAAAAGTTCGAAAATCCAGCTTTATTAAATTTAGAAAGGTCGTGTGACAGTGTTTACGGGAAGACGTTATGGATGGTAATCTGAGAAAACAGCTATCCAAACAAGTTGAACGTTTATTTCAGCATCAGAATCGTCAAAATTGTCATGAATATTGGAACTAAATTATTGTCAGAGACTGAAAGTAACCAGAGAAATTGGTTATTTTCATATCGACATCGATGACGTTATAAGAATCTGGAATCAGGCCTCTACATTGGATGTAGTTTCACGACAATCATTCTTTGGAAGTCAAACAGGCGGCCAACAGTAGGTGAATTCCTAAATATATTGATTATTACTAAAAGTGAATACAAACTGCAACACATAATAAGTTAGATCTGTTGATCTTTGATACAATTTAAAGATATCAACAATGAAAACCAAGGTAATGGTGTTTCTAGGATAGGAACCAGAGATCAGTAGTCTGCAGCTATGGCAAAACATCGGGAAATTTCTCACGTCCAGTGTAATGAGCAGTCAATTTAAAACGAAACAGATGGAAACTGTTTATTATTTCAAAAGTAATCGCTAAAGCTTTCGATACATTTATTCCACTGTGAGACAAGACGGTTAATATCTTCATTGTTGCCCGAGGAACATCAGCAGCAATATGTGAGCCCGCTACCAGTCATGGTTGCGTAGGAAACCGCAAACATTCTCCCGTGAAGACATTGACATTCACGTCTCACTGTGGGAGAACTGATTTAACATCTATGGCAATTACTTTTGAAATAAATAGACGGTTAATTTACCTTTTTCATCTGACTCGTTTTCATTTGACTGTCCCTTGTATATCAGTTACAAGACAATGTATGATGTGAACAGGAAGAAAATTAAACGTTTGTTATAGAATATGTAGTGGTATCACAGAAACACTAAAACTTAATGCCACGAGACAGACGTAAAAGGAATTTAATGAAGTTATGGCAGTTCCCACCTTAACGTATGGAGCAGACTGTTGGGCACCACGAAAGAAACACCTTAGATGATGGAAAACATAAAAAAAGATATTATAGTGGGATGAGGCTGCCACACATGTTTGTTGAGATCGGAGTAGGATGCTTCAAAGTTGCAAGGCAGAAGTATGTAGAACGAGATAGTCAACTGACGTAGATTCATAGGAACCGGCGCTCACTACGTAGCTCACGCAATGCACCATGGGGCAGAGTTGCAGCAGCAGAAGTGACAAAGTCAGCGCCTTCACGAGTGCAGTTCTGAGTCAGGGCCTGGACGCAGGCACGCAGCGCAGTAAAGCTCCCTTGTAAGCAGGTCTTGCTGCTTAGCACAAATGAGCAACCAGCTATAAAATCTTTCTGCTGTGTATTTCTGTCTGTATACCGTGTACAGTTTTCACACCATTGCTGAGTACAATGCTAAAAGCAAGAATATGCAAATGGTAAGACAAAGTAAAAAATGAAAAAGTTTTAAAAATTTCCAAAATATTAGATTCAATCTGGCATAGAATTACTACCTGTAGATGTGCACTTACATCTGAGACCATTAAGATATTTCGCTGTGCACTGGGCAGGATGTCATACTATTTCACTCCATTATCGAATACTAACAAGAGAAAGTCCCCATCCCACCCCCCTCAGATTTAGTGGTAAGTTAGTCCATTGGTTCGCCAGTCAGAAACTGAAAGCAAATCAAGCATGAAAACAGGAAGGTGTCCTAAACTGTAGGAAAAACAAAGAAAAATAGAAGCAGTACACTGTATCGAGCAATACTGGTGATTATCGTGTTGTGGTTGTATGGTCACGGTGTTGGGCTGCCACGCGAGATATCCCGGTTCATATTTCACTCGATCCCATAACTTTTTTTTCTCACAAAATTACGAACTTTCCATCCGGTCATTGACGTATCTTTTCGCAATGTTCAAATTTCTGTATGTGTCGTGGTGTAATGTCAATTTGCAACAGCGACGTGTAACGAAGGGACCTCAGACGTACGTACCTCCTATTTGTTGTACACAGGTATCACAAGTTACGACTCTTGAGTTCCGGTTTTACAAGTTTTACTCTTGAATTCCTTTGCTGTAACAAAGCCCACACCCGTTTGGTTTCTGATTTCATTTTTATGAGAGGTCTATGCGGCATCTCGCCTGCTGTCACTATGCAACATATTTACTTGCGACGGTAATATAATCTTACCACATAACTCTTATTACTGTTTGCATACTTGATTTGTATTCAGTTTTTGATGGGCTATCCAGTGGACCAACTTACCAGTAAATCTGAGGGTGATGTGATGGGGAGCTTCCCTTGTAAGCTAAAAGCGAACATTCAAATAATAAGATATAAAGTAAAAATAAAATAATTAACATGTAAGGTGACATACATTTACGAAAAATGCACTTACTTCTTAAACCAGTAACATCATTT
Source organism: Schistocerca cancellata (assembly GCF_023864275.1). Lineage (NCBI taxonomy): Eukaryota > Metazoa > Arthropoda > Insecta > Orthoptera > Acrididae > Schistocerca > Schistocerca cancellata. Next base: position 726,906,853 of record NC_064627.1, read on the forward strand.
CACTTTGCTGTGACTGTGCAGGATGACATATACTCTGTTCAGCACATTTACTCAACGTGATATAAATGGTACAAAATTAACGTTTTATAGGAATGCAGCACTTTATCGTACAATCACCTCGTATTTGGGCAAATCAGCTCAAAGCAGGTAAACATAAAACTAGCACATGCCTTTATGACGGAACTAAGAAAGTGATTTAAAAGAAAGTAGACTCTAAAGCACCTTACACATTAAAATGTAGAAATATCACAGATACATACTTACTGGTGGCGGGTGTCATCTGGCCTTATGTGATCAGCTTTGGAGGTGGCGTTGTGAATCATCATCTTTGCATTGATATGTGAACATCAGATCATTAATAACAGGAAGAGACCGTAACGTTATGAGCATAAAGAAACCATAGTCTGTAAGGATAAAACGAAAAAACTACAAAAGCCAGTGAATCAAGACCAATGACCACGCTGTTTGATCTCCTCCCCCAAAACAACCAACCAACCAATGAATCAGTCATAACGGTGTAATACGGGTCAGAAATTTTATAATCAATGCTAAACATAACAATAATTGTGAAAAAATGGACAGGCTGAGGGGGAAGAAGAGGACAAGATGATGTTATGCGCAGATCGTATAGTATTAAGGAAAAAAAGGAAGTGAAGAGTGTGATTGGAAGGACTGAAAGGGTGAAAGGAGGCAAGCCGTTAAATAAGTGTGCACGGTCCAGCTGTAGAGTACAGACGATAAGCAGGAAATCTAGTGTTAGAAGTAGGCATATGTGCGGTGGGGTTTGGTAGGAGAGGGTGGATTGGAGGAGGAGAATAAAAAAAAACATTCCGTCTTCAGGCCACGAGTGGCCTACCGGGACCATCCGACCACCGTGTCATCCTTGGTGGAGGGACGTGGGGTCAGCACACTGCTCTCCCAGTCGTAAGATGGTATTCTTGACCGAACCCGCTACTATTCGGTCGAGTGGCTCCTCAATTGGCATCGCGTGGCTGAGTGCACCCCGAAAAATCGCAACAGCGCATGGCAGCCTGGATCGTGACCCATCCAAGTGCCGACCACACCCGACAGCGCTTAACTTCGGTGATCTCACGGGAACCGGTGTATCAGCTACGGCAAGGCCGTTGCCCGAGGAGGGGAAAAAGCAAAAGAAATCTAGATATTTGACTGAGTACTAAAAATAGGTAGATCAGAACATGGTGCAGGGCTGGTAGAAGGTTTGGGAGGAGAGGGGCAACCAATTATGACGGATAGTAAGAGAAGAAGGCTTAGCAGGAAAGGGCAAGAAACTACGACTGACATAATGAAAAACAAGGAGCTTAAGGAAGGGGGGAAGAAGATTAATTAATTGGATTGGACTAGTATAGTAATGATGGCAGGGGGGACAGGGATGAGAGAATTGGCTGAGTGCGATAAGAGGCTAACTGGCGGAAATGTTTAATGAAATGCAAGGAGTGGAAGTGAAAAAGAAGAATGACGACTATTCAGATGACCACACAAGGGACGGGACAGCAGTTGGTCCAGTACACCCATTGAATGATTCACGCACATGTAATACTAGTCAGAAAAAGAAGAAGAAGAAGGAATGGGGTTATTGAGGAAAAAGGGAGAGGGAGACTGGGGTGTGGGATGACTAAGGCAGAGTGGGGAAACGAAGGGGGAGCATGCACATGGGACTGCACTTGCAATTTCACATCCAAATGTGCATATGAAATATGCAAGATTAGAACACTATATAGTAACCATGATTCGCTTATAGAAATCTAATAATGCTCTACAAATTATATGGCATGGTTAATGGCTCCTTACTGGATAAAACCACATAAATAGATAACTTTGGTTAAAAAGTATAGAATATTAAAAATTTAGTTTCAGCTGAAGAAAACATATTGTACATGGTGCCTATGAGAGGGAGAACTTAAAAACACATAAAATGTAATTGTTCAAATACGTCACAACGAAGCATACTGGCCGGCCTTGTGGCCGTGCGGTTCTAGGCGCTTCAGTCTGGAATCGCGTAACTGCTACGGTCGCAGGTTCCAATCCTGCCTCGGGCATGGATGTGTGTGATGTCCTTAGTTTAGTTAGGTTTAATTACTTCTAAGTTCTAGGCGACTGATGACCTCAGAAGTTAAGTCGCATAGTGCTCAGAGCCATTTGAAGCATACTAGTTAACATGCTTGCAATAGGAAATACATAGTATCAATGATATGCTCGAAGAAATGAATTAATGCATTACATATTATATAACAAGTGATAATAATATCTTAGTTGAAAAAACCACCCAATGAAAAATAATATTGGTTCACCACAAGCCGTATACAACCGTGAACAAGTTCATCGTATCTTATTAACAACAGATGCAAATTAAGAGTGCTGCAAAGAGGTTTTCTGGGTATGAGGTATTTACAGATACCTCCAGTATCCAGCAGGTACAGAGAACCTTAACATCGAGGCTACCTGCACAAAAGTTGTTACATGCTTCAATTGTGGAATGTAACAGTATTGTTTCGCTCTAAGATCATAGTAAATTAGATTTAAAATAATGCTGAGAAGAACTCTACAGTAATTCAAAACATAAATAGTAATACACGCATTTGCAGTGTCAACAGGCAACCAAAATACATGGCTCTTACACACTGATTTTTAGGAGCTTTTAATAAAGTACATTAGTCCAGAATACCTTACCCATACCTAACCGAGACAGGAAATCTATAGGCAACACTGAAATAAAACACAGTACCAAGTGTCCAGAAATGTTTGTAACTGTTACAACAACATACTAGTTTTGATATTACAACTATGATGCAACTACTTAGGTACACAACATTAAAAGAACAGAACAGTGTAATTTTGTTGTAAGCTGAAGGGACATATTGTAATGGTCTTCTATGAGAAGGAAAATTTCAAATATGTAACAGGAAGTTCCACACACAGGACTTTGGTTTCTTCATGCTGCATGCATTATGTTCACTTATGATGTAAACGAATTGATGTTTACATGTATATGCAAATATGATAATTCACAATGCCATCTTCAAATGTAATCACATACGGTCCGATGATATTTAATACCAGTAAGCTTGCATCTCTGATACTTCTATATTTTGATGTGTAACTTCTTCTAGAGTATAAGTTCTTTGACATTACTTTCAGCGTTACGTCTTAAGGCATGTGCTAATCTTGTGTTTACCTGCTTTTGGGCTGATTTTCCCAGATATTATGTGCTTGTACGATAACGCGCTGCATTCCTACAATACGTTAATTTTATATTATTTATATCGTGTTAAGCAAATGTGTTAGACTGTGCGTAAGTCATCCTGCACAGTACATAGCAAAATGATATCATGTTGATCGAAGGAGTAGGAGCATCTCTCGCTACCCTGTATCAGATTACATCTAATTTTTCATTTTATTTCTTTACTTTTTTGTTTTCCTTTTAACAGTGTACTCGATAACGGCGCGAAAGCGGAAATCTAAAATATACACAGGAAATACACAGAAATAGAGAGTCCAATGGCAATGTATCCCTTTAAAATATACTATCAGAGTGTGGCTCAACATTATCGAAAACTCTTAAGACAGTTTTTGGTGGGCTTTGGATAAGAGGCAACTTAGTGTGGCAGCGAACCAGTGACCTCCGACCTAGGAGGCAGCGTCAGTGGCAACCGAACGTAAACGTGAGGTTGCAAAGTGTGTAAATACAGGACAAGGGGCGGTTCGCCAGTTGTCAGGTGCGGGCGGCACGTTACTCCCGGGATGGAGGCATGGAATCGGTTGGCGCTAGGACTGTTGATATTTAAAAAATATCGGCGATCCAATATATCGATATTTAAATAATATAATTATCGGCTCTGAAATATCAAAAAATTATCCATATATAGAGAGATATAAATGGAAAAATACGACGTGTTGACAGATAAAAATATCGGCTGTAAATTGTAAATATACTGCCAGTTTTAGAGATTTATTATTAGTTAGTATTAACAAGCTATCAGTCTGTCTATTCCCTTTAGACCAAGAACTGAAAGGAAAACGATGCACGTTCGCGCTTGGTAAAATGGTTCAAATGGCTCTGAGGTCATCGGTTCCCTAGAACTTAGAACTACTAAACCCTAACCACCCTAAGGACATCACATACATCCAAGCCCGAGGCAGGATTCGAACCTGCGACCGTAGCGGTCTCGCGGTTCCTAACTGTAACGCCTAGAACCGCTCGGCCACTTAGGCCGGCTGCGCTTGGTAATAACCACATTCCTAACAGTGGTAACTGCATGTAAGTAGCACAATAAAAGGTGTCCGATGGTTTCCTCGTTCGGTTTCGTCACATACCTGATTTGTCCGGAGCACTTCATTTCGACTTCCCTGCTTCTTCATTTCTGACAACGCCAGCGACATAGCAGTTGTCGTGTCAAAATTGCTTAGTGAAGCTATATGTCGCCGTTTCTGTTGTAAGCGCCGACGGCATCAGCATTTCCTCTCACACGTCTCCGTCCTCCGCAAACCAGTCTTGTCTTTTAGATTTTTGTTCATAATTTTCAGCAATTGTTTTTTAAGAATGTCGATCTGCAGAAATAGCATACTAGTTGTGTTAAAAACTGGTTTTCAGTGCAACTGGTGTGCTGTTTCTTCACATCGGAAATCTTGTTATTCCATTCACACCGCCACCCCCAGGTGACATCGTACTTGTTTTGTGCCACCTACACTTGCTTCACACAGTAAAAGAGAAAGACTGGGCGTGGTCAAGCTCAAAAAGTAGTAAGACGACTCCACACAGTGTGTTTCAAAAGAACAACTTCAAATATTTACCGAAAGTTGTGAAAAAAATAATACGAAGAAATATTGGCAATCGATATTTCCATTTCCATATCGATATATTTTAACGTCGAGGGTTATTTATGGCCGATATATGTCTATATATTTGGATAAAATATCGATTTCCGTATTTTTATCAATAGCCCTAGTTGACGTCAGCCAGCAGATCGTTCCTTCGTCGAGGCACCAGTTGAGCTCCCGGTAGTATTGATCATGGGCTGTCCACAGATAGCAGAAGTGGAAACAGCATCTGGTAGGAGTTAGGACGGATGACCCACATCAGTTCGGAGACTGGTGGGAAGTACCTCTCAGAGGTGTTGATGGACAGTGACAAATCATACACAGCTGGAGCCGACAGTATTTATTGTCGCTCGATCCACCGTGTTGGGACTAGACATCAGTTTCGATAACATAGGTTCTGGAAGCGGCGGCACGACGCTACAATGCGATTAGGAACATGCACATCGGGACAGAACCAGGCATGAAATATACCACACACAAATTTGCACAATAAACTTGAGAAAACATTTTCTGAATATGTTGCAAACAAGCATCCCAAATCAACCGTGTATCATACGGGAGAAGATCATGGGAAATATTGAGGATATGATAGTTAAAACCAGAACAGGCTTTTTCGAAGCCTAAGTATGAGAAGAAATAACAAGAAAGGACCGAAAACTGCTATTTTGCTTCTTTTTACTCTCAAATGATACTGCAAAGAGAAAAAAATTATACTCTTTAAACCTCCTCACTTAAAATTAACATGTCAAACAGCCACGAACATCAAACATTTATGAACGAGAAGACATTTATAAATGGGTATTGGTAATATATTTAGAAATTAACATTAAGCAAATACTACTTCTTTTTTTTTTATGCCTCTGTCTCGGATAGGCATAGGGTCGGCATTGTGACTAGCAGATTTGGCATGGTTAACGAACTGAGTGGCCAGATACCTTTCTGTTCGCCATCCCATTACCCTCTGAGACGGAATAAGTGGAACGCAACTGTCTGCGTGTAGTATATGTAAAAGTGAGGGAAAGTTCTCGAAATGTTTGCTAATCGTGTAATTCAGGCGAGACTTTGACACCAGCACGTAATGCATCTAGTGGGATGTGGAAAACCGCCTAAAAACCAAATCCAAACTGTGCAGCACACAGGTCTTCGTCACCTTTTGCGCCATGCGCACCTCCTTCTCCCCGAGACGACACCTCAACACGCACAGATATTCAGGCACAGCAAATTAAATAAATTCTGTATTCCCTTATGTATCACATGAAATTTCATTCATAATCTATTTTACCACAGACCTACCTCAATATTTTTTGTTAGTTTCCACCAACAATCCCGTCTGTTCTTTGCAGTTCAAGTTCCAGACGCACGCCAGAGTAATTGCTGCGTCCGTCCGCAGCTCGTGGTCGTGCGATAGCGTTCTCGCTTCCCACGCCCGGGTTACCGGGTTCGATTCCCGGCGGGTCAGGGATTCTCTCTGCCTCGTGATGACCGGGTGTTGTGTGATGTCCTTAGGTTAGTTGGGTTTAAGTAGTTCTAGGCTCTAGGGGATTGATGACCATAGCTGTTAAGTCCCATAGTGCTCAGAGCCATTTGAACCAACTGCTGCGTCCTGTGTCACCAGTCTGCCTCAAGTAATCACATCTAGGGCCGCACCTCTTGTTATTTCCCACATATATACTTTGCATTAGAGTTTCCAACAGCTAATTGTATCGTAATATTTTTCCAGTGTGTCTGCCTTACCGATACATTAGCTTTTAAATGACGTATTGTTTTCTATTATTCATTGCACGACCATTTCATGCATTACAAGAAAATTTATCCCGTATAATCTTCTCTTGTATCTCCACATGTCAATGGCTTCTCACGGTCCTGTCTTCACCTGCCTGCTACAGTCACAGCTATTCAAGAATAATTTTCTATTTTGAAGATTTCTAGTAACTGTTTGTAGCAACTATTTCGTTCTGCGGAAACATGGTTTCTTTTGTGCAATCTTTACCTCAGCAGCATTCTCGTATTTTGCATGCATGTCCAAAGGAACATTGAATCGTTATCAGAATAACACAGGCACTGCAATATCGTATTTATCTGCTGATACCAGGCAAGTAACTTTCAAATACAACGTCTGACCTGTACGGGAATATACACACATAAAAAAAAAGTTTTTTTATCACCTCGGATCCGAGAGTTCCGGAACCTGTACAGAAAATTTGAATACAGATCAACATAAACGTCATTTCCGCCCTTTTTATTGCTCATGAAAATCACACATTGCATGTGGTACCAACATGAAGCGAGACCTTCAGAGGTGGTGGTCCAGATTGCTGTACACACCGCTACCTCTAATACACAGTAGCACGTCCTCTTGCTTTGATGCATGCCTATATTAGCCTGGCATACTATCCACAATCTCATTAAGGCACTGTTGGTCCAGATCGTCCCACCCCTTAACGGCGATTCGGCGTAGGACCCTCAGAGTGGTTGGTGGGTCACGTCATCCATAAACAGCCATTTTCAGTCTATCCCTGGCATGTTCGATAGGGTTCACGTCTGGAGAAGATGCTGGCCACTCTGGTCGAGAGATGTCGCTATCCTGAAGGAATCTCTAACACCGAAAATGCAGGATGTATGGCACCTGCTACCGATATATAACTTTTTTTAATTGTATGTAAATATTTGTAATTTAAATGCTTTATTTTTAATAATGAAGTACATTGCTTTACTGTATGTGTACATTTAGGTAGAAGTCTGTTGACGTTTTATTGTATTTATCTGTGTTTTACTGTTAACTTCTAAGCTCTGGGAAAAGCCAAAGGAATTGTTATTTGCATCGACTAGCAACGATAATAGCAATGCTTGTGCGTTGTAAAATCTTTGGGTAGGGAGTTGTTGCGCAGAGTGCGCGGAGAGAGAAGAGACGGGATTCCAGCGCTTGTAGGGTGCGGAAGTGTGGTGTTAACGTCCTCGCAGTAGAGTGTACCATTTTCGGCGGCATTATGTACGCAAGCGGGCCAGTTGTCTAGAGCAGGAGTACGGACAGTGGACGGGCGGAAAAGGCTGTATTAATTACGATTTCCCGTTCCTATAGTTAGCCGTGGCTCAACAATGTGCTACCGTCTTCAACAACAACAGCAGTTCCAGCATCAAAGTTTCGTCGTTGGCTCCGAGTTTCGTCGTATGCACAGCACTGAAGTAAGACTATTCATTGGTAGAAAGTATTAACGGCTAACCCAGCAGCACAACTGAATGTGATCTGACTGATAAGATTTATTCAAATAATAATCAGTTAAGCTCAGGGCGATTGTGTCCTCATTGCCCCCAGACATTGTTGCCAAGCAGGATCCTTGTTCCTTTTTTTTTTCTAATACGCTAACTGAGTGTCATAAGAAACAAATTGCATAGTTACAGCCAGTTTATTATTGAATAATTTCTCATTTAAAAATTTTAGCCTCCGTATACTTTCAATTAACTGTTGTACAACAGAGGCTTCAGTGTATGACTAAAGTAAAGCAATTTCATTTTTCGAGTTTGAGAATCAATCATTAAAAAAATTCAAATCTAAAGAAGTGCACAAATTAAGAGTGCGGAAGTTTTATTTATTTTACATATAGCTAGGAGAAAATGGCTGTTTGGTTTGGTATGTATTCTAGTATTTAATTCTGATAAAGTCAGTAAAAAAGGCTCAGTTGTTCAGACAATAATATGAAATCCGATTTGCAAAGTAAGTAACGGCAAAGTAAAAAGTGCTTGCTTTTTTTCTAAATTTCTTTGATGACGTTATGCTGAGGTCACTGAAAGTCATTGTTCACGTAACGAAGTTCAGTACTAACATAAAGTTTAATGGCACATTTTCAAATCATTACTCGATTCCCTTTTTCAAACTTTAATGCCAAACATAACGTAAGAGTGACTTCTCAGTTTTCTTTATCATTACATACGCACTTAAAATTAGTGTCAAGAAAAACGTGGCAACCTTTACTTGCCACATCGGTGTTTAATAATACGAGTTTTTCTTTCCTATCGTCTTGTCAGAATTTTGGATGTAAATTGCCCTAGTGGGCTGGCGACCGTTAATTACTTCCATTTTGTTCATTAGTGTAACTTTTGGATTCATGATCAGTGGTACCCCTTTCTGTCCAGTGATGTTCGTGAGTGAATGCACAAAATAACTTTTATTTTCCAAATTATAGCCCTGTTCGGTTTAATTACTTTTTTTAGTAGACTTTCTATCAGAAGGGTCTGTTGTACACTTTCCTCCTACTTATCGGTATCACTTCTTCGGCAAAGATAGCCTTATACAATTAGAAAAAATCGATTAGGCATACACGCAATCCACGGTCATATTTTATATCGCAAGCAGGATAGGCCGATGGGTAAGAGGGAGGTTACAAAGCCATTCAAAGATGTGCTCGATGGGGCGCGAATTGTCGTCCATGAAGACGAATGCCTCACCAATATGCGGCCGATATGGTCCACTATCGGTCGGAGGATGGCGTTCATGTACCGTACAGCCGTTATGGCGCCTTTCGTGACCGCCATCTGCGTACGTCGGCCCCACATAATGCCACCCCAAAACAACAGGGTACCTCCACATTGCTACACTCGCTGGACGTTGTGTCTAAGACATTCAGCCTGACCGGGTTGCCTCCAAACACGTCTCCGACGATTGTCTGGTCAAAGGCATATACGACACTCATCGGTGAAGAGAACGTGATGCCATTCGTGAACGGTCCATTCGGCATGTTGTTGGGCCCAACTGTACCGCGCTGCGCGGTGAAGTGGTTGTAAAGATGGACCTTGCCATTGAAGTCGGGAGTGAAGTTGGACATCAAGCATCCTACTGCGCACAGTTTGAGTTGTAACACGAAGAGCATTATTCAACATGGTGGCGTTGCTGTCAGGGTTCCTTCGAGCCAAAATCCGTAGGTAGAGGTCATCCACTGCAGTAGAATCCCTTGGGCGGCCTGAACGAGGCATGTTATCGACAGTTATAGTCTCTGTGTATCTCCATGTCAGAACAACATCGCTTTGTTTCACTCCGAGACGCCTGGACACTCCCTTGTTGAGTGACAATGGAGGCGCGACCGAACCGCGGTATTGACCCTCTAGGCATGGTTCACCTACAGACAACAGGAGCCATATACGTCTATCCTGGTGGAATGATTAGAACTAATCGGCTGTCGGACCCCATCGGTTTGATAGGCGCTGCTGATGTATGGTTGTTTACATCTATGGGCGGGTTTACTGACATCTCTGCACAGTAAGGGACTGTGTCTGTTATTCAATATCCACAGTCAACGTGTATCTTTAGTAATTCTGGGAACCGGGGTGATGCAAAACTTTTTTTTGATGTGTGTACGTAATGAATGTACGACTAGGGGTTGTAGACTTGACGACATATGGAATTTTGGGTCTAGCCATGAGTCGTGCACAGATAGGCAAATGGTAAGGTGACCGCTCGAGATAAGGGGGAAATACAGTTTTCATTGTTGTCATTCCATTCTACAGCCAATGGTAGAACTTATCGCAATTGCGAATTCATTTGATTTTTTGAATAGTCTCTTGGCCATCCCCACTCCAGTATCATAGTTTTCTTTTCTTTCAGAAGATAACCCACTGTCATTTTCAGTACAAAAGTAATCGTAAAATGGTCTGTAGTGGAAAAAAAGGAACGAATTCTGGTAACTTTAAAATAAGACGAGTATTCAGCGTTGGCAAATACAGGTATCGTAATCTTGCCATCACTTCGGACATGTTGGTTATCGCATTCCATAAATTATAGAGATTCAGATTCTCATATTTGTTAAATTTTTTCATGTAATGAACATTTCTGGAGATTTACATCGCATTTCAGTGTGCTCAGAGAAGGGTCCTTTCACTAAGTTTCCTGCTTCGATACAGCACAGCTCCTTCCAATGCTGAACAATCTGCTCCGTCATTATATTGACGCAGTCGGTTGCCCCAGCGTTGCGCCCATTAAATCGCCGGCTTTCAGGGTGCGGATACAAAAGGAAAAAGCTGAAGGCATTCCGTTCGGGAGCCAATGGGCGCTTAATCGCTGCTTAATCACAGGGAAGGCAGTCCGGTGGCAGGGTTGGTCGAAGTGCGCACCGCGAGTCGATACGGGGCGGACCGGCCGGTCAGCAGAGCCGGCGGCTGATTCCGGGGCGCGGTGTGGCGCGGCGCGGTCTTTCACGGGGGCGGCGCTGACAGCTCCCACTCCGTTTCACCGCAAAAGCCCACCACGCCACTGGTATAGCCTTCAGAAAATCTAAAATTTTATATCGAGAATCACCATCGCTTTCAGTTTGCCTCTCTCCTTATAGAGGCGCTTGTGTATCACTGGTACTTGGAGCGCCAGAATTATGTAAGCTAAGCTGGAAGAGGCACAAAAGATGTCCATAAAATCTATCAAACACACACACACACACACACACACACATAGGGTGGTCCATTCATCGTGACAGGGCCAAATATCTCAGGAAATAAGCGTCAAACGAAAAAACTACAAAGAACGAAACTTGTCTAGCTTGAAGGGGGAAACCAGATAGCGCTATGGTTGGCCCGCTAGATGGCACTGCCATAGGTCAAACGGATATCAACTGCGTTTTTTTTTTTCAAATAGGAACCCCCATTTGTTATTACATATTCGTGGAGTACGTAAAGAAATATGAATGTTTTATTTGGACCACTTTTTTCGCTTTGTGATAGATGGCGCTGTAATAGTCATAAACGCATAAGTACATGGTATCGCGTAACATTCCGCCAGTGCGGACGGTATTTGCTTTGTGATACATTACCCGTATCAAAATTGACCGTTTACCAATTGCGGAAAAGGTCGATATCGTGTTGATGTACCACTATTGTGATCAAAATGCCCAACGGGTGTGTGCTACGCATGATGCTCGGTATCCTGGACGACATCATCCAAGTGTACGGACCGTTCGCTGGATAGTTACGTTATTTAAGGGAAAGGAAGTGTTCAGCCACATTTGAAACGTCAACCACGACCTGCAACAAATCATGATGCCCAAGTAGGTGTTTTAGCTGCTGTCGCGGCTAATCTGCACGTCTGTAGAAGACAAACTGCGCGAGAATCGGGAATCTCAAAAACGTCGGTGTTGAGAATTCTACAACATCAATTGCTCCCGTACCATATTTCTATGCACAAGGAATTGCATGGCGACGACTTTGAACGTCGTGTTCAGTTCTTCCACTGGGCACAAGAGAAATTACTGGACGATGGAAGATTTTTTGCACGCGTTCTACTTAGCGATGAAGCGTCATTCACCAACAACGGTAACGTAAACCGGTATAATATGTATTATTGGGCAACGGAAACTCCATGATGGCGGGTTAATGTATGGTGCGACATTATGGGAGGAAGGATAATTGGCCCCCCATTTTATTGATGGCAATGTAAATGGTGCAATGTATGCTGATTTCCTACGTAATGTTCTACCGATGTTACTACAAGGTGTTTCAATGAATGACAGATTGGCTACGTACTTCCAACATGATGGATGTCCAGCACATAGCTCGCGTGCGGTTGAAGCGGTATTGAATAGCATGTTTCATGACAGGTGGATTGGTCGTCGAAGCACCATACCATGGCCCGCACGTTCACCGGATCTGACGTCCACGGATTTCTTTCTGTGGTGGACGTCCCCGGATTTCTTTCTGCAGGTGGTCGCTCATGTCGGCACCAATGATGTGTGTCGCTATGGATCGGAGGAAATCCTCTCTGGCTTCCGGCGGCTATCTGATTTGGTGAAGACTGCCAGTCTCGCTAGCGGGATGAAAGCAGAGCTTACCATCTGCAGCATCGTCGACAGGACTGACTGCGGACCTTTGGTACAGAGCCGAGTGGAGGGTCTGAATCAGAGGCTGAGACGGTTCTGCGACCGTGTGGGTTGCAGATTCCTCGACTTGCGCCATAGGGTGGTGGGGTTTCGGGTTCCGCTGGATAGGTCAGGAGTCCACTACACGGAACAAGCGGCTACACGGGTAGCAGGGGTTGTATGGCGTGGGCTGGGCGGTTTTTTAGGTTAGGTGGCCTCGGGCAAGTACAGAAAGGGCAACAGCCTCAACGGGTGTGGGGCAAAGTCAGGACATGCGGGGACCAAGCAGCAATCGGTATTGTAATTGTAAACTGTCGAAGCTGCGTTGGTAAAGTACCGGAACTTCAAGCGCTGTTAGAAAGCACCGAAGCTGAAATCGTTATAGGTACAGAAAGCTGGCTGAAGCCAGAGATAAATTCTGCCGAAATTTTTACAAAGTTACAGACGGTCTTCAGAAAGGATAGATTGCATGCAACCAGTGGTGGAGTGTTCGTCGCTGTTAGTAGTAGTTTATCCTGTAGTGAAGTAGAAGTGGATAGTTCCTGTGAATTATTATGGGTGGAGGTTACACTCAACAACCGAGCTAGGTTAATAATTTGCTCCTTTTACCGACCCCCCGACTCAGCAGCATTAGTGGCAGAACAACTGAGAGAAAATTTGGAATACATTTCACATAAAATTTCTCAGCATGTTATAGTCTTAGGTGGAGATTTCAATTTACCAGATATAGACTGGGACACTCAGATGTTTAGGACGGGTGGTAGGGACAGAGCATCGAGTGACATTATACTGAGTGCACTATCCGAAAATTACCTCGAGCAATTAAACAGAGAACCGACTCGTGGAGATAACATCTTGGACCTACTGATAACAAACAGACCCGAACTTTTCGACTCTGTAAGTGCAGAACAGGGAATCAGTGATCATAAGGCCGTTGCAGCATCCCTGAATATGGAAGTTAATAGGAATATAAAAAAAGGGAGGAAGGTTTATCTGTTTAGCAAGAGTAATAGAAGGCAGATTTCAGACCACCTAACAGATCAAAACGAAAATTTCTGTTCCGACACTGACAATGTTGAGTGTTTATGGAAAAAGTTCAAGGCAATCGTAAAATGCGTTTTAGACAGGTACTTGCCGAGTAAAACTGCGAGGGACGGGAAAAACCCACCGTGGTACAACAACAAAGTTAGGAAACTACTGCGAAAGCAAAGAGAGCTTCACTCCAAGTTTAAACGCAGCCAAAACCTCTCAGACAAACAGAAACTAAACGATGACAAAGTTAGCGTAAGGAGGGCTATGCGTGAAGCGTTCAGTGAATTCGAAAGTAAAATACTAGGTACCGATTTGACAGATAATTCTAGGAAGTTCTGGTCTCGTTAAATCAGTAAGTGGCTTGAAACAGCATATCCAGACACTCCGGGATGATGATGGCATTGAAACAGAGGATGACAAGCGTAAAGCTGAAATATTAAACACCTTTTTCCAAAGCTGTTTCACCGAGCAAGACCGCACTGCAGTTCCTTCTCTAAATCCTCGCACAAACGAAAAAAGGGCTGACATCGAAATAAGTGTCCAAGGAATAGAAAAGTAACTGGAATCACTCAACAGAGGAAAGTTCACTGGACCTGACGGGATACCAATTCGATTCTACACAGAGTACGCAAAAGAACTTGCCCCCCTTCTAACAGCCGTGTACCGAAAGTCTCTAGAGGAACGGAAGGTTCCAAATGATTGGAAAAGAGCATAGGTAGTCCCAGTCTTCAAGAAGGGTCGTCGAGCAGATGCGCAAAACTATAGACCTATATCTCTGACGTCGATCTGTTGTAGAATTTTAGAACATGTTTTTTGCTCGAGTATCATGTCGTTTTTGGAAACTCAGAATCTACTATGTAGGAATCAACATGGATTCCGGAAACAGCGATCGAGTGAGACCCAACTCCCTTTATTTGTTCATGAGACCCAGAAAATATTAGATACAGGCTCACAGGTAGATGCTATTTTTCTTGACTTCCGGGAGGCGTTCGATACAGTTCCGCACTGTCGCCTGATAAACAAAGTAAGAGCCTACGGAATATCAGGCCAGCTGTGTGGCTGGATTGAAGAGTTTTTAGCAAACAGAACACAGCATGTTGTTATCAACGGAGAGCCGTCTACAGACGTTAAAGTAACCTCTGGCGTGCCACAAGGGAGTGTTATGGGACCATTGCTTTTCACTATATATATAAATGACCTAGTAGATAGTGTCGGAAGTTCCATGCGGCTTTTCGCGGATGATGCTGTAGTATACAGCGAAGTTGCAGCATTAGAAAATTGTAGCGAAATGCAGGAAGATCTGCAGCGGATAGGCACTTGGTGCAGAGAGTGGCAACTGACCTTTAACATAGACAAATGAAATTTATTGCGAATACATAGAAAGAAGAATCCTTTATTGTATGATGATATGATAGCGGAAGAAACACTGGTAGCAGTTACTTCTGTAAAATATCTGGGAGTATGCGTGCGGATCGATTTGAAGTGGAATGATCATATAAAATTAATTGTTGGTAAGGCGGGTACCAGGTTGAGATTCATTGGGAGAGTCCTTAGAAAATGTAGTCCATCAACAAAGGAGGTGGCTTACAAAACACTCGTTCGACCTATACTTGATTATTGCTCATCAGTGTGGGATCCGTACCAGATCGGGTTGACGGAGGAGATAGAGAAGATCCAAAGAAGAGCGGCGCGTTTCGTCACAGGGTTATTTGGTAACTGTGATAGCATTAAGGAGATGTTTAACAAACTCAAGTGGCAGACTCTGCAAGAGACGCGCTCTGCATCGCGGTGTAGCTTGCTCGTCAGGTTTCGAGAGGGTGCGTTTCTGGATGAGGTATCGAATATATTGCTTCCCCCTACTTATACCTCCCGAGGAGATCACGAATGTAAAATTAGAGAGATTAGAGCGCGCACGGAGGCTTTCAGACAGTCGTTCTTCCCGCGAACCATACGCGACTGGAACAGGAAAGGGAGGTAATGACAGTGGCACATAAAGTGCCCTCCGCCACACACCGTTGGGTGACTGGCGGAGTATAAATGTAGATGTAGATGTAGAAAGTAGAAGGATATTTGCTAATGTGACCCACCGACAACACCTGACAACATGCGTCAGCGCACTGTCAATGCATGTGCGAACATTACGGAAGGCGAACTACTCGCTGTTGAGAGGAATGTCGTTACAAGTATTGCCAAATGCATTGAGATTGACGGACATCTTTTTAAACATTTATTGTATTAATGTGGTATTTACAGGTAATCACGCTGTAACAGCATGCGTTCTCAGAAATGATAAGTTCACAAAGGTACATGTTTCACATTGGAACAACCGAAATAAATTGTTCAAATGCACCTACGTTCTGTATTTTAATTTTAAAAACCCACCCGTTACCAACATTTCGTCTAAATTTGTGAGCCATATGTTTTTACTATTACAGCGCCATCTATCACAAAGCGAAAAAAGTGATCCAACTAAATCATATATATTTCTTTACGTACTGCACGAATATGCAATAAAAATGGGATATATATATATATATATATATATATATATATATATATATATATAGAGAGAGAGAGAGAGAGAGAGAGAGAGAGAGAGAGAGAGAGAGAGAGAGAGAGAGAGAGCGTGTGTACCGGGTACAAACTCTAGGGACTGATCGATGACAGAATACGAAACAAAAAGGTCTTATGTACGTATGTCCGGAAATGCGTAGTTTTCATGTTAGACACCACTTATTCAATCATATTTTGTTACAAAGACGTCGGGCTGTACCATGCAGCTACACTTACAGTACGCATGGTTTCCTCCTAGAGGGTGTTACTGTTGCTCTTAGGTCATGCCCTAGCGGCTTCTCCTGCCACAGTAATTGGCAATGTTGTGACCGATTCACTTCTATTGCTGACTCACCTTGTAGTAGTCACGGGGTCCCGGGTTCGATTCCCGGCGGGGTCAGGGATTTTCACCTGCCTCGAGATGACTGGGTGTTTGTGTTGTCCTCATCATTTCTTCATCATCCAGGAAAGTGGCGAAATTGGACTGAGCAAAGGTTGGGAAATTGTACGGGCGCTGATAACCACGCAGTTGAGCGCCCCACAAACCAAACATCATCATCATCATCACCTTGTAGTGGATGTGGTACAGTGTTGTACACATTTGTTCTGTATTCGAATCGGGAGCTTGCCGACATGATGTTTACTTTTGGAAAGGCAAATGGCAATGAGCAGCAGGCAGCAAGGTTGTATCAGGAGAGCTATCTTCGCCGACAACAACCGCAGCATTCCATGTTTGCAACAGCGTTTCGCCGTTTGTCTGATACGGGGTCGTTTCGGGAAGGAGGAAGGACGTACCCGAAGTATCCGGACACCATACCCTGAGGAAAATGTGACTAACACTGTGAAAGGCAACCGCTCTGTCAGTACCAGGCACCTGGCCCGCCATTGCAGGGTAAACCAGATGACCCTGTGGAACACTCTCCATGACAATTGTTACTATATTTATCACTTACAGCGTGTGCAGGACTTACTAGCGACAGACGTTCCACATCAGGAGTAGTTTTGTCACTGGTCTATTTACCACGATTCCGGTATTTCTGTCATCCATCCTATTCACTGTTGAAGCTACCTTTACAAGGTTCAAATGGCTCTGAGCACTATGGGACTCAACTGCTGTGGTCATAAGTCCCCTAGAACTTAGAACTACTTAAACCTAACTAACCTAAGGACAGCACACAACACCCAGCCATCACGAGGCAGAGAAAATCCCTGACCCCGCCGGGAATCGAACCCGGGAACCCGGGCGTGGGAAGCGAGAACGCTTCCGCACGACCACGAGATGCGGGCACCTTTACAAGGAGTGGTACCTTCAACTTTCATAACAGTCATCTGTGGGATAATATGCAGAATCCCCATGGTATAGTAACAGCAAATCATTAGCATGGGTGCAGGCGGAATGTGTGGGTGCGGGATAATTGGCGACAACATTTTGGGACCAGTCTTCCTACCACGTCACCTAACAGACCGGAACTATCGGCGTTTCTTGTGTTGTGATATTTCCCTCCCCTGCTGGAAGAAGTGACAGTGATGATGCGAAGGGTTATGTGGCGCCTACATGATGCTGCTGTAGCCTTCTTCGCCGTTAACGTCCGAACGCATCTCAGTCGTGTCTCCGTTGCTCGGTTTAATCGGAAGAGGCGGTCCAGTTGCATGGCCTGTTAGTTCACAGAATCTCAACCCGTGGGATTTCTGGTTAGATCGTGTATGTAGAACCCATTACAGATTTGGAGTGTAATCACACTGCTTTGACACTATTGGAATGCAGCCTCACTGACGTGAACGTGTGAGACAGAACATGCTATGGATATCATTTTCAGCACATACTAGAACTGTGGATGCATGGTACAGCGCATAGTAGGCAGCAGTCTATCGGTTATTCGGAAAGTTAGGTCCGATTTGTCGTGAAGTGGAAACAACAGTGAAAATCCGATGAAACTTTGCAGAGATGTTTTGGGAGTGCCTCTACTATGTTTGTTGACTGTCTCAAGTCGCTCTTTACGGTTCTGAGCACCAGTGAGCACGTAAAGATGCCTTGAACAATAGTGTTTCCCGCCAAGGATGGCTGCGCGCTGAGAGGTTTCGCCTGATTTCATGCAACCCCACATCACATAACAGACATGCATTTCCTTCTTATGACAAATATCTGCCGCACACTGCAGGGGCAATGAGGAATCCCACCTCCAGCGATTTCAGTGCAAAGTGTTCGATCACCCACCATGCAGCCCGGACTTGACCACCTCTGATGTTCATCTCTCCTCACATGAACTGATGGGTGTGAAGACATCACTTTGGCACAGACAACAGACTGCAGACCAGCAAAGAGAAGTGGGGGAAATCAAAAGCGGCAGCCTTTTATGACTCGGATGTTGGAAAGTTTGTACAACGCTACGACAAATGCAACTATGCAGGGAAGTAGCTGGAAGGTGTAGCAAATAAAACATTTTATATTTTCACTGTGAATGCCGTTTCGATAAAGGTCGGACCTTACATTCCTAATAGCACTCAGTTTCAATGTGTGTGGTTATAAGCACTTCGTAATTAATATTCTCAGCCCTTTATTATCTTCAGGATGTTGAGAAGCTTGTAACTTCCTTGATCTGATGGAGCACGGCAAAATCAGGGATGAGTGGGTCAATGAAAGACAATTCCCGATTTCAGACTTTCTTTATGTCAGCTTTCACCATGTCAAACTTTTAACATGTCTCAATTAGAAAAATGTTGGGGCCGCGTCATTTTAAATACAAAATACAAATACGAAATCGGGATTTCCATTGAATTCACGCAGATCGTTTCCATCACGACAAGAAAAAGATCGATGTTAAAGCGTTTGAAATGTCTGTTTTAAAGTTTTTCTTCAAAGAGAATGGACTAAGGCCCAAAAGGATTACTTTTAAACTGACACAGGCCGTAGAAACCAACGCCCTTTTAGCGCAACTGGCAAAAAATTAATTCCACTCAGGAGACATCCCAGTAATACCGTGCAACACTGCTTCTACCACTGAAAGTCTCGATTCGACGAGGAACACAGTCAAAAGTTCTTTCTTTTAAATCATACACAATCGAGGCCACACGTTGGTAATAGGATCTCACAAATCTGCCAGATTGCGAGGATGTTGGTGCTACATTAAATATTATGTTCTGAAGAACCCTTGACATTTTCTAGGGAATTAAGGTCGTTGATACACTGCGTTAGTTGAGGTGCGAAATCTTATTCTGAAACCAAAAACGTTGCGTGCAGCCCTAATTACTTGGCTGTTGTCGGAAAATGGGAGTCCCCGCAGCAGGTTTATCACTAAGATATACAAAGAAGGGCACAACACTTCGCACAGAGAATATTGAAGTGAACATTCTGGTTCTTGTTCACGGTGAATCGAAGCGCCCTCAACTACACCCTGCACACACTACGGGTCAAACGATCAACTAAGCGCTTGGGGCACCTCACCACTTGCGTTGCTTGAACGGAGGCAGAGTTGTGACTCGTCATAACACGCTAAACATCTGCAGTTAGCTAATGTCCAGTTTCTGTATAGTTTTGCCCATTGAAGAAGTGCAACTCTAAGCGACGCTCAGCACAGTGGCTCTTTGCGAAGTATCGGATCGCAACGTTCGAAACGTATTTCTCATATTTTCCGTCCAAATTGTCTTTGTTTGAACTTTTCGCGCTGTGGGGGAAGTTGATGAGACAGAACTTTGGTATCGGTAATCCACAAGTGGCGAGATTTTGTAGTTTGTGGCACGTTTTGTCTCCACGTTTTTCTAAATCAATTAAGGTGAATGACAAGATTATTCCCATTAGAATGACATGAATGATTTTCATTCTCATATTTGTTCTATCTCATTTGCGCTGTGAGTTTAATGATATAATACATACCGCTGTTTCCTCTACTGGACACTGGCCTCAGCTTCGCATATGAAATGACTCATGGTGCACTTCTGGATTTATACTTTCCTACTTTTTGGTCCATTCTATTTGCTTACCAATGTGGAAGTAAGCCAAACATAGCGTACGGTAGCACGCAAGAAGACATTTACTGGAGTGGTAACATTATCTTGTGATGGTACACAATTTAAACGAAACCAGTTAATAAGAACTTTTCACAACATATGAAAATACACATCACGGTAGTAAAGAAAGAGGCACCAGGTAGCGAAATTATTTATAAATTATAGTACATACAATAATCATATCAGAAAGGCAAATAGTGTAAAAGGCAGTTGAACTATTTCATTGCCACAAGCATCTACCGTAAATTCGCATATACATATTAATTCATTTGACTATCACCTTTCATGGGTTTCTCTCCAGATGTCTATCATATGGATTTTTTGAACCCTGGAGCTCGGTAAAGTCAGCATATTGGGCGTTTAGGCACAAAGAAACGATGATCATTTCCCTCGTTTCTAAAGCTGAGTTAAAACGACATACTTTGGAACTTTTAACTCCTTATGACATTACCGCCCCACCAGGACTCTTGCCTCTGACTCCAAAAATGATCTTCGGTTTCTATTTATTGTGCCGTAATTGGTTTCTGAAGCCACCAGTCATAGCCTCTTATGCACATGGTGATAAAAACTGAAGTATACGAAAAAAGTGAATTGATAACAGACTACGGCGTGCAAACACTTTATTCAACATGTAAACGTCACTACAAATATTCGGATTTAGGTTGTGATATGTTCGATACGCCTGCCATCACTGGCGATGATTTGGCGCAGACGAATGGCGAAATTCTGCATGATACACTGAAGCATCGGAAACCAGCCTTCCTGAATGGCTGTTTCCAGCTCAGCAACGGTTTTGAGGTTATTTCAGTGCACCTTGTCTTTAATAAAGCCAAACAAACAGGAGGCGCATGTGTTCAGATCTGGAGTATATGGCGACCCCAGTAGCCTCAGGGTACCCCAGAGACAAAATGCGGTCCCCAAAATGCTCCACCAGGACATCAAACATTGTCCTGCCTCGAAGGCGTTGAGCTCCGTCTTGCATGAATCACATCCTGTCGAAGGCAGGGAACTTTGGATAATGGGGATGAAATCATCCAAAACCTTTATGTAGCGCTCGGTAGTCACAATGCGATCAAGGAATATCGCACCGATTATTCTGTGACTGGACATAGCACACCACACAGTCACTCACTGAGGGTGAAGAGGCTTCTTGATCGCAAAATGTGGATTCTCAGACCCCAGATGCGCCAATTTTGCTTATTGACGAGCCCATCCAAATGAAAGTGGGCATGTCGCTAAACCAAACTATGCGTGCTCTTACTAATTCCCAACTTGACCCGCGGCCCACCGTACAGTTTGAACGTCCTAATGCAAACTATTCCAAACTTATGACAATTTTTTTTCATATAGTTCACATTGCCTTCGGTCCCCGGGTAGAATCACGCCGCTGCTTGGATTTTGATTAATAACCAGCATCCAGCATTGGCGGCCGAAGACTTCCGGCATAAGAAGTCACCCCTCATTCTGTCAATGGCCTTGACAAAGAAGGGCGGAGTAGCGAACGGAGGTTCAGGGTAATATCTTGTCCTAAGCGTGGGAAACTGCCCGTAGAGGCGGAAGTACCAGCAATGATCAACGACATGAGGAAACAGAAGGCAATGGAAACGACTGCGATAAAGACAATGGGGAATGAGAGAGGAGAAAGACTAATTGCGTTCTGCTACAAGTTTCAGCTAGTAATAGCGATTGCTCTGGTCAAGAATGACAAGAGGAAGAGGTGCACTTTTAAAAGGCAGGTTGATACGGAAAAGCCGCGCGGGGTGGCCGCTCGGTTTGAGGAGCTATGTTACGGACTGCACGGCCCCTCCCACCGGACGATCTTCCTCGGGAATGGGTATGTGTGTTGTTCTTAGCGGAAATTAGTGTAAGTTAGTTTAAGTGTGTAAGTCTTGGGACCGATGACCTCGGTCGTTTGATCCCTTAGTAACTCACACACTTTTTTAATTTTTGTTTTGATAGGGGAAGATTTAAATTAGATTACATCATGGACAGACACAGATTCCGAAATCAGATACTGGATTGGAGGGCGTACCCAGGAGCAGACAGGCTCAGATCACAATATAGTAGCGATTAACAGTAGGCTGAAGTTTAAGACATTAGTCAGGAATATCCGATACGCAAAGAAGTGGGATACGGAAGTACTAAGGATTGACGAGACAAGATTGGAATTCTCCAAGGCTATAGATACAGCAATAAGGAAAAGCTCAGTAGGCGGTACAATTGAAGAAGAATGGACGTCTCTAAAAAGGTCCATCACAGAAATTCGGAAGGAAAAAGAAATAACTGTCGGAAAGACAGACTCAGTAAACAGGAAAGTCACAACAACCTTCGGTGTCATTAAAAACAATAGCGATAACATTAAAAGTGCAACGGGAATTCCACTGTTAAGGGCAGATTAGAGAGCGGATAGGTGGAAAGAATACATTGAAAGCCTCTATGAGAGAGACGATGTGTCTGATGTGATAGAAGAAGAAACAGGATTCGATTTAGAAGAGACAGGGGATCCAGTATTAGAACCGGAATTTAAAAGAGCTTTGGAGGACTTAAGATCAAATAAGGCAGAAGAGATTGATAATATCCATCAGAATTTCTAAAATCATTAGGGGAAGTGGCAACAAAACGACTGTTCATGTTGGCGTGTAGAATGTATGAGTCTGGCGACATAACATCCGACTTTCGGAAAAGGATCATCCACACAATTACGAGGACGGCAAGACCGGATAAGTGCGAGAATTATCGCACAATCAGCTTAACGGCTCAGGCACCTTAGTTGTTTACAAGAATAATACACAGAAAAATGGAAAAAAATATTGAGGAGGTGCTAGATGATCAGTTTAGCTTTAGAAAAGGTAAAAGCACGAGAGAGGCAACTCTGACGTTGCGACTAATAATGAAAGCAAGACTAAAGAAAAATCAAGAAACGTTCATAGGATTTGTCGAACTCGAAAATGCGTTCGACAATGTAAAATGGTACAAGATGTTCGAAATTCTGAGAAAAGTAGGGGTAAGCTATAAGGAGAGGAGGATCATATACAATACGCACAACAGCCAAGACGGAATAATAAGAGTGGACGACCACGATCGAAGTGCTCATATGAAAAAGGGTATAAGACAAGGCTGTAGCCTTTCGTCCCTATTGTTCAATCTGTACATCAGGAAGCAACGATGGAAATAAAAAAAGGTTCAGGAGTGAAATTAAAATTCAAGGTGAAAGGATATCAGTGATAGGGTTCGGTGATGAGATTGCTATCCTGAGTGCCGGTGAAGAATTACATCTGCTGAACAGTCAAATGAGTACAGAGTATGGATTGAGAATATATCTAAGAAAGATGAAGGTAATAAGAAGTAATAGAAATGATAACAGTGAGAAACTTAACACCAGGGTTGTTGGTCACGAAGTAGATGAAGTTAAGGAATTCTGATACCTAGGCAGTAAAATAACCAATGACGGACGGGGCGAGGAGGACATAAAAAGCAGACTAAAAATGGGAAAAAGAGTATTCCTGGCCTAGAGAAATCAACTAATATCAAATATCAGCCTTAATTTGAGGAAGATATTTCTGAGAATGTACGTCTGGAGTACAGCATTGTATGGTAGGTATGTTAGTGAAACATGGACTGAGGGAAAACCGGAACAGAAGAGAATCGAAGCATTTGAGATGTGGTGCTACAGACGAATGTTGAAAATTAGTTGGACCGATAATGGAATGAATGAGGAGGTTCTGCGCAGAATCGGAGAGGAAAGTAATATGTGAAAACCAGTGATAAGAACGGACAGGAAGATAGGACAAAAATGGTTCAAATGGCTCTGAGCACTACGGAGCTTAACTTCTGAGGTCATAAGTCCCCTAGAACTTAGAACGACTTAAACTTAACTAACCGAAGGCCATCACAAACATCCATGCCCGAGGCAGGATTTGAACCTGCGACCGTAGCGGTCGCGCGGTTCCAGACTGTAGTGCCTAGAACCGCTCGGCCACCACGGCTGGCGAAGATAGAGCAACTGATAAGAAATGAGGGAATGAATTCCATGGTATTAGAGGGAGCTGCAGAGGGGAGAAACTGTAGAGGAAGACAGAGATTGAACTACATGCAGCAAATAATTGAGGATGTGGGTTACAAGTGCTGCTATTAAGATGAAGAGATTAGCACAGGAGAGGAATTTGTGGCGGAACGCATCAAACCAGCCAGAAGACTGATGACCGAAAAAACAGAAAAAGTTCAGTAAGTGTTTCCCTTTACCTCCTGTATACACATCTAATCGAAGTCATGTGCAGTATTTTATTCCTAGGATAACAGCGTACCAGATTATCTTTAAGAAATTGAATATCGAAGATTCTTATAGTCTAATCTGCTACACTGTTCCTATGGCACAACTTCCGTTTACCCAGTAAACTAACTCCATCACTGCTGTCTAGAAAATACGAATGCGGCGTCCAGCCAGCTCCTTAAGGTGCAGCCACATACCACACATTAGAGAGATGCGGGTTGCCGCCATTGAGAGCGGCTGCAACTCAACCACATCTCGTCGTGCCTACAACAATCACTGCAGCCTGTTACAGCGCTAGTATTGCTGGCAATAGCTTCCTCCACAAGTCACCTGATACTAGACCAGTACTCCTGCACCGGGCAGCCGTCAGCCAGGCTGTGCAAGCCCCAATCTCGACCTTGACGTCTCGACATCAACATTCAACATAGGAATATCAGCTGGTTTATTCATCAGAGTGTACGATGCACACCAAGTGGTACCTAATACATCGCCAGAGCGCATATACATGCCTTGCCCGCGGCAGCGTTTTATTTTCTGTGAGAGACTGTGTCCTCAGTTTGTACCTTCAAGAACTGTTACTGTGGTAGCGAGCAGCCATCAGATCAGGAAGATTTTTCAGTTACATTCACTTCGAAACTGTTTCAGTTGCCATCATCAGGCAGAGGTTTCTGTGCACTCTCTGTATTAGCAATAAAGCTTTCTGTTCTGGGTTACCTTCTTGCAGCGTGCATCACCCACAATGGGATACTGAAGTGACAAGGGGGGTAAAATTTTCTTTACTCTTGTGCCTGACACTTTGTTCCTAGTATCTAGTGCTCAATCAGATAGTCTTCCTTCCGCCTTCTCGTACCTTCCACATAGTGTTTTTGTGACTTCTGCTATACATTCTGGCGTCCATTGATCGTTGTTGGCTGTGCGTACTTTTTTTCGCCCCATTTCTTTTAAATATGGGCCTCATCACACCGAGACGTCTTTTATCGCGGTCTTCTCATGCGGCCGCAAGGACTTCTGCACCTCCTGTTTTCCTGTCCTGGAAGTTTCGCCACTAGGCCTGTCTGTGCCTCATTTCATCACCATCGTCTGCCTGGTGGTCCTTTCTCGACGATGCCTTCCATATTTACTCCTAGGCATGCCCTACTCCCTGTTTGCCTGGCGGTTACCTCTCACTGGCCAAGCCCGATGTTGCTTGTGCCTTCTGTCAGAAGCCAACAGCCCTTGCCGACTTTCCTTCCGAGGGTGACTCAGTGCCGACACATCCTCTTCAGCTGTTGCTGCCTGACCGGCCCTATTGGCAACCTTGCATCCCAACGGCCACCGTTGATTCCAGCACCTGTCGTCAGGAACTGGCACCCTTCTGCTATCCTCCCTGCATTAGTACCACATGTCACGCCTTGGGGCTTCCACGCTGGCCTCGGCTTCTGCACCCTGTTCCAACATCATTGGCATCCTCGCTGCTGGATGTGGCACCTCCCGTTCCAGCGCTTTTGGCGCCCATGTCGCCGAACCTGGTGCCTCTTCACGCGCCCCAGCACCACTGACCCGCCCGCTGTGCCCATCAGAGTGCATATCACTGCCCACGCACCATTGGCCTGTGCCATTCGCCACCATCGGCCCACATTCCACTGGCCCATTCGCAGTCCTCCATTCGCAGTCCTCCACCTGATGCTACCTGCATTCTTCATACTATCATCTACTTGGTATGATGGTGTCACCTCTCTGTCCTCTCTCACCCTTGCCGGCCGCAGCTTGTCCCTTCTGGACATGAAGCCCTTCTTTCTGTCATACTTTCTGCCTGTTTCTGACGTCATGGTCACATCCATGGTATCCTTTTCCTTTCCCCGTACTTCTCTTTGGGAAGCGGTCAAACATGTCTCACAGAATTGGTTTCTTGTCCAACAGCCACCTTCGCAGCACGTGACGGACGTAGTCCAGGACTCTGCTTCGCAGCGGCCATTGGTCTTAGGTGTGTCTGATGGTGGTCGTCTCCTATATCCTCTAGGGCCTTCTCCTCTCTGCACTGTCAGCTTCATCTTTTAGGAGCCCCCTCTCTTGGGCCTCAGGTGGACTTCTCTCGTGCTAGAAGTTACACCACAAAACTGGCCTCGCCAGGTAATACTGTCTTCAGTGCCTGGTCACTTTCCTTGGCAATGAACTTTCCTGATTCCTTTATTTTCTCAAGTCCGCTTATCTCAAATGGCTCTCCAGTATCCTCTGTGGGGAAAAGGAGTGCCATATCTTCGGCTGTTTTCTCCACCACAGCCGCTGCCTACAGACATTACATTTCTCAAACGTTGTTCATTCGGCCAAGCGACCCGTTTGAATTGACCCACTGTCCATTCTCAATTATCCCTTGCCAACCGCAATCGTAACTGACATTTTCACTGGGTTAACGTAGAGGCTCTCTGCAGCGGAGTAAATAGTAAAAAATGCGCGCTTTATGGTGTGCTGCGAAACGTGTATGCACCAGCATTGCAGTCGTCAGATCTGCCATATATCGTGGGTTGAGAAAAATATCTTTACACCCAAAATTTTGATGGTTTTTCTTTTGAACTTTCAGCTTTTCTTTCGTACATTGTACTCTTTTAAATAACAATTCCGCCCTGGCGATTCAATGTATACTTTGTTATCTCTGCCAGTAGAGCCTTCTCTGACGTGGATACCACAGCGGCAAGGGAAAGTCGGAGTGCATGATATTGCCAATTATATTCTCAAGTAATATTTTTGGACCTGAAACAGTCAGTTCGGACAATAAGTTGTGTAAGTTCACGAACACCTTGTCCACCCCTGTTTACTTGTCTGGATATTCTGACATTGGCCTCTCAATATACACTGAAGAGCCAATATTGTGTAGGGCCCCCGCGAGCACGCAGAAGTGCCGCAACACGACGTGGCATGGACTCGACTAACCTCTGAAGTAGTGCTGAAGACATGAATCCCGCACGGCTGTCCCTAAATCCGTAAGAGGACAAGCGGGTGGAGATCTCTTCCCAACAGCATGTTCCAAGGCATCCCAGATATTAAAATTGAAACAAATCAGCCCTCGGTCACTACTATTTTGAGTCTCATTAGCCAGATTTCACCACTTCTAAGAGTCTTCTTCGGAATTAAAACATTTAAAATGGCCTAATTGTTTTAATTCTGATGGAGGAACTCTTAGACGTGTTGAAACCTGATCAGTAAGACTAAAAATAGTGGTGACCGAGGGCTCTTTCGTTTCAGTTTCAATTTAGAAACGGTCACTGAGTCAAGCAGCCAGTTTTAAACACCTCAATAATGTTCATGTCTGCAGAGTTTGGTAGCCTGTGGAAGTGTTTCACCTCAGAGAGTGTTCCTGGAGCCACTCGTAACAAAACTGGACGTGTGGGATGACGCATTGTACTGCTGGAATTGCCCAAGTCCGTCGGAATGCACAATGGACATGAATGAATGCAGGTGATCAGATGGGATGCTTACGGTTATGTGTCACATATCAGAGTTGTACCTATCACTCCAACTGCACACGCCGCACACCATTACAGAGCTTCCACCAGCTTGAACATCCCCCTGCTGAAATCCAGGACCCATTCATTCATGAGGTTGTCCCCATACCAGTACACGTTCATCCACTTGGTACAATTTCAACCGAGATCGTCCGACCAGGCAACATGTTTCCAGTTATCAACAGTCCAATGTCGGTGTTGACGGGCCAGGTGAGGCGTAAAGCTTTGTGTCGGGCAGTCATTAAGGTTACGCGAGTGGGTCTTTGGCTCTGAAAGCCCATATCGATGATGCTTCGTTTAATGTTTCGCACGCCGACATTTTTTGGTGGCCCAGCACTCAAATCTGCAGCAATTTGCAGATGGGTTGCATTTGTATCACGGTGAACGATTCTCTTCAGTCGTCGGTGGTCCCGTTCTTGCAGGATCTTTTGTCGACAGCAGCGATATCGGGGATTTTTTTTTTTTTACCGGATTCCTGATATTCACGGTACACTCGTTGAATGGTCGTACGGGAAAATCCCGACTTCATCGCTACCTCGGAGATACTGTGTCTCATTGCTCGTGTGCCGACTATAACACCACGTTCAAACTCATTTAAATCTTGTTGACCCGCCACTGTAGCAACAGCAACCGATCTAACAACTGTGCCAGACACTTGTTGTCTTATATATGCATTGCCAACCGCAGCGCCGTACTCTGCATATTTCTCTATTTAAATACGCATACCTATACTAGTTTCTTTGGCGCATCAGCGTATATACTCTCTACTGCCATTTCTTGTTAACAATATCTGCTTGTTCTCAGGAATTAGCAGCTTTCACTTATTTAATACTAGGCAGAAACGCAATCTGTATTAGGATCACACTTCCTTGATTCTTGTGCTGAAACGTGTGCAGTATGCTGCTGCATCAATTTTGAGTAAGGTATCACAAGAATTGAAAGATCTTAAGTGTAATCCACGCGCTTTCAAGTTGAAACTGTAGAGTTTCCTCATGGATCAATCCTTCTATTCTTTCGAAGAGTTCCTAGGAAAATAAAGCTGATTCCTAATTTATATTTTTATTGCATTTACTTAAATTTATGGCTTGTGTTTTCTGGGTTCATAAACATTTTGTTTTAGCAGTTATTACTTTTATGTTGTAATTTCATATGCTGACACGTTACATGACCTTTGAGATTTGCTCTTGAATCTCGTTCTAAGGAACTAGCCGTGAAAAATAAAAAATAAATTAAATAAAAAAATCGGTAGCGTAATGTTGAGTACACAGGTATCCATACTGAAAATAGCTCCGTACTACGTAATATTTAGGTTTCTCCCTAGTTCACTTCCATTACTAAGTAAGGCATTTTTACCGATTCATTGCATTTTTCGCTACGAAATTGATTTACCCAAGGCTGATGGGCTTGATGTAAAGCATCTCTTAGCGTTTCTCTGCCTATCATCAATGACGTATTGAAGAAAAGTTACACAAGACCATTTGAATCAGAGTAACGAAATTAACCAAAACTTTACTTTTTTCTGACTTAGCAGTCCCTTTCCCTGATCTTTTGACTGTAGCTGGATGTATTTTCAATCTGAAAACTCTTATGGTGATGACTTTCCGTAGTACCTTCAAGTACTGCTCAATTACTGGTTGCCGCGACATTTCATTAGCTGCATTCCACTCTTGTGTCAACTTCGTAGTGATTTTGCAGTTACGGTGTTTACTTGCCACACTCTTCGTTGGGAGCTGATTTTGTGGCTGTTTGGAGTAAGTTATTACGAGTGCAATCCATTATTATGTGGAGTATCCATAAAGTAATATGGGTAACCACTTATTGCAAAGAGAACATCCATGAACGGTTGACTTGGCAGTGGACGGATGACTGCCACTGCCACATGGCATTAACTTTCCACCCTTATTCACGTTATTTTCTCTATCATTGCATCTAATAAACGTAAAGCACATATTACGTCTCTCAAATGCCAATATTATCCTACCATTTGGTTTCTCTGTGCTACCGTCAGCACTTCCGTGATTATTCGGAACCTCTTTTTAGGACTGCAATGTGTTACAAAACTCGTAAACGAAATTGCCATTACTCGCTAATGTTTTCTGATAGCAGCAAACGCAAAATATCGGAAACTCGCGAAGTGAGTGCTGTAAAGTGGCCTATACCTCAGTTAATTACGTCACAAATCCAAATAGGACAGCGTGCGTTTGGAAGGTAACCCAATTGCGATGACATAATTTACAACTCGAATGAACGTAGCAGCCTGCAGCCTGACTCGATTTTGTTTTCATTAACTAGATGTCACATTCCTCCAGTGCATTTTTGTCTTGTGCAATAAACACTGATAGCTTACACGTTTCATACTGTCAATGAAGGCATCAACCTCATTGTTTTACTTCGTTTCTTTCTTGCCTTTGTGCTTAGTTACTGTCACCCAAGTTACTCAGTAACGCCTGGACTATCTTGGAGGAATTAATCAGAAGTAATATTAATGATATTCGTCGTGCCTTCCGTAAGAGTTCCATGTATCAAAGAGTCTCAAGTGACTATCTCCCAGGACAGCACGTTAACAACTGTATCTCAGGCAAATCGCAATTTATACAAAGTCTTTTTTTTTTTTATCTCAGTCATACTTGAGGAACAAATATTTATTTCTTCTTTAAGTTGTGCTCCACACTTAATTATATTCAAGTATGTAAATGTTACCAAAAATCGACTGTGAAACTACTCCATATTCATAACGTAAAATTAATTTATTTATGCAGTAAAGGCTTTGGAAAGTAGTTGGTCTGTTAAAATAGACGTAATTTGCATCAGAACCATGGCAATACACATCAATACCGGCTACCGTCACTAATCACATGGTGTATGGTGAACGTGGTTCAGTACCCAGATAAAATTCAGTTGCTGCTCAGTACTGCGTCAGTTTGCATGACATGCATAAAAACTGAGTGACAATTGCTCGCCAGTTTAGCTGTGTTTGCGTACCAGGCGTCGTCTTATTATAAATCAATTAGTCATTGACTGCCTGTGAAACATAGTCGATACTGATACATCGTACCAGAGCTCTGACGTATACAGTGTTTGCGTTTGCGAAAACACTGATATCATGCATTTTCCCGCTGGTGACATTATCTTTGTTTTCTTTTGAGCTGAGCAACAGGCTTCTGTCCTCTCTTTAGAGTATTGTTTTGATTGTATCGATTGTACTGTGTAGTTGTGAATGCATGTTTCATTCACTGTTACATATCAACACAGAAATTAGCTTTTACTTTAAAGAAAACACGCCAAAATTTGTTGGTGAATTTTACTGCGAATTCTTATTTGAACCACTGTAAGCAGGAAATCTTTCTTGCGGACATTTATTCATAGCCAACACTTCAATCTGAGATCCGTACAGTCTCGGCAAGTTAACGCAGCCTCAGAAGTTGGTCTTTACAGTTCACGACATGCACTTCTTTAACGATTGCTGTTATGGTAAGATTTAATGCAGAAAAGCGAACAATATAAATAATATGTTGTTTTCAGTCGCAGTCGTCATGCAGGTACCTCTTCAAAGAGTCAGGCATTTTCACTGCACCGTCACGATAAGTTCATTCTCTAACTAAATTCATCATAAATAATTGATCACAATTTGGGAACGCTAGAGGAAAAAATTACGTCAATTCCCATTATTTAAGCTGCCAATGACTTAAAATTTTAGCAGGTAACGAAGCAAGATTTTATTCTTATCGAAACTCCTTCTATTCGATGACTAATTTCTATCTGAAAACTGTTAGCCTGAAAAAGAACGTTGTTTTATGTGTTGTTGCAAGAGTAGGTTTAAAAAGTAATGCGTTCATTGATGTTAACACGAATCATGTGTGCATATCCTGTACATTGATTCACTCATGATCATTTCGATAAAAGAATCATTTAAAAGATCTGTGCAAAATGGAACTAAGTGACTTAGTACCTAACTTTCCGGACGTCTTTCACGTCGATCAACCTCAACACTTTCACAGCCTGGCTAAAATTTGATACCGTGACAACTTCAGGAGGCTACGATAAACATTTATGAAACCCGAATGAATTTTGATTTCAGCAACCATTCTTCTACCGGAAGCTATTTCTACGCCTAATCAATTTTCTCCACTGCCGAGAATTCCGTCACTGTCCGTTGTTCAGACGGTAACCTACAGGCAACCACTGGACGACAAGACTTGCAATTTCACACAGAGTGCCTGATGAAAATTGTACCAATCTCTTGGTTCAAATGGTTCAAATGGCTCTGAGAATTATGGGACTCGACATCTTAGGTCATAAGTCCCCTAGAACTAAGAACTACTTAAACATAACTAACCTAAGGACGTCACACACACCCATGCCCGAGGCAGGATTCGAAACTGCGAGCGTAGCAGCCCCGCGGTTCCGGACTGCAGCGCCAGAACCGCATGGCCACCGCGGCCTGCTACCAATCTCTTGGAAAAAATGAGACGACAAGTGCTTCATTGTATGGGCAAGGCTGAAAACATACGTTGAGGTGGTATGTTGCAATATGTTCTACGTGACTTAATATTTTAAGGCAAATGAGGAAGAAATGTAACTTCAATACTGCAATACTTATCAAGTTTAAATTTGGCGAACTAATTGTCATTCATTATCTTTATAAGTATTCAGAGTTTTCAAAGATCTGAAGGCATTGTTGATAAAAAAATTTTATCGTCAATTTTGAAACTCAAATTGAAGGGAAAATGTGTACTTGCATTTTTAAAACAAATAAACATTTGATAATTAATATCGTAATACTTCATTATATCCTCCGAATTAACAATCTGAAGTCGTAGGTGGTTATAAAAGTTTGGAGATTAAGGGAATTGTCCTCCTTTTAACACAAAATCAATGTTATTGTTCTCTTCTGCAGGTCTTTGATCAGGTGTTATGACACCTACATCAGTATTCACATTTTGAATCACTTTGTTGTTCTCAGTCAGATATTTTTAACACTGTAGACGAGAACGAGTATCATTCGTCCATTGCGCACTTAAATTTTGAACCAACAGTTTTGAACAACAACAACATTTTCCTCTGCAAGAGGAAAGCTAATAGACAATAGGTCTGGGCGCGTAGAAGCCGATGTTTTACATTTGTTTAGGATATCGTTGTTCACGTTCCTTCCTTACTTGCATCTTGGCAGTCATCACTCTCAATACTCCCAACTACATTTTATAAAATACTGACTTGTGCTTGCTGTAACACCTTAGAAACAAGGCAGCAAAGAGGCGTGACCTGCTATGAATGAGTAATAATGGTTCACATGCGTTACAGGTTTCTAAAGGGAAAAAAACGAAATATTTCTATTCAAATTGCAGGGCTTGAAACTCACCGCAAATTTTAAAGCTTTATGTTACAGCACATTCTAAAGGTGGCAGGTGTAAAATACAGGGAGCGAAAGGCTATTTACAATTTGTACAGAAACCAGATGGCAGTTATAAGAGTCGAGGGACATGAAAGGGAAGCAGTGGTTGGGGAGGGAGTTAGACAGGGTTGTAGCCTCTCCCCAATGTTATTCAATCTGTATATTGAGCAAGCAGTAAAGGAAACAAAAGAAAAATTCGGAGTAGGTATTAAAATCCATGGAGAAGAAATAAAAACTTTGAGGTTCGCCGATGACATTGTAATTCTGTCAGAGACAGCAAAGGACTTGGAAGAGCAGTTGAATGGAATGGACAGTGTCTTGAAATTAGGATATAAGATGAACATCAACAAAAG
This sequence comes from Schistocerca cancellata, assembly GCF_023864275.1. Lineage (NCBI taxonomy): Eukaryota > Metazoa > Arthropoda > Insecta > Orthoptera > Acrididae > Schistocerca > Schistocerca cancellata. The sequence goes on from NC_064627.1 coordinate 726,940,605, forward strand.
CAAAACGAGGATAATGGAATGTAGTCGAATTAAGTCGGGTGACACTGAGGGAATTACGTTAGGAAATGAGACACTTAAAGTAGTAAAGGAGTTTTGCTATTTGGGGAGCAAAATAACTGATGATGGTCGAAGTAGAGAGGATATAAAATGTAGACTGGCAATGGCAAGGAAAGCGTTTCTGAAGAAGAGAAATTTGTTAACATCGAGTATAGATTTAAGTGTCAGGAAGTTATTTCTGAAAGTATTAGTATGGAGTGTAGCCATGTAAGTGAAACATGAAGTGAAACATGAAGTGAAACATGGACGATAAATAGTTTGGGCAAGAGGAGAATGGAAGCTTTCGAAATGTGGTGCTACAGAAGAATGCTGAAGATTAGATGGGTATATTACATAACTAATCAGGAAGTATTGAATAGGATTGGGGAGAAGAGAAGTTTGGGGCACAACTTGACCAGAAGAAGGGATCGGTTGGTAGGACATGTTCTGAGGCATCAAGGGAACACAAATTTAGTACTGGAGGGCAGCGTGGAGGGTAAAAATCGTAGAGGGAGACCAAGAGATAAATACATTAAGCAGATTCAGAAGGATGTAGGTGGCAGTAGGTACTGGGAGATGAAGAAGCTTGCACGGGATAGAGTAGCATGGAGAGCTGCATCAAACGAGTCTCAGGACTGAAGACCACAACAACAAACATGTTACAGCAAGCGGTTGACTTGTACAAAATTGTTTTTCATCAGAAGGTAGAGTTTAATATTGATAACTAGATGGCGTGCATAGCTCAGTACGACCGAATTTCTCATGTGTCGTGTTTTGAAGCACACCACCTCATAAGTGTTATGCATAAACAGTTTTCAGGTACTGATAATTTCTATGACTGATAAAAGTTTAAATTGTTGTGATAATCTCAACAAAAGTTATAGTTTCCCTTGACGTTTTGTTGGATCATCACACGTACGAAGAGCCACGGGAGGTGTTAAGTGTCACGAAACCTCCTCCCCCAGTAGGAACAGGAGCCAGCCGTCGGAAGGAACCCTGCCCTCCCATGTGTGCCCTGCCCTGCCCCGCCGGGGTCGGCCGCAACACTTGTGCTGGCGCAGTCGGGTCGCCCGATAGCTGGGGTGGAAGGCGAGATTAGGGCCGCGGCCGGCCGTGCCCCGCAGCCCCGTAGCGCACCGCCGCGGACGCCAAAAATTGGCCGGCCGCCCCTGGCGTGGCTCCAGCGCGGGTCAGCGCCGGCTCAATACCGACGCGACGCCGCAGGGCCCTCCGGCTGACATGAGCCGAGAGTGCCGTCCAAGCAGTCGCAGCTGCCGGTGTCGCTGTGACGAGACCGAGGGTCTTCTGCGGCGTGAGAGAGACTCCGCAGTCTGACCGTGGCTGCAAAGCTGCAAATGTACCCCACCAGCAGACTGACAACGGCTGCGTCACGTTTACTAACGCTGTTACATAACGTTTGGTGTCACAGTAATTGTTTACTTGCATTTGTTGCTATGAAGTAGCCACTCTGTCACACACAGCAGAGACGAAGCGAAAGGCGCTCTCGCGGTGATTCCGGTGCCGCTTATGTAGCCAGCCGGTCACAACCACCTGATGAGTCTAGGTGATATTAGCACGGCGAATGGCACAAATGTATATGGGAGCCAACTAGATACAGTGCATCAAGATCTTAAATACGATTCTGATGATGGACATGGCCCAAACACGTTGAGCTGTATCGGTTGTAAATGAAAAAAATAAAAATAGCGATACTGGTGTGTAAATACACTAATGGCCAGTGAAATTGCTACACCACGAGATGACATGCTACAGACGCGACAGAAAGAAGATGCTGTGATATGCAAATGCTTAGCGTTTCAGAGCATTCACACAAGGTTGGCGCCTGTGGCGACGCCTATAACGTGCTGACACGAGGGAAGTTTCCAACCGATCTCTCATACACAAACAGCAGTTGACCGGCGTTGCCTGGTGAAACGTTGTTGTGATGCCTCGTGTAAGGAGGAGAAATGCGCACCATCACCTTTCCGACTTTAATAGCCGGCCGGTGTGGCCTTGCGGTTCTAAGCGCGTCAGTTTGGAACCGCGTGACCGCTCCGGTCGCAGGTTCGAATCCTGCCTCGGGCATGGATGTGTGTGATGTCCTTAGGTTAGTTAGGTTTAAGTAGTGCTAAGTTCTAGGGGACTGATGTCCTCAGTAGTTAAGTCCCATAGTACTCAGAGCCATTTGAACCATTTTTTTCCGACTTTGATAAAGGTCGGATTGTAGCCTAGCGCGATTGCGGTTTATCGTATCGCGACATTGCTGCTCGTGTTGGTCGAGATCCACTGACTGCAAGCAGAGTATGGAATCGCTGGGTTCAGGAGGGTAATATGGAATGCCGTGCTGGATCCCAACGGCCTCGTATCACCAACAGTCGAATTGACAAGCATATTATCCAAATGGCTATAACGGATCGTGCAGCCACGTCTCGATCCCTGAGTCAACAGATGGGGATAAAGCATGACCGCATGTTTCAGGTCCAGTACGGGCCTTTCTGGATACAGAAAGTGTTCGTCTGCTGCCCTGGCCAGCACATTCTCCAGATCTCTCACTAACTGAAAACGTCTGGTCAATGGTGGCCGAACAACTGGCTCGTCACAATACGCCAGTTACTACTCTTGATGAAATGTGGTATCGTGTTGAAGCTGCATGGGCAGCTGTACCTCACGCAATGCCCAGGCGTATCAAGGCCGTTATTACGACGGGAGGTGGTTGTTCTGGGCACTGATTTCTCAGGATCTATGCACCCAAACTGCGTGAAAATGTAATCACATGTCAGTTCTAGTATAATATATGTGTCCAATGAATAGCCGTTTATCATCTGCATTTCTTCTTCGTGTAGCAATTTTAATGGCGAGTAGTGTATATTAAAATTAACAACACTTTGATATCCCGTCACGTATAGAAATTATGGGCCGAAAAATCGAGCCATTTACGCCGTTAGTTATAATGTTACTGCCACATTTATGTTTGATACATCTTACAGGGTAACCAACACTAAAAATAATAATAAAATATAAAAAAATAAAAAAATAAAAAGACCAAACTTCTAAGCTTCAAGATTTTTTACTTCTTTATTTTAGTTCTTTGACAGGTTAAATTTTGTAAACTAATGATGACCGAATGTGTAACCACCCTTCCTGAAAAAAAGTGCGACGTGAGTTCTTCAGCAATTTCACATGTAAATGACTATTGTATAAGAAGTCTGAAGTTTTCTGGCTTGCTGGGAGGTTTTTTTAATCAGGGCACTACCAAATTATTTCTTTCATGCCTGTTTTGCTGGTAAATTATCTATTCTTCTTCAGATAAACCTGTGTTGGAAGCCGCTTCACCATCAGATTCAGCTGTAAAAAAGACGATAACCATGCATAAAAAGCAAAAGTAAACTGTAATACATTAGCTGTGTCTGTAGCAACAATATTTGCGATGAAAAATTGTAGCAGGCTGCCGTTTACTAGGGTATGAAATTTCTTCGGACTGTTCTTACTCAGATATTTCTCCCAGCGATCCAGAAACATTAAATTCTTCCTCCAGCGTTTCCAAAATCTCTTGCTCAATGAACAAAGGTGACATATTTGTAGCAGAATTAAAACCAACTGCGAAACATAACGAGAACACGTACGAAGCTCACTACGAAACGAGCACACACAGGCACTGTCACTCGCGGATGCAGCTCTTACGTTCGCTACTGTTTCCTCAGACGTAATACTAGATATTGACAATAAGCTATCAAGGGACAACTAGCGAGACATCCGTGCATTTTTCTCCCACGAAATGGATACATTTTTCGAGATATAGGTTGTTCACATGCCAAGTAAATCACGGCCCGAGATATAATTGGGTGCGGTCGTTTGAACAGACCAATGTGGCCCGAGTTATGCTCGAGATTAGTCGCCAAAGCATGAACTATGATACAATTCCAACAGAAGTTGTACGCAGGTGTCGAAAGTCCTGTGGGCGGTATCATGCCCTTTCAGGTGTAGTAAGTACCTCATGTACCTCAAGTGAAGATAGATATTCTGAATTTTGGCTGTATGATCTTCAGTTTCCATTTGTTGATGACGAAGTCATCAATAGATAGCACCGACTGCGGCACAGGATTTCGGAGAAGCTCACATTAATTGACTCAAGATACTATCAGAGCACTTGGTGCAATGTGGCTAAGTAGCTACGAATTCACAACTCTCATATGTAATTTTTAAACTTAACAATGACCACTTGTTCTAAAACAGACTTTTTTAACATTATAATAAATTACATTAACAGAAAATTAATGTTTAAATAGTGACTATTTTTAATTACATGACAAGTGCCAAATTTAACTACCTGATTTATAAACGGCCATATTCATGACAAATATGACCGTAGAAGTTTCACTGGACAGCTCGAAAGTATCACAGATACTGTGATACCATCATAAATCTCGCTTTGAGACCTTGTGAATGAGGAAGGCAGATCAGGGCGCGAGCTGAGGCATACTGAAAATAGTACAACTTGACCAAGGAAGATATTCTCTGATTACAAAAATTTATTTTGAAGGAGCTCTGCAGGACGCTGCTGCACAGTTCCCTGAAGTGTTGTTTTATGTATGCGCCTCCACATGTACTATGTATAGGTTGATAACCGATACTCAATTTCTCTCCAAGTCTTTGCCAATATCACTTCCACCATCGCCTCTACAGCATTTCGTACTGGTGCCGTAAGAGACTGCTCATCAGTAAATGATGAGCCAAACACTTAATCCTTAACGTAGCCCCATGAAAAAGTCAGGACGGTTTATTTGCTGTGAATATGGTGGCCATAATGTTGAACTGTCTCTACAGATCCATCTGTTTGGGAGGGCGTCCTCCAAGAATGTATAAATTCCAGTGTGTCGGTGTGTCATGTTATTGAAACACTGTCCGTGGTTGAAACTCATGTAACTGAGATGTGAAGTAAAGTTACGGTGTGTGTATAAATGCAATTTTCAGTGAAAAAGAACAGCTCAATTATTTTGTTGTGTTGTGAGCAATACCACACATTCACGTTTGGGATGTCTCTTATCTTCTGTACGACAATATGTGGATTCTCCCACAGATCCGAACATTATGGCTGTTTACTTTCCCTCATACGTGAAAAGACGCTTCATCGAAAAAACAAATTGTATTAAGGTAGCCAGTGTCATCATAGATTCGTTCCAACACATCCCACACAAACTGAGCTCGTCTGAATCTATAATCAGGTTACAAAGTTTGCAGGACTTGTGCATTGTGTACAAGGAAATGCAGCCGTTTTCTCAAAATCATCACTACACTGCTCTGTGATTCGTCTGTCTCTCTGCGTCGGTTTCTGCGGACTGCTTTAAACTGTTGGACGCACTGTGTCAACAGTAGCGTCACTCACTCCAGATGACTTGTCACCAAAAGCGCCAGTCTCTTTAAATTTTCCATACCATCCTTTGATGCTCAGCACATGTGGTGGATCTTGATGACAGTCAATTGCGAACTATCACTGATGCATAATAGGCGACTGTGTTTCATGGAACTACCAACTAAATTGTCTATTTTCTGCATAGAAGCCTTTGTAACAGCAGCACTCTTAAGCTACGACACTGTAACAAGAGAGAGAGAGAGAGAGAGAGAGAGAGAGAGAGAGAGAGAAAAGAGAAATCAGGTGCTGCTATAGCACATACAGAGGTATGTGTTAATCTGCCATTTGCAGGAATAATACAAGAATGTGGAAGTGCGTGGATAAAAGACTTTTTGAGTTAAGCTACTATTTGAATCAAACTACACAGCTGTATCCAGTATAATTCCTTACAAATTAATGTTTTCAACCAGAGAGAGATATCATAGTCACACTTCATACCCCCCTCGCACAATTTACGAATGGAATAGGACACAAAACTGATTATATTGGTTCGATGAACCCTCCGCAATGTACTTTACAGATGCTTCTGGACTACATATACAGCTGTAGTACCCTAATATGCGATAGCCAGTGGGCTAGCATACTGTACTAAGTTATGCACATGCGCACTGTCACGCAGTTTTTTAGAATACCTCTTTGCAAAAACCTATTTCAAGGAACGTAAAAATCAGGACCCTAAATTTAGTGTTTGTCTGCTTGTCACACAATTAATTAGGGCCTCTTTGGATAGCCATGGCCATTATTGCTACATGTTTTGCAATGTGAGACTTCCTTTATTCTCTGACGTGATTGTAATGTTACTGATTGCCTTGTAACCACACTCTTTTCAAAGCCATTGTCAACAATCAGGACTTGAAAACACTTTGCGACTGATTGCTCCTCATATGTATTGACGAAATTCATCAGGAAGAAAAATAAGGTAATGTTACTTTCTCATTTTGAAGTACTGTTCCACTAGAAAACTGAACCATGTGGTGACTCGCGTTGGTGCTGTTTGTAGGTTTCCGCCGTCTCTTGCAGCGCAGACGGTATCGTTTAGTTGGCATGGTTGCGGTTGTTTGTCTTCCTCTCGCGTTGGCTGGCTTCACTCGGTTTCGCAAGCGTTGCCTGTCTACTAGTGGCACCAGAGGCGGTTATCGATATGTAGTAACTGTTGCCCTATCTTTCGGGCGACGTCGTTTTTTTCTGGGTTGTGTGAGTCGGCCAGTTCGGTTGGGGATTCTGGAGGAGCCAGGTTCGCGCAGTGTGAGAACACGCTGGACTATATTTCATATCAGGAAGACCTGTTCACTTGAGTAGTTACTTTTTTTTTCGGGAAAATTGACTGGAAACTATCATACTTGTATTGTACTCTGAATATCTTTCAGTAGATGATACGTTCAAATTTATCGCATTCGGTGTCTATCATTTATGGAAGGTAAAGGAAAATGTAAAATATATTCGCGTTTTGCGACTGATTTCATGCAGCCTGCCACGAATTCCTCTCCTATGCAACCTGTTCATCTCAGAGTAGCACTTGCAACTTACGACCTAAGTTATTTGCTGGATGTATTCCGGTCTCTATCTTCCTCTACCGTTTTTTCCCTTGACAGATCCGTCCTAGTACCATGGAATTTATTCCCTGATGTCCCATAAGATGTTTTATCATTCTGTCCCTTCTTATCAGTGTGTTCCATACACTCCTTTCCTCTTCGATTCTGCGGCGAAACTCCTCATCGTTACCTTATGAGTCCACCTAATTTTAACAATTGTTTTTGGCACCATATCTCAAATGTTTCGATTCTTATCTGTTCTGGTTTTCCCACAGTCCATATTTCGCTACCATGCTGTGCTGTAAACGTACACTCTCAGAAATTTCTTCCACAAGTTAAGATCTATGTTTGAAGTAAACTTCCCTTGGCCAGGAATGCCATTTTGCCAGTGATTGTCTGCTTTTGATTTTCTCCTTGCTCCGTTCGTCATTGGTTATTTTGTTGCTTAGTTAGCAGAATTCTTAATTTTATCTACTTCGCGGCCATCAATCCCGACGTTAAGTTTTTCGCTGTTCTCGTTTCTGATACTTCTCATTACTTTCGTATATCTTCGACTTACTTTCGTTCTATGTTCTATACTCATTAGATTGTTCATTCCATTCAACATATTCTGTAATTCTTCTTCACTTTCACTGAGGATGGCAATGTCATCAGTGAATATTACAATTGATATCCTTTCATCCTGAATTTTAAATCCGCTCTGAAACCTTTCTTATATTACCACCATACCTTCTTCAATATATAGATTAACAGCAGTGGTGAAAGATTAAATCCCTGTCTTACACCCTTTTTAGTCCGAGCATTTCGTTCTTGCTTTTCCACTCTTCTTATTCCCTATTAGCTCCTGTACATGTTGTATATTAGTCGTCTCTCCCAATACTGTGCCCTATTTTACTCAGAATTTTGAAAATTGTGCATCATTTGACATTGGCGAGCTCTTTTTCAGGACGACAAATCCTATGGACGTAACTTGGTTTTTCTCTTGTCTTGCTTCCGTCATCAGTCCCAATGTCAGAGTTCCTTCTCTGGTGCCTTTACCTTTGCTAAAGCCAGACTGATCGTCATCTAACACATCCTCAATTTTCTTTTCCATTCTTCTGTGTATTATTCTTGTCAGCAACTTGGATGTATGAACTGTCAAGCTGATTTTGCGACAGTTCTCGCACCTGCCAGCTCTTGCAATCTTGTGAATTGTGTGGATGATGTTTTTTTCGAAATTACGATGGTATATAGCCAGTCTCATACATTACACACACCAACATAAATAGTCTTTTTATTGCCACATCCTCCCCCCGCCCCCTCTCCGAAATGATTTTAAAGAGTCCGATGGAATGTAGTCTATCCATTCTGCCTTATTTGATTTTAAATCGACCAAAGCTCTTTTAAATTCTGATTGACCCATTTGTTCTTATAACTCGTCATGAGACAAGTCTTTCCCCTCATAGACACCTTCAATGTAATCGTTTTTTCACCTATCCACTCTCTCCTCTGCACTTTACAGTGAAATTCCCATTGCACTTTTAGTGTTACCACCCTTGCTTTTAATTTCACCGAAGGCTGTCTTGACTTTTCCATCTGCTGAGTTAGTCCTTCGAAAATCATTTCTTTCTGGATTTCTACACATTTTTCATGCAGTCATTTGGTCTTAGCTTCCCTGCACTTCCTATCTATTTCATTCCTCAGTTAATTGTATTCCTGTACTCCTGAATTTCTCCGAACGTGTTTGTACTTCTTTCTTTCATCGATCAACTGAAGTATTTCTTCTGTTATCCATGAGTTATTCGGGTTATTGTGACTGCCCTCTTTAGAGATGCCCATTCCTCTTCATATGAACTGTCTACTGACCTATTCCTTATCTACATATCTATAGGGTCAGAGAACTTCAAGCGCGTCTTTTCATCCCTTAGTACTTCCGTATCCCACTTCTTTGCATATTGGTTCTTCCTGACTAATCTTTTGAAGTTCAGCACACTATTTGTGACTACTAAATTGTGATCTTAGTCTATATCTGCTCCTGCGTATGCGTAACAATCCAGCATCTGATTCGGAATATCTGTCTGACAATAATGTAATCTAACTAAAATCTTCCCCTATCTTCCGGCCTTTTCCAAAGTATACCGCCTCCTCTTGTGATTCTTGAACAGATTATTCGCTATTAGGTGAAATTTATTACAGAACTCAATTAGCCTTACTCCTCTCTCATTCCTAGTACCAAGCCCTTATTCTCCCGCAGACCCTTCTTCTGCTCTTTCCTCTACAGCCGCATTCCAGTCCCCCACGACTATTAGATTTTCATCTCCCTTTAAGCGCTGCGTAACCTATTCGATATCCTCATACACTTTCTCTTCATGTTCGGATAGCGACATAGGCATGTATACCTGAACCGTCGTTGTCGGTGTTGGTTTGCTGTCGATTCTGATGAGAACAAACCTATCACTGAACTGTTTACGGCAACACGCTCTCCTCCCTACCTTCCTATTCATAACGATTCCTACTCCCGTTATACAATTTTCTACTGCCATGATATTACACTACACTCGTCTGACCAGAAATCGTTGCCTTGTTTCCGTTTCACTTCACTGACCCCAGTGTTTCCAGATTTAGCCTTTGTGTTTCCCTTCTCAGATTTTCTAGCTGCCCTATCACGTTCAAACTTCTGACATCCCACGCCCCGACTCATAGGAAGTTATCCTTTTGTTGGCTGTATAGTCTTTTTCTCTTGGTCACCTCCTCCTTAGCAACCGCCTCCCGATGATCCGAATGGGGAACGATTCCGGAATCTTTAGACAACGGAGAGATCATATGACAATTTTTCCAATGAGGGGCCACATGTCTTGTGGATAGACATTGTGCGTCTTTAATGTAATGGTTTCCATTGCCTTCTGTATCCTCATGCCGTTGCTCGTTGCTGCCTTTTAAGAGCAGTTTCGAACCCCAAGGGCAAGAGAGTGCCCTGAGCGTCGCTCTGCTGCTCCGTCCTTTTTGACGAGGTTCAAAATGGTTCAAATGGCTCAGAGCACTATGGGACTTAACATCTGTGGTCATCAGTCCCCTAGAACTTAGAACTACTTAAACCTAACTAACCCAAGGACATCACACACATCCATGCCCGAGGCAGGATTCGAACCTGCGACCGTAGCGGTCACGCGGTTCCAAACTGAAGCGCTTAGAACCGCACGGCCACACCGGCCGGCACTTTTTGACAAGGCCGTTGGCTGAATAAGGGTGACCTGTTACCCCGGAAGTCTTCGTCCGTCAATGCTGATGACTTTTATTCAAAATTTAAGTGGTGACGTGGTTCCAATAAGGAACCGAGGACACTTTATTAATGAAAAACGTTTCCCCTAGAAAACGGGCTTTTATAACGGCTGAAGTACGCCAAATACTTGCTGGAGCACATCGCTATACAGTCAATATATTGACTAGCTAAATAACAGTTGCACTATTTAAGTACTCACTCTACTAATTTCCTAACTCAGTATCAATTATCTGCAGTGAGCGAGGTCTTGTAATTCATTTAACGGATTATTATCATCGGATAGTACCCAACAACCAAGGTGATACTTCATCGTTATAAGCTCTGCTTAGTCTTCCCGTTGTGTCACCAGTGACCTCATACTGGACTGTAGCCAGAGATCGTACACTTGGCACCAGCAGTGAAAAAGTCACTGACGCGCACAGACCAGGCCTCGGAAGCTTCCCATGTATTACATCTGGCCTCCCTACTGCTCTTATCATACCTCTGTGGGCGAATGGATCGGAGTTAGGTCGTTCATACTTCTACAGAATGCCAGTGAAATTTTAATCAGAATCTGGAACGCCTGCGTAGACGCAGGAAAGAAACTGTTAGTCTTTTTACGATTAACAACGGGCAATTGGGGCTCTGAAAATAAACTGCTCGAATGAAGTTTAGTACTACCAATAGCCTATTTTTTGTCATTGTTGTTTTATCTGCAACCTCTTTCGACGATAGCAAACAGCTGTGTATAGTTATCTGTGTAAATAAGGTATCTCGCATTCTCAGCAGTGTTCAGTAGAACACCCAGTGTCTCAAACAGTGAATAGGACATCACTGCTTGTGTACACTTTTCCGTCTGCCAAATGCCTCGAAGGGTCGATTGAAGCTTAAACTTGACGCGAGTTGTCACAACAGAAGCGGTCAGGACAAGTTGCACGCCGCACTAACATACACATCTACGTCATTCCAACTGTAAGGGGTCCGTAGGCCCTTACTATAAGTTTGCACTCGGCACAGGTCGACAGGGCAAACTATCGATAGTGTGTCGAGTGTCGAGAGCGAGTGGAGAGTTGAGTCAGTAGGTCCCGTGTGGCGGGCCGAGCTGGGCAGAAGCCAGCAGTTGTTGTAATTCTACATCTACATCTATACTCCGCGAGCCACCTTACGGTGTGTGGCGGAGGGTACTTATTGTACCACTATCTGATCCCCCCTTCCCTGTTCCATTCACGAATTGTGCGTGGGAAGAACGACTGCTTGTAAGTCTCCGTATTTGCTCTAATTTCTCGGATCTTTTCGTTGTGATCATTACGCGAGATATATGTGGGCGGTAGTAATATGTTGCCCATCTCTTCCCGGAATGTGCTCTCTCGTAATTTCGATAATAAACCTCTCCGTATTGCGTAACGCCTTTCCTGAAGTGTCCGCCACTGGAGCTTGTTCAGCATCTCCGTAACGCTCTCGCGCTGACTAAATGTCCCCATGACGAATCGCGCTGCTTTTCGCTGGATCATGTCTATCTCTTCTATTAATCCAACCTGGTAAGGGTCCCATACTGATGAGCAATACTCAAGAATCGGACGAACAAGCGTTTTGTAAGCTACTTCTTTCGTCGATGAGTCACATTTTCTTAGAATTCTTCCTATGAATCTCAACCTGGCGCCTGCTTTTCCCACTATTTGTTTTATGTGATCATTCCACTTCAGATCGCTCCGGATAGTAACTTCTAAGTATTTTACGGTCGTTACCGCTTCCAATGATTTACCACCTATGGCATAATCGTACTGGAATGGATTTCTGCCCCTATGTATGCGCATTATATTACATTTATCTACGTTTAGGGAAAGCTGCCAGCTGTCGCACCATGCATTAATCCTCTGCAGGTCTTCCTGGAGTACGTACGAGTCTTCTGATGTTGCTACTTTCTTGTAGACAACCGTGTCATCTGCAAATAGCCTCACGGAGCTACCGATGTTGTCAACTAAGTCATTTATGTATATTGTAAACAATAAAGGTCCTATCACGCTTCCTTGCGGTACTCCCGAAATTACCTCTACATCTGCAGATTTTGAACCGTTAAGAATGACATGTTGTGTTCTTTCTTCTAGGAAATCCTGAATCCAATCACAAACCTGGTCCGATATTCCGTAAGCTCGTATTTTTTTTCACTAAACGTAAGTGCGGAACCGTATCAAATGCCTTCCTGAAGTCCAGGAATACGGCATCAATCTGCTCGCCAGTGTCTACGGCACTGTGAATTTCTTGGGCAAATAGGGCGAGCTGAGTTTCACATGATCTCTGTTTGCGGAATCCATGTTGGTTATGATGAAGGAGATTTGTATTATCTAAGAACGTCATAATACGAGAACACAAAACATGTTCCATTATTCTACAACAGATTGACGTAAGCGAAATAGGCCTATAATTATTCGCATCTGATTTAGGACCCTTCTTGAAAATGGGAACGACCTGCGCTTTCTTCCAGTCGCTAGGTACTTTACGTTCTTCCAGCGATCTACGATAAATTGCTGGTAGAAAGGGGGCAAGTTCTTTAGCATAATCACTGTAGAATCTTAAGGGTATCTCGTCTGGTCCGGATGCTTTTCCGCTACTAAGTGATAGCAGTTGTTTTTCAATTCCGATATCGTTTATTTCAATATTTTCCATTTTGGCGTCCGTGCGACGGCTGAAGTCAGGGACCGTGTTACGATTTTCCGCAGTGAAACAGTTTCGGAACACTGAATTCAGTATTTCTGCCTTTCTTCGGTCGTCCTCTGTTTCGGTGCCATCGTGGTCAACGAGTGACTGAATAGGGGATTTAGATCCGCTTACCGATTTTACATATGACCAAAACTTTTTAGGGTTCTTGTTTAGATTGTTTGCCAATGTTTTATGTTCGAATTCGTTGAATGCTTCTCTCATTGCTCTCTTTACGCTCTTTTTCGCTTCGTTCAGCTTTTCCTTATCAGCTATGATTCGACTACTCTTAAACCTATGATGAAGCTTTCTTTGTTTCCGTAGTACCTTTCGTACATGATTGTTATACCACGGTGGATGTTTCCCCTCGCTTTGGACCTTAGTCGGTACGAACTTATCTAAGGCGTACTGGACGATGTTTCTGAATTTTTTCCATTTTTGTTCCACATCCTCTTCCTCAGAAATGAACGTTTGATGGTGGTCACTCAGATATTCTGCGATTTGTGCCCTATCACTCTTGTTAAGCAAATATATTTTCCTTCCTTTCTTGGCATTTCTTATTACACTTGTAGTCATTGATGCAACCACTGACTTATGATCACTGATACCCTCTTCTACATTGACGGAGTCGAAAAGTTCCGGTCTATTTGTTGCTATGAGGTCTAAAACGTTAGCTTCACGAGTTGGTTCTCTAACTATCTGCTCGAAGTAATTCTCGGACAAGGCAGTCAGGATAATGTCACAAGAGTCTCTGTCCCTGGCTCCAGTTCTGATTGTGTGACTATCCCATTCTATACCTGGTAGATTGAAGTCTCCCCCTATTACAATAGTATGATCACGAAACTTCTTCACGACGTTCTGCAGGTTCTCTCTGAGGCGCTCAACTACTACGGTTGCTGATGCAGGTGGTCTATAGAAGCATCCGACTATCATATCTGACCCACCTTTGATACTTAGCTTAACCCAGATTATTTCACATTCGCATTCGCTAATAACTTCACAGGATATTATTGAATTCTTTACTGCTATAAATACTCCTCCACCATTGGCGTTTATCCTATCCTTGCGGTATATATTCCATTCTGTGTCTAGGATTTCGTTACTGTTCACTTCAGGTTTTAACCAACTTTCCGTTCCTAATACTATATGCGCACTATTTCCTTCAATAAGAGATACTAATTCAGGAACCTTGCCCTGGATACTCCTGCAGTTTACCAATATTACGTTAACTTTTCCTGTTTTTGGTCTCTGAGGACGGACGTTCTTTATCAACGATGATAATGTCCTCTCTGGTAAGCCGTCAGGTATTTTATCGTTTCGCCCAAGGGGGGGTCCCTCTAACCTAAAAAACCCCCGTGTGCACGCCACACGTACTCTGCTACCCTAGTAGCTGCTTCCGGTGTGTAGTGCACGCCTGACCTGTCTAGGGGGGCCCTACAGTTCTCCACCCAATAACGGAGGTCGATGAATTTGCAACCATTATAGTCGCAGAGTCGTCTGAGCCTCTGGTTTAGACCCTCCACACGACTCCAAACCAGAGGACCGCGATCGACTCTGGGCACTATGCTGCAGATATTAAGCTCAGCTTGCACTCCGCGTGCGATGCTGGTTGTCTTCACCAAATCAGCCAGCCGCCGGAAGGAACCAAGGATGGCCTCAGAACCCAAGCGGCAGGCGTCATTCGTTCCGACATGTGCTACTATCTGCAGCCGGTCACACCCAGTGCGTTCAATAGCTGCCGGAAGGGCCTCCTCCACATTACGGACGAGACCCCCCGGCAAGCACACCGAGTGCACACTGGCATTCTTCCCCGACCTACCCGCTATTTTCCTGAGGGGCTCCATAACCCGCCTAACGTTGGAGCTCCCTATAACTAATAGGCCCGCCCTCTGTGACTGTCGGGACCTTGCCGGAGAATCGGCCACTGGCCCAACAGGCGAGGCATCCTGTGGTGGCTCGGAAACGATGTCATCACCACTAGGAAGCAGCCCGTACCTGTTGGAAAGGGGTAAGGCAGCTGCCACGCGGCCAGATCCCACCTTCGCCTTTCGGCCAGGCACGCGCGAGCCCACCACTGTCCGCCATTCACCCTGGAGTGATGGCTGACCGGTAAGATGCTCACTGCCGGAAGACGCAGCGACATCAGGGGTTCCATGTGATTCCAAGGCCACCGAAGTAGGCATAGGTCTCACCACAGTTGCCCCAACGCCACTACGAGCCGACGCCTGCGCCTCGAGCTCGATGAGCCTAACAGACAAAGCCTCCACCTGCCCCCGAAGAGTGGCCAATTCTCCTTGCGTCCGCTCACAACAACC
Organism: Schistocerca cancellata; assembly: GCF_023864275.1. NCBI lineage: Eukaryota > Metazoa > Arthropoda > Insecta > Orthoptera > Acrididae > Schistocerca > Schistocerca cancellata. The sequence continues at coordinate 726,955,830 of NC_064627.1, forward strand.
ACAGTCCCTATACATGACTATGTTTACCCTACCCTATACGGTGACAAATTCCCAAGATAATCTTCTGATGAGCTACTCTGATAATCAAGAAACACTCACTGAAATACGAGACGCGAAAACTACGCTAGGTTTTCCCAGAAAAACTATTTAAAAGCTAAGCGCAGCAAATAAGTACAAAAACGCTTTATACAAACAGTACTCGCTGCTGCTGGTGCTCTCGCTCTGGCTGTCACAAGACAACTGCTGATTCAAGTGACTAGTGGCTAACGGCCGCGAAACAAACAAAGACGGTTTTAGGGCGCTTTCTGTTCTAAACGATCAAGAAAACACTAAGAAATCTAACACGAAAACTACGTAAAGTTTTATCAAGAACTGTTAGTTACTATGCAGAGCAGATAAACACAAATAGAATCCCTTCCTTAGTGGAAGGTCGTAAACAAAATGCAAAATAAACGCTTTATACAAACAGTACTCGCTGCTGCTGGTGCTCTCGCTCTGGCTGTCACAAGACAACTGCTGATTCAAGTGACTAGTGGCTAACGGCCGCGAAACAAACAAAAGACGGTTTTAGGGCGCTTTCTGTTCTAAACGATCAAGAAAACACTAAGAAATCTAACACGAAAACTACGTAAAGTTTTATCAAGAACTGTTAGTTACTATGCAGAGCAGATAAACACAAATAGAATCCCTTCCTTAGTGGAAGGTCGTAAACAAAATGCAAAATAAACGCTTTCAAGGTTTACCGACAAAGGGAGTGGCCATCGCCGCGGTTTAACCCCTTTGTGTTAGAATAATACAGGAAAGTGATAAAGTATAATTAAGAGTGTGATCAGTGATATTTCTGTGCCGTTATTTTGATTTCGCGTCTACCGCGCCGGCATTATTTTGGATTTGCAGTGTTGGATTGCAGTGTTGGATTGCAGTGGTTGTATCAGCGTGTGACGAATATGAATAACGAAGAAGCCTGTGCTGAGATTAGCCGTTATTAAAAGTGTATGACGAAGGCAGTGGCTGTCTCCTTTTTCTTGTGTTCTTGAGACGAATATAGGTCTTGATTAGTGAAGCTGTGTTGGCTTTATTCTTGTCACCAGACATTTCATTATTACAGCATTGAGAAGGACAAAATGGGATGTAACAACTCCGTAGCAGTCCATTCCGATTGCCAGCCCCATTAGGTACACGGTCACATTAATTAATAATTTATTTGGGCTGCTATTCAGATCCCGATCGAGCGGGATATATAAAATACGGACGTGTTACACAACTCTCAGTCGCTATGTATGACAGAAAACATTACAGCTGCCACATGCGACGAACAACAAAAGCAGCTCATGATCGCTGTCTGCGATTTATGATTAATAGATTTCCCGAAGAGGATGCATTATGGTAGGCAACTGGAGAGACTGTGCCAATCCAGATATTATGAGAGTCGCCTCTACACACTAACTTGAGCTTAGTTCGACCATTTAGAAAAACAACTGAACTCACACCCCAACTGTTTCGCCACGCCAACTGTTTCGCCAGTACGCGGAAGTAAACACGTGAAATGTATCTTGGATTAACAGTGCCAGGATTATCTTCGCCCATGAGTGCAAGATTAGTGTGACTCCCTATGATTGTCGTAGAAGAGTGCGAAGGTCGTTAGACACCAAAGTAATTCTCTGGCATGCAGCCACCCATTTTCTGAAGGGAGGTGAGCTTATTTGTAGTAGTCTAACTTCTGTATTTACTTTTACTATTTGAATTTTTATCCTTAATTCGCATTCTCTGATAATTACATTTTTGGTGGTACAAAGTATGTCTTTAAAATTTTCATAAGAGTATGTTAGTACCTCTTACACTAGCGCTTTCGTTTGCGACCGTAATAGTGGTTGTGAAATTTAGTATTGATAATTTCTCCCTTGCAATATTTGTCTTCTTTTAAAATAATTTTCCTCTTGCTTGATGCAGTCTTCGGTCTACAATTACTTTATTGGTTGCGGAATGACAGAATTTGATTTAATAAATACAAGACCTATTCTGACAATACGTAGATTAAACAGACTCCTTAAAGTAGAGATTACTAAAGAATTTGAGAATGAATTTATATAAATAACAGTGACACAGAAAATTACTGATTATTGGGGTCACCACCAGCATGACGCTCAGTAATTACGATTGAGGTAGTCCCGAGAGAGATGAAGGACACATGTCGTGCATTTAATCGCAATATGTAACTTTGCAACTGAATAAAAAAATTACAAAAAATGACTGTATGACTCCGAATGGAGTACAAATCAGATCAAGAAATAAATAAAGAATCAGAAAGTTTATCAGCGGACGGGTGAACTCCCGTGAATCAACTCAATAACGGAACGACAGATGAGTGGTTACAATTAGATTGCAGAACACATGAAAATAAGTTTATGAAGCACATAGAACAAATTATGAACAAGCTTAAAGCTGAAGACGGGAATGAACTTACTCTTACTGCACTCTGTCGCGATTTCCGAAGTTTTTGGTGTACATTTAAAATGTCTTATTACCGTTTCTGCGATTGAGACGGCTGTCGAATATTCGCTGTTCGTGGTACTGCAGTGGCCGCTAGCTGTGGCTGGTGTGGGCCAACGTGTTGTAAGTGCGAAACGCGACCTCATCACTTTTCTGACTTCCGATCGAGGATGCAGAAAAAACCTTTAAGTCTTTGAAGACTTGGCAGAGAGCCGCATTAAAATAAAACACGGATGAGCACCAGTCTGGATGTCTGTCTCTGATTTTTCATAGTCTTCTTCAGACTTTGTACAAACACTTCCACAATATTTCTAGCCAATCACGGAAGGGGCTTCAATGGTTCTCTTATAAGATATCTGGCAGTCCGGTCACTAGCTAACCACCAACAACTTAATGACATATCTGCCAATCATTATCTCGTTCACGGAAACGAAAACCGAGAGTCGCCACGTTCGCATGCCCTGACTTGTTTGTAGGTAAAATTCTGGAAATTTCCGTGTACTTTGCAGAGCGTTCCCATTAGCAGAGGTTGGGAATTTCGTAGACGGACATGCGAACAGTTTGCGGAACGGTGTCTGAAGACCAAAACACAGTGGGGCAGTGGCAAGTGGACATCTGAAGACTCAATCAAAAGTTTATAAACAGGCGGTGTTCAGACCATTTCCAGCATCAGTTTCCCGTTTTTCTATTGAAAGCACTAGACGATCGCCCCACCGTCAATTGTCCCTGGTACCAGAAGCATTAGCCATGAGACGCTCGCTCTGCTGTTTGTGCTGTCTGTTAACGTGACGTGACAGTGTTGTGACAGTGTTTTTAGGTAACGAATATTTCACAGCTCATCATCAAACAGTTTTTCATGCTTTCATCAAAACAAATGATACAATGGTCTCCTGTGACTTACCCTAGCATAAACAATAATTCACAATAACAGAAGTGTGAAAAAAATGATTGCACAACAGATTTGTGTGGATTCTTGTTTATCCTAGGGCAATTCACCGGTGTATCATTTGTTTTGTTGAAAGCGTGAAATACCGTCTGATGATGAATTAGTAGAAAAATTCGAAACCGGTAACGGCACTTTTTGAATAAAGTAATCGAAAAACAAATTGTGACTGTTGCTGTACACCAAATATTTATTTAACAGAACAGCCACCGTATCCAACCATTTCTTTATTTGGCAACTTGCATATTAGTCTTATTAGAAAGCTAGTTATATTAAAAAGTTGTTTTTACCCAAATAAAAATTTTCTGCGTTTTTAGTCTTGCGTGTGTGAAATTTCTCAATGAATTCTAAACGTTTCCATGAAATTATACTATAGTTGCAAACTATTGTGACTGGATGGGGAATGGCTCAACGAACCGTCAGAAACTGAATTACTGCCCAGGGGCTAACAACAGAGGTTACCCAAGCGTGAACAGCAGGACAACAAAAGAGGAAAGCAGAATATGGAGACACCACGGTAATCAAGTAATCTAAAAGCAAAATCCCGAAAAACCTAAGGTGTAGTGAAATCTGAGACGAAAACCATCCTTGAGTAATGTCAATGACACAAGAGGCGGCCGCTGTGGCCGAGCGGTTCTAGGCGCTTCCGTCTAGCACAACGCGACCGCTGCGGTCGCAGGTTCGAATCCTGCCTCGGGCATGGATGTGTGTGATGTCCTTAGGTTAGTTAGGTTTAAGTAGTTCTAAGTTATAATGGGCTGATGACCTCAGTTGTTAAGTCCCATAGTGCTCAGAGCCAATACACAATTGAAGGCAGATCCACAGCATGGGTGTCAGCACAAATTGGCCAGCAAAGTGGGCGTAGCCCTTCAGTGCCATGACGCCAGAGCACCAGAAGCAGCACTAGCGCTAGCGGTTGTGGCAGTTCTGTCTGGCGTCCGTCATCGAGCTATATGTATAGTGCCTGGAATGCGTTGCAATATTACCTGCACAACACGCCAGTCCTGCAGGGTAGTGTAGATGTCAGGTGGCGCCAACACGTTTCATTAGATGGATCGGACAGACAAGAAATATTACCTCTTCATCCCCTTCTGAGCTAACTGTAAAATTTCATGTCTCCAGTTCATCGGAAAGTCAGTTTGAAATCAAGTAGAAAATTTGAACCTAACAGTTGGAAAGACAAGAAATGTTTTAACGAAGAACTGAAGAATAATAATTTAATAAAATACAAAATTGTGCTTACTAGTATAACAAGTTTATTTCCCATTGCGTTAGTACAAGGAAACCAATTACTGAGCTCTTCCGCCTACCAAAAGATTCAAGATAGAAAATCGCAGCGAAAGAAACGTGTAAGGGAAGACCCGGTAGCAGTGGGACAAGAAATTCCTTCCTGTGTGGGAGCGGAAGTGGCGCGTCAGCGCCGACCGCATATAGCGTGAGGTGAGCTGAGCTGAAGCCGCCGCAAAATTGCGGAATGTAACGCTGCTCGCGTCTCTCCCTGCCACCGGCTGCGCCTTTGAAGCGAGACGCCAGGGCGTGGGACGTGGGAGGGATCGCATTTCCGGGGGAAGGTGGCTGCTGGAGGCTGCGGCCCTGTCAGGCGCAAAGCGGTGGTGGGGAGGGGGGGGGGGAGGAAAGGGGACAGGTGTCTAGTGCGGACATCGACCTGCCGCCTGCGATCCCAGGAGGCGAGGCACTGCCACAGGGGATGGCAGCGACGGAAGACTCCGTCCTAATTCCTCGAACGTTCTGTGGTGTGCAGATACGTGGGAGGATAGCGTGGAGCCGGTTTTGATGGTCAATATCACCGCTTACAACGTTCCTGAAAAAGAACGAGACATGTAGCATTATTGTGTTAGCTCATTCAGTACTGGATGACACACTTTCATGATCGGGAGAGCCATCTGTTGATGCTACCAGTCAGAAGGGCGGATAATAAACGAAGCACAGAGTCTGCCTCCACTTACACTCGTATTAAGAAGTAAGATAATCAGCAAAATCTGATAGCTACCGTTATTATTAAGTACCCGATTACGTGGCATTGCCAGGTACGTATTTATAATTAACTTCAATAAGTCTATCACCACCTTTCCCCTCTGTCCATCTCCTCCTCCCCCACGCCTTACATCTCCTCCTCTCCCCTCTGTGTGACTCCTCCAACCCATCTCGGGCTTTCTGCCCCCTCTTACCGTCAGTCTGCTACTCCCTCCCCCCTCCCCCTTCTCTGCCCACACTACTCCTGCTCCTCTCTAACCATATGCTCTTCTCCCCGTTTGTTCCTTAATCATTGTCTGTCTACTCCTTCCCAATCTGCCCATCTCCTCCTCCCCACTCTCTCTCTCTTCCTCATCCCCTCTATCTTTTCATCCTCATCTCTTACGTCATCTCCTCATTCCTCCTCTGTCTACCTCCTCCTCCTCCTCCTCCTCTCTCTCCACTTTATCACCCCCGCCCCTGTAAAAGGTTGCTAGTTCTCACTCCAACAGTATTACTTTCCAGATAGTAATATGCATACCAAATTTAGTTAAGTTGATTGGTGGGCTTAAGAGCTTCCTACCCGTGGATTTGCCTGCGTATTTACAAGTCGCTTATTTCATATGTATCTAAATTACTTAACACATATTTGTACACATTTTTCACCTGTCTCTAGTGATATGGGCACATATTTTTGTTTTTATTTTTTATTTATTTATTTATTGTTCCGTGGGACCACATTAAGGAGAAGTCTCCATGGTCATGGAACGAGTCAATACATGAAATTATAACACGATTGTAGAAACAGATAAAATGAAATATAAGAAACATATTCAGGCGACACGTCATTAGTTTAAATAAAGAAAATCAAGAATGTAACACTGGAATTTGCTTAATTTTTTAGCTCTTCCAGGAGCTCCTCGACATAATAGAAGGAGTGAGCCATGAGGAAACTCTTCAGTTTAGACTTAAAAGCGTTTGGGCTACTGCTAAGATTTTTGAGTTCTTGTGGTAGCTTATTGAAAATGGATGCAGCAGAATACTGCACTCCTTTCTGCACAAGAGTCAAGGAAGTGCATTCCACATGCAGATTTGATTTCTGCCTAGTATTAACTGAGTGAAAGCTGCTAACTCTTGGGAATAAGCTAATATTGCTAACAGCAAACGACATTAAAGAAAATATATACTGTGAGGGTAATGTCAGAAATCCCAGACTATTGAATAGGGGTCGACAAGAGGTTCTAGAACTTACACCACACATAGCTCGAACAGCCCGTTTTTGAGCCAAAAATACCCTTTTTGAATCAGAAGAATTACCCCAAAAAATAATACCATATGACATAAGCGTATGAAAATATGCGAAGTACACTACTTTTCGTGTTGAAATGTCACTTATTTCAGATACTGTTCTAATGGTAAATAAAGCGGCATTTAGTTTCTGAAAGAGATCCTGAACATAGGCTTTCCACAACAGCTTACCATCTATCCGTACGCCTAGGAACTTGAACTGTTCCGTCTCGCTTATAACATGCCTATTCTGTCTGATTAAAATATCAGTTCTCGTTGAATTGTGAGTTAGAAACTGTAAAAACTGAGTCTTACTGTGATTTAGCATCAAATTATTTTCCACAAGCCACGAACTTATTTCATGAACTACATTATTTGATAATGTTTCAATATTACACACAAGATCCTTCACTACCAAGCTGGTGTCATCAGCAAACAGAAATATTTTTGAATCCCCTGTAATACTAGAAGGCATGTCATTTATATAAATAAGAAACAGCAGTGGCCCCAGCACAGATCCTTGGGGAACGCCCCATTTAACAGTGCCCCATTGGGACTGAACATCATTACCACTCTCAATATTGCGGAGAATTACCTTTTGCTTTCTGTTCTTAATGTAAGAGGCGAACCAATTGTAAGCTACTCCCCTTACTCCATAATGTTCCAACTTCTGCAGTAATAGTTTGTGGTCGACACTATCAAAAGCCTTCGTTAAATCAAAGAAAACACCTAACGTTCGCAACCTTTTATTTAATCCGTCCAAAACCTCACAGAGAAAAGAGACTATAGCATTTTCAGTTGTTAAGCCATTTCTAAAACCAAACTGTACATTTGACAGCAAATTATGTGAATTTAAATGCTGCAGTAACCTTGTATATACAACCCTCTCGATAACTTAAGCAAACACCGATGGCATAGAAATAGGTCTATAATTATCAACATTATGCCTGTCTCCCTTTTTATAAAGTGGCTTCACTACCGAGTACTTTAATCGGTCAGGAAACCGACCACTCCTAAAGGAAAAGTTACAGATATGGCTAAGTACTGGGCTAACATACATGGAACAATACTTCAGTATTCTGCTAGATACCCCGTCATATCCATGAGAGTTCTTGGTCTTTAGTGATTTAATTATTAACTCAATCTCCCTCTTGTCAGTATCATGGAGGAGCATTTCAGGTAACAGTCTCGGAACACTTTTTTCTACGAGCACTATATGATTCCCTGTTGGGACTAGGTTTCTATTTAGTTCACCTGCTATATTCAGAAAGTGATTATTAAATACTGTACATATACGCGACTTATCAGTAACACGGACATTCCCACTACGCACTGACTCTATATCCTCGACCTGTCTCTGCAGACCAGCCACTTCCTTTACGACTGACCATATGGTTTTAATTTTATCCTGAGACTTAGCTATTCTATCTGCATACCACATACTTTTTGCCTTCCTAATAACTTTTTTAAGCACCTTACAATACTGTTTGTAATGGGCTACTGCATTTAGATTGTGACTGTTTCTAACGTTTTGATATAATTGCCACTTTGTTCTACAAGATATTCTTATACCTTTAGTCAGCCACCCAGGCTGCCTGTTTGTGCTAGTACCCTGTTTTGAACGTTCTAACGGAAAGCAACTTTCAAAGAGCACGAGAAAAGTCTTGAGGAAAGCATTATATTTATCGTCTACTGTATCAGCACTATAAACATCTTGCCACTCTTGTTCCTTGATAATGTTTACAAAAGTCTCTACAGCAACTGGATCAGCTTTTCCTAAAACGTTGGTAACTATATTTAACCTGCGTTGCAGCACAAAAATCTTTTAGACTTAAAATTTGTGCATGATGATCTGAAAGGCCATTCACCATTCTGCTAACAGAATGCCCTTCTAGTAATGACGAATGAACAAAAATATTGTCTATGGTTGTTCTACTGTTCCCTTGCACTCTCGTTGGAAAGAATACTGTTTGCATAAGATTATATGAATTAAGGAGGTCTACCAGCATCCTTTTCCTTGCACAATCACTTATACAATTAATGTTGAAGTCACCACATATAACTAACTTTTTGTATTTCCTATAAAGTGAACCAAGAACCTCCTCTAGCTTTAGCAAAAACGTTGTGAAATTGGAGTCTGGGGATCTATAAATAACAACAGTAAGAACTTTAGCTCCACTAAATTTAACCACACCTGCACAACATTCAAACACCTTTTCAGTGCAGTACTTTGAAACATCAATTGACTCAAATGGGATACCGTTTTTCACATACATGGCTACTCCCCCACATCGCAAAGAGCTCCTAGAGAAGCTGCCAGCCAACCTGTATCCTGGTAAAGGAAGCCTCTCAATTACATTTGTCTCTAGCGATTATCGGCCTGCAGCTTCTTTTTCAAGCAACTGTTATACAGGGTGTTACAAAAGGGTACGGCCAAACTTTCAGGAAACATTCCTCACACACAAAGAAAGAAAATATGTTATGCGGACATGCGTCCGGAAACGCTTACTTTCCATATTACAGCTCATTTTACTACTTATCTTCAAATCACATTAATCATGGAATGGAAACACACAGCAACAGAACGTACCAGCGTGACTTCAAACACTTGGTTACAGGAAATGTTCAAAATGTCCTCCGTTAGCGAGGATACATGCATCCACCCTCCGTCGCATGGAATCCCTGATGCGCTGATGCAGCCCTGGAGAATGGCGTATTGTATCACAGCCGTACACGTCCGCCGCTCGTGGTCTCGCGGTAGCGTTCTCGCATCCCGAGCACGGGGTCCCGGGTTCGATTCCCGGCGGGGTCAGGGATTTTCACCTGCCTCGAGATGACTGGGTGTTTGTGTTGTCCTCATCATTTCATCATCATCCAGGAAAGTGGCGAAATTGGACTGAGCAAAGGTTGGGAAATTGTACGGGCGCTGATAACCACGCAGTTGAGCGCCCCACAAACCAAACATCATCATCATCACAGCCGTACACAATACGAGCACGAAGAGTCTCTACATTTGGTACCGGGGTTGCGTAGGCAAGAGCTTTCAAATGCCCCATAAATGGAAGTCAAGAGGATTGAGGTCAGGAGAGCGAGGAGGCCATGGAATTGGTCCGCCTCTACCAGTCCATCGGTCACCGAATCTGTTGTTGAGAAGCGTACGAACACTTCGACTGAAATGTGCAGGAGTTCCACCGTGCATGAACCACATGTTGTGTCGTACTTGTAAAGGCACATATTCTGGCAGCACAGGTAGAGTATCCCGTATGAAATCATGATAACGTGCTCTATTGAGCGTAGGTGTACGAAACTAAAATGAGCTCTAAGATAGAAATTAAGCGTTTCCGGACACATGTCCACAGAACATCTTTTCTTTATTTGTATGTGAGGAATGTTTCCTGAAAGTTTGGCCGTACCTTTTTGTAACACCCTGTATAATACTGGAGGCAACATCAGTGGTAGATGTGGATACTGTCTGCTAAATATGTTGCGAATTGGGTTAGTAGTACAGAATTAACTGTGGGACAGCCGGACTGGAAGGCAATGGGCGTGAAAGAACCATCAGGAAGGTTTTAAGTTGTAAGCATTCTATTGGCCACTTTTGCCTTCTAAAGGCTCACATAGTCAGACCTAGGGAGGCGAGAGTGAGACAGAGCGTAGTCAGGGGCGAACCGTAGTTCGCATGGTTAAGGAAAAGCGGTGTCTGGAAAGACAAAGTCCGCGGTGTCGCATCACCGGGAAGGGCAGGAGATTTTGACTGCTACAGGGCGCGCGATCCAGAGACGGAGGCCGGTGGCGGGGAGCCGGGTACATCCAACACGGCCACACGGCTTCCTCCGCCCTGATTGGTCAGAAGCCGAGGAACCCGCGGGGTAGATATGGAAATTTCCAGAGCGTGGCCTGGTCAGCGTCGCATAAACGGCATTACTTCGTCAGTGCACGAGGGAAGAGCGTGATCGAGATGCTTGGTGACTAGCTGTTGCCAGACCGTGGGACGAGAAAATTACAGGCAGCCAACGCTGCCGGCTAAGGCTTGACCGTAACAAGCGAATAAAGTAATTTTTGAAAGCACATAAAATAATGTAAAATCCCCTAGTATCTAGCTACTATCTGGCTCATCCTTACATAACAAGTTAAAATGTCATGGGTGAAGTGCCAGTTTTTCTGTGGTTCCTGATCGGCAAAGAAATGTAGCAAACGGTAAAGCCTGTCTCCTTTCGTCGCTGGGGTTGGGAGATCTTGGAGGAGTATGTCAGCGAGACCATGTCTTGTAAAGGCTTGCCTGCCGGAGTGGCCGAGCGGTTCAAGGCGCTACAGTCTGGTACCGCGCGACCGCTACGGTCGCAGGTTCGAATCCTGCCTCGGGCATGGATGTGTGTGATGTCCTTAGGTTAGTTAGGTTTAAGTAGTTCTAAGTTCTAGGGGACTGATGACCACAGCAGTTAAGTCCCATAGTGCTCAGAGCCATTTGAATTTGTAAAGGCTTGAAATATTGTGTAAAGTTGGTTGCAAGTCACTGGCTCTGTTCAGACAGTAAGTGATATATGATTCAAGTTTATTTGAAACTCATCCAGTGGTTTAAGAGGAGATGTGGAAGCATACAGGGATATATATATACAGTACGTGTGGATTAGTAATATAAAACTTTTATGCTTCTATCACAAAGTTGTCATTAACGTACAACTTCTTATCATCTTATGACATGTGCTACAGAAGAATGCTTAAGACTGGATGTGTAAATCAAACAACAGATAACGAGTTACTGTACAAAATTGGGGGAAAAAATAAATTATGTTACAAGAGAGGGGAAGGAAAGAAATAGAGGGTAACAATTGTAAGGGAGACCAAGGCTGAGTAAGTAGTTTCGAAAGGATATAGGTTGCGGTAGTTAGGCAGAGATAAAGAGGTTTGACATGATAGAATAGCAAGGAGACCTGCATCAATTCAGTCTTCAGACTGAAAACCATACCAACAACACGACTTCTTTGAATATCTCATGCAGTATCATCAGATACAAAATGCTTGGCTACAAATAGCACATTTCGCAGTGCATTTGATGTCTAAAAATGGTGCATAAGGCATTGAAACTGGCTGTACATTTGAAATCGAAACAGAAATTTTTTGTATTAGTAACAGTTCTGCAGTCGCTAAAACCCAAGGACGATATCACAGTTTAAGTAATGATACTGATTTCTCATAAAGTGCAGAATCGATACGCAACTCTATCAAATTTTGCTATCATACTACGGTCCAGACCTCTCATTAAGAAGCTTAAAGAAGATCAAAAAGTTTTGCTCTCTTACTACGTAGCTTGTTGAAACTTCTTATTGTGAATCGATCTCCTCCCCATAAAGGTGTTTGATGTGAAATTTAAAATATTCCCGGCGAATTGAATGTTCGAACAGATTACGGGATCGCAACCAGTTCTCGTAAACTTTACTCCACAATATTCCGAGTGGAAGACTGACGAAGACGTTCTTCGTTACGCCTTCTACATTGAAGAGCCAAAGAAACTGGTACACATGCCTAATATAGTGTAGGGCCCCCGCGGCAACAAAGAAGTGCCACAGCACGATGTGGAATCGGGCTCGACTAATGTCTGAGTTAGTGGTGGAGGGAATTGAAACCGTAAAGCCTGCACGGCTGTACATAAATCCGTAAGAGTACGAGGGTGGAGATGTCTTCTGAACAGCACGTCGCAAGGCATCACAGACATGCTCAATAATGTTCATGTGTGGGGAGTTTGGTGACCTGGTTCAGTCTAATTAGTATACGCTTGGTCGAGAAGCTGGAACAAAGGAGGATAATTATTTAGTTAATGATGAGAGAATTTTTTATACCGTCTATAGTGAGTGTTACATGCTGCTACTGGTTTGTCGACAATAGTAATTTCGGCAATCTCCTTGAGTGGAAGCAAGGATTTTGCTAACTGCTGAGACGATTGTTAGCATAAACGAGGCTGTTACGGTATGGAAATGGTAGCGAGGCGTGGCTACAGCTAAATCAAACCAATAAGCGTGCTCCAACAGCCACTGGTGATCCAACGATTTCCGAACGGCGTCCTCTTGAACTTCCTGGCAGCAACGAAAATATCTTGCAAACACGACTGAAGGAATTGTACACACTAGTATTACGTTGAGCCGAAACAGGCTGAAACAGGCTGGGCTAAATACTTTGCAGGATTTCGTGTACAACTTCAACACAAACTCACAAAAACAAACAGAAAAAAATTACGTTACCTCAATATTTATTACTTCATAATCAATAACATCTATACTCCTCTGAAGCTTTACTCCATAAAATTCCTGACGTAGAATCAGAGAAAACAAAGCATTAGGAGTAATGTAGTTAATTTCAATGATTAGTTACGCAGATATAAAAATCATGTTTAACACAATTCACACTAAATATGACTGCGTGCTGGTTTTTCATATACAGTTAAATGTGATAGCAAATCGATTTAGTTTAATACGAATAAGTATATAAGTTTGTAAATAATAATTCTTCTGTCACTTGAGAACTGTCTTGAAGAATCTTTTTTCGGACAGCGTCTTATACAATTTTTGCTGGCTGTATAATATTTTTCGTCATTACGAAAGCAATCAATGAATTGCGTATCAGCAGTATTGCACCTTCGTCTTGAGGTCAGTCGTTTCCAAGAAAGGGTAGAGTAGTTCAGTTCCCCTTCGGCTATAACCCATTAGGTCCAGCAGATTTAATGATAGTGTGTATGCACCGACAAGTGCAGTTAAAGGGGCCGATGATATACACAGACGACTTCGGATGAGAACCGCACATCTTTCTCACTGAACGGTTTTGAGCGTTAACGATATTTCACGCAATAGGGAGCTAAACTGGAGCACTAAGGTGCTGGTTCCCAAATGAAACAATCTAAGTAAAAAGAACAGACACTGCGGTCTTCCTCAGGACACTGCCTGGGCAAGACACCAGTGTTAAGAAAATACAAGAGATATTCACGAAAACCATAAACCCGACCAAAGATAAAATCAAAATAAAACGAATAAAACCCAGCAGAAACTCAGTAATAGTAGAAGTGGCCTCAGAAGAGGACAAAGATAAAGTATTAAACAATCAAAAATTAAACTCACTAGTCAAGTGCGAACCTCCTAAGAAAAGGAATCCACTTGTAATTCTCTACGACGTACCCACCATCATGACAGATGACGAATTGACAAATACAATAAGAGAGCAGAATTTTGATGACATAAATGAGGAAGAATTCCGAAAGAGCTTTAAGTTGAGATTTAAGACGGGGCCTCGGGGGCGTGATGTGGTACATCACGTAGCTGAGGTCACGGCACCGATGTGGAAAAGAATCACAGCAATGGGCAGAATATATATAGGTTTTCACTCCATTAACTTAAGAGACTACATCGTGGTACCTCGCTGCCACAACTGTGGTGACCTGGACCACATCCTAAGGATGTGCACCAGGGAGTCGGCTTGCACGAAGTGTGGCACAAGTGGACATAACCGCAAAGACTGCAAAGCAGCAACAATTTGCATCCCTTGCAAAAACCGAGGGAAGAAGTCATGCGGAGCCTCGGGACGCAGTTGCCCAACATACAGAATGTTGGAACAACGACTTATTTCAAAAATCGATTATGGCTGATCACAGCCCAACAAATAGGATGCTAAAACATAAATCCCCAAGTAAGAGGAGGCGGGACGCTATGAGGGCAACGAGATTCAAGAACTTCCTTATGGCGCTTTCAAGTGCCACAAAGACGGAAATAATAGATAAGGCCATACAAACGGAGCCTTATATGATAGATAAAAACATACAGACAGATCCTCCAGTACTAAACATAGATCCCGCCCCTCGACGAAGGGAAACAAAGCCGACAATCCACCCAAAGCGGCAAGAGCATCCTAGAAAAGAAATATCACAAATAAAACCTAGAGAAAAACCCATACAAGACAGTGCTGTTACAAGCACAAGCTCGAAGCCCACAATGCATAACACTCCAGTGGTCAGATTGCCACCCGTGGACCCGGTAAGGGTTTATCCCAATATCGAGTACACCATGCAACTGGCCAGATTGGAAGAGCCGATTACCCTGGCCACTGCCTTACGGCATGTGGTCCGTGTAGGACACGAAGAGGGAAGAAAGGTAACCTTCTCGGTAATGGAGGCTGTAGATAGGATACAGCTCAAGTCAGTGAATCTCCCAACCGATTTCGGAGCCCTGCGGGACTTACTGAAAAAAGTTTTTGAGAGACGCGGTGAAAAGTTTGACCTTCAGGACATTTATGAACAGGCCGTACTGGCAAATGGACGAATTGCTTTTGACTGGAGTAAGACCTGGCCAGACGACCATATGCACACATATTTTCCATGACGACAGAGATAACAATTGGACAACTGAACACGCATAACAGTCGACTTGTTATGCAGGAGCTCCGTAAAGAGGTGGAGGAGAGGAGACTAGACGTGCTCTGCCTACAGGAACCGTACTCCCAAGCTGGGAAAATAGCCTTTGCTGCTACAACATGGCAGATTGTCAGCAGAGATGAGGATCCTAGAGCAGCAATAGTGATAACAAATAAACTCCTGATGGTAACTACCCTCTCACAATTCGCAACTCGTCACTGCAACGTCGTGGAGCTCCAGTCACCAATGGGAGTAATTATACTCATAAACATGTACTTTCAATACGGAGATGAAATAGAACGACACCTGGAACATCTGGAAAGAGTCACCACGGCGTTGCGAGGGCGAAAAATAATAATAACAGCTGACATCAATGCAAAATCCCCCCTATGGTACAGCGGCACCAGAGATGCGAATGGAGACAAAGTAGAGGACTTTCTAATGGCTTCACAGCTCGTGGTGGCAAACAAGGCACGAACATAGACGTTACCCTAACATCACACAACGCAGCCAATCTAATAAAGAACTGGACAGTTATAAGCAATGCCACCACGAGCGACCACAACCTAATAACCTTCACCTTGAGTGAAAGAGAGTGCCGCTGGACCATGGGATGGGAGGTGCAGTATAATTATAATAGAGCGAATTGGGAACTTTTAGCGAGGGAGTGCGACATTCCTGCATTACCAGAAGGTGATGTACACGAAGACTTTGACATAGACAAAAGAGCTGAGGAACTGGTGGGTGCTGTACATAGAGCGGTGAGGGCCGCTGTACCAACCAGGAGGAAGGCCGTGGCGGCCTCGCCAGCACCATGGTCGCCCGAATTAGAGGAGTTACGTCAATCTGTTAGAAGGCTAAGGAGAAACTACCAGCGCAGTGTCGTCTGGCTGGAAAGACAAAGATGGCAGTTGCAATACAGGGAGGCTAAGCAAGGTTTTCAGAAGGCATTACGTGAAGTGAGACTGCGTAGCTGGGAAAGCTATGTCCTGAACCAGTTGGCTTTAGATCCGTGGGGTCTCCCTTATAAATTGGTACGGGAAAAAATCCGCTCTCCTCTGGAGTTAACAACTGTCAGGCGAGGGGATGGGATGACGGAGTCTTGGCAGGAAACTGCTGAGGTCCTTCTCCAGTCCCTGCTGCCTGACGACAATGCGGATGGGGAAACTGAAAACCAAAAGCAACTGCGGGACGCATATTTAATGGATTACAACAACAACACGGCAGTCTACCCATTCTCGGAGGAGGAGGTGGCTGCACAAATAAAATCCCTGAAAAGAGGGAAAGCTCCAGGACCAGACGGCATTGTGGCTGAGGTGGTGCAATTTCTGGCACCCCAGTTGGTCTCGCCGCTAACTCACCTTTTCAACGAGTGTCTCCAACAAAGAAGGTTTCCCAAGAAGTGGAAAACGGCGAATGTAATTATAATTAAAAAAGGACCAGAGAAAGATCCAACTGATGTCAAATCTTATAGGCCAATCTGTCTATTGGACCTATTTGGAAAGCTCTTGGAGAAACTGCTGGCTGACAGATTGACGGCTCACCGGATGCTGTGGGGGATGAGCAGCAGGCAGTTTGGCTTCAGGCCGGGGCGGTCGGCATCTGATGCCATCGCTCTGGCGGCTGAAGTCTGCGGCTCGACCCCGCATAAGTATGTCGTTGGCATCATGGTGGATATCAGTGGCGCCTTTGACAACCTGTGGTGGCCTTCGCTCTTCTCCTGCTTACGGGAGAAAGAGTGTCCAGGGCCGCTATATGGGTGTCTGAGGAGCTATTGTAAGGATAGGGAGGTTTGGCTATCATCCCCTAGCGGGAGAATTGGAAAGATAATCAGTAAGGGATGTCCCCAAGGCTCCGTATTGGGGCCCCTGTTTTGGGACATGCATATGGAACCTTTGTTAGACGAACTGCAACAAAGTGAAGAAGTGCTAGAGGTGATAGCCTACGCAGATGACCTCCTCCTGCTGGTCGGCGGTCGTAGCCGAGAGGACATAGAGCCAAAAATCGAAAGGGCTATT
The DNA here is from genome assembly GCF_023864275.1 of Schistocerca cancellata. Lineage (NCBI taxonomy): Eukaryota > Metazoa > Arthropoda > Insecta > Orthoptera > Acrididae > Schistocerca > Schistocerca cancellata. The sequence goes on from NC_064627.1 coordinate 726,972,934, forward strand.
GAAAGACTGCACCAATGGTGCCTTAAAACGAAAATGAAAGTTTCCCCTACTAAGTCTACTTATCTATTACTAAAAGGTCAGCTCATTAGAAATCCAACAGTGAGAATCGATGGCTCACCAGTTCTTCGGCGACGTGAAGCACGATATCTGGGAGTCATAATTGACGAGAGATGGAACTTCGGAAAGCACATAGAAACCGTAACACAGAAAGCCTTGCAGATATTAAATAATCTCATTTCCATTGGACATAAACGATTTCATCTCCCCCCTCATCTCATTAAACTTTATCATAACAGCATTCTAACATCAGTAGTGGGTTACGGCTCGGGAGTCTGGGCGCACAGGCTCACGCGGGTCGTGCCCGCCATGATAGTGAGAAGAGTCCAGAGAAATATGATATTAAGATCAGTAGGGGCCTACAGGACATCACCAGGGGGAGCTCTGTTAGTTATAATGGGGCTCTGCCCGCTAGATATTAAAATTAGAGAACAAGCGGCATGGTATTGGGCGAAAAAAGGAGATGGGGACAAAATAACAGATATAATGGGTGTAAGAGTAGACGATAAGAGGGAGATAAGGAATAGAGGGGAGGAACTGTGGCAGAGGAATTGGGAGGAAGATGAAATGGGGAGAAGAACATTCGAGTTCTTACCTAATGTTAGAGAACGTGGGACCATGAAGTATTTCGAACCCACACGAGGACTCATCCACTTTCTCACTGGTCATGGACCCTATCCGACATACTTATGTCGGTTTGGGAAAAGGGCAACCCCCGAGTGTGACTGTGGCGCGGCGGAAGGAACTCCCGAACATGTGGTTTTCGAATGCCCTCTCTTCAATGACGTGGCGGAAACATATAGAGACAGACTTCCACATAACGAGACATACGACCTTCTAAGACAGGAAGACACTTTTCATACCCTGAATGCTCTGGCAGAAGAGGTATCACGAAAAGTTTTAATAGAGTACCTAAGGGATCTAGGGTAAATACCAAATTCTCAACCAACCAACCGATTAAGACATGATCCCAATCCCATACCGCCCGTGCGTGGACTGGCCGACTTCCATCAGTTGGAAACCGCCACGTGCGGGATTAGGGGGAGGGGATCAACCGTACCGATTACTACAAAGCACCAACTAAGACGTAGGTTAAGTTAGTAGAGTAGGATTTAGATTAGAATACTAACATAGGAAGCTGCAGCGATTACTAACCTTGGCCGGCCCAGTGCCAGGGGCACGCTCCTCGGGGTTAGCTCGGGGAGCCTGGCCACTCCAAGTAGGTTTATACTTACTGGCACACCTGTGACGCTGCAGTTAGTAGTCATTTCTAGATTAGAAGTAGGTAAATTAAACTGCTCATTGCTACCGTAGGAAATTAACACTAGCTCAGGAACATAAAAAGTAGTAGTTCACTAATAGAAATTGTAGGTAAATTAAACTCCATTGTTACTGTAGGAATTCAACATTAGTTTAAGATCTTAGAAGTAGCTTACTAACACTAATTGTAACATTAGCTGCAAAAATATTTCAGACTTATGTAATAATTATGGCCCACTAATCATGTCAGGTGGTGGGCTAATAATGTATAATTAAAAAAAAAAAAATGAAACAATCTAGTACGTGATACCAATTCACTAAACAAACTCGATATATTGACAATTTACAGAGGTTCGTGTTTAAACGCTTTTGCATGACATATGAATTGCACCCAATGAAAGCTTAACAAAATGTAACTGTGCTTATTACCATAAGTTCATCAAGCAAAGGTTACTCAAACTTTAGAGATCAACAGAAGCGACTGCTTTAATTACATATTACACCAAGACAGGCATACATTAAATTCAAATAGAAAGAAGTAATGTGTCAAATAAATGGAAGAATTATCAACTGTTGTCGTGTCCTTTCAGATGAGCTGAGATATTCCATTTATCTTGTCCACCTCCAATAACTTTTTGTTCAGACACTAAAGAAAATAAACGAAAATCAACCATGTTATTTAGCAACCAGGGGACGTTAACCACTGCGTTTCTTGTAACCTTGTTCCTTACTAGGATGTGACCGACAGCATGACTTCTTTAGACAGCACCCCATAGCATTTATTCAGTAATCATTTCCTCATCTCAAGACGTGCTCAAAAACTTAGCACAGTGAACCATTCATGTAAACACGACATTATTAAAAACTTAACACATAACTGACTTCGACACTCCTGTATTGTACTGTGTTTATTATAAGAATACACCTGATGTAAACATTACACCATGTATTCTTCCACGTTGGCTGGAATCTCATTAGATTTCATGTGGAGCAGAAGCCAAGCTATCACGAGTACAGTGAAGTACGATAAAAAGTATGCGTTAAATGCTGTTCGCCACGCACACCAACAGAGCGACAATACGGGAAAACAGGTGTACCGGCCCATGTAAATTGGACAGCATTTTCTAGCCAGCTAACCCAGCTGACCTGCAGTGATGTGAGCAGTTTTCGCTACAACGTAAAAAGAGACAAGTAAGGGAACAATATAGTTTCAATTTTTAAACAGAATGAAATAATATTCGACAGAACTTCACCAAAACCGCACGCCCTTAGGGGACCACGTAGTACTATAACTAAAAACAAGAATGATGAAAATTCCTAACTTAAACGCTGGAAGTTTTTCTGGACATATGTGTGACGCAGAAGCGTATTGTAGTGATTTTTTTTCTGAGCACTATGGGACTTAACTTCTGAGGTCATCAGCCCCCTAGAACTTAGAACTACTAAAACCTAACCTAAAGAGATCACACACATCCATGCTCGAGGCAGGATTCGAACCTGCGACCGTAGTGGTTCCAGACTGTAGCGCCTAAAACCGCTCGGCCACCCCAGCCGACTGTAGGGATTTCATTATATAGTTAAATACTGAATTATTTCCATATCCGAATCCGATAAAAATGTTTCAGTACTGAAACTGTCTTCTACTACGCTGACTACAAGTCGATCAACAACAGAATCCACAAAGCCAACCAAGCGCCACATTTTCTCCTTTTATGCCGTTCTAATCCCGCCAGCGTTCAACACTAATGGGTGACAAAGCTTAGCACATGATTCATCCGGCTGCTTAAATGTCTTGTTATTTCTCGCGATAAATCCTTTAACTTGTCTCCAGACCGGTTCTGTTGGGTTCATATCGCAGTGGTACGGTAGCAACTGTAAAAATGCAGACCGTGAGAACTGCTGTTATCCATTTGTTCACGGACGTAGTCCAGATAAAGAGTACTACATTTTTATTTCTATCCTAAAATTTAATTTGTTATGTTTCCGTAGTTTGAAAAACTTTTTTTAACAATCTTATATAAAATATCGATAATTAGGAATCTATATTTGCAATGAAAACTGGAATTTAGCGTGCGGTATGAAATTAGAAGGAAGAGGACGTGAATTTTTAATTAAAAACCTATTATACATGTGTTCATTAACACATATTTGATGCATTTCACGTTTAAAGCCTATGGATATTCCAAACTGAACGAAAATCAGATTGGAAGCAATGCGAGATAGAACCCTCGATCAATTGCGATGTGTTTCCATACAACGACGCTACCGATTCTCCTACTCATCCGATATTACAAATTACTTAACTTCACTGTATACAGATCCTCGTAAAGTATTACAAACTGATTTTTGCTGTGAATTTGTGTAAAACGTTAAGAACAACCCGTTTTTCGTCTCTTTTTTACAGTGTTCCACACTAGTGTTTCACCATGGAGCAGGAACCAGCACAATCAGTGCAGAGCAATACAGGGGTTGCGACTGTACACGACTTTTCAAATAAAAACTACATAGCTAGAACACAATAAAAAAATTAAGAAAAGCTTTGATGGCTGTTTCATTTGCCGTAACATAGTAATAAGAAGTAGTAATAAGAAGTAACGCCTAATTTCGCGATCATAACAACACCAGTGTACGGGTGGTGCGGCTGCTGGCCAATCATCGCGTTTGTATTTGTTTACATAAGATTTATTCTTATGATGGGCAAAGTATAGTACACAGTGGAAGTAACCGGGAGTAAATCAGTTTGTCCATTTGCAGGAACTGACAGTAAACAAATGAAAAAGCGAGTAAGGAAACAGTATTTCAGTTGTTCTTCTGCTAACTTACGTTCGCCAGAGATGGGTAGCATCTCTAAATTGTCTTCGTAGGCCGGCCAGTGTGGCCGCGCGGTTCTAGGCGCTTCGGTCTGGAACCGCGTGACCGCTACGGTCGCAGGTTCGAATCCTGCCTCGGTCATGGATGTTTGTGATGTCCTTAGGTTAGTTAGGTTTAAGTAGTTCTAAGTTATAGTGGACTGATGATCTCAGATGTTAATTCCCATAGTGCTCAGAGCCATTTGAACCATTGTGTCTTCGTAGAGGTACATTGAACGTGCATGTTTGTAACAACGACACGGACGATTTACAAAGCGTGGTCAGAAACAGTCTGACAGCTTGTAAGTATGTTGCGGGGTATTTTGTGCTAAGAAATAAATGTTAAGAAAAAAATTCAATTCCTTGCGCCGTTTACGATTTAATTAGCATCGAAGTTAGCCGATCGGGTTGTGCAACTTCTTGCAGCCGGCTAGAGACAGCGCCGCCTACCGTGTTAATTGTTTAGTTTCCTCGCACTGAAGAAATTCATCACATCCTCAAAAGGCGCATTTTAATTCTTAATGAGCATCTGTACAAATGGTAACTCACCGACCCACATACGTCTATGCATTGCCGCATTTTAGCGCGTGCAAGTGTTTCAATTTGCACGCGCAATGACCTGTTTGGCCAACTCCAGTGGTAATTAAATCGAAAACGGTGCAACGTATCGATTTCTTTTTCCTTAGCAGTTATTTCTCAGCACAATCTACAAGTGCAATAGCCTTACAAGCTTTTCAGACTGTTTCTGTCCACTCCGCATACGACGTGTCCCTGAAAGAATAATCAGTATTCAGGTATATGAGAAGAACGATCATTCCAAACAACATGGGCACTAAATTGCACACCTTAAGAGCTGATGTATTTCACAGATGCAAAGATAAACGAGCGCTCGGAGCTCTTAAGGTATGCATTTTGGAGCCCATCTTTACTAAATTTTTCTTCTCGTCACTTCCGTATCATTACTATTACGCCCGCAGCTCGTGGTCCAGTGGATAGCGCTGCTGCCTCTTGAGCACAGGGTTCTGGGTTCCATTCCCGGCAAGGTCGGCGATTTTCTCCGCCCGGGCACTGGTTGTCTAAGCTGTCCTCATCATTTCATCATCACTCAGGAAAATCGCGAGGCTGGACAGGGAAACGATGGAGAACCACACCGTTGAGCGCCCCACAAACCAAAATCATCGTCATAAGTGTAACTGCGCACAAGTACACACTATCAGTAGCTACGTAAATGATTAGAGATGTAATTCTCTGTAACAAGTATAATGGTCACCAAAGTGCATTACCGTTGAAACTTAATGGCAGATTAATACTCTATGCCGGACCGAGACTCGAACTCGGGACCTTTGCCTTTCGCGAGGAAGTGCTCTACCAACTGAGCTACCCAAGCACGACTCACGCCTCGTCCTCACAGCCTTAATTCCGCCAGTACCTCGTCTCCTACCTTCCAAACTTCACAGAAGCTCTCCTGCAAACCTTGTGAGAACGGCGTGAGTCGTGCTTGGGTAGCTCGCTTGGTAGAGCACATGTCCGCGAGAGGCAAAGGTCCCGATTTCGAGTCTTGGTCCGGCACACAGCTTTAATCTGCCAAGAAATTTCAATCAGCGCGCACTCCTCTGTAGAGTGAAAATTTCATTCTAGAAACGTCCCCCAGGCTGTGGCTAAGCCATGTCTCCGCAATATCGTTTCTTCCAGGAGTGCTAGTTCTGCAAGGTTCGCAGGAGAGCTTCTGTGAAGTTTGGAAGGTAGGAGACGAGGTACTGGCGGAATTAAAGCTATGATGACGGGGCGTGAGTCGTGCTTCGGTAGCTCAGTTGGTAGAGCTCTAGCCCTAGAAAGGCAAATGTCCCGAGTTCGAGTCTCGGTCCGGCACACAGTTTTAATCTGCCAGGAAGTTTCATATCAGCGCACACTCCGCAGTAGAGTGAAAATTTCATTCTGGAATGCATTACCGTTGTTTACCCCGTCTGGTAGGATATAGAAGGGGAATGAATGGCATCAGATCCTGAGTGAACACGTACTCATGTGAGACAGCGTTATGACAGAGTTTGGATGGATCCTTATTGTAGGTCTCCGTTTGGGCGATTGGTCGAATGGTCCAATATTCAAACACTCATGTGTTACTTCTCATGCAACAGTATCGTGGGCTCATCTTTCAGCAGGACAGGTCTCACATGATACGTGCCTCTTTGAAGTATCTGCGTGATACTGAGGTAGGCCTATGGCCAGCAAGAACCCCTGATCTTCCCCGACAGAACATGTATGTGACCAGCTTGGACGTCAACTCGGTACCCGTGTCAGTATCTAGGATATGAAGGACCAGTTACAACGGTTATGGGTCAGCAAGCCTCAGGAGAGGATACAACTGCTTTACGACATCATTCGCAATCTAGTAGAAGCAATCTTCCAGAATAGAGTGGGAAAATACTGCTCACTTTTTTTGTAGACTTGACTTTATGTTGTAATCACTGAAGTAACGTCACAAACACATGTACTTTGCACTTATAGCAGATAACATTCGGAGAACTGTAACCAATTCTGGAAACATCGAAGACACAGCAAAGTGTGAAGGGGCTGAAAAATGAAGCTATTTAGTATTGGTTGATTCCCTACCGTACTTTCCAGATGCCTGTTAGTGACATTTGCATTGTTTGTTACTACTGCTGAAATGTTTTTATTTCTTTCGCTAAAGTTCTGCTTTTTCCTTCATGTACATTACTCTCCATATTTCCTGTTTCTCTAATATTTTCACAGTGTCTGCAAAGACAGGTCATGAGGGCTTGGTACGATCTGGATACCGTTCAACATACAACTGCACCGCTTCTCTGATAATACATGTGTCATAATCGATATTAACTGTTCGATTGTCACATACATCTAAAATGTTTCAAATGCCAGTACCATTTCGAGCAATTTACCTGACTGCTATAGCGGCAGAATACAGACTCATCGGCTTCAAGCGCCCCGGTAAACCCAAGAACCATACCAGAAAGCAAAACTGCACTCCGTCTTCAGGCCACAAGTGGTTCATCGGGACCATCCGACCCGCCGTGTCATCCTCAGCTGAGGATGCGGATAGGAGGGGCGTTTGGTCAACTCACCTCTCTCCCGGGCGTTACGATGGTTTTCTGTGACCGGAGCCGCTACTATTTGGTCGATTAGCTCCTCAATTGGCATCACGAGGCTGAGTGAACCCCGAAAATTGGCAACAGCGCATGATGGCCTGGATGGTCACCCATCCAAGTGCCGGCCATGCCCGACAGCGCTTAACCTTCGGTGATCTGACGGGAACAAGAACCATACCACAGGTACGCGCTTATACACTGAAGATCCAAAGAAACTGGTACACCTACCTAATGTCGTGTAGGGCCCCCACGAGCACGCAGAAGTGTCGTAACACGACGTGGCATGAACATGTCTGACGTAGTGCCGGAGAGAATGGACACCAACAATCCTGAAGGTCTGTCCATAAATCCGTCAGAGTAAGAGGGGGAGATCTTCTGATCAGCACGTTGCAAGGCATGCCAGATATGGTCAATAATGTTCATGTCTGGGGAGTTCGGTGGCCAGCAGAAGTGTTTAAACTAAGAAGAGTGTTCCTGGAACCACTCTGTAATAATTCTGGACGTATGGGTGTGGCATTGTCCTGCTGGAATTGCCCAAGACCGTTGGAATGCACGATGGACATGAATGGATGCAACCGATTAGATAGGATGATTACGTATTAGCCACCGGTCAGAGTCGTATCTAGATATATCGGAGGCCCCATACCACAGCAACTGCACACGCCTCACACCATTACAGAGCCTCCAACAGCTTGAACTGACCCCTGCTGACATGCAGGGTCTATAGATTCATAAGGGTGTCTCCATATCTGTACACGTCAATTCGCTCTATATAATTTGAAACGAAACTCGTCCGATCAGGCAACATGTTTCCAGTCATCAACAGGCCAATGTCTATGTTGAATGGCCCAGGCGAGGCGTAAAGCTTTGTGTAGTGGAACGAGTGGGCCTTCGGTTCCGAAAGTTCATATCTATGACGTTTCGTTGAATGGTTCGCACGCTGACACTTTTAGATGGCTCAGCATTGAAGTCTGCAGCAATTTCTGAAGGGTTGTACTCCTGTCACGCTGAACGATTCTCTTCAGTCGTCGTTGGTACCGTTCTTCCAGGATCTTTTCCCGCCTTACCGATGTGAGATTTGATGTTTTACTGGTTTCCTGATACTCACGGTACACTCGTGAAATGGTCGAACGGGAAATTCCCCACTTCATCGCTACCTCGGGGATTCAGTATCCGACCGCTCGTGCGCCGACTATAACACCACGTCCAAACTCACTTCAGTCTTGATACTCTGCCATTGTAGCAGCAGTAACCGATCTAACAAAAAGTAAGCCATACACTTGTTGTCTTACAAAGGTGTTGCCGACCGCAGCGCCGTATTCTGCCTGTTTACACATCTCTGTACGTGAATACGCTTGTCTATACCAGTTACTTTGGCGCTTCAGTGTATTTGATGTAAGAGGGCGGACGTTTGTGGAACTTCTTCCCCTGACGGCGGGGGAGTGGTGTGTGCCACCGTTGTCTTTTTACTATTTTGTCCCATACAAGTTATGTCGTTGAAGTTCTTTTAGAAGCTTCCTGCACATGCCACTGAGAAAACAAGATGGTTCCATTAGCAAGTAAATGTCGGTGACCTAATTCGGTGACTATAAACGATAAAAGGTGCTTTCGAACAGCATTAGATTCGCCATATTGTGTGCTATAACTTGGTAAAAGCCGGACTTCGATTTACACTGACGGAAAAAAAGTCCAACCCCAAAAAAAGATCAAAGTAGAGTAATGTAATTTTAGGAATACATTTGTCTAGGTAACATATTTAAGCGATTAACATTGCACGGTCTCAGGTTAATGTACGCCCGAGGTAATCAATAGCAAATATGAGATGTTGGGCGTTAATAACTGGTGTAATGCCCCACTGTTGAATGCAATTATGCAAACGTGCATGCAATGTGTTGTACAGGCACCGTATTGCTGTTTGTGGATGATACGGGAGTTGTCATCCGATGAAGTCCCACATGCGATTGGAGACAGGCCTGGTCATGGAACAGGCCAAGACAACTTCTCCACACTCTCTAGTGCATGTAGGGTTACAACAGTAGGATCTGGACGAGCGTTATCCTGTTGGCTGTTCATGAATGGCAGGACAACAAGTCAAATCACGACTGACGTACAGATTTCCAGTCAAGTTGCGTGGGATAACCACGAGATTGCTCTGTCTGTCATACAAATTTCACCCGAGGCCAGATCTCCAGGTTTAGGTCCAGCGAATCAAGTACGCAGACAGGTTGGTTGTGGCCTCTTTCTAACCAACACACGGCTATCATTGACATCGAGGAAGAACCAGCGTTCATCAGAAAACGGAACTGACCTCTCCAATGAGCTATCGCTTGACACCACTGAAGTAGCAAACGGTTGTGGTTTGGTGTCATTGGAATGCACGCTAGAGGGCGATAGCCTCCGAGTTGTCCTTGAAAGTAGCAGACTGGCCCAGAGTTGTTCTTGAAGTAACCAGTTCATAACAAGTCACTGTGGTGCCAAATGCTGCTATTTGTAACAGGCCACTGTGTCACTGTGGTGCCAAATGCTGCTATTCCTAACAGGTCGTTGTGTCACTGTTGTGCCAAATGCTGCTATTTGTAACAGGTTGTTGTGACACGGGTGCCAAGTGCTACTCAAGTTGTTGCTAAAAATGCAGTACAATGCGCCAGACATTCGCCGAATACGATGGTGTTCCTTCTCGGTAGTCCTAAGTGGTCGTTCGGAGGATGCTCTTCTGGCGACTGCACATTCTCGTGTCTACGGCTACCAGCAAGCATGTGCGATGGCCACATTCCTGCCAAGTCCTTCTGGAGTATCGCAGAAGGAACATTCAGCTTCTCGTAGCAGTATTACACTATCTCGTTCATACTCAAGGACGAGTTGGTAACGACGTATTTGTCTCTTGATATGCACTCTTGACTAACATCAGTTCACACTGGACTCGCATTCGGGAGGACGACGGTTCACTCCCGTCTCCGGCCATCCTGATTTAGGTTTTCCGTGATTTCCCTAAATCGTTTCAGGCAAATGCCGGGATGGATCCTTTGGATGGGCACGGCCGATTTCCTTCCCAATCCTTCCCTAACCCGAGCTTGCGCTCCGTCTCTAATGACCTCGTTGTCGACGGGACGTTAAACACTAACTACCACCAACATCAGTTCACAATGTCCAATGTCAAAGGTAACTAACGCTGACGAGTATTACAGCGTGTGTTTAAAGCAAACCTGATATGCATCTTCATAGTGGCGCTACTAGCGGCACACTTAAGTGACGGGCGCGAAATTTGAGTACATGTCTTCCAGATAGAAATACGCCTACCACCTTCTGTTTATGTCACACAACTCCTTGGCTTTGCGTTTTTTCCGTCAGTGTGTTTACTAATTCTGTCTGTGTTGCCTCATCATTTATAGGTGTTTATGCACGTGTTTTCGTTTTTTAAAAGGGCTGCTTGTGGTAAACGAATTATTCTTCGTCTGAAGACTCATCATACTTTCTCTATACAATTTATCATTTTAAAATCTCATTACGAATGCGTAAATTGCCCAAGAGAAAAGCTGTAATGGAATGGCTTGGCATTAAGTGGGAGGAGAATTACAAACGAAATTTCTGTAACGTCAGGCAAGGAGACTTAAATGTTCGTAACTCCGAAAGGCCATTTTGCTCATGATGTTAACGGTGTTACAGCGTCTCCCATGGCAGAGGATGTAATCGTCCCCAACCACGTCGTGGAGGAAGCCACCACCACTGCCATCGCTGTAGCGATTGCATTATTCCGCCGGTGGGAGGCGACTGCTCTTCATGCGGAAATGGAGTCGTAACCGGAAATGATTATCTCTGTTCCTCTCGGACGCATGACAAATAGTTACAGGCCACGTAGATTATTACCCCGTACTCGTACTTTGTAATTTTAATAAATCGCGCTCCGCATCGCGGCTCGCCGTCCTGCTTTTCACCGGCTGAGTGCGCCGCTACTGAAAAGTCAAGACAAATCGCCGCGCGCTGCCTCCCGCGCCGCTTCTTCCTCCTCGCAATTTATCCTCTGCCACCCCTCCACTCGTCCCGAGTTCTCGTCTCGGCGAAATGCAGCCTCGTCCCGAGTTCTCGTCTCGGCGAAATGCAGCCTCGTCCCGACCGCGTTCCATCCCTAGAGGTGCTCCCGCCCCGAGAACATTTATTCGGTACTCGAGGTCTTAATCCCAGGGTATTCATCTTAATGCCCGGCTGCCGGCGGCTCCTACAAGGCGTAATTCAATTCGGCGTCGGTGATAACGCAGTAATACGGAAGCTGGTGCGAGGCTCGCGGTGGCGGAGGACGCGGCCGAAGGCGGCGGCGACGGCGCGGTTTCATTAGGGAGGGGATTACCCGGCGAGCCGGCAGTTGGCACCCCGCGGCGCTGCGGGGAGGGTGCGCGCCCGCTGCCGGCTGCCCTCTGCCGGCTAATGGCCGCCGCCGTTACGACCCGCCCGTGATGGCCACTCCGCACCTTCCTTACTGCGGCTGATCACGAGCGGTATCGCCAAGCGCGATCGCGGACTCTCAGCCCCCTCCTTTCAACATCTAAATATGTGCCGGCGATTCGAGTAACTGCGAAACTCTTTAGGAAGACAGTTGACGTCTACGCTTTCAGTCCTAATGCCGTCTCCGCACTTTCTAGTGTTTGTTCTCTTTTTGTGCTGACCTTCCACTAGCTTCATTCTCCATATCTCTACATCCGGTGGCAGCTGGTGAGGTTGAAGTCTCTCCTAACGAAAGTCTTGTGTGAAGGAAGGTATAAGAGTTAGAGTCATGAAACAAGAGGGTCTGGTTGAGGAAACATTGGGCAGTGTTGAAGCGTATCTCCTACGTAATTGAATCTGTACACTGAGCAAGCAGTAAGGAAAACAAAGACAAACTGGAAAATGAATTAAAGTTGAGTTAATTGTGAACGGTAAACACTATAGAAAAGTTTTCTAAATGTGTTGCTATAGTCGAACGACGAAGAAATGAAATGAAATGGCCTTGAGCACTATCGGACTTAACATCTGAGGTCATCAGCCACCTAGAACTTAGAACTACTTAAACCTAACTAACCTAAGGACATCACACACACCCATGCCCGAGGCAGGATTCGAACCTGCGAGCGTAGCAGTCTCGTGGTTCGAGACTGGAGCGCCTGGAACCGCACGGCCACCGCGGCAGGCGAACGACGAAGATATGGTGGATAAATCGGATAACTAATGATGAGCTAATAAATTTATAGCACTAGCGATATATTGTGGGGAACATCTTAAAGGTTCAAGGAATTGTTTTATTTTTTATTCATTTTATTATTTTGGAATATCAGGTACGGCAGTATCGCTTGTAAATCTTTTTATTGATTCAGCTTCGACAGATCTGTGCTGTCATCATCGAATCTTGTAACATATTGACAGAACTTACAAGATCCGATTATGACAGCACAGACCTGTTAAAGGCGAATCAATAAAAAGTCCACCCTCAGCTGCTAACAAAATGTCAGACATAAATGATATTTACTTATTTTACCTAATTTATGTAGGGCACTAGAGTCGTCTCTTTCATAGGACCAGAGTTTCACACATTTTACAGCTATTTTGCGTCAGGGCTTCCAACGAAACAACTACTATAATGTGACAAATAGCATTAAAATGATTCGAGTGTCTGAAGTGGCAATCTGAGTAAACAATACTCATTGCGGACCAATGAAGTTAATGGTGGCAATGGAATAAATTTAGTCTGTGTTTGTGGGGTGGGGGTGGGGGGGTGAGTGTGGAATCGCGCGTCTGTGTATTTGTGTGTGTATGTACGTACGTACGTATGTGTGTGTGTGTGTGTGTGTGTGTGTGTGTTTGTAATTGGTAAAGGGGGACCTAGCTTTACTTGTTCAGAGATACAGAGACTTCCACAGGATATACTGGCCAGGTTAGCAGCATGAACTGTCTTCGGGCAAGAAACAATAAGCAGCAGAGTTTTCATGAGGTGGTTCCCGATAACTCGTAAGTATACGAAATAAATCATGACCGCCCCGAGGTACAGATAAATTTTTTTGTTTAACAACCAGATTCGACAATCATCACGCATCTAAAAGCGTTTACAGCATTAGCCAATACAACATCGAACTTATAAAAACAGGTTAGATCACAAATGTGCATAAGACTCTTCTTTGTTACTGGATGAAGAGATTGATTTTAAAGGCCAAAATCGTCTAAATTTATTCCGGGATTTACTTTAAATGCTTACTCTACTGTTTCATCTTTTCACTGTCAATCGCCAAACATGTATAGCTTTATCAATTTTTTTTAATTATGAAGATATACCCATATAATAAAATATATATTGGTCTTTGATGACGGGCAGATAACTAGGGATTGGTTATTACGTCTCTATTAGTCGCTATCTCTATTTGTCACTACAGTTATTCTACATAAGACATTCAGTGTCATTTCGTTTATGTTTTGTATCTGTTTTTAGTAAGATGCAAATGATTTTTACCAACCTGACTAACGAGTAGCGTTACGTAACAGGTACATAGGCTTTTAGATCTTTCCTGCCATGTAGACTTCTTCTAAGCAAAACTGAAAAATAGATCTGTTTCTCTTTCCAAAATATTTTAGAACTGATGTAAACATAAAATCATTGCCGTCAGATGAAAAATCACGAATTTGTCACTGCTTTCGCGTCATAACATAAATTACATCTTCAATATATAAACTGCGCGACGCATTGCACTCTTTCACACTACATCAGCAGTCGCCGTAAAATTTTTGAACGCATGCGCACTACACACATCCAACTAAACAACTGATCATGTTTTGTCAGGTAAACAGTAATTAGCGGGAGAGGCGTCGGTAGTCTTGTATGGCATGCATCCGTTCATAGAGTGAACGCTCGAGGCGGTAATCAAGACTGTTTCCAAGCAGCACCATGTTTGAAGCACAATATTCTCTGTCAGATCATCATCAGCTGCTAACACGCACTGAGATATTTTCGTGTTGTCTGGTTTTCCTGCACTAACTTGGATAATGTGCTCATAGCACCATCGCCCATGGAGAACAGAAGGCATCCCTGGTTACGTATACAGCTCACGATGTATTTGTACTGGGCAGCTCACGAGGATACTGGTAAAACTCGACACATATTCACACGATGTACATACACGAAAGAAAGAGTCCATGTATTGGCAAAAGAGATAGCACAATGAAGTTCAGAATATAAGAGGAATATGAACTATAGACAAACAGAAAATTCGCAGTCAGGTCCTCCTCGAGTGAAAAAACGATGGTATGGTGCCACAAGTAGCAAGCCTTACATACAGATTTCTCCCCTACACAAAACACAGTCTGTGAATGAGGTACCAGATATACTGCGAATCAATACATACACTGCAGGAAAAAATGCAAATACCTCGAAGGGCAATGTTGTACTATTGACAAATGAAGTGACGGGTACTTCATCATTGTAGGAGTATATGATAAATTCATTCCAAATTAAACACGTGCCACAGTAAAGCGTGTCCAAACAGTCTCATCAATAAATAGTTTAGACCATCTAGCGGCAACACAGGTGTGTATTGTCGCATGCATACGATCATGAACGTATCTTGCAGCTTTAGACAATTCATCAAAGAAATAACGAAATTAGCTACAATTGGAAACTGAAATTAATCAGTGGGGAAAGCTGGAAATCCGTGCCTGACAGACTCGAATCCTGATTTTCCGTTCCTTGTGAACGGTCGACCTTCCCGCCTCGGTCATCCGGACATGGCTCCTGATCGACCCAAATTTCCACCTTATTCACACACTGACGTAGTGGCCTTGAGCATTAACTTCACTACTCGCAGCGTTCGGCGATTAATGCAACCGTTCAGGCTTATTTACGCTTCAGCATGGAGAGGATCATTGGCTGTCTCGACTTAGATACAGTTCGTGGTGTCTGTTCTTTCCGACATTCCGAAAGGACGGTATCACATACATACATCTAGGGAGAGACGGCCATTGATCCTTAAATCCCGCCGGCCGGTGTGGCCGAGCGGTTCTAGGCGCTTCAATCTGGAACCGCGCGACCGCTATGGTCGCAGGTTGGAATCCTGCCTCGGGCATGGATGTGTGTCATGTCATTAGGTTAGTTAGGTTTAAGTAGTTCTAAGTTCTACGTGTCTGATGCCCTCAGATGTTAAGTCCCACGGTGCTCAGAGCCACTTTTGATCCTTAAATCCAAATGCTTAGACAAGCCCCACAAGAATGACCGATCGCTGCGAGTAAGGTCACCATGCCAATATCGTGTGGGTAAGTTGGAAAAGTGGATGGTTGGGAACAGTGTCCGGACCACTGAAGCGGTCAAAGCGACCGTTTGCGAGAATCGGAAAAATCACGGTTTGAGTCCCAATGCTACTCAAATTTTCACCTTTCCCCATTGATGCACACTATCAGCTAATATTGTTCCTTTGATTGTCATATGAGGCTGCAGCATAAAGAATGGTGTCTTCTTTCGGACGTGTCAAAGAACAGGAACCACACATGCATATCAAGGGCGAGAAGGCCAATACCGTCTTTCCACGTAGAAAACAAGCCCGACTCCTATGGGAACGACGATCTCTGCGTGTAGTGAGGGTAATCGATAGGACCATTATGTCAGTAGTGTGTGGCTTAGTTCAAATGGGATTTAATATCTCAGGTCATCACTACCCTAGAACTTAGAACTACTTAAACCTAACTAACCTAAGGACATCACACACATCGATGCCCGAGGCAGGATTCGAATCTGCGACCGTAGCGGTCGCGTAGTTCCATACTGAAGCACCTTGAACCGCTCGGCCACACCGGCCGGGAGTAATGTGGGACTGAGTTGGAAATTTAAGTCGGTCAGGGACCGTGTCCGGATGGCCGAGGCGGTCAAAGCGAGCGTTCGCGAGAAATGGGAAAAATCAGAGTTCGAGTACGGGTGCACCACAAATTTTCGACTTTCCACACATTAATTTCAACGAGCACTAGCAGCTAACGTCGTTTCTTTTGACTAATGATCATAAAAGTGCATAAAGTTATTCTGCGATAGACTGTACGAAGCGTCTAGCACTTTTTGTTCGTATTCAACAACAGTACTTGCCAGCTTTGGAGAAAGAGTATGTTGCCGCGTCAGCACGTTCCATACATGTTCAGTTGGTGAGAGATCTGGTGACTCTAATGGCCGGGGCAGTTGTACAGCACTAAGAGCATGTTGTGTCGAAGCAACCTATGTGGACGCGCTTTGCCCTGCTGAGAAGGCACATAACCTTCCTGCTGAAGAAATGGTAGTATCACTTGGTTACGAACCTGTGCAATGCAGCGGTCACTTGGCACTTTACCCTATTGAAACCACGTGTTGTAACTGATGGCGCACTACACTATGAAGCACTGGCGGGACGAATACACTATGGATTAAGCCAGTCTCTGGGTCCACGCAGTGCATGTGTACGACCGTCACTCCCATACAGACAGAATTTACTCACATCGTTGAAAACAAAAGATCGCAATTTCACTCTCCAGGTGAAGCTTTCACAACACTCGGGTAGCTTGGCTAGGGCACACGTTATCTTAGTCCTGGTGCTGGTATATGGTTGCCAGTGACCCTCGGTGACACGTCAGGTGCAACAAGTGCCCGAATCTCTCCCCTGAATGATGTTCACTTGGCCGCTTCTGCACGCACAACGCTTCGATTTTTACGTCTGTCTCTATTAAGTGGACGTCCAAACGTGGTCTACAGCTGTGGGAATGTTCCACAGATAATTGTTGAAAGCAGCATCACACTACCGATACTTGTGATCTTTGCGTGCAGAAATCTGTCGATACGTCCATCCAGCATCCCGCAGGGTTAGAGTGCGACCTCGTTCAAGCGACTGAAATTGTTCAGCTGAAGGGCGTACTTGATGGCAGCGCGTGGTTGCAACCTAGAATACGTGTTCCTCACATTGAGAAGTTTTAAACTCAGCACAGTAACTGCTCGCAGAGTGAAACCAAAGAGGCACCAAACAGGCCTCTTGAACGTCATCTGATCGCCGATGACCGCTGCAAAGGAATCAATAAGGCTACAAACTCTCATTATGCACATGTGCTTATATGGTGTCACTGGTGCCACTGAACAGGGCATACCATTGTCTTTTTTCCCAGCAGCGCAGAATATTCGGAATAATATTGAGGGGGTAGCATTTAAAGAACGGCTTGGATAGAGACTGTGCTGTGAGATCGAGACAGACGCGGATCCAGGGTTTGTTTCTAGGAGTCATAGTTTGTCGTTATCTCCCTTCCCCCTCCACCCATCCTCCCCAAATATTATTGGCTGTCACCCTCGCTTTTAACGTACGACAGATGTGTGCGATTTTAATAATAGCAACAATACTTGTTTTAATATAATAGTAAGTGGTATAATTTGAAGTATTTATGCATCGTGTTGAGCTGGGACTTTGTAGTGGTGTATTGCGTATGCTGTCTGCCTACCACACGTACGATCTTATTATAAAGATGCTACATAAGACAGTGAAAAGCTTGTTACAAAAAAAAAAAATTAATTTCAGCCTCTGCCAATAAATCTGAATGTTCCGAACTGTGGACACATATTTTACAAGGGAAACATTCTCACCGTGAGACAACAAATTACTTGTGCAAATGACTGATTATATTCCTTATTTGAGGGTCGCCTAATCAGGATCGCTTGTTAAATAATTAAGTTTGGAAATGCAAAGCAACTCTATTTTTAATATTATTGATTTATTTCAAAGCTCGACACGATCCACAATAAAAATGACTGATAAAAACTTATAAATGAAACTAACACTAATTCTCGAAAAATTTACAGCAAAGAACGGCTCACTAGAAGTTCAAGTGCACAATTAATGTACAACTGAGACTCATAAAATCTCGAAGACAGCTTGGAAAAGCGACAAACTCTTCTAACATGAGCAGCTCGCAGCTACGATAACTCGTTTCAAGGTTCATGAAACAACACAAGTAATAAGGCAACACGAGTTGCGAAGCAGATCACGCAAATAGTCAGCAGCTCAGAAAGAGGGTAGCGAAAATTTAGCAATCAAGTGCAGCCAGGTGTAATCTGGTGAAGGAGAGGCTTTTTAACTAAGGAGACTTGATTCTCTCAAGATGCACGCCATACCCGTGGCAGGGCGTTCTTACATCTGCTCACAGGAATGCGCCTTTAGTCACGCCCAATGATTCTCTAAGGACTCGCGCTGGCTTAGCACAGGCTATAAAGGCAAACGCAGCCGGTGGCGACAAAAGCACACCGTGCAAACTGCAGTCCCTTCGGTAGCTATTTCTCGTACACTTCGAGAACTGCAAATGGTCACCAAGAGCAGAAATTTGCTCGACACCGTCAAGACCATCTGATGTTTTATTTATGAGCTAACAAACAACGTAGCACGTTTCAGGAAAATAAAAAAAAGAAAATAATCAAACACAGCGATATGTGACAGTAACGTTACAAATTATCATAAAATATAACGAATATTTTATTGTGATAATAATAACAATAATAATAATAATTGTTTTTATCAGTAAATAGTACATTACATTAGCGTAACGTCCAAGAAATTGCATTTAAGTTAAATATAGCTTTCGGAAACCATTCGGCCAAAAATTTGAAGAAAATGGCTCTGAGTACTATGGGACTTAACATCTGAGGTCATCAGCCCCCTAGAACTTAGAACTGCTTAAACGTAACTAACCTAATGAATCACACACATCCATTCCCGAGGTAGGATTTGAACCTGCGACCGTAGCAGCAGCGTGGTTCCAGACTGAAGCGCCTAGAAGCGCTCGGCCACACCGGCCGGTCGAAAATTTGAGAGCTACTTATGTCACACAATTAATTTGGTAACTATAGTAGCAACAATGTTGTATGTGGCTCCTATTATTCCATTACACTTTCTTCTGAAATATTTACCTGCCCCAGAATTCTTTAGGAAGAGTGAGATTCTGAGCGTTTCATTATAATCACATGGTATAGTTCTGTTTCAAATTTCGAGCTCGTCGTTTAAGTTTATGGGAGATTATTGCATTTAAAACACCGTGCTTGCTTGCGTGTTCGGTGAGTTACTTCGGCTGTACCTAATGTGAGGAACTGATGCTGTTGGTACTCACCCCTAACCTGAAGAACAGGCGCGACTTCTCCATTTTTCTTTTACATCATCCCTAAAATCAGGGATTCCTCTTCCGCCAAATCCGACGTAATATTTAAGAAATAACATTGGCCACACACAAAAAAGAATTATGAGGCAAGATCAAGGCCTTGAGAGACTAAAACAAGAACTGCAAGACCTTAAATCAGATATCCTGGGTATCTGCAAGACACGTCTACAAGGAGAAAAGGTAGAGAGCGTTCCACCAGATCACGTCATCTTGCGGAATGATGAGGATACTGCTGTACGTGGAGCTGCTGCTCTGGTCAACAGAAATGTCAAAGAACTCATATACAAGATTGTTTACGTTTCTCCTAGAGCGATATGCGTTGTCCTCAAATTAAACAGCAAATTTTCCTTACAGGTCATTCAGGTTTATGCTCCAGTCAGCAATTGTGATTAAGAGGTAGTTGAATAATTGTACTAAGACGCCACTAAGGCACTAATTACGCTGGTTACCCGCACAGATACCCGTGCGTGTGAAAGCGCCACTTCCGGGAAGTGTTTCGGCCCTAGATTGAACCCGCCCAGTGAATTAAAGACGATGGTCGGTGTACCGCCCAGCCTGCATGTGGTTTTTAGGCCGTTTCCCACGTCTCACAGGCGAGTGTCTGGCTGGTACCCGTCCCGCCTCCGTTACACGATTCGCAAACATTCAGAAACCTATGGTTTACTTTAACATGAATAGCTCTACACAGGCAGTTGGGGTACCCGTATTCTGTCCGAGAGCGAAACTGGGTACGGACGTTAACCATATCACATCCACTGAAAACCCTGACGACCCTACACCGATGTGAGACAAAGGAAGAATAAGAAGAAGAAATATTTACGATGGTGGTAGTTCAATAGTTGGAGCAGATATGGTTGGTTCGGGTTGTAGGTATAGTCTTAATTGATAGTAGAAGTAGCTGTGGTGATAGCCTGAAGTATTATGTTATCCATTGTACAGTGTATGTGATTCCATTTGTTTTGACATGCTGAATATAATATTAACTGTTCACAGTAGTTGTCTGAATAAATATACGAACAGGCTGTGTTTCTATTATTACATGTAGAGGTTTACTGTGAGAGGCACCCACATGCCTTGCTCATGCTGTGGCATAAAGCAGTCAGGCCTGCAAGATGAGTGGTCTGCCAAGCGAGTGGATTTTTTCTTATTTCCTGAGTAACATCAATGGCTGATTATGAGCTCTAGTACCCACAATTAAGCTACAAATTACTCTCCTGTTTGAATATTACGCAACGGAAATGGATAACGCACATCTGACTATCAGGAATTTACACAACTCTGATTGTTCACTACGCTCTGGCAATACCACATTTTCTTTCTTGCCCAACGACTTTGATCAACACGAGGCCATCGCACTGAATATGAATGGCGCACACATTATAAATTCTGGATATCATGGCTACACACTATTCGAAGAACAAGGCCACCAATCTTTTTCTTTTCACTATCTTTTTTATTCCGATAAATTCTATTATGATTCAAAGATAACCTAAACACACCATTACATTTTATACAACAATTACACATGAGAAACTCCGACCAGTGGGCATGGCTTTATATTGGTGATTCTCTATCTTATGGTCTCGTAATTATCTAACGTTACAGTGCATAGGATGGTGGATAATTTGCTATATCTCACACTTCGACTCTCACATCCTTCCTCACTCCAGACCGAGCGGTACATAAAGGAACATGCATAACCCACTGCCTCTGAACCTATCTTGCCACTCTCCCATGCAAACCACATATAGTTAAATTACATAAATACATCACACTGGCAATGAAATAAGAACACCGTGAATTCATTGTCCCAGGAAGGGGAACTTTATTGACACATTCCTGGGGTCAGATACATCACATGATCACACTGACAGAACCACAGGCACATAGACACAGGCAACAGAGCATGCACAATGGCGGCACTAGTACAGTGTATATCCACCTTTCGCAGCAATGCAGGCTGCTATTCTCCCATGGAGACGATCGTAGAGATGCTGGATGTAGTCCTGTGTAACGGCTTGCCATGCCATTTCCACCTGGCGCCTCAGTTGGACCAGCGTTCGTGCTGGACGTGCAGACCGCGTGAGACGACGCTTCATCCAGTCCCAAACATGCTCAATGGGGGACAGATCCGGAGATCTTGCTGGCCAGGGTAGTTGACTTACACCTTCTAGAGCACGTTGGGTGGCACGGGATACATGCGGACGTGCATTGTCCTGTTGGAACAGCAAGTTCCCTTGCCGGTCTAGGAATGGTAGAACGATGGGTTCGATGACGGTTTGGATGTACCGTGCACTATTCAGTGTCCCCTCGACGATCACCAGTGGTGTACGGCCAGTGTAGGAGATCGCTCCCCACACCATGATGCCGGGTGTTGGCCCTGTGTGCCTCGGTCGTATGCAGTCCTGATTGTGCCGCTCACCTGCACGGCGCCAAACACGCATACGACCATCATTGGCACCAAGGCAGAAGCGACTCTCATCGCTGAAGACGACACGTCTCCATTCGTCCCTTCATTCACGCCTGTCGCGACACCACTGGAGGCGGGCTGCTCGATGTTGGGGCGTGAGCGGAAGACGGCCTAACGGTGTGCGGGACCGTAGCCCAGCTTCATGGAGACGGTTGCGAATGGTCCTCGCCGATACCCCAGGAGCAACAGTGTCCCTAATTTGCTGGGAAGCGGCGGTGCGGTCCCCTACGGCACTGCGTAGGATCCTACGGTCTTGGCGTGCATCCGTGCGTCGCTGCGGTCCGGTCCCAGGTCGACGGGCACGTGCACCTTCCGCCGACCACTGGCGACAACATCGATGTACTGTGGAGACCTCACGCCCCACGTGTTGAGCAATTCGGCGGTACGTCCACCCGGCCTCCCGCATGCCCACTATACGCCCTCGCTCAAAGTCCGTCAACTGCACATACGGTTCACGTCCACGCTGTCGCGGCATGCTACCAGTGTTAAAGACTGCGATGGAGCTCCGTATGCCACGGCAAACTGGCTGACACTGACGGCGGCGGTGCACAAATGCTGCGCAGCTAGCGCCATTCGACGGCCAACACCGCGGTTCCTGGTGTGTCCGCTGTGCCGTGCGTGTGATCATTGCTTGTACAGCCCTCTCGCAGTGTCCGGAGCAAGTATGGTGGGTCTGACACACCGGTGTCAATGTGTTCTTTTTTCCATTTCCAGGAGTGTAGAATACATCACAAATAATAGTCACAACGTTAGAATCACTTCACTTTCAGCTTTCCCACTTCAATTAGTATTCATCCCAGTTTCACACGACACTGCCCCACTTCGTAACTTTGCTTTCCTACTACGAACTCTGGAGGATATATGCACGACTTCCTGTGCAATGCAAGTCAAGTGGCGTTGCTGGATAGACGGCTGACTCACCTTGCTTCTCTCTCAGAGTATTAGAGTTTGAATCTAGCATCACAAGGAAACATAACACGCAAAGTAATATTAAGATCATATTTGTCCTCAACTAATACCTTGGACGAGTACTTCTCTTTATCCTTTGTCTCATACACAGATTGAGACTCACACAGTACTCACCACGTGGAAGTGCTCGTCTCTAATTTCAAGTCCTGCACATGCCATTTCTTAAATACTTGCAACTTATAGTACACACGCCAGTAATTCAGCTTAACTTTAGCACTCGGAAGTATTTAAACTTAGTATTAGCACTCTCAAGTATTTCAACTTAATACTGGCACTCGCAAGTATTCAACTTATTGTTACACGTGGTTTCATTGTGACCGTTGGTCACTTCCGAAGATTACTACTATCCCCTTAATATTACCTGCCTGTCATTTAATTATCCCCCTAAAAAGTTCCTGAAATAGAGATATAATTATTCCAAACTACTCTTAAGTATTTCACATGCATACCATTCTCTCCACTATTTTGTCTTTACGGAACACACCTAAGACAAGTCTTACCAACACAAGATCCAGCGCCAGCGTGCTGAAACGTGGCCGTTCTTGAGGTCATCTCGCACCTCCGTCAAGGTGGGGGAGCACCAGGCTACTGTATTGGTCAGCCACATTTCAGGCGCTCAAAGCTCAGGTAAATTTCATCTCTTTGGTTCCACCAAAGGACCGTCTCAAAGATGATCATACATTGGACATTCACTATCTGCAGTTAGCAGACGACCGTACATTCACTCATTTCACAGAGCTCACCAAATTGGATGTAGGGATTTATTTTGTTGGGAGTGCACATGTGATCAATTAAATAAATAAATTGTCCTTCTTTCGTACACTGGTATCCGGCTTCGGTGTATTAAGTGAAATTGAGTTAATATTACAAAAAATATGTTGTTCTGACAAGAATAACGAAGAATGTTGTACCTATTTTCAATGTCGGGCTGTACTGTACCCTTTCAACTGTACGGAATCACTAAATAGTGCGATGCCTCTGTAAATTGTACATATAAGACCGGGGACTAGAGCTCACACTGTTGAGTATTAACTGGGCGTCGTCAGAAGAGGCTGTTACGTGCTTGTACGGGATGGTTACTTGATTTTTGCATTGATACCCATGGAGGATCCCCAGCTTTACCGGTATCGTAACCGCGGTCCCAGTTCGCGAGATTCTCTGACGCTCCAACAAAGATGCCATTTATCCAGAGAATGTGCACTTCTGAAGTTTCAAGATTGTTAAAAACCATTCAAAAGCCAAGATCGCACCAACTTTTTATTACTTCGATACTCAAAATTCAAAGTGTCATTAACTTCTGAATATCCGAAGTGGTTACGGACTTGAACCCCTCGACTACTTAATCATTGTTTCCTTTCCCTGTTGGGACATTGATTTGTACGTAACTCCAGTAAGGAAACTTACCTCTTTTAATATTCGAATAAGAAAGTTGTGTATTGATTGCTCCTGCGATGTGAGGGTAGCGTCCTTGACTAGAAATCAAAACGTCCTTGGTCCCAGATTCGAAACCCGCCAGACTTAAGTCTTTAATAATAATTAGCATTGATGGCCGAAGTCTTCCGGCATAAGACGTCACTCGCATTTTGCCAACCGCCTTGGCAGAAGTGGTGGAGGTCCGAGCCACTCTCATGTACTTGGCGTTGGAAAGCGCCCCTTAAGGCGGAAGAATCAGCAATGATCAACGACATGAGGATGCAAGAGGCAAAGGAAAATGTTGCATTGAAAACACATAATTGGTATCCACAGGAGACGTGGCATGTAACTGAAAAATTGTCATGATGAGCTCTCCATCAGTAAAAGATTGCTGAATAGTACCCATTCGGATCTCCGGGAGAGGACACGCAAAGGGGAGGTGACTATGAGGAAATGATTGAACCACTAACGAAAGGAGAACGTTTTATGTGTCGGGGCGTGGAATATCAGAAGGTAGAGCGTGGTAGGGAAGCTAGAAAATCAGAAAAGGGGAATGCAAAGGGTTAATCTAAATGTAGTGGGGATCCGTGAAGTGAAATGGAAAGAAGACAAGGATTTCTGCTATAGGAAAATATCAGCAGCAAAAAATGATATAACCGCAGTAGGACTCGTTACAAATAGAAAGGCAGGGCTCAAAGTGTGTTATTAACAACGGAACCTCCTCATCGCAACCCCCTTAGATTTAGTAATAAGTTGGCACAGTGGATAGGCCTTGAAAAACCGAACACAGATAAACCGAGAAAACAGGAAGAAGTTATGTGGAACTATGAAAAAAATAAGAAAAATATACAAACTGAGTAGTCCATGCGCAAGACAGGCAACATCAAGGATAATATAAGCTCGGGAGCGCCGTGGTCCCGTGGTTAGCGTGATCAGCTGCGGAACGAGAGGTCCTTGGTTCAAGTCTTCCCTCGAGCAAAAAGTTAACTTGCTTCATTTTTGCAAAGTTATGATCTGTCCGTTTGTTTATTGACGTCTCTGTTCACTGTAATAAGTTTAGTGTCTGTGTTTTGCGACCGCGCCGCAAAACCGTGCGATTAGTAGACGAAAGGACGTGCCTCTCCGATGGGAACCGAAAACATTTGATCCAGGAAAACAAGTCTGATATATTCTACACGACACTGGTGACGGCATGTGCGTCACATGACAGGAATATGTTGTCGACCCACCTAACTTACACACTTGACGAATGGGTAAAAAGATTCTTCTACCTTGCCTGATTTAGGTTTTCTTGTGAATGTGATAATCACTCCCAAAAAAGTGATGAAAACATAAGAGTGTGTCACATAAATTGCAACAAATAAATGCAACAGTTTCACAGTCGCACAGTTTTCTCTGTGCTCTGTCAAAACATACGTTTTTAACGTTTTCAAATTTTTCCGTGTGTAGACCGTCAAATCCTGCATATGTCCAAGCAAATCTGAACATTTCCTGGAATTTTGGAGAGCGAAGTTGATTATGTGTGAATGCTGAACTCTAAAAATTGTCTGAAAATAAAGAATTAAACACTTCACTCGAGAGGAAACTTGAACCGAGGACCTCTCGTTCCGCAGCTGCTCACGCTAACCACGGGACCACGGCGCTCCTGGGCTCACGCTATCCTTGATATTGCACATGGACTACTCAGTTTGTATATTTTGCTTAATTTTTCATAGTTCCATACAACTTCTTCCTGTTTTCTCGAATGATCTGTGTTCAGTTTTTCAAGGCCTATCCACTGTGCCAACTTATAACTAAATCTGAGGGAGGTGCGATGGGGAGGTTCCCTTGTAAGAACAATTCAGTCATCGGGTTGTTCTCATCAGAATCGACAGCAAACCAACATCGACAATGATGCTTCAGGTGTACATGGCAACAAGCATAAGATGAAGAGGCAGATAAAGTACAGGAGGCTATTGAATGGGTAATGTAATACTTAAAGGAATATGCAAATCCGATAGTCGTGGGGGGCTGGAATGAGGTTTTAGGGGAAGAAGAAAGGATTGCGGGACAATATGGGCTTGGTAACAGGAACGAGAGGGGACAAGGACTAAATTTATTCTGTCATAAGTTTCAGCTAGTAATAGCGAATACTCTTGAAGAATCATAAGAAAAGGAGGTATACCTGGAAGAGGCTGGGAGATATGGGAATATTTGTTAGATTACGTCGTAGACAAACAGAGATTCAGAAATAAAATACTGGTTGTAAGGTGCAGGCAGGAGCAGATATAGACCCAGACCACAATGTAGTATTGATGAAGAATAGACTGAAGCTTAAGAGATTAGTCAGGAAGAATCAATACGCAAAGAAGTGAAATACGGAAGCACTAAGGAATGAAGAGACACTTCAGTAAGGAATAGCTTAGTAGGCTATAAAGTTGAAGAGGACTGGACATCTCTTAAAAGGACGATCACAATATTTGTAAAGACAAACATACATGCAAAGAAGGTAATTGCGAAAAAACCATGTGTAACGGAAGAATTACTTCAGTTGCTAGATGAACGGATTCAGGAATATAGAAATGCAAGGAATGAAATAAATAGGAAGTGCAGGGAAGCTAAGACGAAATAGTTACATGAAAAATGTGAGGAAATCGAAGAAAGTGATTATGGGATGGATTGATTCAGCATATAGAAAAGTCTACAAAAACCTTGGGTGCAATTAAAAGCAAGGGTGATATCATTAAGACTGCAACGAGAATTACGCTGTTAAATGCTGAGAACAGAGAGGATAGGTGGAAAGAGTACATTGAAAGCTTCTACGAGGGGGAAGATTTCTCTAGTGTGATAGAAGAAGAAACAGGAGTCCCTAGAAGAGAAAGGGACTCATTATTAGAATAAGAAATTAAAATAGCTTTCGAAGACTTAATATCAAATAAAGCCGGAGGGATAGGTAACAGTCCATCAGAATCTCTTAAATCATTGATGGAAGTAGCAACAAAGCGACTGTTCACGCTGGTGTGTAGAATATTTGAGCCTGGCGATATTCCATTTGACATTCGGAAAAATATCATCCACATATTTCAGAAGAGTGAAAGACGTAACAAGTGCGAGAATTATCGCACGATTAGCTTAACAGCTCATCCATCCAAGTTGCTGGCAAGAATAATATACGGCAGAAAGGAAAAGAAAATTGAATATGTATTACGATACGTTTGCCTTTCGGAAAGGTAAACGCACGAGAGAAGCAATTCTGATGTTGCGTTTGATAATGGAAGCGATACTAAAGAACAATCAAGACACGTTTATAGCATTTATCACCTGAAAAAACTTTCAGCAGTATCAAATGGTACAAGATGTTCGAAATTATAAGGAAAATAGCGTTAAGTTATTGAGAGGGACTCGTAAATACAATATTTACAAGAACCAACAGGGAATAATAAACAGTGGAAGACCAAAAACGAAGTGCTCGGATCAGAAAGACTGTAAGACAGGAATGTAGTCTTTCGCCCCTGTTGTTCAATCCACCCATCGAAGAAGCAATGATGGAAATAAAACAGTGTTTTAGGAGTGGAATCAAAATTCTAGGTGAAATACTATACGGCTGATATGATTCGCTGATGACATTGCTATCCTCAGTGTAAGTGCAGAAGAATTACATTACTGCTGAATGGAATGAACAGTCTAATGAGTAAATCGAAGAAAGTGAAAATAGTGAGAAGTAACAGAAAAGAGAACAGCGAGAAATTTAGCATCAGGAGTGATGGTCACGAAGTAGACGAAGTTAAGAAATTCTACTACCTAGGCAGCAAAATAACCAGAGGGGCAAGGAGTACATCAAAAACAGACAAGCACTGGCAAGAGGTGCCATCAGCCTCACTGGATACACCGGTCTCCATCAGATCGCCAAAGTTAAGCGCGGTCGCGCGTGGCCGACACTTGGGTGGGTAAACATCCGGGCCGCCATGCGTTGTTGCTTTTTTCCAGCTGCACTCAGCCTCATGATGCCAATTGAGGAGCTACTCGACCGACTAGTAGCGGCCCCGGGTAAAACAAAACCATCAAAACGAACGTGAGAGCGGTGTGCTGACCACACTCCCCTCCTACCTGCATCCTCAGCTGAGGATGACACGGAGGTCGGATGGTCCAGATGGGCCATTGTGGCCCGATGACCGGAGTGCTATTGGAAAGAGGTATCTAATAATCAAAACGGGCTTTCATCTGGGGAAGAAATTTCTGGGAATGAACGTTTGGAGCACAGCATTGTATGCTAGTGAAAGGTGGACTGGGGAAAACCGGAAAGAAAGAGAATCCAAGCAGCTGAGATGTGGTGCTACAGACGAATATTGAAAGTTAAGTTGACTGCTAAGGTAAGCGATGAATATGTTCTCCCGAGAATCGGCGAGGAAAGGAATACATGGAAAACGCTGACATGAAGAAGACACAGGATGATAGTACATCTTCCATGGCAGAAGAGGGAGCTGCAGATGGTAAAAACTGTAGAGGACGACAGAGATTGGAATACATCCAGCAAATGATTGAGGGTATAGGCTGCAAGTGCTACTCTGTGATGAAAAGCTTGGCAGTTGACAGTAATTCATCATCAAACGAATTCATCATCAAACCAGTATGACGACCGATTACTAAAAAAACATACATATATTTTATTCTTGGTGATCTTCTCTTTGCACTTCTACCGGCGCAAAAGTAAGGAAAAAAAGTTAATGTGGAGCTTTTGTTTTCTGCAATGCATTGTGGAAGGACTGAGCTGTATTCCACACTACTGGCTTTTCTTACACAGCTCTGTTTTTACGAGGAAAGCTTTTCTTGCCTTAACCTTTAGATATCGTCTGAGATCCTGCAACAGATATTTCAGTGCATCCGGTTTTTACCATTTTTAAACAGGAAGCACCAGCGCTATTTTCCAGAAACAAGAAACTGTTTGCTGTGTGGGAGGTTCTTTGTAAATATTAGCGAGATAAG